>NC_134088.1:61649931-62302074 GCF_000715075.1 Nicotiana tabacum
AAGTAACAATTGGGTCACATTGGATGCTAATGGCGAATTTTGACCCTCATTCGAGGACGAATGATCTTAAGTAGGGGAGGATGTAAGGCCCCATCGAATTTCACATAGAACTCGGGGTTTCATGATGCTAAGGTAGGCTTATGTTTCTGATGATTCTAGAAAGCGGTACAAAATTTTGGGTTGAACAGTGCGTTGGGGAGTTGAAGAAAAATTATTGCAGAACATGGTGTTTCTGTTGTCCATTATACGACCGCAGAACTACTCCACAGACCGCAGATCCACCGCGGAGTGACGTAGAAAAATGGGCAAATTTTGGAGGTCGTTTTACGGTCAACTATGCGACCGCATAATCATTTTGCGGGCCGCACATCCATCATAGAACCAACATGAGAAAATGTCGAAAGGATGTTCTGTGATCCATTATGCGACCACAGAACTGATTTTCGGACCGCAGATCCATCGCAGACTTGTCCAGGCCTGCCCAATTTTTGGGACAACTTCTGTGGTCCCTTTTACGGACCACATAACTATTTTGTGATACGATCTACGATCGCAGAACCGACTTCGTAAAGTTTAAGTTTTGGAATTTTCACCAGATCCCATTTTTATAATAAGACTTGGGGGGTTATTTTAGAAAGTTCAAACTACTATTTTAGAGAGAGGAAGGTGCTCTAGAGTGAGAAGAGGAATCCCTAAGCTATTGTTTCATCAATCTTTGCTCAAGTGTTGGAGAATACACAAGGAAACCTTACTAGTTGTCTTCTAAAGAGGTAAGGTTCTTGCCCTAGCTTTCTATTTCGAATTTGGGAAAGAAGATAGGTAATGGAGAGTATGATTCTTGGATGTGAGAGTGTTATTTATGCATGCATGTACCATCAAGGTTGGTGGGAAGGTTATTGATCTCAAATAGGTAATGGGGAGTATGATTCTTGGGTGTGAGAGTGTTATTTATGCATGCATGTACCATCAAGGTTGGTGGGAAGGTTTTTGAGCTCAAATGGGTAAACATTGGGTTGTGGGATGAAGGAATCCACCATAAGAGAACCTTGGAATCATAATGCCCGCCTAGTGTTTAATAAAATGCTCAAATGAGCTGAACCCTCGAGTATCTTTTTAATTGTGGTTCAAATTTGTCATGTCTCTACTAGATTGAAGTCGCTAGGATTTACGGAACGTTGTAGTAATTTAAGGAAGTCTCAAGCGAGGTATATTGACTAAATTTTAAAAATAGAATTCCATGTTGTCCTCGTAAGTGGCAATTATGATTGCTTCAATTTCTTGTTTCTCATGATTCGAGTACTTCCTAATAAATTTGATCATTCTAAAATAAGTGTTGTGTTGAAAGACGTATGTACTCAAAATATGTTCCAAATGTTCCCATCATATCATGATTCCCTCCGAGAATGTAATCTAGTATTACCAATGTATTAAAGGTGTTGTTACTTAAAAATTATGTTTCAATTTCAAGTTAGTATGCCTAATTGTGGAAGAAAAACTCAACATGATTAAGACTCTTATTGCTCATATATACACTTAGACTTTGATTAGAAACTCCCGTATTGTTTAAAATCCATGATGATGCTTGAATGTTATAGTATGAAATATGAAATACGGCCGACGTGCCAAGAATGATATTACAATCGTGGCCACTAGTGCCAAGGAAATGGAAAGAAGTGTGAAAATACTTTAAATAATAAATATTTTGGGAGTATTATTTAGCCACCAAGGAAGGGTAGGTTGAAATAACCTAACTCCAAAACTGCACATGCCAGTGTAGGAGTGATTGTGGGGTAAAATCCCCATGTTTATATGATGAGATTGTTTCCCCTTATATGGGATGAGACTGATGTGTTGAGATATTTTCCATTAAATGGGATACGATGATTGCTAGCGGGATGTGATGCGATGTCGACCCATACGGCATTGTGGTGAGACGGCTTAGCCGATCGGCCTGAGATCGGACGCCATGCCGCGCACATGGTTATGTTGTGATTGGATGTCTCGGGGTGAGATGGCTTAGCCGATCGCAACCATGTCCCCACAATCGCGATGAACAAATTCCAATAAGCTTACCCAACTCTTCCAGATAGCCTCTAATATAATAGCTATAACTTTTGTACAGAATTTCAAATGACAAATGGTTTAATCTTTTTAAAACTATACACAAAGGGCTACAACTTTCATTTTTGGATCATCTCCAAGTTCCTTATAGATTTCAAGACATAAGAGTCCGAAGTCAGTCATGTGACAGCAGAACTTCCTATATGCGATCGCGAGAATGGCTTCCGCGCTCGATAGAATGGCTTCCACGCTCGCGATTCAGAATGCCCAAACAACCATTTTCTCTTCACGAACGCAACCCAAAGTCCATGATATGATGCACACCCATGTAGCCAAAAACCAGTAACTAAAAAAGGCCTAAAGATGGTCTGAAACCACCCCGAAACTCACCCGAGCCTCTCGTGACCCCGTCCGAATATACCACACGAACATATTGAAACCCTTAAAATACTATTCTGGGGTTGTTTCCACAAAAGTCAAACATCGGTAACATTTCCATCTTAAGCTTCCAAACTAAGAGCCAATTAATCCAAATCATTCCAAAACCTCCCCGAAACTAAACCAATCATCCCCACAAGTTATAAAATCATAAATATAGATACGGAAAATTTTAAAACTGGGCTCAAATACACAAAACGACTGGTCAAGCTATTATATTTGCGAAGCACTAAAGCTCACTGCCCAGAACACCTCCTTCGCGAACACGAATGGCGTCTTCCGAATGTGAAGGCCAAATTCCACCCCTTTGCGAATGCGACCTGCACCCTTGTGAAAGCGAAGTCCTACTACCCAGCTCTACCTCCTTCTTCGCTAACGTGGCTGCCCCTCCTTGAACGCAAAGAGAAAAAAACTCCCTATCTCCCAAATCTTTCATCGCAAACACGATGAACCCACGTGAACACGAATAACATAAGACAATAACAATAATTTGATGTTTCAAAACTCATGGGAATGGTCCAAAACCACCCCCGAAACACTCCCGAGCCTCCCAGAACCCCGTCCAGTCATGCCAACAAGTTTTAATATGTTACACCCCATGTTTTTGTACGTGAAAGTACGTCGTAAATCAACTGATGTAATCTCAGAAATGAGATCCTCTTTGAAAGTATATAAAGCGATTTAATGATGTTACACCCCGTTTTCGCAAGCCTTTAAGAGTTAACATTCGGGGACGAATGTTCCTAAGGGGGGAAGGATGTTACCCCACGTATTTCAGACGTTACTGTCATTATAAGGTTATCTAATGTAAGATCAAAATGGATGAAATCCTTCTACAATGATAAGGAAATTTTATCAAAGTCTTAAGTAAGTTAATATGAATGAGACTTGGGAAAAAACAAATGAGATAATTATTACATTCTGTGCACCCCAAAGTGACGTATAATGAATATGAGACTTGTTTATTATTATTTTAATGAGTTTAAAGTCATAATAAGACTATATATGATGTTTTGATATAAAATATAAAGTTTGGAAAAAATCAAATTTAACTTATGAAAAAATCGAGTTAAGATTTGCCTTGTAATGAGCCTTTTTGAGAAATTAAATATTTAAGCTTTATGATGTCATTTTGGGATATATCTCATACCAAAATGAATGTCTTGGAACCTAATTTCCAATGGTCCAAACCATTTATTCATGCGACATTGGGGTAGAGGAATAGGAATTTTTAAAATAGGGTTGCCAAGTCACATCGCCGCACTTCGGAGAAACTGACAGGTTTATAGGCCAGGTTGCGAGGCAGTTTTCTCCCAATTTGTTGAGAGTTACAGGGAGATATTTATATGGAATTAAGTCCCCGTGTGTCTAGTTTCCAACTCTATAAATCGTTTATTAATACTATATCGGAGTAGAGAGATACAAGCGTCCGAAATTGCACCGCCCAAGCTGCCAAGCAAGCAGCTTACCCACCTGCTTGGAAAATTGAGGTGGTGGGCTTATAAGTGATCTTTTACCTTATATATCTCGTCAATATATAGAGAACACTTAAATCAAAACACTCTCAAGCTCTCCAAGGCTTTTCCAAGCAAGATCAACATCCCTTTCACGAAATCAAGAAGCGATAACATTCGAAGGATCCCTACGACGTAAGTATCATTATACTTCCTCTCTTTTTATTTATAGTTTTAGTTTTGGAAGGTACTTCATGATTAAGAAAACACCTACTTTCTGTATTTAAGTTTTTTAAATCTCAAGGAAGGTTGATAAAGTAGTTTTCTAATAGTCAGAACTCACAGAACGATAATCGGAAGCCGTGAGTTCGATTTATTCTACTTGTAGTGGACTGTTTTGTTGTCCACTCATGCCGGCCTCTTGTGCTGCTAATTTATGGAGTTTGAAAGGATAAAGGGCGTGGAGAAATGCCACATGTTCTAGGATAGTGGGCTGATCGCTTGTGTATAAATGTCATACCATGCATAGGTATATGCGTACATAGCATCATCAAGCCTCTGAGGGCATCCTATCATATCATCTCAGCTCCATGGGCGAAATCATCAACGTATACCAACTGATCAGGTGGTGGTGCGTATATAACTGCATAAAATTTTCCCATACCCCATATATATATAATATACACGTATATAATGTCATCTGGTCATGGGTCAACATACATGTATAAATGAATGCATTGCATAAGAAGTAAGTAAATAAGAACTCTCGGGATGTCATAAGATCAATATGCCTTCGGTTAATATCATGAAATAAACTTTATCAACTTACATATTTTCTGAGACCCATGAATAGATGATATAATAATAGGACACATGGGGAATCAAGAATACGAGCATCCCTATTACTTCTAACAATAGAGTCATTTGTGAAAGTTCCGAATTTTCTCATTTTGTTTGTATCATATGGATCATGCCAAGAGGAAAGAAGGGATAGCTTCAACATACCTTATAGAAATCTGTCCAATAACAATGCGAAATGCAGCTCACTTCACCTTAATCTACAACAATGACAGTGAAGCTATTGTCAAGCTACGAATGACTCTCTCATTTAAATAAAGAAAGTAACTTAATTTGTAACAAAATGGACAACATTTCCTCTGATTTTACTGCTTCCTTAAGCCTACTATAGGCGAGAAAATAACACAATACAATCAGCAACTCAAAAACAATCTAACTACAATTTGGGACCTTAAATACAACAAAAAGCCCAAATATATCATAACACACCCAATCAACAAGTTGTCAATTAGCCTGAAATTGCAACAACAAGCGACCAACCCACTATCCTTGCACATGTGGCATTTCTCCATGCCCTTTATCCTTTCAAACTCCATAAATCAGTAGCACAAGAGGCCAACACTAGTGGACTACAAAACAATCCACTGCAAGTAAAATAAATCGAACTCACGACTTTCAATCACCGTCCCGTAAGTTCTGACTATAAGGAAATGAATTTATCAACCTTCCTTGAGATTTAAAAAGCTTAAATACAGAAAGTAGGTGTTTTCTTAACCATGAAGTAACATCCAAAACTCAAACTACAAAAAAAAGAGGCGGTATAATGATATTTACATCGTAAGGATCGTTCTAATGTTATCACTTCTTAATTTAGTGAAAGGGATGTTGATTTTGCTTGGAATTTCTTGGAACATTCTTGGAGAGCTTGAGAGTGTTTTGGTGTAATTTTCTCTTTATATTGACGAGATATACAAGGGAAAAGGTCACTTATAAGCCCACCGCCTCATTTCTCCAAGCAGGTGGGTAAGCTGCCTGCTTGGCAACTTGAGCGGTGCAATTTTGGACTCTTGTATCTCTCTACTCCGACATCGTATTGACAAATAATTTACAGCGTTGGAAACTAGACACATGGGATTTTAATTTTATATAAATATATCCCTGTAACTCTCAATAGATTGGGAGAAAATGACCTCGCAACCTAGCCTATAAACCTGCCAGTTTCTCCGAAGTGCGGCGATGTGACTTGGCAACCCTACTTTAAAATTTCATATTTCTCTATCCGATATTGTATGAATAAATGGTTTGGACCATTGGAAACTAGGTTCCAAGTCCATCATTTTGGTATGAGATATGTCACAAAATAACATCATAAAGCTTACGAATTTAATTTCTCAAGTGGGTAGCTACAAAACAATCTGATGTTATTCGTGTTCACGTGGGTTCACATGTTTGCGATAAAGGATTTGGGATCTAGGGATTTTTTTCTCTTCTTGTTCAAGGAGTGGCAGCCACGTTAGCGAAGAAGGAGGTAGGTCTAGGTAGTACGACTTTGCTTTCGCGAGGGTGCAAGTCGCATTCGCAAAGGGGAGGGGGAATTTGGCCTTCACATTCAAAAGACGCCATTCGTGTTCGTGAAGGAGGTTTTCTGGGCATTGAGCTTTTGTGCTTTGCGAATATAACAACATGATCGGCCGTTTTGTGTATTTGAGCCTTGTTTCCAGTTTTAAAATTTTCCGTATCTATATTTATGATTTTATAACTTGTGGGGATGATTGGTTTAGTTTCGGGGAGGTTTTGGAATGATTTGGATTAATTTCCTCTTAGTTTGGAAGCTTAAGATGGAAATGTTGAACGAGGTTTGACTTTTATGAAAACGACACCGGAACGGTATATTAAGGGTTTCAATATGTTCGTGTGGTGATGTTTGACTTAGGCGTATGCCAGAGATTGAATTAGGAGGTTCCTAGGTTAATTTGGCTTGTTTTGCCGTAAGTTGGCAATTTTAAAGTTTAAAAATTTTATAAGTTTGACCACAGGTTGACTTTATGGCTATCGAGTTCGAATTTTGGTTTGGGGACTAGGAATAGGCCCATTTTTGTTTTTGAACTTGCATGCAAAGTTTAGTGTCATTCTGATTTGGTTTGATCGGAATCGGGCACTTGGTTGTAATTTTGGCAATTCTTAAGTTTCATTGTGAATTCCATAAGTTTGACTTAATTCCAAATGTTATTTCGCGCGAGCAAGTTTGTATGATATTTTTAAACTTATGTGAATGTTTGGTGTGGATCCCCGATGGCTCGGGTGAGTTTCGGATTTGTTTGGACTTCTTTTAGGTTGCTGGTGTGCTGGTGCAATTATCGCGATTGCAAAGTTGGTAGGGGGTCTCAGGTATCACAATTGCGACACATTGATCGCAATTGCGAATGTTGGTCCTTGGCTGGGCAGGTCGCTTTTGCGACCAATTGACCGCATTTGCGAAAGGGACTGACTTCGCAAATGCAAAGTTAGTGTCGCATTTGCGACATTCCCTGGGTTTGTCAGGCGCTGCATTTGCGCTAGGTTTTCCGCATTTGTGGGGGTTCGCAATTGCAAAACCTGGTTCGTATTTTCAACTTCTACAGTTGAACAAAAGGTTGGAATTTTGGGACTTAGTCTCATTTGTCACATTTTGAGCCCTAGACTCTTTGGGAGGCGATTTTGAGGAGAAACTTTCATAGAAAACTTTTGGGTAAGTTATATTTTGATCCATTTTTATTACCTCATATGATTGCTTATGAGATTTAACATCTCAATATTGATAATTGAAGAGAAATGTTGACTATGCTTTGTAAAAATGAAAATTTGAGATTTGAGAGTTGAATTGGACTCGAATTTGAAAACAAAACACATATATGGACTCGTGGGGCTATGGGTAGTCGAGATATACCCTTCGACTCGGTTTTTGACTTTATCAATGAGGTGAGAGTGTGTACACAAGCTTATGTGTGCAAATTTGATTGGATTTACCTCTTAGGCTATTAATATGCCTTGAATTGAAGTTGTTGTTATATGAAACACATTTCACTGTAGAGTTATTCTCCGTTTCATTGTGTTATTGTTGAAATTCTTGTATACCTTGTTGTTGAGTCATGTGCTATGCATTGTTGTTGCTTTGGTATTGTTGTTTGGGCAATGCTATGATATATGTGTACGTGAGGTGCGAGATTATTGTTGTGCAATGATTGAGATGCGCATGCGGCGACATAAGGATGGTGTGAATTGATGGACATGCGACGAGATAATGGGAATTTATGCGCGTGTTGCTAGTAAGGGAAAATACTTCATTATGAAGCACACGGGCTTATGTGTGCAAGATAAGGGGGCTTATGCGCGTGAAGCTATTTCGGGAAAAAAATTTCAAATGTGTCATGACCCTAAAATCCCAACTTAAGAATCGTGATGGTACCTAGTCTCTACGACTAGGTAAGCCTATCACACAATAACAATATACAGGATATAACAACTTAATATTAAATAAAGATGAGAAAAATGGCCCAAAACATAGCCAATATCATATATGACTTTCACAATCCCAAAACTCGGTAATACAGAGTCATAAGCTGTACGGAGAGTACACAAGATATTCCAAAATACAATACTGTTATGAATCACAATTTAACAGTAGCATAGATGAAGTAAGAGGGTGACTCCAAGGCCTACGAACGGAACAATAGGTATACCTTGAAGTCTCCAATCGCACATGCACTACTCCCAAACTAACACGATCTGAAAAACCTAGATCTGCATAATAATATGCAGAAGCGTAGTATGAGTATACCACAACGGTACCCAGTATTTATCAAGATTAACCTCGGTGGAGTAGTTATGAGGTACAAGTCAAAATACTCACTAGACATGAAAACCTGAGCAGAATATTAATGTAAAGCTAACAACAGAAAGTAAAAGCAATAAATGGCAACAGGAGTAAACATGTAATAAGCAACAGAATAATCAAAACACTGCTAAAATACAAGTGAAATAAATTAAGGAAAGCAATAATAGTTCAAATCATCAAGCCATTCCAACACAGAATTTACAACAAGAGTCACCCCGAGGTACCATACCTCATAATCACCATTCACAAGTCACAAATAACAAATCTTATACACATGGCACCTCGTGCCCACATTATCAATCATCTTTGCACAACAAAGACCTCGTGCCACCACGTACCCCATATCCATGTCAATTACCAATAACATGTTCAGAAAGTTTATATAAATATAGTAAAGCATCGAACATGATAATAAGTTTAATTTAAGAATTAAATAAAGTAAAGCAAGATAGCAATTTAAATAAAGTAAAGCATCAAATGAGATAATGAGTTTAATATAAGAATTAAATAAAGTAAAGCATGATGATAATTTAAATAAAGTAAAACAAACATTAAATGAGATAATGAGTTTGTTTTAAGAATCAATTAAAATAAAATATGATAACAATTTCTTTATTTAAATCCGTTATGTTACCAACAACTCAACAATATATGAGATAATAACTCCACATAAGTAAGTCCAACTTGACAACCAAATCATCAAGTAACAACGGAAACATAGATTAGCACATTAATACAACACATCAAATCACATAAAATGCATGATACACACAAGAAGCCACAAAAGTGTCACCTCGATGTGCCACATATCATAATCACATATCATCCTTATGATGCCGCACGAGCTTTAGATTTAAAATATTTTTTTCCGAAATAGCTTCACGCACTTTAGCCCCCTTATCTTGCCGCGTGTGCTTCAAAATGAAGTAATTCCCCTTACTAGCATTACGCACATAAGTAACCCCTTATCTCGCCACATGCGCATCAATATACACACCACTCTTATGCCGCCGCATACGCATCTCAATCACAACACACCATCAACCGCACACCACATGCCCATATGCTACAACATTTCTCAAACAACAATACCAATGCCACAACATTTCTCATATAACAATAACAATGTCACAATAATACATAGCCCATGGCTCAACAACAAGGTGTACAATAATTTCAACAACAAAATGAAACAAAAAATAAATCAATAATGTAAGGTGTTCCATATAACAACTTCAATTAAAGGCATATTAAAGGCCTAAGAGTCTAACCGGTCAAATACCACATATAAGCCCATGTACACGCTCGTCACCTCACATACACGTCTTTCGCCTAATTCAAATAGTGAAATTAGACCAAATCATACGGGAAAATTCCCCCCACACAAAGTTAGGTAAGATACTTACCTCAATTAGGTCAATCAACACTCAAAAATAGCTTTTCCTTTAAAATTCGCCCCCGCACGGCTCAAATGTAATTAAAAATGGCTTAATATCATCAAAACAATGCAAGAGAAATCAATTTCCATAATTAAAGTTAAGATCTTTATAAAATTTCCCACAAGTCAACAAAAGTCAACCTCGGGTTGCCCGGTCAAAACCCGAGTTCGAGGGTAGATCTTGACTACCCATAACCCCACGAGTCAATATATTTTTGTTTTCAAATCCGAGTCCAATTCGACTCTCAAATCTCAAATTTTCATGTTTTAAAACACAGTCAAAATTTTCGAAAACTTCTCTTCAAATTCCATGTATTAGATGTTAAATCTCATTAAGGGGAGCCTTGACGTAACTGGTAAAGTTTCTTTTATGTGACCAAGAAGTCACAGATTCAAGCCGTGGAAATAGCCTTTTGTAGAAATGCAGGGTAAGGCTGCTTATAATACACCCTTGTGGTTCGGCCCTTTCCCGGACGCCGCACATAGCGGGAGCTTAGTGCACTGGGTTGCTTTTTCGTTTTAGATGTTAAATCTCTTAAACAATCATGTAATATAAATAAAATTTGATTATAATCACTTACCCAATAGTTTGGTATGAAAATCTCTCCTCAAAATCGCCTCCCACCGAGTCTAAGGCTCTAAATGTGATAAAAAGAGACTATGTCCCGAAATACACTACATATAATTAGCTGCAGATGTCGCATTTGCGACAGGAGGTTTGCAAATGCGACCTCCGCAAATGCGATACAGGCTGAAGCCTACCAAGCCTAAGACTCTTGCAAATGCGATAAATTATGCGCGAATGCGATCCTAGCATGCTTGCAAATGCGAGAGATCAATCGCAAAAGCGGCCTGCTCAAGCCCCAGCTCCCCATCGCAAATGCGAACACGGGTCCGTATATACTAACACGACATCAGTCACAAATGCGAACCAGCTTCCGCAAATGTGAACACTGGTCCGCAAATGCATTGGTCGCAAATGCGGTGGTCCCAAATGTGACCATCCCCTCGCAAATGCGAGAATAATGCACCAGGAAAAGCTAAACCTTACTCAAACTCTCTGGAATGCGTCCAAAACTCACCCGAGTCCCCGAGGATCCACACCAAACATCCACACAAGTCTAAAAATATCATATGAACTCGCTCGTGCGATCAAAATACCAAAACACATGAAAATTACAATGAAACACAAGAATTACTAGAAACAAAACTATGCATCTGGTTCCTATCAAACCAACTCAGAATGACACCAAATTTTGCAGACAAGTTCCAAATGACAAAACAAACCTATTCAAAGTTCCAAAACAACAATCTGAACCCGATAGCTATAAAGACAACCTACACTCAAACTTAAGATATTTCTAAACCTTCAAATTTCTAACTTTCGACACAACAAGCTAACTCAACCTAGAAACCTCCGAATTCAATTACGGGCATACGCCTAAGTCCAAAATCACCATACAAACCTATTAGTACCATAAAAACTCTGACCCGAGGTCAAATACACAAAAGTCAAACTTGGTCAACTCTTCCAACTTAAAGCTTGCTAGTCGAGAATCATTCTTCCAAATCAAATTCCGAACCACTCGGAAATCAAAACCAATGATATACGCAAGTCATAATACACCATACAAAGCTACTCGTGACCTCAAACCAGCGAATTGAATACAAATGTTCAAGATGTCCGGTCGGGTCGTTACATTCTCCCCCCTTAAACATACATTCGTCCTCGAACGTGCCAAGAGTCGTTCCAAAGATGTGAAATCAGTGTATAAACTCACCATGCCTATACCCATGGGTGATATCACATTATCCCAATTCATATAAGTTCAAAAACACAATCTAACCGGAGATCTTTACCTTAACATTAGCTCACAATCCTTAGAACCCAATCTCCAACTTCTAAAATTCATTATAAGACACGATTCTCGCATCTGTACGTTGTATAAGTCTTAATCAAGATGCATCGAGACGTAACCATATCCCAAGTATCATCACATGATATTCCACATTACTCAGATACACATAGCAATAGTTTCCGACCACAATAGCTGCTCAATTAGCAAACCCGGTCCGACATCTAACCTCCTATCAATAAAACCCTTGTTCCAAATCTTCATTCACTGCAAATGATGAAAGAAACACGCAAAAACTCATAACCACCCATCACATCAACACGTCATGGGGCTCTCTTGCCCGACAAGAACCACAACTAAATTCTAAGCTGACTAGTGACACTATTCTTCCAAACATACCTTAATCAAATCTGATGGCACTCATTTCAGTCCCAATAACTTCACCTCACCCAACACAAGTTGCTCTACCAACAAGCCACACCAATCCTACCTAGAAGCACATAACATGCAATATGTGCACCAAACAAGAAACAACTCAAATGTACCAAATGATGGAAAGATAATCAACTGAGAGAACCACCACACAAGCTCAACGAATACCCCCACGAAGCGCAATGCTATGAACCCATCATACAAAGGAGAAACAAAACACACAAAATAAGCACAAAGGATCATATCCCAACATAACTCCACCATGATGTATGACCCAATCCAAACACTGTCCACATGGAATACGTCGAGCCATGATGCTCACAATCAATGATCATATGCATACCAACAACAAATACGCGAAGTGCATGCCTATAACCATGGAGAAACGAATAGCACAATGTACCACAAACAGAAACACCATAACCTAGGCGCAATCAACCATTCAACACCCTAAGAATCATCTCGCTCGCATTTTGCCACAAGGCCCTAACAGAACCGCATCAGGTGTAAAAATAACCAACAAATCACAACCCATCGTAACATAGGAGAGTAACTCATGGAACATATCATAATACGAATGAGATCCACTCCAACCGATAACACACCCCTCCAAAATAACTGTGCTGGGTAGAAAAATTCGACATGATGTAGAACACACATTCCCATTAGGCCTATCAGTGGCCTCCAAATAAATTCTGATCCTCCCGGAATAGGTAGATAACTTCCGAAAAGTCAAAAATGACATATCCATAGCGCACGCACGTAGTTGTCAACCTCTTAACATACCGTCACCATCCACAACTATGTAACAATCTGCCTCTGAGAACCCTCTTAGTCTTCAAATCCTTAGAATACCAAAATCTCCATACTCGATCCCAACTACACTACTCAAATGTCTGACACATTCCTCATACGCGATCATCCCATGAGAAATACCTCCATAATACTTTCGTGCCATATAGTAGAATCTAAACATCAACAGTCAACAACCAGGTGATTACCGTAATACTAGTCAAGCATCCGCATTTCAAAACACTATGCACTTTCTTAAATGTGCACCCTTATCAGGTGGTACCAAAAATGCTAGCATTCTTCAAAAAATCTTAAATCATCCCTGCTGTCTAGAAATCGTGACCCCATCCAGGAAACAAATCATAACACACAACATATTCCTTATGCCAATAGCAAACATCCGGCCTAAGCCGTGGTCGACACTATCAATAACTTTAAAAAACCCGTTCGCACATAAAAAGCCATTATTACTGAATTTCGCAAATAAACCAAGTCACATAGGTCGCCCAACCCAAGAGTATTCCCACAAAGTACCGGTAGAGCATCACCACACCGAGGGAGCTAATTACCTTTATTACTATGTTGACCCAACACCACCAAGCTGACCCATTTCTTCGAATTCCTCTCGACTCACCTTCGAGTTAACACATCTCCTTGTCAGTACACTACAATCCTTAACCCAAGTTCACCACAAGAGATCCTAGCAGGAACCACATCATCCGAAAGCCCATAAACCACCGTATTCCCTCTAAAGTACCCAATAATGTCGCAACGAAGATACCTACTCTGAAGAGACCTTCTGTGAATATGAAGCTGTTTTCTAACCTTTCTGATATAAAATGTATAATTAATAATGATATAGAAATACTGTAAGTCTCAGCGCTATCTCATGCAAATCTCAGATCTTAGCCATATACAATTTCGGGGAACCCTCAAATAACACATATATACCTCAGACCAAAACTAGTATAACACATGACCATGTAATCTAATCATCAATAGAAGACTCCCCCACTTGGCGTGAAGCCATAGGACATAACATGCGATGATCCATAATACCAAGCTTTATAAACTCGTATAGCACCAATTATAAGATACCTCAAATCATTTACTAAGCACATATCCATCCTCGTGACAGTCAAGCTCGCTTTCTCAAGTTCCTTGGATGATAATATGTACCTTCCACCGAATAGAAGTCCCATACAAAACACATAACCTCTAATACCACAGACTAGCCTCAAATCAACATTCTCTCATGACGATCACAACAACTAGGCCATTAATTAAATCCTCCCAAGATCGTACTCACCAACCAGATACAAGAACCCGCTGCATCCCACACGTGAGAAACTAAAAGATCTACCAACACATTCGCGTCTTCAGTCTTGACAAACACATTCAGACAATGATCGAGCATCCATAGACCCCTTGTACCCACATGTAGCATCACAAACCGTCGGCGCGTAGCTGATACCGAGTGTGCAACATCATATACGAGTGGATGTAAAGGAATATAAGATAAATGCTTCAAACTGAATCAATGTCGCATGATAAGGAATGAAATAAGTGTAATATCCTAATAGTTATGTAGCCTCTCGAAGATAAGTACATACATCTTTGTACTGATCCGTAAGACTCTACTAAACTTGCTTATGGCTCGTAGAACCTATGAACCTAGAGCTCTGATACCAACTTGTCACGACCCCAAAATCCCATCTTAAGGATCGTTGATGGCACCTAATCTCTACGACTAGGTAAGCCTATCACGCTCGTCACCTCATGTACGTCCTTCACATAATTCAAATAGTGCAATTAAACCAAATCCTATGGGGAGGTTCCTCTACACAAAGTTAAGCAAGATACTTACCTCAATGAGGCACATTCATCACTCAAAAAAAGCTTTTCCTTTAAAATGTACCTCTGCTCGGCTCAAATCTAGCCAAAAACGACTTAATATTAATAAGCAATGCAAAAAACCAATTCCGATTAATAAAGTTAGGATCTTTAACTAAAATCAAAGAGTCAACTCTTAAGTCAACCTCGAGCTCGCACCATGGAACCAAAAAAAACTCACAAATTCTGAACACCCATTCCGATACAAGTCCAACCATACAAAAATATCAAATTCCGACCTTAAATCGACCTTCAAATCACCATTTTATGTTTTGGAAAAGTTTTTACTAAATTCCCCAATTTCTCCAATTCAAATCATCAATCAAACACTAAAATCGAGTTTAGAATCATGAAATAAAAACAAACACTTACCCCCAATTCATGAGGCGAAAATCCTCTACAAAATCGTCCAAAACCAAGCTCCAAATCTCCAAATGTGATGAAATGAACAAACCCTTGAATTAATTACAATCTAGAATTGAATCCGCTTTTGCGGTCACTAAGTCGCATCCGCGACAGCTGCTTCTGCAGTATATATCTCACATTTGCGATAGTAGCCCCACAACCGACCTACCGCATCTGCGGTCAAAGAAGTGCACCTGCGCACTTGCAACTGCGATCCCGCACCGCAGATGCACTCCCACTGCTGCGCTCAATCGACCGCATCTGCAATTAATTCTTTCCCCAGCCAACTTCGCCTCTGCGACAACATATTCGCAACTGCGGGCTCGCATATGTGACCAACCCTCCGCAGATGCAGAGACAGCAGAACCAAAACCTACAGCAAAGCTACGTAACCCAAAAATGATCTGTAACCAATTCTAAACATACCCGAGACCCTTGGGACTCTGTCTGAACATACAACAAGTCCCAAAACATAAAACAGACCTACTATAAGCCTCGAATCACACAAAACAACATCAAAACCACGAATCACACCTCAAATCAAGCTTAGTGAACCATTTTAAAATTTCAAATTTGAACACCTCTAAACAACTCGGAATCACCTCAAATTTTGTACACAAGTCCCAAATGATATAATTAACATATTACAACTCCCGGAACTACAATCCAAAGCTGATAACATCAAAGTCAACTCCCGGTCAACTCTATGACCTTTCCAAACCTTCACATTGCCGACTTTCGCCAATTATAGTCAAAACCTTCTAGAAATATCCAAATGCAAATATGGGAATACGCCCAAGTCCAAAATCAACATCTGGACCTAATTGAACCATCAAAACTCCGATCCGAGGTGAAATACACAAAAGTCAACGTTGGTCAACCTCTCTAACTTAAAGTTTCTAAAATGAGAATCATTCTTCCAAATCGATCCCGAACTACCAGAAAACCAAACCAGTGATACACGCAAGTCATAATACACCCTATGAAGCTACTCAAGACCTCAAACAACTGAATGAAGTTCAAATGCTCAAAACGACCGATCGGGTTGTTACATTCTTCCCCACTTAAATATGGAATATGGTTCGTCCTCAAATGTGCGAAGAGTCATTCAAAAGCCATCAAATCACCATATAACCTCACCATACACATAACCATGGGTGATCCGACGTCACCTCAATCCATATAAGCCTGATAATAACTTAAGATCCTTACTTCAACCTTAGTCTATGATCCTTAGACCCCAACTCCCAAACATCCAGAACTCATTATAAGACCCGATTATTGCATCTGTACACTGTATAAGTATGAACAAGTACTATCAATCCATAACCACATTCCAAGACATAATCACATGATATACCACATAACTCAAATACCCATACAATAACTTCTGACCGTAATAGCTGCTCAATAACAAACCCAGTACTGATAACAAACTGCATATCAACTAAAACCATGTTCTGAACCTGTCGTACACTGCCAATAATGAAAGAAATATGCATATACTCATAACTACCCATCAGATGAACACGTTGTGGATCTCTCCTGCCCAACAAGAACCATAGCTAAATTCTAAGCTGACTAGCATTGTTATCCTTCCCAACATACCTTAATCAAATCGCATAGCGCTCATTCAAGTCCAATAACCTCATCTCACCCAGTACACGTTGTTCGGCCAACATACCACACCAGCACCACCTCAAGCCACACATCGTGCAATCTTTGCACCAAACAAGAAAGAACTCGAATGTACCTAATGATGGAAAGAGAATCAAATGAGAGAACTGTCCCGCAAGCCCAACAAATATCACAATAGAAAGCACATTGCCATAAATCCATCACAAAAGGGGAAACCAAAACACACAAAATAAATATAAAGGCTCATATCCCAATATAACGTCGCTACAATGCATGACACAATCCAAACACCAGACCTCATGGGACATCTCGAGCCCTGATGCTCACAATCCGTAGCCATATACATATCAACAGCAAACACGTGAATTGCACAAGCATAACCATGGAAAAATGGATAACACAATGTACCACAAATAGGAAAACTATAACTGAGGCGCAGCCAATCATGCAACACCCCAAGTGCCATCTCGCTCGAATTCTGCCACAAGGTCCAACAATACTGCATTAGGTGCGCAAATCACAACCAGATCACAACCCATCGTAGCATAGGAGAGTAACCCATGGAATGCATCAGAACACAAATAAGATCAACTCCAACTGGAAACATCACCCTCAATAATAGATGTGTTGAGTAAACAAATCCGACCCGATGTAGAATACACATTTTCATTAAGCCTACTAGTGGCCTCCAAATCTATTATAATCCTCTTGAAATAGGTAGACAACCTCGGAAAAGTCTACAATGACCTATCCATAACACGTACAATCAGCCGTCAACTCTTAACATACCTTCACCGTCCGCAACCAAGAAACAATCTACCTCCGAGAACCCTCCTAGCCTTCAAATCCCTAAAATACAAGAATCTTCATGTCTGATCCCAACTCCACCACTCAAATGACTGACACATCGCTCGTGCACAATCATCTCATGAGAAATACTTCCATAATTCTTTCATACCACATAGAAAAATCTAAACATCAGTGGTCGATCAACTAGACGATTACCGTAATACCAGTCAGGTATCCGCAAGTCGAAACACAGTGCACCTTTCTCAGGTGATACCAGATAATTCTAGCATTCTTCTAAACATCTAAAATAGCCCATGCTATCAAGAAATCGTGACCCCATCTAGGAGAAAAAATCATAACACGCAACCTATACCTTATGCCGGCAGTAAACATCCGGCCCAAGTCGTGGTCGACACTATCAAGAACCCTTCGAAACCCGTAGGCACATAACCAAGCCTTCAAAACTTAATTTCTCCAATTCAACCAAGTCATGTAGGCTGCCAAACCAAAGAGTATTATCACAAAACACCGATAAAGCATCACCGCACCAAAGGAGCTAATTACCTAGATTACTATGTTGACCTAACACCACCAAACTTACCCATTTCTTCGAATCCTCCTCTACTTGCCTTCAAGTTAGCACTTCTCCTTGTCGGTACACTATGGTCCTAAACCAAAGCTCACCGCAAAAGATCCTGGAATGAACCACGTCGTCTGAAAGCCCATAAATTACTGTATTTCCTATGAAACACTCAATAATGCGGCAACCGAGATACCGACTCTGAAGAGACCTTTTGTGAATCTGAAGTTATTTCTCTAACCACTCTCATACTCAAATGTAAAATTAATAATGATACAGAAATATCTCAAGTCTCAACACTATCGCATTCAAACCTCATCTCTTAGCCCTATACAATTTCAAGGAACCCTCTCATACCACATATATACCTTAGACCAAAACTAATATAACATATGACCAAGAAATATGATAGGTGATAGAAGACTCATCCACTTGGCGTGAAGCCATAGGACATAACATTTGATGTCCACAGTACCAGCCTTCATAAGCTCGTATAGCACCAATCATAGATACCTCAAATCATCTACTAAGTGCACATTCATTCTTGTGATAGTAAAGACCGCTTCCTCAAGTGCCTTGAATGGAAATATGTACCTTCCACTAAATAGAAGTCCCATACAACACACATAACCTCGAATACCACCGAATAGCCTCAAATCAACATTCTCCCATGACTCTACCACGATTACAACAACCAGGCAATCAATTAAATCCTCCCAATCTCATACTCACCAACCAAATACCGAAACCTGTTGCATCCCACACGTGAACAACTGAGAGTCCTACCATCACATCTACATCCTCAGTCTGGAAAAAACTTCGAGACAATAATCAGGCATCCATAGCCCCTCGTAACACCTCCACAACATTACAAGCCGTCGGTGCATCGCTAATACTGAGTGCACAACATCATATACAAGTGGATGTAAGGGAATACAATATATACTCTTCAAACTGAATCAATACCGCATGATAAGGAATGAAAGAAGTGGAATTTCTTAATAGTTCCATAGCCTCTCGAAGATAAGTACAGACGTCTATGTACCAATCCGCAAGACTCCACTAAACGTTCTCGTGACTCGTATAACCTATTAACCCAGAGCTCCGATACCAAATTGTCATGATCCGAAATCCCAAATTAAGGATCGTGATGACACCTAGTCTCTAAAACTAGGTAAATCGATCACTTACAACAGTTAAACCATTAAAAAATGATAATATGAAGCAAAGTTTAATATAAAAGCAAAGAGTAAAGGTGATACAAGCCAACACGGCAATAATCACAATAAATCCCCAAGATTAGGTAGTACAAAGTCACGAACTCTAGCTGAATACATAATAATAGCTCAAAAAACAATACCGATCGAATAGAAATTTGAAAGTTTAAATGTAAAGGGAAGGACTCCAAGGGACTGCGACGATCAGGCAGCTCCACCTTGAATCCTCGTGATCTAGAAGCCAACTCTGCCTGGGATCGTTATCCCCAATAGCCGGATCTGCATAAAAAATATGCAGATGAGTAGTATGAGTACACCACGGTCAGTACCCAATAAGTATCAAGACTAACCTCGGTAGAATAGTGACGAGGTTCAAGTCAAGACACTTACTAATCAAATAACCTGTACAGAATATCAATATAAATCTTACAACAGAAAACGAAATCAATAAATGGAAACGAATAGTAATCATAGGATAAAATAACAAAATAATCAAGGCACAAATAAAATACAAGTGGAATCAATTAAGTAAAATCAACAACAATTTTAATAAATAAATCGTTTCGTCAAAGGATTTACAACAAGAGTCACCTCAAGGAACCACACCTCATAACCACAAATCTAAGGTCACAAATCACGAATATTATACATATGGCACCTTGTGCCCACATTATCAATCACCCTCGTATGACAAAGATCTCGTGCCACAATATAAGTCACAACCGCACGGATAACTCATGTGATGCATAGACAACTCACGTGCCAATATCACAACCGCCCGGCATGTTCACCGGATCAATATGTTAACAGGCTCAATATCATAATCCACCCAGCATAGTCGCAGGCTACTAGTTCCAACTATATCAGAGAGAAAGCAGATATACAAGAATACGTGTACATGATCAATGGACATCAAGTTTCATAATCCTGGACTGGTATAAATGACATTTTATGGTGTATGCATGTGCAAGTGTACTATCACAACTCAAATCACCAAGTCATATCAGAGACACTGAGTAGCACATTGGGCACAACACAATGAATCACGTAATATGCATGACACACACAAGTAAAAAGTAACAACCAGGATACTCCTCTTTCATCAACAACACGCCCCCATGCCATCACATAACATCCCCATGTAGCCACCCTTATTTCACCGCATGTGCACGTAAACATGATACGCCACCCTTATTTCGCCATATGCGCATATAGCCACCGTTATATTGCCATGTGGGCAGCCCGAAATAAAGCCACCCTTATTTCTCCCCACGCGCACAACAATAGATACAATCGCATGGCAAAACCCCGTGCTGACACCCCCAATCAATCAACTCAACATGTCCACAATCCATGATACCACAAAACAACAATACCAAGTGCCACATTATCACAATAATGATACCAAGTCATATCGAGATATAATCTCATTACTTTCAATAATAGTGCACAAGGACATAGCAAATAATCATAACAGTGGAGGGGTGTTCAATTAAATAAAGCATGATTATGGCTAAATCAATGTAATGAGTATGATCAAGTAGTCATATAGTGATATCAACATGTTTTATATAAAGTTCACTATCACATAAAAGGAATATTAATAGCCCGCGGTCTAATCCAATCGAAGCCACATATAGTCATCAGCTCAACAACAATACGTTCAACAATTTCAACAACACAATGAAGCAGAAAGAATAATCTCAACAATGAAAGATGTTCCATGAAATAACAACTTCAATTAAGGGCATATAAATAACCTAAGATTTTAAACCGATCAAATGACACATATAAGCTCGTGTTCACGCTCATCACCTCATGTGCACGTCTTTAACATAATTGAAATAGTGCAGTCTGACCAAATCCTATTGGGAAGTTCCCCCATACAAGGTTAGGCAAGATACTTACCTCAAGTAGGCCAATTCATCACTCAAAAGAGCTTTTCCCTTAAAATTCACCTTTGCTCGCCGAAAATATAGTCGAAAATGACTTAATATTAACAAGCAATGCAAGAGAAACGAATTTCGATTAATAAAGTTAAGATTATTAACTAAAATCAAAAATTTAACTCAAAAGTCAACCTCGGGCCCGCACTCCGAAACCCGAAAAACTCAAAAATATTGAACACTCATTCCAATACGAGTCCAACCATACCAAAACCATTCAATTTTGACTTCAAATCGACCTTCAAATCACAATTTTATATTTTCGAAAAGTTTTTACTAAAATTCTCAATTTGATCAATCAAACCCTAAAATCGAGTTTATAATCATGAAATATAAGCAAATCCGAGTCAAAAGTACTTACCCCAATCCATGTGGCAAAAATCCTCTTCAAAATCGTCCAAAATCGAGCTCCAAATCTCCAAATGTGATAAAATGAACAAACCCTCGAATTAAATACAATCTGCCAATGAATCCGCTTTTGCGGTCATTAAGTCGTATCTACAACAGCCGCTTCTACAGTAGATATCTCGCATTTGTGATAGCAACCCTACTGCTGACCTACAGCATCTGCGGTCAAAGAAGCACACCTGCGTACTCACATCTGCGACCTCTCGCCGCAGATGCGCTCCCGCGCTCATCCAACTGCATCTGCAGTTCCTTCCTTCCCCAGCCAACTTCCCCTTTGCGACAACATATTCGCATATGCGGGCTCGTATCTGCAACCAATCCCCCGCAGATGAGAGGACACCAGAAGCAGAACCTATATAACACAAAAATGATCTGTAACCATTTCTAAACATACCCGAGGCCCTCAGGACCTCTTATGAACATACCAACAAGTCCCAAAACATAACACGGATCTATTTGAGGCCTTGAATCACATATAACAATATCAAAACCACGAATCGCACCTCAAATCAAGCTTAATGAACCATTTCAAATTTTCAAATTTTGAACTTATGCCGAACACCTCTATAAAACTTGGAATCACCTCAAATTTTGCACACAAGTCCTAAATAACATAATGAACTTATTTCAACTCCCGAAAAATAATCCGAACTCGATAACATCGAATTCAATTCCCGGTTAAACCTATGAACTTTCTAAACCTTCAAGTTGCCAACTTTCACCAATTATAGCCAAAACCTTCTAGAAACATCCAAATGTAAATCTGGGAATATGCCCAAGTCCTAAATTACCATCCGGACCTAACAGAACTATCAAAATTCTGATCCGGGGTCAAATACATAAACGTCAACCTTGGTTAACCCTTCCAACTTAAAGCTTCTAAAATGAGAATCATTCTTCCAAATCTATCTCTAACCACCCGAAAACCAAAACCGGCAATACGTTCAAGTCATAATACACCATATGAAGCTACTCAAGACCTCAAACGACCGAACAAAGTAAAAATGCTCAAAACAACCACTCGGATCGTTACAACATTGTTGGTGAAGAAGAAGAAGAAAAAGAGTGGTTGTTCTCAACCAAGTCTTTGAAGGTGTGGTGGTGAGTTTGATTTCATCCTCTTCTCCTTTTATATACTTCTTATTCTAGAATTTGTAAAGGTAGTACTATTTTATATGTATTAAAATTTTAGACTGTCATTCATTCCTAAGCTCTTGAATCTGAATTGTTGCTTTATCATATTCTAAAAACTCAAAAAAATATTGCTCAAGTGAGAAAATGTTATCCATGAATTTCGAAATTAAAACCGTAAATCTTCAAAGTATCTCTTGGAAATCTTCAAATTCAAAATGAGATCAATTTTGATAATTAAAAAAGCAAGTCCCACACACCAAAAATTTATTTCAGTAATTCAATCTAAACTAATCTTCTTTGGTAATAGTGGAAAAGAAATTAAGTAATATGGTTTTGATTTTTTGATACAAAGAAAAGGTACCTGAATAAGAAAGAAGAGTGAAAGAAAAGTAATCGGAAAGAAAATTGTGATGAGTTTAATATCAACTTCCTAAAAGTTTTGCTAAAACTTTGGAATTCAAAAATGCATTTCTGTATGAGTATGCTTGTTAACTGAATAGAGTCTTAGTGTTTCAGGAAAGGGTGGCTCAATATAAATGGGGTCCTAAAGCCAAGCTTTATGTCACGATCCAAAATCCTACCTAGTCGTGATGAAACCTAACCCTAACATGCTGCGTAAGTTAAACAATGACAACTCAAGTGAAAGATCATCAATATCAATGAATAAAAATAGCTAGATTCCATATAGTATCCCAAGGATTGGTACTACAAGTCATGAACCTCTAAGATTTTTGGATTACAAAACTGGTTTGAAAATAAATACAACATTTGTTTGGAATATACATGAATAGAAGTACAAATCCTAAACTACCCAGAACAAGTGGTAGCTATATCCGTAATGCAGGTACATCTTCAATGCCAGCCTCCATCATTCACAGCAGCTCAGCTCCAAAATCTGCATGTAAGGTGTAGATGTCTAGTATGAGTATAACCTACCCCATGTACTTAGTAAGTATCTTGACTAAAATCGATGAAGTGGTGACGAGGTCTCAGGTCAAGGATACTCACTTTACATAACCTGTATAGCTCAATAAGATATACATGTACCAGCAACAATATCAAAATCTAAGCATGAAATTCAGGTATAACCAATTAAGGCACATGGAGAAAATGTGTGTAAGTCTTATAGCAGTTCAACATATAGAGAATATATGTATTTGATACCAGATAACCGATCAACAATTGCATATAGAGAGGCTATGCACAAGTATCATACCAGTTTAACAGCTTAGCATATAGAGAAGATATGTGTCTAACATCATTACATCATTAAAGCTTGCATATAAAGAAGATATGCATAAAATATCAAATAGTTCCTCAACAATTGTATATAGAGAAAATATGCATGTAATATCAAGTAGTCCGTCAAAAATTTTACATAGAGAAGATACACATGGAATGTCAAGTAATCTATCAATAGTTGCATATTGAGAGGATATGTATGATTTAGCAAGTCTAGTTAAACGGATCCACATATAGAGAAGATATGTACCATGATTCATCTCATCAAGTAAAGTCGCATCTAGAGAAGATATGCATAAAAGGCATGTATACATTTTGGAGCTAGCATATAGAGAATATATGCAATAAAAATCATGTATAAATCCAAGGAGTTTGCAAATAGAGAAGAGATGAAAAATCCAATCAATGATTCAATTTCTATACTCCATGCCAATTAGAAACCCGTCGGTTTCTCATATCCTGCATGTACACCATCAAGAGAGAAACATGAGAGGGTGACCTTAAGGGGATAGATCCTTGTCCACATGTTGCACGGGCAACTCATGTGCCATAACTGCACGGACAACTCACGTTCCATAAAAATGCAATTATCATGCACAAATAAGGAATCAACACCTACACATGATCTCTAGTATGATTCACGAAGTTCAGGGAGTCATACAAACATAAAAAGCATGATAGTAAGAAGCACGATATCCAAATCAAAGCATAGTACAACCTAAAGACTATTCCGGTCATGAATCATACATTTCACCCGTATATACTCGTCAACTCACATATACGTTGCTTCTCACATATTTCGATTAGGCAAACAAATTCATATCCCAAGGGTTATTCCCTCAACAATATTACGCAAGATATTTACCTTCTCTGGGCTAGCCTTCAACCACCAATCGCGTTGAAATCTCTCTCTAGCCCTCCAATCACACAAATCCAAGCCAATCATCATCCAATAAAGTCGAACAATGTTACAAAAAGCGAGCCCATTCTATAAAGCTTCGATCTTTTTTTTAAAAAGTCAACAAAAGTCAAGTCAGGCTCACATGCCCGAAAACCAGAACCAATACCAAAATCTGATCATCCATAACCTGCCAAGTTCAAATATATAATTAGATTTCAAAACTGAGTCCAAATCGATACTCAAATCCTTAAAATACACTCTTTTAAAGTGTAGTCAAAACCCCCCAAATTTATCCATCAAAATTCTATGATTAAAGTGTGTAAATCCATGAAAACACAAGATATATAATCAAATCCGAGTAGAAATAACTTACCCATGAAATAGTAGTGAAAGTCTCCTCCAAAATCACCTCTTCCCGAGCTTCAAAACTCAAAATAGAGAAAAATAAGTAATTTTCGAATTTCTGGACAAAATATACCCATGGCCGAAATCCTTCATCACATTCCAGGCCAACACTTCGCTAATGCGAAGCACAAATCACACTAACCATCCAGTCCTTCTTCGCGAACGTGGCAAGACCATCGCATTCGCGATGCACAACTGACCTTACCCTTCGCAAACGCGGAGCACCAAGTTCCTTTGGCCCATTTCCCTTCGCGAACGCGAGCCTCTGATGCGAACACGAAGCACAAAAATCTCGCCTGCCAAAAATCCTTCATCGCGAATGCGATGCCACCATCGCAAACGTGATGAACACCAGACACCAGTAAAATCTTATGCTTCGAATAGAAGCGGTGGAAAACCACCCCGAAACATACTCGGGCACCTCGGGGCCCAATTCAATCATACCAACAAGTCCATATACAATATCCAAACCTATCCAAAGGCTCAAAATACCACAAATAGCATCAAAACCAAGGATCGAAGATCAAAATCATTCTCTTAACTTTCAAACCTTAAACTTTGCCGAATGCGTCCGAGTCTTACTTAAACATTCTGTATCACAACCAATCTTTTCACACAAGTTTCAATCAACTAAGAGAACTTATACAAGGTCTAAAAACCACAATATGAGTCTGATAACACCGAAGTCAACTCCCATTTAAACCTATGAACTCTCCAATTCTTCAAGTTGCCAACTTTCGAAAAATAGAGCCAAAACCTTTTAGGAATATCCAAATTCAAATCCAAACATAAGGATATCCACATTCAAATTTGAATATACGCCCAAGTATAAAATCAACATGCAAACCTGTTGAAATCATCAAATCACCAATCCGCGGACGTTTACTGAAAAGCCAAACCTCAACTCTTCCAACTTAAAGCTTCTCAAATTGAGAATCACTCTATCAAATACATTCCGAGCCTCTCGAAAATCAAAACCAACAATGCATGCAAGTCGTAATACATTATATGAAGCTGATCAAAGTCTCAAATCATAGTATGAAATGCTAGAACTTAAAATGACCAGTCGGATGGTTACATTTTCCCCCCACTTAAACATAGTTCATCCTCGAACATGCCAAGAATCATTCCAAAGTCATCCAATTACTATATAACTCATCATACACATACCCATGAGTGATCACACATCACCAAAATTCATATAGTCCATTAGCGCAAACCCGACTGAAGATTCTTTCTTCAAACTTAGCTCATAAATCTTAGAACCAAACTCTAACATACAAAATTCCTTATAAGATTTGATTCTCGCATACATATACCGTATAAATCTCAACAAGATGCATCAAGCCATGACTATATTCCCAAGATATAACCACATGATGTACCACATAACTCATGTAGTCATAGTAATATCTTCAGATCGAAATAGCTGCACATTACTAAATCTGGTAACGATAATATACCTCATATCAAATAAACCTTGTTTCATACCTTAAAAACACTGCTAATGATAAAAAAAAACATGTAGAAACTCATAATCACCCACCCAAGAAACAAGTCGTGGAACACTCTTGCCCGAAAAGGACCATTGCCAAATTCTATGTTGATCAATGACATTTTTCTTCCAAACATACCCCAACTAAGTCTGATTGCACTAATTCCAGGTCCAATAACCTAATTTCACCCAATACAAGATGCTCAGCTGTGAGGCCACACGAAATAACAATTAGAACCACATACAACACAATTCGTGCATCAAAGAAATAACAACTCGAATGTGACCAATAATGGAAAGAGAACCAAATAAGAGAACTGTCCAACAAGTTCAATAGATACAACCAGAAAAGCACAACGCTATGAATCTATCCCACAAGGGAGAAACAAAATACACGGAATACACAAGGAATCACATTCCAACATAACTCCGCTGCAATGCGTAACCCGATCTAACATATCAATCCATATGGAATACCCATCGAACCAAAATGCTCATACTCAACAAATATGTGTATCAACAGCATGCGCGTGAAGCGCATAACCATAACCATGGAGAAACGAATAGAACTATATACCACATAATGGAAAAGCATGACTAAGGTACAATAAGCATCTCAACACCCCAAGAGCCATCTCGCTCAAATCTCGCCACAAGGCCTTAACGGAACCACATCATGCATGTGAATAGTCAAGTAATCTAACAGGCCATCATAGCATAAGAGAGTAACACATGAAACAATCAGGACTTGAATAACATCCATTATGCTTGACGATACACCCAGAGTAAATGTTGGGTAAGAGTAAGCAAACCCGATCTGATGTAGAATACACATTTTCATTAGGCCTATCAATGGGCCCAACTCAATTTTGATCATCCCAAAATAGGTAAATAACCTTTCAAATGTCCATAGTAACCTATCAATAACACATACAATCAGTTTTCTATCCCGTAACACACATTCACAATCTGCAACCAAGGAATAGTCTGCCTATGAGAACATCCGGTCTTTAAACTTCAAGAATCCATGAATCTCCATATATGATCTCCAACTTTCCTACTCAAATGACTGATACGTCACTCATACACAATCACCTTGTGACACTTAATCCCATAAATCTTCCACGCCGAGCAAAAAACCTGAACATCAATGGTCAACAACCATGTGATCTTTATAGTACCAATCAAGAATCAACAACTTAAAACACAATGTGTCTTCTACAAAACACACTTTCTCAGGTGATACCAGATCATGCCAACATTCTCGTAAACATCTGAAATCTCCCATGCTGACTAGAACTCATGACCTTCCTTTCGAAATTGAACCGCAACCTTATCCATGAAAATCTCCCATACGATGCACCATCTTTATCATATGAAAATGCGAGAACCTCATAATCAACTCTGAATCACAAGCAGGGTAGACACCCTATCAACCAGAAACCATCCACTTAACTCAATTTGGGAGAACATCGCAACACGTAACAAACCTTCTATACCCGTAGAAGACATCAACCTCGAGTCATGGTCAAAACTATCATGAACACTTCGAACCCATTTGAACATAACCTAGCCACCAGTACTAAACCCATCTAAGCCTACCAAGTCACGCAGCCTACCAAACCCAAAAGTATTGCCATAAAACACATGTAAATCCCAATCATATTAAAGAAACCAATCATTCTTCAAGTTCCTCTTGACTTTCCCTCAAGATAATACTTCTATTCACTAGTATGCGATAGTCCTCGATCAAAACTCACCCAAAATTATCCTAACATGAAACCATGTCGTCTTAAGACCTATAATCCACTTTATTCCCTCTTATGCACCCGATAGTACCGCAGACCAAAATGCCTGCTTTGACAAGACTTTTTATGAATTTGAAGTCATTTCTTTATCTCTCAAATACTGAAAGGTATCAATAATGATATAGAAATATAGAAAGTCTCAACACCATCAAGTGCAAATCTCAGATCTTAGTCGTACGCAAATTTGGGAATCCTTAGACACCACATATAAATCTTAAACCCATTAGGATCTTCTCAAGATTCATCCACTCTGATCTAATCTCCAATGCATAACTAATACGTGCAATGACTTATGCTGTACCAGCACATAAATACCCAAAAAGAAGCAACCAAGCTATTCATTTTCCTTGAACACTACATCCATAACGAATGTCAAACCTGAATTGTTCCAAGATCTCTATATATCCCTAATGTATAGTACATCATGCATCCAACAATTTTCTTTCTCGAGTTATCCTCTTCAAGTCATAACTAATCTGCAAGCATCCCTTAGTCCAGACACTATTATAACACATGACCATGTTATATCGACCCAGCCGGTTGTTTTATGTATTTGAGCTCTATTTCCCCATTTGATGCTCCATGTATTTGTATTTATTGTTATGTGACTTCCAAGGATACTTGGTTTACGTTATAGAAGGTTTTGGAGTGAATTAGAATACTTAGTTCCAAGGTTGGAAGCTTAAGTTATAAAAGTTGACCCAGGTTTGATTTTTGTGTAAAAGACCCAGGAATAATATTTTGATGGTTCCAATAGGTTTGTATGGTAATTTTAGACTTAGTCGTATGTTCGGATTTGGATTTGAAGGTTCCTAGTTTGATTTGGTTCTTTTTGGTAAAAATTAGAAATTTGAAGGTTTAAAAGTTCATAGGTTTGGCCGGGAGTTGTCTTTGAGGATATCTCATTTGGATTATTGTTCTGGGAGTTGGAATAGGCTCCTTATGTAATTTAGGACTTGTTTGCAAAATTTGGCGTTATTCCGAGTTGATTAAACGTGGTTCGGCAAGAGTTTTGAAAGTTGGAAGTTGATGAGTTCAGTAAGCTTGAATTAATGTGCGATTTGTAGCTTTTATGTTATTTTGTGTAATTTGAGACCTTGAGCATGTCCGTGTTATATTTTGGGATTTTTTGGTATATTTGGACAGGGTCCCAAGGGGCTTGGGAGTATTTCAGATGGTTTTCGGATCATTTCGTGAAGTTTGGAATCTGCTGAAGTTGTTGGTGTCTGCTATGCTTCGCAATCACGAAGCAGGTCTCGCGATCGCGAAGGCTTAATTTGGAAGAGGAATTTATGTTTTTCTCATTCGCAAAGTGGAAATCACGTTCGCGGTGAATTAAAGCAGTTGGTCTTCGTGTTCGCGACATGGGCATCATGTTCGTGTAAGAGGATGGAAGGTTGGGGACATGCTAGATTTAAGCCTTCGTGTTTGTGAGAGGCATATCATGTTCACGTAGTTCTGGGAAGCTTGTGCATTGCGTTTGTGGGGTGGGGTCCGCATTTGCGAAATGTATTTTCTGGGCAGTGTAATTTTGTGCTTCGCGAAAGCGAGGCTGCGATGGGCAGACCTTTAAGTTGTTATTTTTGGGACTTCGAGCTTATTTAATCATATTTTGAGATTAGGAGCTCGGATTGAGGTAATATTTGTGGCAATTGTCACCCACTTGGATTGGGTAAGTGTTCTTGACTCGGGTTTAATTGTTATTCATGATTTTATCTTTAATTTTGGCATTTGATTGGTGAATCTAAGAGAGAAAAATTAGGGGTTTTGGCAAACCAACTAAAGAGAAAAATGGAGATTTGAGCTCCGATTTGGAGTCGGTTTTGGATGAAACTTATCTATTTGGAATGGTATTCGAATGGGTTATTGAGATTTGTGACTTTTGTCGGGTTTCGGGAGGCATGCTCGGGTTGAATGTTTGGTTGACTTTTTTGATATTTGATAAAGATTGAAGCTTTATTACTTAGAATCGATTTCTATAGCTGTGTTTAATGTTATTGTGTTGTTTTTGGCTAGATTTGACCCGTTCTAAGGCTGATTGGAGAGGCAAGTGTTTTTTAGAGTAATGATTTGACTTGTTTGAGGTAAGTATCTTTCCTAACCTTGTGTGAGGGAATACACTTAGGATTTGGAGTTAATTATTTATTCGTTTTATGTGAAAAATGACGTGTACACGAAGTGACGAGCGTGTACACAGGTGCTATGTGTGGCTTATGACCGGATTAGACCTTAGGCTATTAACATGCCTTAATTTGAGGATGTATTTTATATGAAACATGGTTAATCACTTTGTGGCTACGTGAACATGATCACTACAATTGTTTTAGCAATAGTAATGCTTTATATGTTAAACACACATCCGCATTTTACTATTTTCATGTGTATGTGCACCTTGTTGATAAATTATGAACTTATATATTTGATGACTTTGTGGCATTATTGTTTTGTAATATTGTGGCACATGTGGACATGTTGAGTAGATTGATTGGGTTTTGGCACGAGGTCTTTGTTGTGCGATTATTGTTACCTCACAAGGTCTTGTAATAAGGGTGACATTTTCTCGGATTGCCCACGTGGCAAAATAAAGGTGGTGATATGAGCATGTAGCGAAGAAATAAGGGTGGAATTGTAAATGATGTTATGTTTTATTTGGGGGTGTTTCTTTTGATGTTGTTTATGTAATGAAATGGGGTTGATATTTTTGTTTATATGCATGTTTTTCTTAAAACTTCGTCATGTACTTTAGTGAGTTGTTAGTTGATATTGACATGCCTTCTGTCACGATACAAAATTCGGCTAGTCGTGATGGCATCTAACCCAACCCTTTAGGTAAGTCCAAATAACAGTCAACACAACTCAATAAGAAATATAGGAGTCAATGAGAACAATAATTGAACTTCTATACAAAATCCTAAGGATTGGTAGCACAAATCATGAGCTTCTAAGACTTAGAATTTACAAAGCTGGTAAGAAATAAATACATCATCTATTCGAAATATACATAGATAGATTTGAAAATCTAATGCTACCAAGGACAAATGGCAGCTATGACTGGAATGCAGGTACATCTTCAATGCCAACTCCCTCCATACACAGCAACATCAGCTCCATGATCCAGTATGAGTATAAGCGACCCCATGTATTAAATAAGTAACAAACCTAACCTCAGGTTGAAAGTACTGACGACCTCGGAAGATGGTCAGTATCAACCAACAATAGCCAATAAAAACTCCTAATAATATAATGAGGAGAGTAAAGGTAAATAACTTAAGAGATATATACCCAGCTCGTTCACAGTTATAAGAAAGTAGGCATGCTTTTCAAGTATAACAGTCAAGTCCAAGTCTTACCACTGAAAATCAACTAAACATGAGTTTATCGAAAGAACTGTATTCACCAATTCACAACACCGGATACGAATTTCCGTTTACTAATTAGCATGAGAAAAGTACATCTCTATGCCTACTTGTCAATATATATGTCAAGTCATCAATTATCATATACCGTCTAGCATAAGGAATATACATCTCTATGCATATATGTCAAATATACATGTCAACTCATCAAATGTCATATTACCATCTAGCATGAGAAATAATGCATCCCTATGCCTACATATCAAATATTCATGTTAACTCAATATCATAATAGTGAAATAATCAAGAATAACCACACTTAGCACACTCACGGTGCCCGGCCCAAGGCCTCACCATCACACACAATACTTAGCACTATACCGGTGCCTGGCATAAATGCCCATCACTAAAGCATGTATATAAAACACTCTGCAAGCGCCCACTGCTAGTATGTCAGACTCCAGAGGGGCAGATCCTTCCCAAGCACTAATCATAATCACATAGCCCAATCGCTAGGGACTGGTGCACTCGTAGCCTCAAAATCAGTAACACTTAGCCAAATATGGGGCTTGGCTATCACTCCCCGACCTCGGGGAGCGTGACCGATGCTCAAGATACCCCGGTCAAGCAAGCCTACTTGATGCCTTCTATCCAAACTTACCCATGAACAATATAAAAAAATCAATATCAAGAGATATACATGAGGAGAGTAAAGTGTTCCACATTCTTTTTTCATTACTCAAAGAGATTCATTTACGATTTCCAAAATATTACAAGTTTATAGATATGATGAAAAATATGTTTTCCAAATACCAACACTTCTAGTTTAATTCCCAACATCAAACACCACCCATAACCTGTCTAGGGAGCCTCTAAGTACAACATAAGAGTAGTATGGAAGTGCCGGCGACAAGGCCCCGGCTATATTTCAAAGCACAAAATACAATGTCAAATGAATAGAGACGTTAGAGAGTAACTGCTAACAAGGATCAAGATCGCCCACTGATGAACCACCTGTATCTATTGAAGATGCAGCACCTCCAATAAAAGAGACGTTCATACATATGGAATAGTACTAGTATGTAAAGCTAAATGACCTCTTTTGAAATAGAATACCAATAGAACAAAGGGAAAACCATGAAAACAACAACAACAACCAATGATATCCAAATGCCAAACATAACAATTTTCAAAATACGAAAGTAATATTATTTTTGGTTGGGAGATCTTTAGTACCGATATACCACCGTGATTTTAGCAAGGAGTCCGATCACGACCCAATCGTCTAGGCGGTCTTACCCGAAGACATAAATTATCTACACAAAGCGGCCCCGCTGCCTCACCTCAATGTGTGTGTGTGGAGGTGTAATCACAATCACAATCTCTACACAAAGCGGCTTTGCCGCCTCACCCCAATGTGTGCGGGTGGAGGTATAATCACAATCACAATCTCTACACAAATTGGCCCTGCCGCCTCACCCCAATGTGTGCGGGTGGAGGTGTAATCACAATCACAATCACAATATCTACACAAAGCGGCCCTGCCGCCTCACCCCAATGAGTGCGGGTGGAGGTGTAATCACAATGACAATCTCTACACAAATCGGCCATGCCACCTCACCCCAATGTGTGCAAGTGAAGGTTTAATCACAATGACAATCACCACCATGTGTGTGGCATAGCGTCTGATCACGACCCGATCGGCTAGGCAATCTCACCAAAATGCCGTGTGGATCAACATCACCCTCAGCTAGCAATCATCTCATCCCAATTTAGGGGAATATTCTCATCACATCAATCTCATCCCAAAATAAGGGGAATAATCACAATGCACTCCTACACCTGCACTTGTAGTTCCAAGGTTAGGTTATTTCAACCTACCCTTCCTCGGTGACTGACGATACACCCAAAAATATCTTTTTGCTTTGAGTACAAAGGAAACAGAGATACAAATACCTACACCTCATAACCTTTCACACCATTTATATAGTTTTATTAGTAATTTCAACCACACTCATATGATTCTCCATTCAAGGCACGGTGACCGTTATCTATGTTTCACACCTTCATTGCTTTACTTTCAAGGATCACCATTATCAACATACACACATAGAATATTCCGGAAATCATCACTTTAAACTCATTAGAAGTGAAGGCTTTAACCACAATATATTTCTTTCCAAAGTATGGAGCAAAATGACTAGCAATTGAAGCATAAGATAAAATCATAAACGAGCAATACACTATTTATTCTTGAAATACTTTTTCCCAAAAAGGGCAATACACAATCTCAACACATGAGTATGTAACAACTATAATCACATTGGAAATATTTATAAAGGGGAGCATGGTGATTTACGGTTGAAACACGAATTCACATCAAGTGCACTGACTACAACATCCATGGCCACATCTATATCTCACTCTTACTTCTTTCACTTCCAAACATAGTCATAGTTTATCAACAATAAGGTCATTTGGGAATCGAGATTTGATATGTATATAACAATAAGAGTCTTAGCACATTGAGTTTTCTTCCACAACTTGGTATAATAACTTGCAATAAAAACATGATTGAAACTATAATATTCCGACACATTGGTCACATTTGAATACATCCCCGAAGGAGAGCACAATACGATAGGAGCGTTCGACACTCATTTCTAGTACATATCTTTCACCACAAGCTTATTCGAAATAGTAAAATTTATAAGGGATAACCCGGAACATGGGAACTAGGAACTTGGGCCCACCACACTTGAAACTTACGGGGACATCATGAAATTCAATTCTAAAAGAGAAGTTTAGCCAACATACCTTGATTGAGCTTTCCTTAATTACTACAACATCCCAACACTTCTAGCAATAACATTCTATAGGAAGATAGCGAAAATCGGTTAATAATTAGAAGGATTCTCATGATGTAACTCTCTTAGGAATTATGTCAAACACCTATCATGTAAAATAGACTACAAGGCTTTACAATGGTAATCCCTTCCTCCTTCAACCAATTTCAACTAGATACTACCCAAAATAGACCAATAACCTTACATACTACAACCTACTGTCACATGCATGGCCTATTTCTGACCCCACAATATACTTAGACCCTAAAATAACTTGCATGGGTGATGTAGGATAAGAACTTACCCGGATAGATGGTGGTCTAGTGAGTGGCTTCCATGATTCTTTAAGATTGGTGCAAGAATGGATGATTAGAATTCTAGGTCTTCTCTTTCTCTCTCTAAAATACTCTTACCTCTCTCTAAAATCATCATACATTCACTTTAAAATGAGCCCCAAAGGCTATTTATCAAAATGGGATCGGGTTATAAAAATAGGAAAATGGACCCTCTGAGCTCATGTTTGCGGTCGCAGAATGGACTGCAGAACAGATATGCGGCCCGCAAAATGGACCGCGAAAGAGATGCCAAAAATCGGGATGGCCTGGACCGGTCTGCGATATATCTGCGGTCCGCGTACCACTTATGCGGCCGTAGAGTGGACCGCAGAATCACTCTCTAAAATTCTTCATGCCAAATCTGTGGCGGAAGTGCGGACCGCAAAATGGATATGAGATCGCATAATGGACCGCAAAATGACCTTCAAAATTCAATCATTTATCTGCTCAACTATGTGACAGGTAAGCAGTCCACAGAATGGATCTGCGGTCGCGAATCTGACCACATAATTGCCTTCTTATGCCAAAAATTCCACCACCTTCAATGCATTCTACAATCCAAAAAGTCCGTACCGCGGCGATCTTGTGAGCCACAAAGATTAACTACTACCTCCGCACACATTACCCTACCTCCGCACCATAAAACTTGAATTCCTCGGTAAAATTTTACGGGGCCTTACACTAGCATACGCGTCACCTTAATAACAATATAACTCCTGCGGCGTGCAACCTGATCCTACATAACTCACAACACGACTCTACGATCTACATCAGTCATCAATCTGCTCAAGTCTCCATATATCAACATATCACAGAAACATAATCCAATCATATAACCCAGAATACCACAATGTGCCTCAAATACAGCTCAAACTTATGTCACGTACTAAGACACCAATAACATATGAGACAACATATCAAGAATGCACAGAGGCAGAGATATAACATTTGGATATAACTATCATGACTGAAACAGTATGACTACGGCTAAGGCAAATAGCTCAACTTGGCAAAATAACCATATCGAGTCTCAAATAATAAATCAGATGGCCTAGACATGATTTCTAGCATGAATAACAACTCACGTAATCATACCACTAGGGAAAACATGATATCATGAAGCATGATAGTAACACATGACACATAATAGCCTACGAACTACTCGAATCATGAATACCTTGGTACGCATACACAAGCCCGTCACCTAGCACGTGCGTCACCCCCAGCTCATCTCAAATATCATAGTTCTCAAGGATAATTATCCTAAAATCCAAGTTTAGATATGTTACTTACCTTTAACAAGCCAAAATGAAGACCAAGCAAGCTAAACAATACTCTAGAAATGCTATCCCGCATGAATCAACCTCTGAACAGCTCTAAACTAGCCAAAAGTAACTCAAAAAATCATTTAATGCCATAGGAAACAAACCCAAGCGATAAAGGTCGAATCTTTAATCAAATACTCAAAGTCAACCAAAAAGTCAACCCACGACTGCACCTCAGAACCCAAAAAACTCACAAATTCTGACAACCCATTTGAATACGAGTCAAGCCATACTAATTTTACTCAAATCCGAATCTGAATAGATGTTCAAAACTCAATAATTCATTTTTAGGAAACTTTAGACAAACAAAATCCCAATTTCTCTTTTAAAATCATCAATCAAATGCAAAAATTGAAGATGGAACAATGGAATATAATAAAAACCAAGTCAAAAATACTTACCCCAATCCATGTTGTGAAATACCTCTCCAAAATCGCTCAATACCGGGCTCCAAAACTCCAAATGTGATAAAATGAACAAACCCTCAATTAAATACAATCTGCCTAGGCATTTTTGTATTTGCGATCTCTAAGTCGCGTATGCCGTTGGATGATTCTATTATGGTGGACCGTGTGTATCAGTCTTGTGTGGTGACCATTGGGGGTTATGAGACTAGAGTTGATCTTTTATTCCTCAGCATGGTGGATTTTGATGTGACTTTGACCATGGATTGGTTGTCACCATATCATGCCATTCCTAATTGTCACGCTAAGATTTTGATGTTGGTGATGCTGGGGTTGCCTCGGGTAGAGTGGAGAGGTTCCCTGGATCATGTTCCTAATAGAGTGGTGTCTTTTTGAAGGCTCAACAGATGATTGAGAAGGGGTGTTTGGTGTATTTGGCCTTCGTGAGAGATGTTAGTGTTGATACTCCTACTGTTGAGTCAGTTCCAATAGTGAGGAAGTTCCCAGATGTGTTTCCTGCAGACCTGCTGGGCATGCTGCCCGATACGGATATTAATTTTGGTATTGATCTGATGTCCGACACTCAGCCTATCTCTATTCTACCATATCGCATGCTTTAATGGAGTTGAAGTAATTGAAGGAACAATTATAAGAATTTCTTGATAAGGGTTTCATCAGTCCCAGTGTGTCGCCTTGGGGTGCATTAGTACTATTTGTCAAAAAGAAAGATGATTCTACGAGGATGTGCATTGACTACATGTAGTTGAACAAGGTAATTATCAAGAACAAATACCCACTACCGCGTATTGATGACTTATTTGATCAGCTTCGGAGTGCTAGGGTGTTCTCAAAGATTGATTTGAGATCGGGGTATCATCAGTTGAATATTAGGGCTTCATCTATTCTGGACACTGCTTTCCTAGACCCTTTATGAACATTATGAGTTTTTGTTGATGTCGTTTGGGCTGACAAATGCCCCAGCAGCTTCCATGCACTTGATGAACAACGTGTTTTAGCCCTATTATTACACCCCATGTTTTTGTACGTGAAAGTACGTCGTAAGTCAGTTGATATAAGCTCGTAAATGAGATCCTCTTTGAAAGTATATGAAGTGATTTAATGTTTTTACACCCCGTACTTCAGACGTCACTGTCATTATAGGATTATCTGATGTAAGCTCAAAAAGGACGAAATCTTTCTACAAGGATAAGAAAGGTTTACCGAAGTTTTAAGTAAGTTAAGATGAATAGGAGACTTGTTAATCATGATTTAAATGTGTTTAAAGTCATTATATGACTATATATGATGTTTGGATATAAAATATAAAATTTGAGACAAATCGGATTTAAGTTGCGGAAATATCAAGCTAAGATTTTCCTTGTAACGAGCTGTTTTGAGAAATTAAATTCGTAAGCTTTATGATGTAAATTTGGGACATATCTCATATAAAAATGAAGGTCTTGGAACCTAGTTTCCAATTGTCAAAACCATTTATTCATACGACGTCGGGGTAGAGAAATATGGATTTTTAAAGTAGGGGCACCAATTCACGTCGCCGCACTTCGGAGAAACTGGCAGGTTTATAGGCGAGGTTGCGAGACAGTTTTCTCCAAATATATTGCGGGTTACATGGAGTTTTTTATATGGCATTAAATACACATGTGTCTAGTTTCTAACGCTGCAAACCGTTTATCCATACAAGCGTCCGAAGTTGCACTGCTCAAGCTGCCAAGCAGGTAGCTTACCCACCTGCTTGGAGAATTGAGGCAGTGGTCTTATAAGTGTGTCTTTTCCCATTATATCTCGTCAATATATAGAGAATACAAACATCAAAACACTCTCAAGCTCTCCAAGGACTTTTTCAAGAAATTTCAAGCAAGATCAACATTCCTTTCACGAAATCAAGAAGCGATAACATTAGAACGATCCCTACGACGTAAGTATCATTATACCGCCTCTCTTTTTCTTTTTAGTTGGAGTTTGGAAGGTACTTCATAGTTAAGAAAACACCTACTTTCTATATTTAAGCTTTTAAATATCAAAAAAGGTTGATAAATTCGTTTCCTAATAGTCAGAACTCACGGGACGGTGATCGAAAGCTGTGAGTTCGATTTATTTCACCTTTAGTGGATTGTTTTGTAGTCCACTCGTGTTGGCCTATTGTGCAGCTGATTTATGTAGTTTGGAAGGATGAAGGGCGTGGATAAATTCCACATATGGTAGGATAGTAGGCTGGTCGCTCATCGTTGTAAATTCAGGCTAATTGATAACTTATTGATTGGGTGTGTTATGGTATATTTGAGATTTTTGTTGTATTGAAGGTCCCGAATTGTAGTTGGATTTTTTTTGAGTTGCTGATTGTATTGTGTTTGTATCTCGCCTATAGTAGGCTTGAGGAAGCAGTAAAATCAGGGGAAATGCTATCCGTTTTATTTTAGAATTGAGTTATCGTTTGAGATACGTGATATACTAACGCCATCTAAGTTGTACATGTATTTCTTTGTTATAGAGTTGGCGCGCTAGTTGTCATAAGCTTGTTGTTGAGTTGCATTGACAATTTGAGGTATGTTAAGGCTATCCCTTCTTTCCTTTTATCATGATCCATATGATACAAACGAAATGAGCAAATGTGAAACTTTCACAAATGAGTCTATTCTTAGAAGTACTAGGGGTGCCTATGTTCTTGATTCCCCATCGGTCCTATTATTATATCGTCTATTCATGGGTCTCAGAAAATACGTAAGTTGATAAAGTTTATTTCATGATATTAACCGAAGGCATATTGATCTTATGACATTTCGAGAGATCTTATTGACTTACTTCATTATGCATTGCATTCATTTATCCATGTATATTGACCCATGACCAGATAGCATTTTATACGCGTATATTATACGTATATGGGGTATGAGAAAAGGTTACGGCGTTATCTACGTACCACCACTTGATCAGCTAGTATACATTAATGAATTCGCCAACAGAGGCCGAGATGATATGATGGGATGCCCTCAGAGGCTTGATGATGTTATGTACACATATACCTATGGATGATATGACATTTATACGCATATGCATGACATTATAAATGTTTCATGATTCACAGAGTTATTCAGACTTACAGGTTGAGTTCTTTACTCCATGTTTCTTTCATGCCTTACATACTCGGTATTTGTACTAACATTTCTTTTGCCTGGGGATGCTGCATTTCATGCCCGCAGGTCCCGATAGATAGGTTAAGAGTCCTCCTAGTAGGCTATCAGCTCAGCGGAAGGTGTTGGTGCACTTCATTTGCTCCGGAGTTGCCTATTTTGTCAGTATGATTTGGACATGTATTGATTGGTATGGCAGGGCCCTCTCCCGACCTTTATGACGTTTATGTACTCTTAGAGGCTTGTAGACATATGTCATATATATGGATACTTGTATGGCCTTGTCGTCCTATGTTTTGAGTGTACAAATGATCATGTCAGCCTTATAGGCCGGTACGTTACATGTATAAGTTTGTATTTCATGTTGGGTCATCCTATGTCGAGTATTCCCTTATATTTTATTCTGGTTTTATCATGACGACCCTTCTGGCCCATTTTCCCATGATGTTATGATAAGAAAGATACGTTACGTTGGTGCTCGGTTGGGTAAGGCACCGGGTGCCCGTCACGGCCCATCGGCCTGGGTCGTGACAAAAGTGGTATCGGAATAGTTCTGTCATAGGGATTCTACAAGCCGTGTCTAATAGAGTCTTGTTTATGGGTGTGTTGTGAACCACACTTATAAGCAGGAGGCTACAAGGTTTAGGACTACCACTCTTTCTTCTTACTCTAGATCGTGTGGTAGAGCTTAGTTGAAAGAATTCAAACTGCTAAATTTTATTTTATTTGTAATACAACTATACCTACATCCAAAAAGACAGTTGGTAAGAGATTGAATGTGGTTGTGGAAGAGTTGAGTCAGAGAAACTCGATTTTGCATCATGCTTATGATGAGTAAATGTAAAGTCTTTTGTAGATCATGTGTGTACTAAGACGTGTAAACTTCTTGATAAGGAGCCCTAAGGCATGAATATCAATCCACCCATATGATAAAAACCAATGAGAGAATAAGAAGGTAGATACCAATTTCAATAAGTAAAAGAAGCAAGGTGAAGAAGGATACGAGGTACCCAGTTAGTGAAGATTATCAGTATTTACAATTCAGGCAGAGAAATATAAGCATCTTGAGTTACTTTCAACAGTAACAGAGATATATACACTTGACAACACCCATCTCAGTTATGCCCTATGGGAGTTGACATATATAGTTTAAGATAAGGCTAGAATATCAGGATCCAGTTGGGGTTAGAGTAACCTAAAATTGTGGATGGTTTGTTATCATTAGCTAACATTTCTGAAGGATAATGCATAGTGTGGTAATAGTTCTCCTTGTGAGACACCCAATGGTACACTCTAGAATAGTACAGTCAGATATGAATACTAGAATGTTCAAAAATTTCAAAAGATAGGCAGTGGAATCCTAGAAGGGAAAAATATTTACCTTAGTATGAATCATGTCCCTAAAAAAAAGGATAAAAAATGTTAGGCGTCCCGAAGAGCCAATGAAATGAAGCAAGGGGAGCTAAAAATGAAAGAACATCGTAAGTCAATTGATGTAAGATCGGAAATGAGATTCTCTTTATAAGTATATGAAGTGATTTAATATTGTTACACCCCCGTACTTCGGACGTCACTGTCATTATAGGATTATCTTATGTAAGCTCAAAAAGAACTAAATCCTTCTACGAGGGTAAGAAAGGTTTACCGAAGTTTTAAGTAAGTTAAGATAAATAAGAGACTTATTAATCATGATTTAAATGAGTTTAAAGTCATGATATAACTATATATGATGTTTGGATATAAAATATAAAGTTTGAGAAAAATTGAATTTAAGTTGCGGAAAAATCGAGCTAAGAATTTCCTTGTAACGAGCTGTTTTGAGAAATTAAATTCCTAAGTTTTATGATGTCATTTTGGAACATATCTCATACAAAAATAAAGGCCCTGGAACCTAGTTTCCAATGGTCCAAACAATTTTTTCATACGACATCAGGGTAGAGAAATATGGATTTTTAAAGTAGGGTCGCCAAGTCACGCCGCCGAACTTCGGAGAAACTAGCAGGTTTTTAGGCTAGGTTGTGAGGCCATTTTCTCCCAATATATTGAGAGTTATAGGGAGATATTTATATGGAATTAAATCCACATGTGTCTAGTTTCCAACTCTGCAAACCATTTTACCATACGATATCGGAATAGAGAGATACAAGCGTCCGAAGTTGCACTACTCAAGCTGCCAAGCAGGCAGCTTACCCATCTGCTTGGAGAATTGAGGCGGTAGGCTTATAAGTGTGTCTTTTCCCATTATATCTCGTCAACATACAGAGAATACAAACACCAAAACACTCTCAATCTCTACAAGGAACTTTCTAAGAAATTTCAAGCAAGATCAACATTCCTTTCACGAAATCAAGAAGCGGTAACATTAGAATGATCCCTACGACGTAAGTATCATTATACCGCCTCTCTTTTTCTTTTTAGTTGGAGTTTTGGAAGGTACTTAATATTTAAGAAAACACCTACTTTCTGTATTTAAGATTTTAAATATCAACTAAGGTTGATGAATTCATTTCCTAATAGTCAGAACTCACGGGATGGTGATCGGAAGCCGTGAGTTCGATTTATTTCTCTTTTAGTGGGCTGTTTTGTAGTCCACTCATGTTGGCCTATTGTGCTGATGATTTATGGAGTTTGGAAGGATAAAGGGCGTGGATAAATGCCACATGTGGTAGGATAGTAGGCTGGTCACTCGTCGTTGCAAATTCAGGCTAATTGATAACTTATTGATTGGGTGTGTTATGGTATATTTGGGATTTTTGTTGTATTGAAGGTCCCGAATTGTAGTTGTTTTTTTTTTTTGAGTTGTTGATTCTATTGTGTTTGTATCTCGCATATAGTAGGCTATAGGGAGCAGTAAAATCAGGGGAAATGCTGCCCGTTTTATTTTAGAATCGAGTTATCGTTTGAGATATGTGATATACTAGCGCCATCTAAGTTGTACATGTATTTCTTTGTTATAGGGTTGGCGCGCTAGTTGTCGTAAGATTGTTGTTGAGTTGTATTGACGATTTGAGGTATGTTAAGGCTATCCTTTCTTTCCTTTTGGAATGATCCATACGATACAAACGAAACGAGCAAACGTGGAACTTTCACAAATGACTCTATTCTTAGAAATACTAGGGGTGCCTATATTCTTGATTCCCCATCTAACCTATTATTATATCGTCTGTTCATGGGTCTCAGAAAATACGTATATTGATAAAGTTTATTTCATGATATTAACCAAAGGCATATTGATCTTATGACATTTCAAGAGATCTTATTGACTTACTTCATTATGCTTTGCATTCATTTATACATGTATATTGACCCATGATCAGATGGCGTTATATATGCATATATTATACGTACATGGGATATCAGGAAAGGTTACGGCGTTATATACACACCACCACCTGATCAGCTAGTATACATTGATGAATTAGCCCACAGAGGTCGAGATGATATGATGGGATGCCCTCATAGGCTTGATGATGTTATGTACGCATATACCCATGCATGATATGACATATATACGCATATGCATGACATTATAAATGTTTCATGATTCATAGAGTTATTCAGACTTACAGGTTAAGTTCTTTACTCCATGTTTCTTCCATGCCTTACATACTCGATACTTTATTTGTACTGACGTCCCTTTTGCCTGGGGACGTTGGGTTTCATGCCCGTAGGTCCCGATAGATAGTTGAGAATCCTAGTAGGCTATCAGCTCAGTGGAAGATGTTGGTGCAGTCCACTTGCTCCGAAATTACCTATTTGGTCAGTATGATTTGGACATGTATTGATTGGTATGGTGGGGCCCTGTCCCGACCTTTATGACATTTATGTACTCTTAGAGGCTTGTAGACATATGTCTAGTATATGAATACTTGTATGGCCTTGTAGGCCTATATTTTGAGTGTACAAATGATCATGTCGGCCTTATAGGCCTGTATGTCACATGTATTTGTTTGTATTCTATGTTGGGTTGTCTTGTGTCGAGTATCCCTTTATGTGTTATTCTAGTTCTATCATGACGGACCTTCTGGACCACTTAGACATGATGGTATGATAAGAAAGATACGTTACGTTGGTGCTCGGTTGGGTAAGGCACCGGTTTCCCGTCGCGGCCCATTGGTCTGGGTCGTGACACCTATCTGGATTCCTTCGTCATAGTTTTTATTAATGATATATTGGTGTATTCTCGTAGTCGTGAGGATCATGAGCAACATTTGAGGATTGTACTCCAGACTTTGAGGGAGAAGAAGCTATATGCTAAATTCTACAAGTGTGCGTTTTGGTTAGACTCAGTGGTATTCTTGGGCCACGTGGTGTCCAGTGAGGGCATTAAGGCGGATCGGAAGAAGATTGAGGCAGTTTAGAGTTGGCCCAGACCTTTTGCTGCTACTGAGATTCGGATATTTCTTGGGTCGGTTGGGTATTATCATTGTTTTTAGTGGTTTTTTATCTGTAGCAGCCCCATTGACTAGATTGACGCTAAAGGGTGCCCCATTCGGGTGGTCTGATGGGTGTGAGGAGAGCTTTTAGAAGCTCAATACTTCCTTGACTATAGCTCCAGTTCTGGTTTTGTCTTCGAGATCGGGTTCTTATACAGTCTTTTGTGATACTTCACGAATTGGTATTGGATGCATGTTGATGCAGGCGGGGAGAGTGATTGCTAATGCTTCACGCCAGTTGAAAACCCATGAGAAGAACTACTCAGTGCATGATATGAAGTTGGCAGCCATCGTTCACGTGCTTAAGATTTGGCGGCACTCTCTTTATGGCTTGTCTTGTGAGGTATTCACCGATATAAGGAGTCTCCAGTACTTATTCAAGCGAAAGGATATGAACTTGATGCAACAGAGGTGGTTAGAGCTACTAAAGAACTATGATATTACCAGACTTTATCATCGAGGGAAGGCCATTGTGGTGGCAGATACATTGAGTAGGAAGGATGAGAGCATGGAGAGTCTTGCTTTTATTCCACTTGGGGAGAGATCGTTAGCTTAGGATGTTCCGACTTTTGCCCACAGGTTCGTGAGGTTAGATATCTCGGAGCCTAGCAGGGGTCTTGCTTGTGTTGTATCACGATCGTCGTTCTTAGAGTGCATCAAGGTGCGTCAGTATGATGATCCCCAGTTGCTTATCCTGAGGGACACGGTGTAGCAAAGTGATGCTAAGTAGGTTACTATTGCGGATGATGGGGTATTGAGGTTGCAGTTGTGTTTTGAATATGGATGGGTTGCGTGAGTTGATTATAGAGGAGGCCCAAAGTTCACGGTATTCTATTCATGTGGGTTGCATGAAGATGTACCAGGACATGAGGCAGCACTATTGGTGGCGGAGGACAAAGAAGGATATTGTTAAGTATGTTGCTCGATGTTTGAATTGTCAGCAGGTGAAGTATGAGCATTAGAGATTGGGTGGTTTGCTTCAGAAGCTAGACATTTCGGAGTTGAAGTGGGAGCGTATCACTATGGATTTTGTAGTTGGACTTCCACGGACATTGAAGAGATTTGATGCAATATGGGTTATTGTGGACAGACTAACCAAGTATGCACACTTCATTCCAGCTATGACTACTTACTCTTTAGAGCAGTTGGCTCAGATTTATACTCAGGTGTGCCCGTGTCTATTATCTTGGAACGAGGCACTCAGTTGACATCGCATTTTTGGAGAGCAGTGCAGCGAGAGTTGGGCACACAGTTCGAACTAAGTATAACATTTCATTCCCAGACAGACGGACAATCCGATCGTACTATTCAGATATTGGCAGCCATGTTGTGAGCATGTGTCAATGATTTTGAGGAATCATGGGATCAGTTTTTACTGTTAGCAGAGTTTGCCTACAACAACAGCTATCAATCGAGTATCTAGATGGCTCCATATGAGGCCTTATATGGGAGGCGATGTAGTTTTCTAGTTGGTTGGTTTGAGCTTGGGAAGGTTAGGTTGTTGGGCACTGATTTGGTCCGTGATGCTTTGGAGAAAGTGAAGTTAATTCAGGAGCGACTTCATACAGCGCAGTCAACGCAGAAGAGTTATACGGACTGGAAGGCTCGTGATGTGACATATATGGTGGGTGAGAAAGTTCTACTTAGAGTCACCCATAAAGGGTGTGATGAGTTTCGAGAAGAAGGGCAAGTTGAGCCCTAGGTATATTTGTCTTTTTGAGGTGCTAGAGAGAATTGGAGAGATGGGCCTAAAGACTTGCCTTACCCCTATTTTATTAGGAGTTCACCAGTGTTTCATGTTTCCATGCTCCAGAAGTATTATGGGGATCTGTCACATGTTTTGGACGTCAGCACGGTGCAACTAGACGAGGATTTGACTTATGATGTGGAGTCGGTGTCTATTTTGAATCGGCAGTTTTGAAAGTTGAGGTCAAAGAATTTAACATCGGTGAAGGTTTATTAGAGAGGTTAGCCGGTTGGGGAAGCTACTTGGGAGACCGAGAAGGATATGCGGAGTAGATATCCTTATCTTTTTGAGAACCCAGGTATGATTCTAGACCAGTTTGAGGACGAACGTTTGTTTAAGAGGGGGAGAATGTAATGACCCGACCGATCATTTTAGGCATTTGATCACCATTTCCCCTACTTGATGCCTTTTATATGTGTATTTGATGTTATATGACTTGTAGGGTTGGTTGGTTTAGCTTCGCGGAAGTTTTAGATTGAATTGGGACACTTAGTCTCAAGTTTGGGTGCTTAAGTTGTAAAGGTTGACTGGAGTTTGACTTTTATGTAGACAACCCCTAAATGGTATTTTGATGGTTCCAATAGATGTGTATGGTGATTTTGAACTTAGGCGTATGTCCGGATTTAGATTTGAAGGTTCGTAGGTTGATTTGGTACTTTTTGGCGAAAGTTGGAAAGTTTAAGGTTTGGAAGGTTCATAGGTTTGACTGGGAATTGACTTTGTTGATATCGGATTCAAATTGCAGTTTCGGGAGTTGGCATAGGTCCGTTATGTCATTTGGGACATGTATGCAAAGTTTGAGATCATTCGGAGTTGATTTGGTATGGTTCAGCATGAGTGTTGGAAATTGAAAGTTCCTTAGTTCATTAGGCTTTAATTGAGGTGTGATTCATAGTTTTGATGTTGTTTTGTGTGATTTGAGGCCTCAAGTAGGTCCGTGTTATGTTTTGGGATTGGTCAGTTTGGTCGGACGAGGTCCCAGAGGCCTCGGGCGTGTTTCAGATCATTTTGGATTAAGTTGGCATCGCTGAAGGTTTCTGAGTTCTGGTGCTTTCGCACTTGCGATGGATGAGCCGCAGGTGCGAGACCACAGAAGCGGTCAGGGTGGCCGTAGATGCGGTGCTTGCTGGGTAGGCTAAGACCGCAAATAGACTAGGGCACATAGATGCGCATGCGCAGAAGCGCAAGGACTCCCGCAGATGCGGCTTAGTGTTCGCAAAAGTGGTTGGTCGGGAGGATTAGTTTTTTCTGCATTTGAGATGGAATTTTCGTAGATGCGGTATCGCATGTGCGATGATTTGGACCGCAAATGCGGAATCGCTAAGAAGACTTTATGTTTCGAAGGGTTTGGTCATTTCTTATTATTTGGAGTTGTAGAGCTCGGTTAGAAGCGGATTTTGAGAGACGTTTTACTTAAATTGAAGAGGTAAGTGAAGATTAATTAGTTTTAACGTTAGATATTGATTACCTATGGATTATTACACCCAGTTTATGTGAATTAAAGGTGAAATTTGGGAATTTTTTACTATAATTTTGGAGAGTGAAAATTGATGATTTGAGGGTCAATTTGAGGTTGGATTTAGATGAAATACATATATTTGGACTCGTATTAAAATGGATGTTCGAAATTTGTACGTTTTTTCGGGATTCAGGGTGCGGGCCTTTGATTGACTCTTTGGGTTGACTTTACATATTTGAATGAAGATCTTAGATTTATGGTTAAGGATTATTTCTTATGGCTTTTATTGATAATATTAAATTATTTTGGCTAGATTTGAGTTGCTTGGAGGACAATTCGCGTGGGGAGGCCAATTTTTGAAGTATTGATTCACGCGCTTTGAGGTAAGTAATACAACTAAACTTGGTTTGAGGGTAATTATCCTCGCGAACTATGATACTTGAGTTGTTTTGGGGTGACGCACATGCTAGGTGATGGGCATGTGTGCGTATACCTAGGTATTCATGATCCGGGTAGACTTTAGGTATTCATGATTCGTGTTAGAAATCATGTCTAGGCTACGCACTTATTTGTTTGAGATATGATAGGGATATTCTTGTTGTTTTGAGCTATTTGGCTTAATTGTAGCCATATTCTCAGTCATAATTCTTCATCCACATGTTATATCTCAGTCTTTTTACATTACTTGTTTGTCATATCACATGTTGTTGTTGCCTTATATATGTGATACTGTGTGGGCTGAGTTCTATGAGATGTGAGCCATAGAGACTTGAGCGATTGATGACTGATGTGGGCCATAGAGCCGTGTTGTGAGTTATATTGGATCGGGTTGTACGCCGCAACAGATTGATATTTGGATCCGGTTGCACATTCAATGGTTATATTGATTATTGATTATCGCTTGGACAAGGATCCGCCCCTCCGAAGTCCGATATCACAGTGAGCGCAGACACAGAGTTATATATGTGCTTTGGTGAGGGGCATTGAGCTAGGCACTCGTACAGTGTTGAGTGTGATTTTGTGTGTGATTGTAAGGGGCACTTGTGCCAAGCACCGTGGATGTGCTGAGGGTGAGTGCACTTGAAGATTTCGCTGTTGTAACTAACTTGATATGTATATTTGACATGAGGCATAGAGATGTATTTTTCTCATAATAGCTGGTATACAAAATGTCTTATATGTTATTGAAAGTAGGGAAAATCACAGTTTTCTTGTTAAGCTCACATTTTTAGAAATTTCGGTGAAAGATTGGGCTTTGATAGTTATACTTGGAAAGCATGTCTAATTTTCCATAATTGTGAATGAGCTGAACAAGATAACCTTTGAGTTATTTACTTTTAATGTCTTCATTATATTATGAGTTGTTGTTGGTTATTGGTGTTGAACTCATACTACAGTCTACACTTTATGTGTAGATCCAGGTACTTCTGGGCATGGTGATTGCTAGAGTTCGCTTCGGTACTTGCTTGTGGCGATTATGAGGTATCTATTATGTCGTTCGCAGACGTTTACAAACCTTGAAGTTCTCTTTCATTTATTTCTATTGTTATTCTATTGTTCACACAATTATATTGAGATTTGGCCATGTATTTTGAGATTCTGTAGTGCTCATGTACTCGTTGACACCAGATTATGGGGATGGTTGTAGTGGTGTTATTGTTGTTTATCTCATATATTTTATGATATTACTGTTGTTGAGGTTATTAAGCTTCTGTTAATTTAGTTATTATTATTGTGAAATAGATGGTTTGTCCAGCAATAAGTGTTAGGTGCCGTCACGACTCCGGTAGGAGTTTGGGTCGTGACAACAATACCCTCAAAGATGAGGGTTAATATGAATTTTCCAAATTACACTTGTTATACATGGTTGTGCCCCTTATACATGTTTTAATCTTTTCCTGACCAATCCATAATGGATAAAGTTCAAGTTATGATTCTTCTTACTGAGAATCCACAATGATGATTGTTGCATGCATGAATTAAGAGAGGTGGCAGCTAATATTTAGCCCAAACATGAGAAAGAAGTAAATAATTTGATCAATAGCTACAAAAATTTGTATTCAAAATGGCTTTTCGTGCTAAGGTCAGTGTCCTGATGTATAGGTTTACTCCACGATATGCTTTTTGGATAAGTTTTTTATTTGCCTTGTATTCCTTTGCTATCAAATGTAAACCTCGAAGATTTACCTTTCCAATTCTTTATTACTCTGATAGGTGTGATTTTGCATTTTTGATGTATGGCTTTGGATCGAAGAAATATTTGATTGAAGATTTTGCCACAAGATATTTAACTGAGTATTCTGTTGTTGTCGCCAATGGGTATCTCTAGTCTACAAATCTAAAACAGGTATTCCCCCTATTGTTTTCTTGTTTAAAATTGCTGCTTGCTTGGTACTTTTTTTTAGAAAATAATTTTGGTGCAGAAAGTCTCGAAATCAGGATTTTCCACTTTGCAAATTTTCTGAATAACAAAGTTATGGGCCCACATTTTAAAGTTAACCAGATTACTACAAGAACACTGATCATTACAGGAGCTATTGCTTATGACGCTATGTTGTTTGGTTGCAAGCGTCCTACTTTAGTGCATCACATGCTCATTGAAGTTTAGTTGTTATCCTGCATATATCAAGGTAGCGACACTGGATTTAATGAGAGGGAAAAAACTGAAGATTTCACATTGTCTGGCCCAATGAGATGGTTATGCCAAGACTTCATATCTTAAAATGATTGAAATAGAATATTAGAGGTTGTAATGACCGGCCGGTCGTTTTGAGTATTTTAGCTTTGTTCCCCCATTTATTGCCTCCTTTATATCATATTATGGTTATGTGACTTACCGGGGTATTTGGTTTTGGTTCGGGTTGAGTTTCGGAGTGAAATGGGATATTTAGTCCCAAAATTGGATGTTTAAGTTGAAAGAGTTTACCGTAGTTTGACTTTTATGTAGACGACTCTGAAATAAAGTTTTGACAGTTCCAATAGCTCTGTATGGTGATATTGGACTTAGAAGCGTGTCCGGATGTTGGTTTGGAGGTCCGTAGGTCGTTAAGGCTTGAATTGTCGAAAGTTAGGAAGTTAAAGGTTTGGAAGGTTAAGAAGTTTGACCGGGAGTTTACTTTATTGATATCAAGGTCGGATTTCGATTCCGATTCCGAAAGTTAGAATAGGCCCGTTATGTCATTTATGACTTGTGTGAAAATTTTGAGGTCAATCAGAATTATTTTGGTATGAATTGGCGTTAGTTTTGGAAGTCAGATTCCTTATTGATAAGTGCCGAGATTACCGCTGTAATATCCGACCGGTCACAGATATTTCGTTATTCTGTTGGCTATGCTAACAATGTTGCTTCGAGCTCGTTCGGGGTGAGGATTGATTCCGGGATCACGGCTTCGATATTCTCGAAGGCAGGCGTTCTAACCCGGGGTTCTAGCCCGGTGGGACTTGGGGTCGATACCCTGCGACAGAAACAAATAAACGAAACGTCTCGTCAGTCAAGTCTTAATGGCATTAAATGTTTGTCAGTTGCCGGTAGCCACTCTTGGATGCAAACCGTCATTGAAAAACTATAAATACCCCCTCCTTTGTTCATTCAAACAAGCCTTCTGTCCTCGTACCTTAGAGATCTTAATATTTTCTGGCACTTATATCCCGGTTATTTGAGATCTTTTACAAGAAATTTTGTTCGTCTTCATCCCAAACTATCAAGTTTACTCCTTTAACTTCCTCTTTTTCCTCATTTTTCCTCTATATTCAAAGAAATGGCGAAGACTTAATAAATCGCTCCCCAAAAAGAAACTCATTTTACCTCGCGGCCGGCTACCGAGGAGACCGTTTCGTTAACTGCTGTCGAGGAAACAGTACCGGAACCCCCATTGAAAATGTTTATCCCTGGAGGATGCTCGGTAATCGCCGATTTCAAGGTTGAAAACCCTTCCCCCGTACAAGCCGGTGTGAGGAGGTCTCGAGATATATATGCTTGATCACTGAAGAGGTCCTCCCTACGGTAAAACAAGATTGCAATTGGGTTGAAAAGCACGTGGTGGTTCCCGGACCCGATGAAGACATCACCACCCATGTCGAGGGATACTTAAGTGTTTACACTTATCCCTTTACACTGGACCCATTGGATCCGGTCATCATCGACTTCTGCAAAAGATACGAGGTATACCTCGGTCAAATTCACCCTTCATTTTGGAGGATCGTGATCCTTCTTCTGTTCTTCGTGAGCAAGATCGATGGATGCTCGTTCACCGTCGACCACCTCATGCGCCTATACAGTCCCCGAATCTTTCGGTGGGAGGGGGGGACTGATCACGCTCGCTCGTCGGGCAAGTAAAGCCCCATTCTCGTGTATTAACGAAGATCGGGATCGAGGGTGGCTAGGCCATTTTGTCCGAGTGAGGACCTCGGACATGATCCCAGTTGAGCGCATGCCGTTCCCCGAGAAGTGGAATATATCATGTAAGTAAAATTTCGTTTTCAAAATTTTATTTTACGCTTTTTGTCTTCCTCCTTATCGGTGCTTTGTGGTGGTGCAACTGTCGCTCGGGTCCCGAATGCAGTCTCTCGACAGGCATCGTGTTACAAAGGCCATATTTTAAGCGCTCATGGCGCGAACTTTCGAAGGGCCGATGGGAGGCCCGTTCTCATGGTGAGATTCCTTTCTCGAGTGAGTAATATTTGGGTTCCTCTCGTGTCGTTAAGTTCTCACTTGTTTCATTTCTTTTTGAAGGTTTATCCAAGGACGTCACACTGACACCTCCATCCGGTGGCGAGAACTTCCCCGCTGAGTCCCCTGCTTCGAGACAAGGTGATGAGAAGAAAAGGAAAAGGGCTCTGAATTCTCCGAACTCGGAAAAGAATAAACCAAGGAGAAGGCTGGTGTGCAAATCCAAAGAAAGCACCAGCGCCTGAGTGCCATTTTCGGACTCACTCTACCGGCTGAGGGACGAGTCCAAAGAAGAAGGAGAAGCATTTGATCTAGTGGCCCGCTTGCCATCGCAGCTCGAGGGGTAAGGGGCCTCCGAACCAAAGAGAGGCGAGGCTGATTTGCCTCAAGTTAGGGAGGTCGACGAGGACGCCATGGCCGAGGCTTCCCGGGATATGGGCAATGCCTCGAAGGATGCACTCGGTTTGATAGACATTACCGAGTCGCCTTCGTTCACTGAGTCCATGTATAATGAGGCTCAGACGGCCTTTTTGATGGCGTGGATTCCACCTCCACAGAGGACGTCACCGGATTGGGTGACTTAGAGGTGCCGAGGAAGTGTCCATCTTCGAGAACAAGCGGACCTTCCTCAAGCCCAAACTAATCAACTAGTTCCCAGCTCCGAGTGTGGATCCTGACCGGAAGCGATCGATCATCATCTCCATTCCGGAGGATGCCCAAGTCCTCTCCGTCCCCGTAGAGGTGGCCAATTACCATTGGTGTCTGGTGATCGAGGAAGACCAAGCCAAGATGCATGAGGTGGATGCACCATGCCTGTTCAACGAAGCATAACAGGCGCTAAACCGGGTAACTCCAGATACCTCTTGATGACTTTTAATTTGTACTTAGACTAATTTATAGATAATCATAACATTTTTCATTATGTCTATAGTCCTCGGTGTTTCATCATGAGACTTTTCTCCGATATTGGGACGAGTTGAACCAGCTTGAGGCCGAGGTCCGAGGGCTCACTGGGAAGGGAGAAACTTACAAACTTCTTAGTGAGCAACATGAAGGGGAGGCTAAGAGCCTCCGAGCTGAGTTAGAGGTGGCTCGGAAGGAGCACGCTGACCTGGTCAAACAGGTAAAAATATTTGAGGTTAGTGACTAATGGTCGGAATCCGCAGGTCCAACAGAAGATCAATCGCATCGACCAGCTCCGAGCTGAGATGGATGCTGTCAAGGCCGAGACCGATGAATGGAGAGGTATGATGGACCGCCTGGCTTTGGAAAAGGAGACTGCTCGGGCGCAGTTGACTTCAGCGGAGGTTCAGCTTTGAGCGGCAAAAGGAAAAGGCCGAGGTGCAGGCCAAAATGGGTGAGGAGCTCCAGTCTCAGCTAAGTTCGGTCATCTATGATCAAGAAACTCTAGCCAAGGAGCTTAAAACGGCCAAGTCAGTGGCCGTGGTGGTTAAAGCCGATGTCGACGAGATGGTGGCCCAATATAAGGCTGATGCTGAGGTAGAGACTTCTTTTATTCTTGTGCGTAATAGTTACACATGTGTACAAGATTTGTGCCAGGGCTCGAGCAGTCTATGCGGGTACGGTTCATTTGACCGTTTGGACATTACAGTAAATTCTATTGATCGAGTCGAGACCATTCAATCACAAAGTTTCTTTCCTTGAAAAAGTCGTTATCCGAGGGTAATCTCCCTAGTGTTCGGGGCCGATCGTAGAGAGGCCTTAAATACTGTTGTCATGATCTTCGATATCGGTTCGTAACCGACCTTCAATTCTAAGTTAGCACGATTTACTATTGCCTTGTTAAAAACTTGCCGGAAAACCCATTTGGGACAAAACCGGTTCAAGGGAAAAAAAGTGCAATGCGTGCTTTCAGTCCTAAAAGTTATGTCATTCTTTGACGGTCTCCTGCAAGTGTTAGTTCAAAATGCAAATAAGTAAAAGGAATGAATGGGGTCATACCTTGGCAGTAATATCGCTTCAACTGAGTTATATTCCAGTTGTTCGGTAGTTGCTCGCCGTTCATTGTTCCGAGTTTGTACGATCCCTTACCAGTGATTTCGATAATTTGATAAGGACCTTCCCAGTTCGGTCCCAACTCCCTTTTTTTTGGGTTCCGGGTACTTAGCGTGACCTTCCTTAACACCAAGTCCCCGATATTGAAATGTCAAAGGTTGGCTCTTCGATTGTAATACCTCTCGATTCACTACTTTTGGGCGGCCAATCGAATATGGGTGGCTTCGCGCCTTTCATCTAATAGTTCGAGGCTTCTATTCATGGCCTCGTCGTTCAATTCCTTGGTTGCATATCGAAACCTGAGACCTGGTTCTCCGACTTTGACCGGTATTAGAGCTCCAGCGCCGTAAACCAACGAGAATGTGGTGGCCCCGGTACTAGACTTCGAGGTCGTACGGTATGCCCATAGGACTTCGGGCAGGATTTCCTTCCATTTCCCTTTGGCCTCGGTTAACCTCTTTTTGAGGTTTTGGAGTATGGTTTTGTTGGTCGATTCTGCTTGTCCATTCTCACTAGGGTGATAGGGTGTTGATAGGATCCTTTTGATCTTATGGTTATCGAGAAACTTGCTAACTTTGATGCCGATGAATTATTTCCCGTTGTCGCACACGTTCTCGGCCGGACATTCCAAACCGATATATGATGTGGTCCCAAATGAAATCGATGACTTCTTTCAACCTGACTTTCTTGTATGCTTGGGCTTCCACCTACTTAGAAACATAGTCACTCATAAACAATATAAATTGAGCCTTACCGGGTGCCCATGGAAGGGGGCTAACGATGTCCATTCCCCACTTCATGAATGACCATGGTGACAAAACCGAATATAGCAGCTCCTCGGGTTGATGAATCATCGAAGAATGTCTTTGACATACATCACATTTTCTTACGAACTCCTTCGTGTCCTTTTCCATATCAAACTAGTAATAGCCGGCTCTGATTACTTTTCGAACCAATGATTCGGCGCCTGAATGGTTTCCACGGGTGCCTTTGTGGATTTCCCTCAGAACATACTCGGTATCTCCTACTCCTAGACATATCACGAGCAGGCCATCGAATGTTCTTCTAAACAGGGTTCCATCTTCGGACAAACTAAATCGGGCTGCCTTCGTATGTAGGGCCCTCGATTCTTTTGGATCCGAGGGCAGTTTTCCGGTATTCAGATATTCTATATATTTGTTCCTCCAGTCCCATGTTAGGCTCGTTGAGTTTATCTCAGCATGGCCTTCTTCCACTACCGATCTCATGAGTTATACGACTACCCCCGAGTTGAACTCTTCGTCCTCGACCGATGATCCTAAGTTAGCAAGGGCATCGGCCTCAATGTTTTGATCCCGAGGTACGTGTTGCAAAGTCCACTCCTTGAACCGATGTAATATTACCTGTAATTTATCCAAGTACCTTTGCATTCGTTCTTCTCTGACCTCGAACGTCCCATTAACTTGGTTCACCATGAGGAGTGAGTCGCACTTAGCTTCGATCACCTCCGCCTGCAAGCTTTTGGGTAGTTCGAGACCTGCAATCATGGCCTCATATTCGGCCTCGTTGTTAGTCAATTTCACAGTCCTAATAGATTGTCTAACTACATTGCATGTTAGTGGCTTCAACACGATGTCAAGTCCGTACCCATTAGCGTTCGAGGTGTCATCCGTAAAGAGGGTCCAGATCTCTGAAGACGTCCCCGAGTTCACCATAAACTCTCTTTCAACCTCGGGTATTAGGGCCGGCGTAAAGTCGGCCATGAAATCTGCCAAAATTTGAGATTTAATGGCGGCCCGGGGTTCAATATTCAATATCGTACCCGCTGATCTCCACGACCCACTTGGCCAATTGTCCCAAGAGCTCGGGTTTATGGGTAAATAGTCACAACACATATATGATGACATTAAAAATATGGTTTCAGCTTCCTAGAGGTGCTTAGCAAAGCGAGCGCCAATATTTCTAGGTGAGGGTACCTAGTTTCGGCCTCACCTAGAGTCCTGCTAACAAAGTAATTGGAAATTACGTACCTTGTTCTTCCCGGACCAGGACTCCACTTACCGCTATCTCCGATACTGCCAAGTACATGTATAGTTGTTCGTCTGTCTTCGGCGTGTGAAGCAGCGGTGGGCTCGATAGATACCGCTTGAGTTCCTCCAAGGCCCGTTGGCACTCCGGGGTCCATGAGAAGTTATTCTTCTTCTTCTTCAGTAGTGAGAAGAATCGGTGGCTGTTATCGTAGGACCTCGAGATGATCGCCCCAGGGCAGCTATGCGTCCAGTTAATCTTTGCACGACCTTCACGTAGTCCACAACCGTGATATCTTCGATGGCTTTGATCTTATCAGGGTTGATCTCGATTCCCCGGTTGGATACCATGAATCCGAGGGATTTACCCGATCCAACTCCAAACGCACATTTCTCCGGGTTCAGCTTCATATTATACTTCTTCAATATGCTGAAAGTTTCCTACAAATTTTTTAAATAGTCCTCTGCCCGCAAGGACTTAACCAATATATCGTCAATGTAAACCTTCATTGATTTTCCTATTTGTTCCTCTAACATCCGGTTTACTAGGCGTTTATAAGTGGCACCAGCATTTTTTAATCCGAATGGCATCACGTTATAGTAATATGTGTCGTACTTAGTGATGAAAGAGGTTTAGTGATGACCCAGGTCCATCCGTATTTGGTTGTACTCGGAGTAGGCATCGAGAAAACTGAGGATCTCGTGGCCGGCCGTGGCATCAATCACTCGATCGATGTTGGGCAACGGGAAGGAGTCCTTGGGACATGCCTTATTCAAATCCTTATAGTCTATACACATTCTTAATTTATTCCCTTTTTTAGGGACTACCACTATGTTTGCTAATCAATCCAGGTATTTAACCTCCCGAATGGACCCTATTTTAAGGAGTTTAGATACCTCGTCCTTGATGAAAACATGTTTGACCTCAGACTGGGGTCTCCTCTTCTGCTTGACCGGGTGGAATTTCGGGTCCAGGCTTAGCTTATGAGTGGTTATCTCCAGCGGGATCCCTATCAAATCAAGGTGGGACCAAGCAAAGAAATCTTCGTTAGCTATAAGAAATTGAATGAGTTTTTTCCTTAGCTCGGGCTTAACCCCGGGCCCAGGTATACCTTTCGATCGGGTAAGTGTTCGATTAGTACGACTTGTTCCAGTTTCTCGACCGTTGATTTTGTAGAGTCGGAATCGTCGGAGGCTATAAAAGATCAGGGGACTCCGTAGTCGTCATCCTCGTCTACCCCTCATTCCTCTGACTCTATCGGGACTAGTATTGGTGATTGTTATTTGGCCCTATCTTTGACCATCCGATTCGAATCCTCCAATGTTGAGAGTGTGCATGCCGGGATCACTTCATCGACCGTGAACATCTCCTTGGCGGCTGGTTGTTCCCTACAAACTGTTTTGACTCCTCCGGGTGTTGGGAATTTCAGCACCTCGAGGGTATTGCTCTCATATTGTGAATCCATGGCCTCCCGAACAGAGCGTTGTATCTCATATCCCCTTTGATTACATATAACTTGGATTCATGTACAGTTTCGGCGACGTTCACCAGTAATGTTATCTCCCCTTTAGTGGTCTCGCATGCCACGTTGAACCCGTTCAGGACTCGGACCATAGTTATGATTTGATCTTGTAGGCTGAATTGTTCCACGACCCTTGATCTGATGATGTTGGCTGAGCTAACTGGATCAATTGACACACGCTTAATTTGAGATTTATTTACGAGTACCGATATTACCAGTGCATTATTGTGGGGATGCACGATCCCGTCAACGTCTTCGTTGTTGAAATACAAGGTTCCTTCCGATACGTAATCTCAAGTCCGTTTTTCCCTTATGATGGATACTTTGGTGCGTTTCAGCATCGGACCCTGGGGAATGTCGATTCCACTGATGATCATGTTGATGACATGCTGAGGCTCTTCCTGCTCGATCTGCTTATTAGAATCCTTGTTCCTTAAGTGGTTCTTGGCCTGATCACTCAGAAATTCTAAGAGATGTTCGTTGTTGAACAGCCAGGCCACCTCTTCCCTTAATTCTCGGAAATTCTGTAGCCATAAGTGTCGTGATATTTGCACATTAAGTTGGGATCCCTTTGGGCTGGATCAGACTGTAAAGGTCTAGGCCATTTGGTATCTTTGATGCGTCCGATGCCAGATACGATAGCGGCGGCATCGATGGTTGAAGTTGTACTCTGATAATCTTGGCGTTTCTTTAGGCCCGATGGGCCTGTCGATGCTGTTTTTACTCATGAGTCCCCAGTTACTCTGACCTCGATCACTTCTCCTTTCATTTCATATAGAGTTCCGCCCGGACCCACTGCTTCTCGGTCTCCATTATACGGCTGATACTGATCCCTGTTTGATCTCGGTTCACGGTCGATGTCTCTCTTGACTCTGTCGATGGTTCTGATGAGGTACACAGACCCGGAGGGGGCCCCAAGCTGATCATCTTCGACCCTGATTTTCGATTGATATCGGTTATGGACATTGGCCTAAGTGACAGCTGGGAATTCTACCATGTTTTGTTTCAACTACTGTGAAGCCAACGATCTCCGAATGTTGAGTCCTTAGGTGAAAGCCTAAATGACCTAATCATCAGCGACCGGTGGTAGGTCCATCCATTCCATTTGAAACCGGGACACGAACTCTCGGAGCATTTTATTATCCTTCTGTTTTACTTTGAAAAGGTCCAACTTCCTGGTCTGGACCTTGATAGCACGGGGGTGTGCTTTCACAAAAGAATCTGCAAGCATAGCAAATGACTCAATAGAATTAGGAGGTATGTTGTGATACCATATCATATCTCCCTTTGACAGGGTCTCTCTGAACTTCTTCAACAAGACAGACTCGAATTCATCATCCTCCAAATCGTTCCCTTTGATGGAATATGTGTAGGAGGTAACATCCTCGTTTGGGTTAGTCGTTCCGTTGTACTAAGGAATCACGGGCATGCGGAACTTCTTAGGGATCGGCTTTGGAGCTGCGCTTGGGGGAAAAGGTTTTTTCCCGAACTTCTTAGAATCCAAGCATGGGATTGTAGGTTTCTACCTTTTTGTCATTAGCTTCAATTTTCTTCTCCCCTGATTCTACCTGTTTTGTCAGCTCCTCGAGCATCTTTATGATCTCAGGGTTAGTCCCCGATTCATTTTCATTCGACCTCTCTGCGACCGGTCCATCCCTGTGGGTGACTTCCCGGGACGGATCGGTTTCAATTTTGCTCGGTGCGCGGCTTTGGTTATGTAACTGGGCTATCGTCGTCTGTTGAGCCTGCAACATTTCGAAGATCGTCCGTAAATTGATCCCGTCTCCTCCAATGTTTTGTGTATTTTGAGCTGCTAATCGGGCTCCACCACAGACGCCATTCTCGTGGTCGGTAGGCAGATTTGTGTCGATAGCCACATGCGAGTTAGCGTCAATTGGGTCCGCTACCGAAATTCTGATGGGATCGACCGGTGGTACCCGTCACTGGGCACTATGTTGTTATTTTCACCGTGATGACTGGACTCATTGTCAATATGTAGGGGTGCTGACTGTGAGTTTGATATTTTGAGCTTTAACCTGAAATTAGAGGCACTTCAGAGAACAAGTGTAAAGTAGTGTGTCTTATGGAAATTTGTATCAAATAACCATTATCATCCTTAGCCCTACGGTGGGCGCCAAACTGCTTACCCTCAAAATATAACAATTAAATTTGTAAGTGGTTTTAAGGATACATGGATTGACTTGACACAAAACGATAAATTAAGTTGCACTTGAAATAAACAATGATAAAGTAAATTCAAACCACACGAATTGAAAAACTACAGTCTTGGAAGGTCAGCCACACTCGAGTTGGATGCCCTTCGATCAAGATAGAGAAGAATAAGAGCTTAAAGAAAGAAATAATATTGTATTGCTTTGGAATGCATGTTACGATGGGCTAAATAAATTATCAGACCCTCTTTATATAGCAGATGAGTCTTACTTTAGGCACAATTCTATAAAAGGTAAACAAATCTCTTGATTTGCTGATTGCCGGTTCCTTATTGATGAGGGCCGCGATTCCCGCCGTAATAACCGACCGGTCACAGATATTTTGGTCTTCTGTTGGACATGCTAACAATGTTGCTTCGAGCTCGTTCAGGGCTAGGATCTATTCCGGGATCACGACCTCGATATTCACGAAGGCAGGCGTTCTGACCCCGGGTTCTAGCCCGGTGGGACTTGGGGTCGATCTTCAGTCCTTTATTGCCATGTTCCGAGCCTGAACTACCATGTTGTAGGCGAGCTCAATTTCTACCGTATACAGAAAATGTAATGCGCTTTCACATTATGGGTCTCACTAGGCTAAGCCTAAACTTACCGAATCAATAAACCCACCAAGCACATAAAGTGCATGACTCAATTCTTATTATCTCACTTATAATTGGGCTTACATTTATAAACTATCATAGAACCAAAATATAAATAAATATTTTAATTAATGTAAGCCCAGTTTTCCAACAACTTTTCCGATCCTTCTTCAGTCTTTTTTTAAAAATATTTTTTGAATTTTTTGTAACCACAGTTCTAGAGATTTAGAGTATGACGACCATAGCTTTGTTTTGTTTGTTCTCTTAAAGTTCCTTTAAAGTGAAGCACATAGTTTCACTTTCAAATTCTTAAATTCCTCTTTAAGATGAAAATTTTCTTCCTATTAATTAAACCTGTATAACTAAAATATCAATCTATCTGTATACGATCGTAATAGATTTCGGCCTTCATACGATTGGTCGAGGTCAAAATGTAATAGATCGGAGTAAGACATCAAAATGGGTTCCGAAGATGGTATAAATAACCTTTGAGCCCGATGGACCGATCAATGTTGAACTCGATATCATTATCAAGCTCGAATCCAAATCGAGCTATGATGCAAAGTAAAGTTATCGAGCTTATGATTCAAAAGACCGACCAACCCTGACCTCAAACCAATGCAAGGATCCGATAAGAATCGAGCTCAAGTCAAGATCGAGAGCTCGAGTCGAGACCGAAAACTCGAGTCAATATCGAGATTACAGATAAGAGCCGTTGCAATCCCACTAGACGAGAGAATCCTGGCAGGAATTATGAAAAAACTGATTTATCATGGGTCTCCCACTAAGTATTTTTAATTATATCTAAAGTAAGGTCCCTCTACTATAAAGGGGATGATTATTATTTATGTAAGGCAAGTTTTTGTTTACATTGTAATTCAAACACCATATTCTCATATAGAGAAGAGTTATTCTTCCAAGCTTCATAAATTGGTTCAACCCATTCATTCCTAAAGATCATCTTCTTTACAACCGTGTTTACTTTGTACTCTTTGCAATCCATATTTGATATTTCTATTTATCTTTACGGTTTGTATTAAACTACACCACATATCCTTAGAACTACATACAAATTTAACTCTATCCGTTTTTCGGGTAAAACTCTATTAAGGCGCACACCGTGGGGCTAAGGATAACAGTGTTTGTTTGATACAAATCTGCAACACACATCAGTTTACGCTCATCTTTTGGGGGTGCCTCTGACTTCGAGCTAGCAATGGCAAACCCACGATTAATGGCTTTACTTACCGATAATGAAGCTGGCCTTCAAGACGAAACCAATAACTTGATGCCCAGGGTTGGAAGACCACTTATCGATGTCATTGAAGCTCGAGTCGAACTACCTGAAGCTCGAGCCGAAGTACCGCTAGATGTCAACTCGCATGTGGCCTTTGAGACAAACCAACGTTCTGAGCCTGAAAACAGCATTCATGGCGGTACTCGATCTGCAGCTCGTGACTCCCATAACGTGGAGGAGAACGGAGTCAGCTTGTGTATGATCTTTGAAATGTTACAAGCCCAGCAGGTAGCGATAGCTCAGTTGCAGAGCCAAATCCAGCTACCAAGTAGACCGGAACCCAGTCCACCTCGAGAAATTGCCCACCAAATGGAGCCAGCCATAGTAAGGTCGAACGAGCAAGAATCGAGGACTACTCCTGAAATTACTAAAATACTTGAGGAACTCACAAAGCGAATCGAAGCCAACGATAAGAAAGTAGAAATATATAATTCCAGGGTCGATCAAATCCCAGGGGCTCTGCCCATGATAAAAGGGTTGGATTCCAAGAAATTTATACAAAAGCCTTTTCCCTCGAGTGCAGCCCCAAAACCAATCCCCAAAAAATTTCATATGCCCGAAATCCTAAAATATAACGGTACGACCGATCCCAATGAACATGTCACCTCTTACATGTGTGCCATCAAGGGTAATAATTTGGAAGATGATGAAATCGAATCCGTGCTGTTGAAAACATTCGGAGAGACCCTCTCGAAGGGGGCAATGATTTGGTATCATAACCTGCCACCAAATTCCATCGATTCATTTTCCATGTTAGCGTATTCATTCATAAAGGCACACGCCGGTGCCATAAAGGTTGCAACAAGGAAATCGAACCTTTTCAAAGTAAAACAAAGGGATAATGAAATGGTGATGGAGTTCATGTCCCGATTTCAAATGGAACGCATGGAATTACCACCGGTCAAGGACGATTGGGCCGTCCAAGCTTTTACTCAAGGGTTGAACGAGCGAAGCTCGATGGCATCATGTCGGCTGAAACAGAATTTGATCGAGTACCCGGCAATAACATGGGCAGATGTGCACAATCGATATCAATCAAATATTAGGGTCGAAGACGACCAATTAGAAACTCCTTCCGGATCCCCATATCCAAACAGATCGGCTATTAAAAACCAGAAGGACATCGATAGAGAACCGAGGTCGAACAGAGACCGATATCAACCATACATCATAGATCGAATGAATAACGGCTCAACACACAATGCCGCCCGGAATAATCGAAAGAGTGATCGAAGACAGAATTCTTGGGGATTGATGAGCAAGAATGGCTTGACAAACATGTCGGTCCTAGAGAGGCACCTCGGTTATCGGAATATAACTTCAGCGTCGATGCATCGAGTATTGTATCGGCAATCGGAAGAATCAAAGATACTAGGTGGCACAGACCCATGCAAACCGATCCTTCCCAAAGAAACCCAAATTCTATGTGCGAATATCATGGTACGCATGGCCACAGGACCGAGGACTGCAGACAGTTAAGGGAGGAGGTAGCCCGTCTATTCAGTGAAGGCCACCTTCGAGAATTCCTCAGTGATTGAGCCAAGAATCACTTTAGAGAAAGGGACTCCAACAGAAAAGGCAAATAAGAGGAACCTCAACATATCATTCACATGATCATCGGCGGGGTCGACACTCCATAGAGACCCGTACTCAAACGCACTAAGGTATCGGCCGCAGGGAAAAAAGAACCCGAGATTATGTGTCCGAAGGTACTTTATCTTTCGAAAACGAAGAAGAAGAAGGCATCTCTCAGCCCCACAACGATGCTCTGGTAATTTGTATCCTATTAAATAAAGTTCGGGTTAAGCATGTTTTGGTGGATCCGGGTAGCTCTGCGAATATCATCCGATCAAGGGTCGTGGAGCAGCTCGGTCTGCAGAATCAAGTCGTGCCCGCAGCTCGAGTCTTAAACGGCTTCAATATGGCCAGTGAAACGACTAAAGGGGAAATTATTCTACCAGTAAACGTGGCTGGAACCATCCAAAACACAAAGTTCCACATAATCAAAGGCGACATGAGATATAATTCCCTACTCGAAAGGCCTTGGATCCACAACATGAGGGCAGTACCTTCGACTCTCCACCAAGTAATGAAATTCCCAACGTCGGACGATGTGAAATCAGCGTACGGGGAGCGGCATGCGGCGAAGGAAATGTTTGCAGTCGATGAGGTAACACCGATATCAACATTATCAGTCCCAGAAAGATCGAGCATTAGAAATGTACGAGAGGCCAAATAGCAATCACAGCCGCCAGTCTCGACCAAATCGGTGAAGCAGGAAACAGAAGATGACGAGAAAGATTTCCTGACTCCCCGAACTTTTATCATCCCCGAGGATTCTGACGCCACCAAATCGACAGTCGAAGAGTTGGAACAGGTTATATTGATCGAACATCTGCCAAAAAGAAAGGTATACCTGGGATCGAGATTGACCCTCGAACTCATGAAAAAAATTATTCAATTTCTTAATGGTAACATAGATTGCTTTGCTTGGTCCCATGTAGACATAACAGGAATCACACTGTCGATAACAATGCACCGGCTGAGCTTGGACCCTAGGTTCAGACCCGTGAAGCAAAAAGGAAGACCTCAGTCTGAGTTAAAGCATGCGTTCGTGAAGGACGAGGTAAGTAAATTTCTCAAAATAGGGTCGATTCGGGAAGTAAAATATCCCGAATGGTTAGCTAATGTAGTTGTTCAAACTCAGAATGTGTGTAGACTATAAAGATCTAAACAAAGCATGTCCCAAAGATTTTTTTCCACTGTAAACATCGATCGGATGATCGATGTCACAGCCGGTCACGGGATCCTTACTTTTTCTCGATGCCTATTCAGGGTACAATCAAATTCGAATGAACCCGGAGGACCAAGAAAAAACTTCGTTTATCACCAAGTATGGAACATATTGTTATAATGTAATGCCCTTCGGGCTAAAAAACGCAGGAGCTACTTAATAATGCCTAGTGAATAAAATGTTCGAAAAACAAATGGGTGAGTCGATGGAAGTTTATATTGATGAGATGCTAGTCAAGTCCCTGCGCGCAGAGGACCATTTAACTCATTTGCAGGAGACGTTTGAGATTTTAAGGAAATACAACATGAAGCTCAACCCCGAGAAATATGCTTTCGGGGTTGGCTCGGGCAAATTCCTTGGCTTCATGGTATCAAATCGGGGAATCGAGATCAACCCCGATAAAATCAAGGCCATCGAAGACATCACCATCATGGATAGTGTTAAAGTGGTGCAAAAGCTAACCGGACGGATAGCCACCCTAGGCCGATTCATTTCGAGGTCATCGGATCGAAGCCACAGATTTTTCTCTATACTAAAAAAGAAGAACGACTTCGCTTGGACCCCGGAATGCCAACAAGCTTTAAAATAATTGAGGCAATACCTATCGAGCCCGCCACTGCTTCACACTCTGAAGACAGATGAAAGACTTTACTTATACTTGGCCGTATCGGAAATAGCAGTAAGTGGCGTCCTAGTTCGAGAAGAGCAAGGTACATAATATTCTGTTTATTACGTAAGTCGGACCTTAGGAGAAGCAGAGACTAGATATCCACACTTAGAGAAATTAGCACTCGCACTGATAAGCACTTCTAGGAAATTAAGACCATACTTTCAATGTCACCCCATATGCATGTTGACAACTTACCCACTTCATAATATGTTACACAAGCCCGAACTATCGGGCCGATTGGCCAAATGGGCCGTCGAGCTCAGTGGGTACGATATCAAATATCAACCCCGTACGGCCATCAAGTCTCAAATTTTAGCAGACTTCGTGGCCGATTTCACGCTAGCCCTCGTACCCGAAGTTGAAAAAGAACTTTTGTTAAACTCAGGTACATCATTGGGGGTTTGGACCCTCTTCACAGATGGTGCTTCAAATGTGAAGGGGTCCGGGCTTGGCATCATGTTGAAACCCCCCACGGGTGGCATCATTAGGCAGTCTATCAAAACTTCTAGGTTAACTAACAATGAGGCCGAGTACGAGGCCATGATTGCAGGTCTCGAGCTGGCAAAAAGCCTGGGAGCAGAAATGATTAAAGCTAAATGTGACTCTATACTGGTAGTAAACCAAGTAAATAAAACCTTTGAGGTTCGAGAAGGAAGAATGCAGAGGTATTTGTACAAGTTACAAGTAACTTTGCACCATTTTAAGAAATGGACTTTGTAGCATGTGCCTCGAGAACAAAACGGTGAGGCCGATGTACTCGCAAATTTGGGGTCATCGGTCGAGGAAGATGAGATCGATACGGGGACTGTCGTTCAACTCTTGAGGTTCGTAATCGATGAGGGGCACGCCGAGATAAACTCCACAAGCTTAACTTGGGATTGGAGAAATAAGTATATTTAATATTTGGGAAACGGAAAACTCCCATCGAACCCTAAAGAGTAAAATACCTTACCAAAGTTGCTCGATTCACGTTGGCTGAAGATGGAACATTGTACAGAAGGACGTTCGATGGACTATTAGCAGTATGCTTGGGACCAGGAGACACCGATTATGTTTTACGAGAGGTCCGTGAAGGCACTTGTGGGAACCACTCAGGCGCCGAATCACTGATTCACAAAATCATCAGAGCAGGATATTACTGGGATAGCATGGAAAGGGATACTAAGAAGTTTGTTCGAAGATGCGATAAATGTCAAAGGCTTGCACTGATGATCCATCAACCCGGGGAACAACTTCATTCAGTCCTATCCCCTTGGCTATTCATGAAATGGGGGATGGATATCGTCGGCCCCAGGTAAAGCTAAATTTATTTTATTTATGACTGACTATTTCTCTAAATGGGTTGAAGCACAGGCGTTCGAGAAAGTAAGAGAAAAAGAGGTTATAGATTTCATCTGGGATCACATCGTGTGTCGATTCGGGATACCCGCAAGAAATAACATGCGATAATGGCAAGCAATTTATCGGCAGTAAAGTAACAAAATTTCTCAAAGATCATAACATAAAAAGGATATTATCGACACCGTATCACCCCAGTGGGAACGAACAAGACGAATCAACAAACAAGACTATCATCCAAAACATGAAGAAAAGGTTGAACGAAGCCAAAGGGAAATGGAGAGAAATTCTGCCCGAAGTCCCATGGGCATATCGAACAACATCGAAGTCCAGTACAGGAGCAACTCCGTTTTCTTTAGTGTATGGCTCTGAAGCCTTAATTCTAGTCGAAATCGAAGAACCCAGCGCAAGGTTTCGACATGCATCGGCGGAATCAAACCATGAGGCAATGAACACTAGCCTCGAATTATTAGATGAAAAACGAGAAGCGGCACTCGTTCGAATGGCTGCACAAAAATAACGAATCGAAAGGTACTACAATAGAAGAACCAACCTCTGCCACTTCAGGATCGGGAACTTAGTCCTAAGGAAGGTCACCATCAATACTCGAGATCCTAATGAAGGGAAGCTCGGCCTAAATTGGGAAGGACCCTATCAGGTGCTCGATATAGTCGAAAAAGGAGCTTATAAACTCGGAACGATGGATGGCAAGCCATTATCAAACAACTGGAACATATCACTCCTCAAACGATATTATTGTTAATGTATGATTCTCTTTTCCCTTTCGCCCATATATACATATTCGAAGCTAATCCATCGCAGGAGTTTGACCAAAGACATCGAGACCTCAGGTTTTAAATTATGCGCTGCACTCTTTTTCCCCTTAGATCGGCTTTTATCCCAAATGGGTTTTCCCGGTGAGGTTTTTAACAAGGCAATAACCATGTGCTACCTGAGGGAAATTCAACTATATCCGAGGCTTCTTCATAATCAACCTCGAATACTGGGGGGGCATTAGCCCTAAAATATATCAAGTTTTGAGGCAAGAAAGATATTTCGTAAAGACAGGGTTCCAATAGGAAAAGTTGTAAGAGCCAAATGGTCAAAACGAACTATGCTCATGTAGTTAGCCCGAGCCCCGACGCAAAACATGAACACATGTATAATGGCTTGCGAAGAAAAGTTCTCTTCTATACCGATATCTTATATCCAAGAAAAACTCCTCTCTTTCGAGATTTATTATGCAAATAGGATCGAGTTCGAATCATTCACTCGACTAATAAGCCTGCGGGCCACCTTTATTTCGAGTTTGAGCAAGCACTCACTCGACCATTACGCCTACGGGCTACTTTTATTTCGAGTTCGAGCAAGCACTCACTAGACCATTACGCCTACTGGCTACATTACTTCGAGTTCGAATCATTCACTCAACCATCAAGCCTACGGGCTATATTACTTCGAGTTCGAATCATTCACTCGACCATTACGCCTACGGGCAACATTACTTTGAGTTTGAATCATTCACTCGAACATCACGCCTACGGGCTATATTACTTCGAGTTCGAATCATTCACTCGACCATTACGCCTACGGGCTACATTACTTCGAGTTCAATCATTCACTCAACCATTACGCCCACAGGCTACTTTTATTTCGAGTTCATGCAAGCACTCACTCAACCATTATGCCTACGGGCTACATTACTTTGAGTTCGAAGCACTCACTCAATCATTACACCTACGGGCTACATTACTTCGAGTTCAAATCATTCACTCGACCATTATGCCTATGGGCTATCTTTATCTCAAGTTCGAGCAAGCACTCAACCATTACGCCTACGGGCTACATTACTTTGAGTTCGGATCATTCACTCGACTACTAAGCTTAAGGGCTACATCATTTCAAGTTTGAGTAAGTGCTCACTCGTTTACAAAGGCTACGAAGTCCAAATTTGATCAAGTTTCCTAAATCCTTGTGAAAATATTCATAAGGCGTATATAAAATCTTCACAAGACAGGAAACAGAACAGAAGCAAGTCGGCAAAAAGGGGATATTATTATATACAAAATCATTTACATAATTGATTATAACATAAAAATCGAGGACTAAGCTTCTTGGTTATCCGCAGGAACAGTCTCTTCTCTATCGGGCTCCCCCACATTCTCAGACCCACTCTTATTCCCATCATTATCATCGTTATCATCATCATCATCATCAGAAACCAAGGATTCAGCTTCGGCTTCGAGTTCTTTGGCCCTTTTAATCTCTTCAGCGAGGTCGAAACCTCGAGCATGGATATCCTCAAGGGTCTCCCTCCGAGATCGGCACTTAGCAAGTTCAGCGACCCAATGTGCTCGAGTATTAGAGGTCTCGGCTGCCTCTCTTGCTTGGACCTGGGCAGCTTCAGCATCAGCCCATTAGACGGCCACGAGTGTATCCGCATCGGCTTAGTCCTTTTCGGCGTCAGATTCAGCCTTTGCAAGTTTAGAGGCCAACCGAGCCTCGAGCTCCTCTATTCTTCTCGCTTGGACCAAGCTTTTCTCCTTCATTTTTTGGAGTTGGTTTTCGGCCGATGACAATTGGGCTCGAGCAGTTTCTTTCTCTGCGGCAAAGCGGTCCATTCCTTCTTTCCACTCCAAAGACTCCGCTTTTATCACATCGACTTCTTTACGGAGTAGTCCGATCATCTCAATTTTTTGCTGCAGCTGTGAGATCGAAATATTACCCATCATTCCGGTATCAAGCCCATAGGCTTTTAAAAGTATTATTACCTTCTTGGATAGATTGATTTGATCTTGGCGAGCCTTGGCCAACTCAGCTCGAAGGTCTTTTATTTCTTCCCCCCTTGGCCTAAGAGGAGTTTTAGGGAGTTCTTCTCCTCCGTAACCCGTTGAAGCTCGGCCTCGTATCGATGCAACTCGGTTCGGGATCGAGAACATGATTCTCGATGAACTGCCGCTGCCTGCAAAGAAAGAAGAAACGAAGTTAGAAAAGAAAAGCAAACTCAAAGGTAATGCCATATAATTTAAGGCTTACCTTATTCAAAGCCTCTTGCACTCCATGAAAAAGATCAGATCCGTCACTCGTACCGGTAGTGTCCTCGACAGTGATAAACAGGTCACGAAAAGGATCCTCTCCATCATGAGGCCTATCTAATTCAAGGGCCCCCAAAGCTTGGGCCTCTCGAATCGCCCCTGGGGAAAATGCAGAAAAGTTGGGGTGAGTCTTCGATTGCTACTGCCCCAAGTGAATCACCTGGGGCATTCTCTTCGGTTCAAGAAGAGTCCCTACAGACATATCCCCCATATGTTGGCTTCGATGGGAAGTGTCTTCGATCTCCAACAACTAGGGGACTCTGCCCGAATCTTTCTCCGATATATCCTCAGTTCGAGGCGGAGCCTTATGAACCACCATCGATCCAGCTGCCTGTGGAACGTCGGTGGTCTTCTTCGTTCGGGCCGCCAGCGCAGACCCATCATTCTCTTCTTCTTCTTCTTCTTCTTCTTCTTCTTCATCCCTCAGACGCAGAATCGATTCTACGGTCAAGGGAATGACTTTCTTGTTCGTCTTACGAGCCGTCCTTTTCTTCAATTTCTGATCTTCGAGGACGGGGGCTCTTTTCCTCTTGTTATCTTTCACCGGCTTTGGGACAGAGGACGAAGCCTCTTCATCGACAGATGAGGGCCTCAAAACTGCATCTTTGCCCACACCTACACACAGAACATTTTATTAAAGTCTATGAAAAGCATTTTTATCAAAAGATACGAAAAGGTGCTTACCTTGATTTTTGACCTCCCATCGGCCCTTCGACAAGTCACGCCATGAGCATTCGGCGTAGGAGGAGGTCGAAACAAGATCACGTACCCAGTTCTTGAGACCGGGCACTGCGCCGGGTATCCAGGGAACTGCTTTATCACAAAAGGAGAATATTGGTGAAGGAAATGAAAGGATAAAATAGTAGGAGATAACATCAGAATTACACTTACGCTTCATGTTCCACTCCTCGGGAAAAGGCATCTTTTCGATCGGAATCAGGTCTGATGTCCTTACTCGAACGAATTTGCCCATTCAGCCTCGATCCTTATCCTCATCTATACTCGAGAACAGAGCCTTGGTAGCTCGACGTTGGAGTTTTATTAACCCTCCTCGAAAAAGGCGAGGACGGTATAATTGGACAAGGTGATGGAGCATGAAAGGCATCCCCTCGATTTTACTCACAAAATATCGTATCAAAGTTACAATCCGCCAAAAGGAATGATGTATCTAGCCTAGGGTTATTAGGTATTTGCAACAAAAATCTATGATAACGGGGTCGAGGGGACCTAATGTGAAAGGATAAGTATACACGGTTAAGAACCCTCTCGCGTGAGTAGTAATATCCTCTTGGGGAGACGGCACTACCACTTATTTGTTCTCCCAGTTACAATCCTTTTTTATCCGCTCGATATGCTCCCGGGTTATCGAATAAATATATCTTGATAGGGGCTTACATCGGCTGGGGACCGGCGAACCTTTATCGAGTTTGAAATCGGAGATAAGAACACACGCCGCCGGAACGCACTCCTCAGGCTGTGGATCCACCGGTGTTTTGTCGGCGACAGATTGGGAAGAAGAAGATTTGTCTTTTTGGGGGACGATTTTTGATGTCTTCACCATTTTGAATTTGAAAAGGGTAACAAAGATTTGATGGTTTAGAAGAAGAATCTTGCAAAAAAGAATCACAGATTTGCGAATAAACTAAGAGAGAACGAAAAAGAACTTAGGGAATTTGGAAGATTGAAGATGTAAAAGTGGTAAATGATAAAAGGGAGGGCTATTTATAGATTAAAGCAATGGCGGTTCAGTATCAGCGATGGCCGACCACCGCCTGAAAAGCATTAAATGCCTTGAAAGACTAAATCGACGGGACAACTATTACGTACGTCATGGTCGAACCCAATGTAAACGTCAGCTTATAATCCAATCGAGCCGTTAAAAAATCATATCGTTTCTCACCACATCCTTCCCGAGAAACGAGGGGACTATCTGTATACGGTCGAAATAGATTTCGGCTTTCGTACGATCGGTCGAGGTCAAAATATAATAAATCAGAGTAATAAGTCAAGATCGATAGCTCGAGTCGAGACCGAAAACTCGAGTCAATATCGAGCTTACAGACAAGAGCCGTTGCAATCTCACTAGAGGAGAGAATTCTGGCAGGAATTATGGAAAAACTGATTTATCATGGGTCTCCCACTAAGTATTTTTAATTATATCTAAAGTAAGGTCCCTCTGCTATAAGGGGATGGTTATTATTTCTGTAAGGCAAGTTTTTGTTTACATTGTAATTCAAGCACCATATTCTCATATAGAGAAGAGTTGTTCTTCCAAACTTCATAAATTGGTTCAACCCGTTCATTCCTAAAGATCATCTTCTTTACAACCGTGTTTACTTTGTACTCTTTGCAATCCATATTTGATATTTCTATTTATCTTTACGGTTTGTATTAAATTACACCACATATCCTTTGAACTACGTACAAATTTAACTCTATCCGTTTTTCGGATAAAACACTATAAAAAATAAGAGGTTAGATAAAAAGTAAGTCATAATAAAATGAAAAGAATTATTTTACTAAATAGGATGGTATATTATACGTCTCAACTTGTTGATAATTTGGTTTGAAATTGTATAATCTGATGGTACGATCCAAATCAAAATAGAGAATATGCTGCATCTCCGACATGGATTGGTGGTCTATTCATTGTCATGTGCCGATAAGATTAAACTCTTTCTTAGTTTTAAATAATGGTTTTTGATTGTCAAGGCTAATAATATTTTTTTTTTTTAAAGTAGAAAGACAGTGCCACCCTCCCCAAAAGAGGGCGAATGGGCTTCAAGTTTTTTTAAAGAATTTCAAGCAATCTTTCCTTTCCAAAAGTAAAGTTCTTATAGAAGAGTGCTTGAAACATATTTTTCATTGAAATTCTTTTGAAAACTTCCGCGAAACTTCAAAAAATAAAAAATAAAAGGCTACAACCATCCAGTTAACACAAAATCTATAAAAGACTCGCGAGAACTATTTTCAAAAATTGTCCACAAAAATTTCAGGAAAGTGTCGAAAAAGTCAATATCTATTTATGCAAATTAAAAGAAGAATAAAGGATCCTCTGATATATCCCATGAGAGCTGTCAAGTGATATTGTGTGGTTTCAATTCCAAGTCTGACTTGCAAAGGGCATCCGGTTTCCAGTAAACAATCCCAAGTTGGTGTTACGGCCCAAATCAGCAAATGAGGATATATTGTATCTCCGGCATAGATATGTGGTCCAAAATCCATGATTCATGTGGTGATAAAAGGAACTCTTCTTTAATTTTCGAACTTTTTGTTTGGATTGTCAAAGACTAAAAAAACCAGAAGTATACAAAACAATGCCACCCTGCATTGCGTTTGGGCGGGGGCGGGGATGGGGTGGGGAGGCAAATGGTCATAAAATGTTCACAGAGACTTATAGCATGTTTAGTCAAAAAAATTTTTAAACAAAAATAATTTTTTTTTCAAAGTTAATGTATTTGGCAAGCTTTTAGAGGTAAAAAAGTGTTTTGAATAGAGGCAGAAATTGTTTTTGAGAAACAAAAAAAAATTCCCAGAAATATTTTTTTGAAAAGCACTTTTGAGAAAACTATACTTAGAAGCACATTTTAAAAGTCTAGTCAAATATTAATTGCTATTCAAAAATACTTTTTAAATTAATTAGTCAAATACAAACTAATTTTTATAATAAAAAATTATTTTTTAAAATATATTGATTTTAGAAGCTTGGTCTACTAAAAATATTTGAGGCACTTTTCATTGAATATATAAAATCTTGGGACATCGGCCCAATGATGTGACAATCTAAACTATCAGAATACGTATTTTCTTTTCCACATGATTTTTTGCCCTTTTTCTCTATTAAAATTTAAAAGAAAAATGAACAAGATGAAAGCTTTCAATAAAGGTTGTGTCCTGATCAGTAACTAACATCTCTAATTGTTTGTCATGACCCAAATTTCTATTATCGGGATCGTGATGACGCCTAACATTTCACTGGTTAGACAAGCCAGCGTTAGATATAGTTATTAGCCATTTGTAATAATTTAAATTAAATGAAAACCAATAAACTGAATAAGCTCAGGTAGATTAAATAAACTAAAATAACGGCGATATCCAGATATAATCCTATAACTGGTGTCACAAGTACACGAACGACTAAAGTACTACAAATAAAAGTTCGAATGAAAGCATATCTGTCTGAAATGAAATAAATAACTAGAGTAATATAGAAGGGGACTTCACGGCTGCAAAACGCCATGCAACTGTACCTTAAGTCTCTGTCAAGCACCGGATCCGAGCAATCTACTGACCGCCGCTGGGACCAACTCCAAAAAACTGCACAAGAAGTACAGAGTGTAGTATGAGTACAACCGACCCCGTGTACTGTGTAAGTGCCGAGCCTAACCTCGACGAAGTAGTGACGAGGCTAAGTCGGGTCACCTACACTAACCTGTAAATAATATTATAATAATAATAATAATAATAATAATAATAATAATAATAATAATAATAATAATAATAATAATAATAATAATCAATATGAGAAATCAGACACTTCGATGCAAAGTGAAACCAGTAGCGATGATATCGCTGATGACTCCCAACCAATAGAACCAGAGAAGATATTATCTGATGAATTTTATAAATTGCAATCTCAGTTCCAAGATTTGAACATGAAAACTATTACATCTGATAATGTGATAGAACTTTTAAAAGAAGTTACTAATGAAAAATTTCGTGAAAAGATTATTAATTTGGCTGTTAGTAATAGTTCAAGTTCTTCTTCAAGTTCTTCAAAAATTTTTGAAAACTAAAAAAAAAAAGAATTTGAATATTCTGCTCCCTATTCTTTATTAGAGGTTAATAACCGTCTTTTAAACAAAAGTACTACTCCTGCAAGAGATTCTTCTTTCGATGATTTAAAAGTTGAAGTTGAAAACTTGAAACGAGAGATCAAATCTCTTAAATAAAATAAAATGATTTGTGATCATAGGATTACTCAGATTGAGAAAATCAATTCTCCAGCTGAGAAATCTAATGATAAAAATAAAGGTATTTCTGAAAATGATATTTCTTCTGAAAAACCTATTAGTTTTGATCCTAAACATGATATGTTTTTAGGAATGATGCAAATTGTTACCGCTCATAAATGGTATATCAAATATACTATTCTTATTGATAATAGTTTTTCTATTACAAATATTGCTATGATTGATAGTGGAGCTGATGTTAGCTGCATTCAAGAAGGTTTAGTACCTTCTAAATATTTTCAAAAAACTACGCATATGGTTAAATCTACATCAGGACATGCTTTAGATATAAAGTATAAATTGCCTAATACGGGTATTTGTCAGAATAAAGTCTGTATTCCTCACTTCTTTTTCTTGGTTAAAAATCAGTTATACCCTCCAATTATACTTGAAACACCTTTTATTAATGCTATTTATCATTTTACTAGCATAGACTCAAAAGGATTTATAGCTACTTATAGGGAAAATAAGATAAGTTATACTTTTGTTACAGATCCCGTAACTAGAGATATAAATACGTTAATTGATATGAAGCAACAACATATTGATTATTTATAATTAGAATTGTTTAGTATGAATATATTTGACACTTTAAATTCTACTAAAGTGCAGGAAAAAATTAAATTAATTTTCGAACAGATTGCTATTTATAAAATTCATCATCATAAATGCATGTATCACCTTTGCATGTTGTACAGGTATTATCAATAATTTTATCACTATCAGATAAATTAAGTAAATCGACTTCAGTTTGAGATTCCGACTCAGAATAATAATAATCAGATTCTGATCCAGAAGTGTATAACAAACCATAAACCTTATCACGTAACTCATCGTCTAGTTTTAAGGTTTTCAGCTTTTGAAGCTTAAAGTTTGGAGCTATATGGCCATACTTTCCACATTTGTAACATTTAATATTAGCAAGTTCTTTCTTAGATCTATTTTTGGTAAATCTAGTAGATTTGCGATGGGCTTTCTTGGCTTCTCGTTCCTCTTTGGATCTATATCTAGATCTCTTTCTCCTATAAGGACTGTCTTGGTTAGGGTATCTATGATACTTATGTTTCTTCTTCTTATGCCTCTCATTTTAACAGGATCAAGTGGCGGGCTATAATCCGCGCGGCCTTCTCAACTAAGCTAAAACAGAAATCACCGTTTGACCGGGAACTGGAATTGTTTCACACCTCTGCTGATTATTATATGTCCACCGAGGTTTTCACCAGTTAAAGATTTCTATTTTAACATATTTGAGATTCTTAATATAGCTAATTCAGTATCCTTATGTTTAAAAACTGGCGGTAATCTACACAATCAGTAAGGATATAAAAATTGAAATATACTTGAATTTTTTATATAGTTTTAATAACTGTATAGAAGGTTAAACCTTTTACTCAAGCAAGGGGTCTGTCCTAATATAATACATACTTTTATTGAGCCCATGTGTCTAGCAGTTCTAACCGTGAAAGAAAATGCCTTTTTCAACTCCTTTAATCGGGCAAAGGTTCACGGCTAGCTAGACGATGCCACTAAGGCAAAGCCAATAAGAGTAGTGCTATTTAGACTGTACCACCATCTCGAAACCAAGTCAAAATACTATATATAAAACTCATTTATATTTTAATAGATGTCGTCGCTTTCATGGTTTATATAGGAGAGAAGTTAGATATTCAATATAGATATATTGTCTCTTAGCCGGACATAGTCACGGCCAGAGAGGAGAGACTAGATGAAAACACTTAAGGAAGAAAACCAGTACCTTTTGGCCGGGATGCAAGGCCTGAAGATGAAGAACTGAAAACTTTATTTACTTTATTCTTCGGTTACAAACTTCAAACTCTAATTACAATTGAAGAGAGAGAATTCTAGAGAGAGAGAGGGGGGGGGTTCTGTCTTCTTATGAGTAGAAGTCTCGGGTAAACCGAACTGGGTGCAAAAGTCTCCTAATTGGTTTCTCTCCTTAAGCTTATCTATCTTAAGCTATCTGGACAATTTTAACTCATTGCACAGGTTTAATCCTTCATGTGTGCAAATTCCTACTAACTTACCATAAGTATAATCTTTGTACGGAATTTCACCATAGCTACCTCTTAGAGTCTTTCTAACTCTTTTAGCAAATAAGGAGGGAAGGCCATCTATAAACTTAGCTTTCCAATGGTCGAACTTGTTTTCGGATAATTCCATAACCCTGCTCATAAAGGTGTCTTTATACCATCTGAATTCACCTAAGGTCCTACATCTAAGACCATTAAGTAGAGTACGAGCTGTCTCATGCTGGTTGGTAAATCTACCATTGAAGTGTTCTAATATGGTAAGAACAAGGGTATAAACAACATCTTCTCTATTTTTTACTAGAGTCATGCTTAAGTTATCAACTCCTTCGTCAGTGGCTATTGCATTAATAACCATTGCTTTTTCATCAGTAGTCAAATAATTATCCCCCCAGCCACGGAGTTGGCCAGTAAAACCTACAATAATCATTTTGCAAATAGTTCTATCTGTATTTTTCACACTTTTACAGATAGTTGCATACATAAGCATTCTATGCACAAGAATAGTTAATTGTCTATCAGTCAAACCATCAAGATTCCATTCATAAATCTCGGAACCACTGTAAGACGTATTAGTCTGATTCAAATCATGTTCCTCTATTAAGACATCTTGAGGAGTAGGACGATTGTAATAATACGCTTGCATTCTAGGTTTATCACCATACTTACATCCAGCAAACTTACTATTCATTTTGGGATAACCTCTGAGTTTATTAAACTCTGACCAAACTTCATTTTTATAATCAAAAGTGGTGTCTAATTTATCAGCAAAATCTTTTGAAAAATCAATAGGTTTGATATTCAAACCGGATAACGTTTTATCAAGAAGTTCTTCTAAATCATTTAAAGATTTAAATTTAAAATCCTGAATTTCAGGGGGTCTTTGAACATGAGTAAGAACAATTTGAGCTTCTGCTTTGCTTCCTGAAGTAGAGGCAATATCAGTTATATTTTTGCTAGTACTCATTTCCTTTATCAAGACAGTTAAATCATCAAGTTTTTTATCAAGAAAACTGATTTGTTCACCCAAAACTTTAACGTATAAACTCAAATAATTATTTTGAGAAATTAATTTATTAATTTCTGCGATGCTGACTTCAACAACATCTTCATCATTAAATTTTTGAAATGCAGTAAAAGTAATACCTTTATTATTAGGTAAAACAAAAGTTGCTTGAGGAGGGTAAATAGCTTTAGTAATATTGCCACTTCCCTCTTTATAGGATCTTTCCAAAACTTTTATAAAAAGTGGTAAATAGGTGGTTATAAACCAAGGAACATTGTTGATAGTGATAAACACTATGATAGTGATAAACACATTAGTAACTCTCTCTCTCTCTAGAATTCTCTCTCTTCAATTGTAATTAGAGTTTGAAGTTTGTAACCGAAGAACAAAGTAAATAAAGTTTTCAGTTCTTCATCTTCAGGCCTTGCATCCCGGCCAAAAGGTACTGGTTTTCTTCAAGAGTTTTCATCTAGTCTCTCCTCTCTGGCCGTGACTATGTCCGGCTAAGAGACAATATATCTATGTTGAATATCTAAATTCTCTCCTATATAAACCATGAAAGTGACGGCATCTATTAAAATATAAATGAGTTTTATATATAGTATTTTGACTTGGTTTCGAGATGGTGGTACAGTCTAATATAGCACTATTCTTATTGACTTTGCCTTAGTGGCTTCGTCTAGCCAGCCGTGAACCTTAGCCCGATTAAAGGAGTTGAAAAGGGCATCTTCTTTCACGGTTAGAACTACTAGATACATGTGCTCAATAAAAGTATGTATTATATTAGGACAGACCCCTTGCTTGAGTAAAAGGTTTAACCTTCCATACAGTCATTAAAACTATATAAAAAATTCAAGTATATTTTAATTCTTATATCCTTACTGATTGTGCGGATTACCGCCAGTCTTTAAACATACGGATACTAAATTAGCTAGATTAAGAATTCTCAAATATGTTAAAATAGAAATCTTTAACTGGTGGAAACCTCGGTGGACATATAATAGTCAGCAGAGGTATGAAACAATTCCAGTTCTCGGTCAAACGGTGATTTCTATTTTAGCTTAGTTGAGAAGGCCGCGCGGATTACCGCCCGCCACTTGATCCTATTAAAATGGTATCAGAGCCTAGGTACTTTCATGGTATATAGGAGAGAAGTTAGATATTCAACATAGATATATTGTCTCTTAGCCGGACATAGTCACGGCTAGAGAGGAGAGAGAGGGGTTCTGTCTTCTGCCTCTGAAAGAATGAATGAATGAACGTATAAATAGAAAAGAAAACGAACCTATGAACAGTAAAATATGGTCCCATACGGGTCCCTGTACAGTGTTTCTACTGTTGAATTCGGACATCGTATGAGAGAGTTATGCCTATTTTCGTGTCGGGAACGATATTTCGTCGCCGCGAGCGCCCAGGGAAGCGTGGGGCGCTAGCCCTGGAGCTGGAAATTTCGAGATGCTGGAAACTACGCCACAGGCAGCGCCCAACGCTACCTGTGACGCCCGAAACAGCTGAGGGTCTATAAAACGGGGTTCTTGCCATTTTTACTCATTTTTGAGTTTATGGAGCTCGGTTTAGGCAATTTTTGCGGGAAAACATTGGGGTAAGTATTCCTTATATTTCATGATTCCATACTCATTTACATCATGAATCCATAAATTTATGGAAGAAAAACAGATTTTTATAAAATCTTCCTAAAATGTAAAATTAAGATTTGAAGGTCAATCCGTTGTCAGAATTTAATAATTTTTGTATGGTTGAACTCGTAATGGAACGAGTGTTCGAATTTTGTAACTTTTGTTAGGTTCCGAGCAGTGGGCCCCACGGGTAATTTTTAAACTAAATTTTGGATTTTTATGGAAAATTAGCATTTTCATATGTAATTGATTCCTATACCTCGTTTTGATTGTATCGAATTATTTTGACTAAGATTCGAGGCGTTCGGAGGCCGAATAATGAGGAAAAGGTGTATTGAAATAAAGAATTTGCTTGGATTGAGGTAAGTAACTCTTCTAATCTTGGAATTGAGGGTATGAACCCTGAATATATGTATTTTGTGAATTGTTGGGAGGTGACGCACATGCTAGGTGACGGGCGTGTGGGCGTGCACTATAAAAATTGTGACATAATTGTTTATGTGGAATTTTATAGTTAAATAACCTTGGTATTTTTCATGCGGTTTTATGTGTTAAAGAAATTGAGCTGAAAAGCATATTACAAATCATGTTGAGGCTATGTGCCAGTATTATTGGGACCCACAGAGGTCATATTGCTGTGAATTATTGTGTTAAATTGAAAGTTCATACTCAGTCATATTCATTTAATTGCATATCATAACTCAGTTTTATGACTCTATTTTGATGCATATAAATGTTTTGGGTCGAATGCCCTGTTTTACTGAAATACCCGAGTGGCTTGAGAGGTTTATGACTGAGTGAGGCCGAGGGCCTAATTTATGTTGCATATTTATAGGATCGGGCTGCACGCCGCAGCATGTTGCATATTTATGGAATCGGGTTGCACGCTACAGCATGTTGATATCGGCCGAGGGCCTGGTTGTGAGGATATTAATACCATAGCACGTGAGTTGTCTGCGTAGCACGTGAGTTGACCGTGCAGGTCCAGGTATTTATACCATAGCGCGTGAGTTGTCCGCGTAGCACATGAGTTGACCGTGTGGATCCAGGTATTGATATGATGGCACGTGAGTTGTCCGCGCAGATTATAGCGTTTGGGATGAAGGATCCCCTCTGGAGTCTGTACACGCCCCCAGTGAGCGCAGGTACCTACTAAGTGCGAGTGCCGAGTGCTGAGTGACTGAGAGGTATGAGTGATTGTGAGGTATGCCCGAGTGGCAAGAGTGATTGTGAGGTATGCCCGAGTGGCAAGAGTGACTGTGAGGTTTGCCCGAGTGGCACGAGTGACTGTGAGGTTTGCCCGAGGGGCTGTATATGAGTGATGTTCTGCCCGAGGGGCTGTTTATGATTTTTATCATTGAGTTGCATTGCATTGGCATGCACACATGACATACATGCATAGAGATGTATTTCCTCGTGCTGTACTGCATCACATCATTCATGATTTTTCACACATTGCTGACAGATGGGCATAGTGATGCATTTGTTTTTACACGGGTTATCCGGAAGGAAAATGAAACATCTTATTTATTATTGACAAGATTTTGGGAGAAATTTATTGTTTTCAAACTATTCATATTTTTGGCAACTCCAGCAAACGATTTGGGTTTTCACTGATGTATTTGAAAGAAAGAACTACTATTTTGAAATCATCATTTGGCTGAGCATTTTGTCTCTGAGTTACTTCTGGTATTATTTGCTTTATGTTATTATGGATTGTTGTGGACTATTGGTTTTGGACCCGACTTGGTGGAAGCTCGTCACTACTTTCAACCTACGGCTAGGTTGGTTACTTACTCAGTACATGGGGTCGGTTGTACTAATACTACACTTCTGCACATTACGTGCAGATGTTGGCTGTTGTTGTTGCTGTGATCGATGGTTGCGGGACTTGAAGATGTACTTGCGTTTCTGTTGTAGCTGCCTTTTGTTCAGGGTAGCCTTAGATTTATAAAAGCTCTGTTTATGTATTATTCAAATAGACTATGTATTTATTTCATTTCCGGTTTGTATACTCTATTCTTAGAAGCTCATGATTTGTACTACCAGTTCTTGGGGATTGTACACGATTAAGACCTTTATTCACTTAAATTTCTTTAACAATTATTATTGAAATTGGATAGTTAGTAATTGGCTTACCTAACGGGTTGGGTTAGGTGCCATCACGACTAGTTGGATTTTGGGTCGTGACAAGTTGGTATCAGAGCTCTAGGTTCATAGGTTCTACAAGTCATGAGCAAGTGTCTAGTAGAGTCTTGCGGATCGGTATGATGACGTCCATACTTATCTTCGAGAGGCTACAGGGCATTTAGGATATATACTTCCTATCTTTCTTTCCTTATCGTGCGAGATTGATTCGGCTTGAGATATAACTCTTTGAATTCCTTCCACGTATTCGTATGTGCACATGAGCGCTCGGTATCAATTGTGCATCGCCTGCTTATGATTCTATGAACGAGGTTCGAGGTGTGTATTCTGTGTTTTGGTTATGGGCCAGTCTGGAGGACTTGAGGCCATGGTTAGACCACAGCTTGAGCTCGGTAGCTTCATTTGTAACCTGTACATTTGGACTCATATGTCCCGTAATATCCCTATGAGTGGAAGTTGTGGCTCGATGAGCGGTGGAATGGCTTTGTGATGAGTATGATGTAAATGCGGGAAGTGTTAAGATGATTTGAATATGACGAGAAGTGTTTCCTTGAAATGTAAAGGAAAGGCCATTGGGTGCTTGATTTTCGAATTGATGTGGCGTACAGTCTCCAGTATGAATGTTTTGAAGGATCTTTCACATTGTTAAAATTTGGGGTAAAACTAAATTCTCACGTCTGGTCAATGAGTTTGGACTCAGATAGACTAAGTGATTGCATAGTAATTATGAATGCGAAAGGGTATAACAAGATACCAGATTGAGGCTAAGCAGGTGGATTATCAATTACGGAGTAATCTACGTAGGAGTATTCCTTATGATGTGAGTAGAGAGTTTCTTTTCTACTGACGGGGTGTATGGGTGGAGATTTGAATCTGAAACTGGTTGAGAAAGTTGACTTGTGTGTTAAGAGGATGAATACGAGCTTAGCGGATGATTGGGGTATTTTTATGGTTGGCGTTGTATGAACTTGGGAAGAAGTTTCGTTGGACTGACTGTGGCATTATGGCAGTAAAAAAGTATTGGTATTGTGAGTTATGGAATATTTTAATCTATGGCTTTGAGCCAAGTGGGGGAGTCTGCTATTGACAATTTGATTTCATGGTTAGGTGTTAAATTTTAATTTTGGTCTGAGGCATACTTGTGGGATAGCCATGACTTGCAAAAGTTGAGATCGAGGATGACTCGAATAAGGAAATTCCTGGTTAAGGATTATATTGCACGTATGAGTAAATGGAACTCGCGGGATGAGTGAGTTGTTATGGGTGAATGATGTAGTGCGCACAGAGTATGGATTTGATAGGTGGTGTTAAAGTAGAGTTACTTCTTTGAGTGTTGTTGTGCTAATGGGGCACGTGTCTTTCGACCCATTTGGGCGGTGCAATTAGATTTGAGCAAAGTGGGTGATTCCCGAGAAAATTCCAGTGGGTTTGAGAATTTATATAGCAATTGAGAATTTCTCCGGACTTGTGTATGGATAAACCCTGAGATTTACACTGGATGGTGCCTAGACTTGCGAAAATTCTGTATGACTATGGATTCTATGTTTTAGTATAAGGAAGGTAAGAAGAACAATTTCAAATTCAAATAATGTATTCTCAGAGTGAGTTTTATAGTTGTGGTATTTTTGAAAGTGCTTAAGAAGAATACAGTTGCTTATAGGCCGTAGGGCATTGTGGTTCTATGCTATGGTTTGTAGGGTAAGTCATGGTTAGAGATCATAGTAATTTAGGAAAAAGAAGTATCAATCTGAAGACAAATTCAGAAGGGACCCGGAGAAAATAGGACAACTGGGTAGTAGGTTGGATCAGTATGGTAATGGATATGATCTGTTCCTTGGGTGCATATGATGTGGGGGTTTTCTACAGGTGCATTGTGGCAATACACCTAGACTTGGCGACTTGTGTGGCTTGGTCGAGTTAGAGGAATTTAGTTTTAAGGGCTTGATTATGTGCAAATGGATTCCAAAGTATTCTTGATAGTTTCTACCGGTGTTGGGAACATGTTATGTATTGTGATTTTCTCCTGGAAAGAAGCAAGAGAAAGGTTTCTAACTAAAAGGGGTATGCAAATTATTGGTGACTTAAAGTTGATAATAAGATCCTTGTGCTTGTCACATGATGGCATAATAGATGCGGTGAGTTGTGTGGGATTAAGGTTGGCGTGTGCAAGGTCACGGTTTAGCCTTGAAAGGGAGGTCATAAATTCTTAGAGGCATGAACAGTTTTTGATGTCTAGATGAATACTATTACTACTTGGTGATGTATGAGAAGGGGTCGGATTTTAGAAGGCGCATGGTATTTTGACTTACGGATGTATAATTTGGTATTGCGGTACTCACACGGTTGATAGAATGCTGATATTCTAATTTTGCCAAGTGGCTCGGAAGAATTTTTAAGGTATTTCTCGTGGGATGATCATGTATGAGAGAGGTGTTAGACATTTGGGCGGTGGAGATGGAATCAAATATGGTGATTCGGGTGTTCTATGGATTTGGAGTTTGGGAGTTCTCAAGAGCGGATTGTTTCATGATTATGGATTGTGAAGTGGTGGCCGGAGCTAGCCAGATGATAGAATGTGTTATGATTAAGTCATTATGGATTTTCAGAAGAATTTTTATCTATTTGTGGGTAACCCGAGTTGATTTGGTGGTCCATAGGTAGGCCCAATTAAGATGTGTATTCTACACCGAGCCGGAATGGTTGGCTCCATACTGCTATTGTTGAGGGATGTGTCATTCGGTTGATGTTGAGCTTATTTGTGTTCTGAGATGATCTTTGAGTTTCTCCTTTATGCTACGAGGAGTTGTGATTCATTGGTTATGTGCACAGATGGTGCGGTCTTATTTGAGTTTTATAGTGGAATTTGAGCGTGATGAGTATTTGGGTATTGCATGATCGATTGCGTAATGGTTATGTTCTTTCAGGTTTTGTGTGGCATTTTTGTCATTTGCCTCTCCGTGGTTATTGATTTTGAGCAGGGTGGCTCGGGGTATATTATATGGACCAACGTTTGGATGGGGACACACATTGCAGCAGAGCTATGTTAAGGTATGAACCTTGTGTTAGAATCGGGTGATGGTTCTACGGTGTATGATGAATTTTCAGCATTTCGTTGTGGCGGTACTTATTAATATTGCGGGGCAGTTCTCTCATTTGAGTCATTTTTCATGACTGAGTACATTTGAATTGTTGCGTATTGGTGCACAGATGGCACGGGTTGTGGCTCTGAGTTATATTGGTGCAGCATGTCTGTGGAAATAGTTGTGTTTAGTAATATAAGGTCATTGGACCTCGAATGGGTACTATCATATTTGATTACGGTATGTTAGGGAGGATAATATTGAAAGTCGGCTCAAAAAGCAATTATGGTTCTGGTTGGGGCGAGAGAGCTCCGTGACTTGTTTATTTTGCGTGTTTCTTTTATTATCAACAGTGTACGAAGGTTTTGGGATGAGGTTTGGCTTGATATGAGGTTTTATACTAGTACTTGGTTGGTTTGGAGTAATTACTGTGATCGGGAATAGTGCTACGAGCATGCGAGTTGTGTAATATGCTGGGTGATTATATCCGTGGTTATAGTTATGGCTTGACACAGCTTGTTCAAACTCATAAAGTGTGTAAATATAAGATTCATGTCTTGAAGGAATTCTAAAGGTTGGAAATTAAAATCCAAGATTTATCGGCTAGAGTTAAATTAATGAATTCAGTTGGATTATGTTTTCAAGCCTATATGGAATAGGGTGACACGGGTTCCCCCCCGGGTACGTGTGTGGTAAGATGGAACAGTGATTTGATAGCTTGGAAACAACTCTTGGCACGTTCGAGGATGAACGCATGTTTAAGTAGGGGAGAATGTAATGACCCGGCTGGTCGTTTCGAGTATTACAATCCAGTTTCTCCATTTACTTCTCAAATTGGGATTTACAGTTGTTGTGTGACTTGCCGGGGCAAATGGTTCGGGTCCAGTGAGATTTTGGAATGAATTGGAACATCTAGTTCCAAGGCTTAAAGCTTAAGTTAAAATAGTGACCGGATGTCAACTTATGTGTAAACCACCTCGGATTCGAATTTTGATGATTCCAATAGCTCCGTATGGTGATTTTGGACTTAGGAGCGTGTCCGGAAAATTATTTAGAAATCCGTAGTAGAATTTGGCTTGAATTGCCGAAAGTTGAATTTTGGGAAGTTTGACCGGGGGGTTGACTTTTTGATATTGAGGTCGGAATCATAGTTTTTGAAATTGGAATAGCTTTGTTATGCCATTTATGACTTGTACAGAAAATTTGAGTTCATTCCGGATTGATTTGCTATGTTTCGGCATCGAACCTAGAATGTTCGATGTCGATTCTTCAAGAATATGTGGTATCACATTAAGAAAATGTGCTCCAAATTCCGTTTTGATTGAAGTATTAGATCCGTATTGAAATTACGGAGCCATAACAAAAAGAATCGTTGAATTCGGACATCGTATGAGAGAGTTATGCCTATTTCCGTGTTGGGAATGATTTTTCGTCGCCGCGAGCGCGCCCCACGCTACCTGTGACGCCCAAAACAGCTGAGGGTCTATAAAACGGGGTTCTTGCCATTTTTACTCATTTTTGAGTTTATGGAGCTCGATTTAGGCGATTTTTGGGCGATTTTCACGGGAAAACATTGGGTTAAGTGTTCCTTATCCTATATTGATTATATTTCATGATTCCATACTCATTTACATCATGAATCCATGAATTTATGGAAGAAAAATCACATTTTTATAAAATCTTCCAAAAATGTAAAATGAAGATTTGAAGGTCAATCCATTGTCAGAATTTGATAATTTTTATATGGTTGGACTCGTATCGGAACGGGTGTTCGGATTTTGTAACTTTTGTCGGGTTCCGAGACGTGGGCCCCACGGGCAATTTTTGAACTAAATTTCGGATTTTTATGGAAAATTAGCATTTTCATATGGAATTGATTCCTATACCTCGTGTTGATTATATCGAATTATTTTGACTAAGATTCGAGGCGTTCGGAGGCCGAATCACGAGGAAAAGGTTTATTGGAATAAAGAATTTGCTTGGATTGAGGTAAGTAACTCTTCTAATCTTGGAATTGAGGGTATGAACCCTGAATATATGTATTTTGTGAATTGTTGGGAGGTGACGCACATGCTAGGTGACGGGCGTGTGGGCGTGCACTATAGAAATTGTGACTTAATTGTTTTTGTGGAATTTTATAGTTAAATAACCTTGGTATTTTCCATGCAGTATTATGTGTTAAAGAAATTGAGCTGAAAAGCATATTACAAATCATGTTGAGGCTATGTGCCAGTATTGTTGGGACCCACAGAAGTCATATTGCTGTGAATTATTATGTTAAATTGAAAGTTCATACTCAGTCATATTCATTTAATTGCATATCATAACTCATTTTATGACTCTATTTTGATGCATGTAAATGTTTTGGGCCGAATGCCCTGTTTTACTGAAATACCAGAGTGGCTTGAGAGGTTTATGACTGAATGAGGCCGAGGGCTTGATTTATGTTGCATATTTACGGGATCGGGCTGCACGCCGCAGCATGTTGCATATTTATGGATCGAGTTGCACGCCGGTACATGATTGAGTGAGGCCGAGGGCCTGGTTGTGAGGATATTAATACCATAGCGGGGCTTCCCGCCTACAGCATACCTGAGTGAGGCCGAGGGCCTGAATTGTGAGGATGAGTGTGGATCGGGGTTGCCCGCCTGCAGCATACTTTATTATTATCGCACGTGAGTTGTCCGTGCAGATTATAGCGCTTGGGATGAAGGATCCCCTCCGGAGTCTGTACACACCCCCAGTGAGCGCAGGTACCTACTGAGTGCGAGTGCCGAGTGCTGAGTGACTGGGAGGCATGAGTGATTGTGAGGTATGCCCGAGTGGCAAGAGTGATTGTGAGGTATGCCCGAGTGGCAAGAGTGATTGTGAGGTATGCCCGAGTGGCACGAGTGACTGTGAGGTTTGCCCGAGGGGCTGTATATGAGTGATGTTCTGCCCGAGGGGCTGTTTATGATTTTTATCATTGAGTTGCATTGCATTGGCATGCACACATGACATACATGCATAGAGATGTATTTCCTCGTGCTGTACTGCATCACATCATTTATGATTTTTCACACATTATTGACAGATGGGCATAGTGATGCATTTGTTTTTACACGTGTTATCCGGAAGGAAAATGAAACATCTTATTTATTATTGACAAGATTTTAGGAGAAATTTATTGTTTTCAAACTATTCATATTTTTGGCAACTCCAGCAAATGATTTGGGTTTTCACTGATGTATTTGAAAGAAAGAACTACTATTTTGAAATCATGATTTGGCTGAGCATTTTGTCTCTGAGTTACTTCTGGTATTATTTGCTTTATGTTGTTATGGATTGTTGTGGACTATTGGTTTTGGACCCGACTTGGTGGAAGCTCGTCACTACTTTCAACCTACGGCTAGGTTGGTTACTTACTCAGTACATGGGATCGGTTGTACTGACACTACACTTCTTCACATTGCGTGCAGATGTTGGCTGCTGTGATCGATGGTTGCAGGACTTGAAGATGTACTTGCGTTCCTGTTGTTGCTGCCTTTTGTTCAGGGTAGCCTTAGATTTATAAAAGCTCTGTTTATGTATTATTCAAACAGACTATGTATTTATTTTATTTCCGCTTTGTATACTCTATTCTTAGAAGCTCGTGATTTGTACTAACCAGTTCTTGGGGATTGTACAAGATTAAGACCTTTATTCACTTAAATTGCTTTAATAATTATTATTGAAATTGGATAGTTAGTAATCGGCTTACCTAACGGGTTGGGTTAGGTGCCATCACGACTAGTTGGATTTTGGGTCATGACAAAAAGTCTCCTAATTGGTTTCTCTCCTTAAGCTTATCTATCTTAAGCTCTCTGGACAATTTTAATTCATTGCACAGGTTTAATCCTTCCTGTGTGCAAATTCCTATTAACTTACCATAGGTATAATCTTTGTACGGAATTTCACCATAGCTACCTCTTAGAGTCTTTCTAACTCTTTCAGCAAATAAGGAGCGAAGGCCATCTATAAACTTAGCTTTCCAATGGTCGAACTTGTTTTCGGGTAATTCCTTCACCCTGCTCATAAAAGTGTCTTTATACCATATATTTCAATTCTTATATCCTTACTGATTGTGCGGATTACCGCCAGTCTTTAAACATCTGAATTCACCTAAGGTCCTACATCTAAGACCATTAAGTAGAGTACGAACTGTCTCATGCTGGTTGGTAAATCTACCATTGAAGTGTTCTAATATGGTAAGAACAAGGGTATAAACAATATTTTCTCTATTTTTACTAGAGTCATGCCTAAGTTATCAACTCCTTCGTCAGTGGCTATTGTATTAATAACCATTGCCTTTTCATCAGTAGTCAAATAATTATCCCACCAGCCACGGAGTTGGCCAGTAAAACCTGCAATAATCATTTTGTAAATAGTTCTATCTGTATTTTTCACACTTTTACGGATAGTTGCATACATAAGCATTCTATGCACAAGAATAGTTAATTGTCTACCAGTCAAACCATCAAGATTCCATTCATAAATCTCGGAATCACTGTAAGACATATTAGTCTGATTCCAATCACGTTCCTCTATTAAGACATCTTGAGGAGTAGGACGATTGTAATAATACGTTTGCATTCTAGGTTTATCACCATACTTACTTTCAGCAAACTTACTATTCCTTTTGGGATAACCTCTGAGTTTATTAAACTCTGACCAAACTTCATTTTTATAATCAAGAGTGGTGTCTAATTTATCAGCAAAATCTTTTGAAAAATCAATAGGTTTGACATTCAAACCGGATAACTTTTTATCAAGAAGTTCTTCTAAATCATTTAAGGATTTAAATTTAATATCCTGAATCTCAGGGGGTTTTTGAACATAAGTAAGAACAATTTGAGCTTCTGCTTTGCTTCCTGAAGTAGAGGCAATATTAGTTACTTTTTTGCTAGTACTCATTTCCTTTATCAAGACAGTTAAATCATCAAGTTTTTAATCAAGAAAACTGATTTGTTCACCCAAAACTTTAACGTATAAACTCAAATAATTATTTTGAGAAATTAATTTATTAATTTCTGCGATGCTGACTGCAGCAACATCTTCATCAGTAAATTTTTGAAATGCAGTAAAAGTAATACCTGTATTATTAGGTAAAATAAAAGATGCTTGAGGAGGGTAAATGGCTTTAGTAATATTGCCACTTCCGTCTTTATAAGATCTTTCCAAAACTTTTATAAAAAGTGGTAAATAGGTGGTTATAAACTAAGGAACAAAATACATAATTTGATTATGTAAAGCACAAGTTTCATAAAACTCTTGAGAAATATTGTTTAAATCCTTTTTACTATAAGTATCAAAAACCCAAGTTTTAAACCGGTTCCATTTATCACTGAATTTTTTTTTAATATAACCTCTAGCTTGTGACCCTGGACTAAAATCTATTTGGTGTGGGATCATTAAACATCATTGGGGTTGAAATTCATCTCGGACGCAGAAGAAATATCCTTATCAGAAATATTATCACTATCCTGAATAATATTTGTGTGGGGGTTAATCTTAACCCTTTCAACTGGCTTATCACCCATTTTAGTATAAATTGTATGCAAAGATGCAACACGATTTCTAGCTGGTCCATAGACTGGTTCAACAGGAGAAATATGTTAAATATCGGGCAACAGTCTACGATTGGTAAAGGAATGTCTATTATAATTAGAACTAATAGCAGGCAACAGTCTATTATTAGAAAATGACTGTCTACTATAACCAAATCCAAAGTCCATGTAGTTGGAAAATTAATTTCTTCCCACTTAATAGGTCTCCTCGTGGTGACCTTAGACTTTGCAAAATTCGTTTCCACTAATATAGTCTGATCAGATGTATCATATAATTTACATCTAGGGTTTAACGTAGATAGCAATTTAAAATAAATTCTATACGATAAACATATAAGTTCAAAACCAGGTGCATAATTATAACCATGCATTTTCACATTTAATGTCAAAGCATCAAGTATATTAACATCAGATAGAGATAATTACAGATTGGGTTGAGTATTAAAATATACTGGGCCGTAGGCAACAGTAGATTCAATAGAACCCATCAGAGACTGTCTAAAATTCAAATTTCTAGCATCTCTGAGAGCAGCCAAAAATGTCTCTGGTAACCCTTTAAGGGTTAAAGGCTTAAAAGCAATTTGAACCATTCCAATATGTAGATAATTATACTGATTTTAATAAACATCTACATCATGCTTGTTTAACAAATGAATAGTCTGTTCAGACGAATTTAAAGCTAAAGATTGCTCCGTAGTTTTAACAAGTTGTTTAGAAGAAAGTTTATCAAACCATCCATAATCATAGATTGTTCTAATAGGGACTTTAGGAATCGTCCATTTGTTTAACAAATCAAGGTTTTGAGGTATATCTACCTCTTCCAACCTAGTATTTTTCATACTAGTTTCTCCTAAATCCATATTTCAGAAATATATCTATAATAATAATAATAATAATAATAATAATAATAATAATAGGAAAGGAACACATGAAAAGTAAGGCAGTTAACTTATGAAAAATAACTCAATTCTTATAATCAGAGAACCCGGAATAACCGATCTCACAATTTCATGTAACAACACTAGAAATCAACACAATAACAACAATGAATATAGAACACACAATCCGCTGCGGGGCGTAACCCGATCCCACGGTACACATACAATCCTCCTTTATTTCACTACATCAATATCAAAATCACATATAAAATCCGTTGCGGCGCGCAACCCGATCCCACCGTATCAATATCAAAATCCTCCCTTAATCCACCATATCAATATCATAATCACTTATAAAATTCGTTGCGGCGCGCAACCCGTTTCCACCGTATCAATATAAAAATCCTCCCTAATTCCACCATATCGCAATCGTTGCAGCGTGCAACCCGATGCATAAACAAATTCAATAATTGTAATCAATCAAGCAGCTCAATTCACAAGAATCTCTACAATTAAAGAATATGAAAGCAACGCAATAAAGGCACCCCGTATCAGATCAAGGAATACTACAATTAATACAAAAGCAACAAGACAAGCCAAATATATGACAGTTAAAGTGTACAAGTAAGACAAGTAAAACAAGCAACGCCCCAGATAGTGCAAGGCACTGTAGTTTTGGCGCCTCTGATGGTGCCTTGCATATTTATTTTGGTTCCCCTGACGATGCCTCGCGCCGGCGAGGTCTATCCGAGCTACTTTTATTTTTCTCCTCAATTTTGGGACGTGTTCACTTATTTAAAAGCCCTACCTCGTCCCCTACACCTCAAACACGTAACTTTGCTCAAGAAAGGGAAGCTCTCAAGAACCCAACTTCCCCAAGGTCCCTCCATCATCCAAGGTAAGTTCTAACAATGATTATAAGTTAATTTCAATTCTCCAACACCTTATTAACATGGGTAAATCTTTCCACTCATTATATATTCGATCGAGACACTATTGTTGAGAAAAGAAACCCTAGAACTTAAACTCAAGAGGATTGAAGGTCAAAAAGGTAATGTTTCTACTCCCTAATCATTTATAACTATGAATTGATGAGTTTTGGAAGAATAGTAAATGGGTTTTATAAAGAGAACCATATGAACTATGCTAGGATTTTGGGTTGCTGACTTATGATTGCTGTAAACATTTGGGTGATGAGAAATGGTATTAGTTACATCTATTTGGGATTGTAGAATCACCTAGAAGTAGTAGAATGAGAACTTGTTGAAGAAAAGACCAATTACTAAGGGCTATGAGGCTTTACACCCATAAGGTGTTTGATAAAATTCCTAAGTTACTAAAACAAGAGCATTAGTGCTAATATTGATTCCTCTTGGTGTATATATTGACGTAGATTATCATTGAAAGAGGCGACGAACATCGTGATACTCTTAAAAAGGGCCAGAGCTAATGTATGTGAGGCTAACTCTCTTTACGTTTGGGAATGTTTGTGATTTTCCTTACATTCTATTCTTTATGACTGTTATGAGTTTCCTCAAAAAGTAATTATGCCTTAGTCTTATGAATAGTTGTAGAACTTCTATTCTCTAGATGGCATAGTTTCATAATTGTTCAATGAGTTTCAGTTATGACAAATTAATTTATTATGAATACAGGTCTCAGTCTAGTTCTATTCAGCATTCCAGTATCATGTAACTCAGTATAGTTCAGTATTTTAGTATCATATATTTCAGTATGATTCTCAGTTCCTAATTCTAAATTCTTGAATATTGAACACCTGTATTTCAGCCTAAGGCCGCAATTAATGCTTTATGCATCTTTGGGCCTGGGGATGCAGTTTATGCTTTATGAATCTTTGGGCCTCAGGCCGTAATTATGTATATGTATACTTGGGCCCGAGGCCGCAGTTTGTGCACATATATATATTGGGCCTGAGGCAGCAGATTAATATTCAGATAAACAGGTGGTTCATCATTCAGAAGAGGGAGTATTCATATCCTTACTTCCCTTATTCAGTTCAGTTATCAGTTATCATTTAGTTTCACTTTAAGTGGTTATCATTTCAGTTATCAGTTATTAGTAATCATTTCAGTTTCAGTTTAAGTAGTTATCATTTCAGTTTTCTATTATCAGTTCTCAATTATCAGCTCAGTTTTAGTTTCAGCATTTACAGTTCTTTCTTTCAGTTGTTCTACATACCAGTGCAATTCAAATGTAATGACATCCCTTTCTGCCCGGGACCTGCATCTCGCGATGCAGTTAACGATTTACAGGTTAACGATTCTGTTTGCTAGGAATATTGTATCAGCTATTGGTGAGCCCCAGTCTTTTGGGGCATTATCCTTTTTTTTCAGTCTTCAGTCTTTATAGTATTTCAGTTAGTAAGGTATGCCGGGGACCTTGTCCCGGTAAAGAGTTAGCATTTCGGTATTCTTAGAGGCTTCGTAGACTATAGTTCGGTCAATCAGATGTTAGCAGACTTTTATGTGTTAGCCTTGTTGGCTACTCATTTACACTTGCAGACTTTTCAGTATTTTCCGCATCTATGATATTTCAGTCAGACTCTTTAGTAGATCATCATGTTGTATATTTATATCTAGCTTATAGTTATACCACTTGTTGATCCAGCCATACAGTTGGTTCGCTCGGTCACATGCAGTCAGGCACCGAGTGTCGTGTTACACCCAGACCATGGTTCGGGGCATGACATTGCAGTGGCTTATCTCTAGTTTTTAAGCCCTACTATCAGTTTGATATTTTAAGGCCCCGTAAAATCTTTTCAAGAAATTTAAGGTTTCGTGATGCCGAGGTAGGCTAATGTGTTTGAGGATTGAGGTTAAGAATACAATGAGGAGTTAGTGGAAAGTTTTGGTAGAAGAAGGCAATTATGACGTTAGTTTCATGATGATAGAATCGTTTCGTGGGCCTCATAAGCATCGCGGAGTTGAGTAGAAAATTATTAAATTTTGGAGGTCATTTTGCGGTCCATTATGCGATCGCATATCCATTTCACGGTCCGCACTTCCTTCGCAGAGTTAGCATGAAGAAATTTGGAGGGTGATTCTACGGTTCATTTCATGGTCGCAGAACTGATTTGCGGACCGCAGACCGGTCCAGGCCAGCCCAGGTTTTGAAGTCAATTTTGCGGTCCCTTTTATTGACCTCATATCTGTTCTGCGGTCCTTTCTTCGGCCATAGAGTTGTGTTCGGAGGGTCCATTTTTTATTTTTGTTACCCGACCCCATTCCTTATAAAATGACTTTGGGGTTACTTTGGCTGGGTGAAACACATATTTTAGAGAGAAGTGAGAGTATCTTAGAGAGAGAAGGAGAAGACCTAGCATATAATCATCCATTCTTGCCCCAATCTTCAAGAATCATGGAGGCCACTCACTAGACTATCACCTATCCGGGTATGTTCTTGTCCTACATCATCCATGCTAGTTTGTTTAGGGTCTAAGTAGATTGTGGTATTGGAGATAGGCCATTCATGTGACAATAAGTGGTAGTATGTGGGGTTAATGAACTATTTTGGGTAGTTTCTTGTTGAAATTGGTTGAGGGAGGAATAGATTACCATTGTAGAGATTTATAGTTAATTTTTGCATATTAGGTGTTTGACAAAATTCCTAAGAGAGTTACACCATGAGAATCCCTCTAATTATTGTCCAATTTTCGCTATCTTCCTATAGATTGATATTGTTAGAAGTGTTGGGACGTTGTAGTAACTTAAGAAAAGTTCAAATAAGGTATGTTGGCTAAACTTCTCTCTTAGAATCAAATTCCATAATGTTCCCGTAAGTTTCAAAAATGTTGGCCCATGTTCCTAATTTCCATGTTCCGAGTTGTTCCTAATAAATTCGGATATCCCAAGTAAGCGTTGTGTTGAAAGATGTATACACTCAAAATGTGTTCCAATTATTCCTATCTCATCGTGATCTCCTTCGAGAATGTGTTCGAGTATGGTTTAGGTGTTATAAATGTTATAACTTCAATTCATGTTTCAAATGAAAGTTTACTATGCTTAATTTGGGAAGAAAACCCAATGTGCTTAAAAGTCATACAGCTCATATACATATGAAACTTCTATTTCAAATCGCCATCATTGTTGGTAAACTATGATTATGTTCGAAAATAAAAGAAGTAAGAGTGAGATACAAAATGTGGCCATAGTTGTTGTAACTAGAGCCTATGGTTTGAGTTTGTGTTACAATCGTAAATAACCATAATCTCCTTTGTAATGGGTTACAATGTGTTTTGGGTTCTTATTTACCCAGGAGTTGAAACTGTGCATTGCTTTTGTAGAGAAGTAACTCAAGAATAAGTGGTGTATCACTCGTTTATGATTTTAACTTGTGCTTCAATTATTACTCATTTTGCTCCATTCTTCGGCATGGAATCCGTTGTGTTTAAAGCCTCCATTTCTAATAAACTTAAGGTTATGATTTTTGGAATATTCTATGTGTGTATGTTTATGATGGTAGTCCTTTAAAGTAAATAAATGACAGTGTGGGATATGAGTTACGACCGCCGTGCTTTGAATGGGGAATCATATGAATGTGGTTGAAAGTATTAATAAAACTATATATGGTGTGAAAGTTCAGGAGGTGAATGTATTTGTATTTCTGTTTCTTTTGTGTGCAAAACAAAATATTTTGGGAGTACCATTAGCGAACCAAGGAAGGGTGGGTCATAAGGCCCACACCCAAAACTACACGTGCTGATGTAGGAGTGGATTGTGATTATTCCTTTATCTGGGATGAGACTGAAATATTGATGTGATGAGATTATTCCCCTTAATTGGGATAAGATTGATGATAGTTGTGAATTGAAATTGATGAAGTCGACCCGCACGACATATGTGGGAAGGTGGCCTAGCCGATCGGGTAGAGATCGGACGCCATGTTGCTCGCATGGTTGTTCCTACTCTTGGTAACACCTTTCTTTTCGTATCACTTATCAATCCACATTGTTCTTGGAGAGCTGGCCTAGCTGATCGGGCGTGTTCGGACTCGGAGCTAAAACACAATGGTATATCGGTGCTAATGATCTCATAACTAGAAAAAATAATATTATTTTCATATTTTGAAAAATTATTATGTTTCAACTTGGCATTTGGATATTGTTGATTGTTACTTGCTGTTTCCATGGTTTTTCCCTTCTTATATTGGCATTCTATTTCGAAAGAGGACATTTAGCTTTACATACCAGTACTATTCTATATGTATTAACGTCCTTTTTGCCGTGGGCGCTACATCTTCAATGGATGCAGGTGATTCATCAACGGGTGGTTTTGATCCTTGTTAGCAGTTTCTCTCTATTCACCAGGTTTTGGTGAGCCCTACTCTGTTCCGGGCTTTATGTCATTTGACGTTGTATTTTGTGTTTTGAGATATAGCAGGGGCCTTGCCGCCGACACTTTCATACTACTCTTCTGTTCTACTTAGAGGTTCCATAGATAGGTTGTGGGTGGTGTTTGATGATGGGAATTAAACTAGAAGTGTTGATATTTCACAAACATATTTTTCATCATATCTATAAACTTGTAATATTTTGAAAATCATAAATGAATACCCTTTTGAGTAAAGGAAAAAGAATGTGAAACACTTGGCTCTTCTCATGTCTATCACTTGTATTGACTCTTGTATTGTTAATAATAGGCAAGGTTGGATAGAAGGCATCTAGCAGGCTTGCTTAACCGGAGTATCTCGGTTGAGCGCCAGTCGCGCTCCCCAAGTTTGGGGCGTGATATGAAGGGAATATGCCGTTAAAAGGTCTCTTTGGCCGACCTGAATTGGCCCCTTTTTGGACATATGTAGTCCTCTCATTTAAGCAAGTAGGTGAAATACCTACTTGTCACCTAGCAGTCTGCGCAGTCTTGCAAAAATGCATATATCTCTATACTCTGACATCGTATTGACAAATGGTTTAATGCGTTAGAAAATAGACTCATAGATTTTTAATTTGATTGATGGATCACCCCATAAATCTAAGTATATTGGGATAAAATTGCAGTGACATTTGACCCAAGTTTTAGTAAAACTTATGAACTTAACTTGTGATGACTTTCATCGATGTTTGTTCCACAACTCGCTTGACTTCAAAACTTAACACATGAATATAATAATACTAAAATAAATCATAACATAACCCACTTATCATGTTAAGAACCCTAGTCTCACCCCAAAGGTACGGGTTATAACAATACCAACTTGTCGACTTTCGATTAAACATTATTTTCTTCAATTCCTTTAGCTTCTGAACCTTCCAACCCTCTTTGTACTTGTTTTTCATGATCTTCAATACTTGTAACCTCTGAGGTAACATGATAACTTACTTTATATACTTTAAAAGATGATCTCATTTATGGTCTTACATTAGTTTGCTTACGATGCTCATTTACATACGAAAATATGGGGTGTAACATCATTCCCCCCTTAGGAACATTCGTCCTCGAATGTTTACTCTTAGATACTTTGGAAACTTTTGCCAGAGTCTCCTCCGTGCACTAGACTAAAACCAACCTGCATGCAGCCAAAAAACATACTATAGGTGCCACACATGGCCAATGTCCATAAATAGCAACACTTGGCCTCACATGACTGTCAATCATAAATACTGAAAGTTAAAAATAAGAGCTTACATAAAGACCTACTGGCCTGAATAGAGTTGTGCTGAAGTATCCTATCTCGAGCCATATCTTCAGTTTGAAATAGAAGGGGGTATTTAGACTTCATTTCTTCCTCCGCTTCCCACGTCATCTCTTTCGCATTCTTGCTTCTTTATAAAACTTTAACGAAGGCTACCTCCTTGATTCGTAGTTTCCATATTTGTCGGTCTAAGATGGCAACTGGAACTTCCTCGTAAGATAAGTCCTCCGTGATCTGTATATCATTAGTGGGCACCACTCGGGTAGGATCGCCAATACATTTCTGTGGCATAGATACGTGAAACAACTGGATGGACAAACTCCAATTCTGAGGGCAAATCTAACACATAAGCTACTCGGCCCACTCTTCGAGTAATTCTATAAGGCCCAATATATCGTGGGCTAAGCTTGTCTTTCTTGCCAAACCTCATCACACCCTTCATAGGCGATACCTTTAAGAATACCCAGTCATCAAACATGAACTCTAACTCTCATTGCCACACGTCAGAATATGACTTCTGACGACTCTAAGTTGTCAACAATCACTCCTATATAATCTTTACTTTCTCTTCGGCCTGCTGAACCAAGTATGGCCCATGTAACCCAGATTCTCCACCATCAAACCACCCTATAGGATATCTGCACTTACGCCCATACAAAGCCTCGTACATAGCCATCTGGATACTGGAGAGGTAATTGTTATAATATGAAAACTCAATAAGAGGTTGATGCTCATCCCAACTTCTTTTAAAATCCAACACACATGCTCGTAACATATCCTCGAGCGTTTGAATTGTGTGCTCAACTTGTCCATCAGTCTGTGGATGAAAGGTTATGTTGAGATTCACTTGACTCCCTAGACCTCTCTGAAATGACCTTCAGAAATAATCATTTTTGTAAACTGGGTCCCACGGTCAGATATAATAAATACTAGTACTCCGTGTAGCCACACTATCTCCTCAATATATAACTTCGCATAATCTTCGGTTGTATATGTAGATCTGACCACTAGGAAATGGGCTAATTTTGTGAGCCTATCGACTATCACCCATATATAATCGAACTTACGATGAGAACAAGGCAAACCCGTGACAGAGTGTATGTTTATCGCCTACCATTTCCACGTCGGGATCTCTATAGTATGCATTATCCCTCCGAGCTTCTGGTGCTCTACTTTCACCTGCTGGAAACTAGGACATTGGGTGATAAACTCATCAATGTTCTTCTTCATATCGTTGCTCCAATACACATCCTTAGAGTCATGATACATCTTCGTCGACCCAGGATGAATGGAGTACCACAAATAATGTGCCTCAGACAAAATCGTGTCTCGTAGCCCTGCTACATCTGAGACATACAGACGATCCCTATATCTGAGAACCCCATCTTCCTTTAGCTCTAACAGCGGCTTCTTCTGCTGCGGAACTCGCTCTCTCAACTAAACCAACTCTGGGTCCTTGTACTGCCTTTCATTTACTTCAGAGTCTATTTTGCAGTGTTTTGGAGCACAACTCCACCATTGTCAGAATCTACTACCCAACCCCTAGCCAATTGAAGAAGCTCTCTAGCGAATTCTCTTATCTCATTCTCTACATGTGCTAAGCTACCCAGAGATCGACGATTTAAGGCATCAGTTACAATATTAGCTTTCCCTAGATTGTAGAGAATGTTAACGTCATAATCTTTTAATAACTCTAGCTATCGCCTCTGTCACAAATTCAACTCCTTTTGCTTGAAGATATATTGCGGGTTTTTATGATCTGTAAATACATCCACATGAACGCCATATAAAAAATATCTCCATATCCTAAGTGCATAGACAACCGCATATAACTCAAGGTTGTTGATCAGATAATTCCTCTCATGCATCCTCAACTTCCTTGAATCGTACGCAACTACTTTCCCATGTTGCATCAGGACACATCCTAACCTGATGCCTGAGGCATCACAATACCCGGCATAACCCTCTAGACCCTATGGAAGTGTTAGAACTGGCGCTGAGGTCAACCTGTTCTTAAGCTCTTAAAAACTCCACTCGCAAGCGTCTGTCTACTGAAACATAGTTGCTTTCAGTGTCAAATTCGTGAATGGTGCCGAAAGGGAAGAAAAACCCTCTATGAACCTCCGCTAGTATCATGCTAAGCCTAGAAAGCTACGAACCTCTATCTGAGTGGTAAGTCTAGGCCAGGATTTTACGGCCTCAATATTCTGAGTGTCTACCTTTATACCTTCATCGGATACAATATGCCAAGAATGCTACAGACTTCAACTAGAAGTCACATTTAGAAAACGTAGCATACAACTTACGATAACAGAGGGTTTGGAGTACCGCTCGCAACTGGTTCGTATGCGCCTCCTTTGAACGTTAATAAACCAGAATCTCATCAATAAATAATATCACGAACATATCTAAAAATGTCCAAAATATGCTATTCATCAGGTCTATAAATACAGCCGGGTGTATTTTTCAACTCGAAGGACATGACAAGGAACTCGAAGTGGCCATATGTAACGACCCGACATGTTATTTTGTCTATTTTAGCCCTGATCCCCTATTTATTGCCTCCTCTATATTATATTGTGGTTACGTGACTTGCTGGAGTGTTTGGTTTTGGTTCCGGGGGAATTTCAGAGTAAAATGGGACATATAGTCCCTAAGTCAAAGCTTTAAGTTGAAAGGGTTGACCGTAGTTTGACTTTTATGTAGACGACTCTGGAATGGAGTTTTGATGGTCTAATAGCTACGAATGGTAATTTTGGACTTAGGATCATGCTCGGATATTAATTTGTAGGTACGTAGGTCGTTTCTGTGTGAATTGGCGAAAGTTAGAAAGTTGAAGTTTTGGAAGGTTGGGAAGTCTAATCAGGAGTTGACTTTATTGATATCAGGGTCAGATTTCAATTCCGAAAGTTGGAATAGATCCGTCATGTCATTTATGACTTGAGTCCAAAATTTGATGTCAATTGGAGTTGTTTTGGTATGAATCGGCATTGGTTTCGGAATTCGGAAGTTCATAGCTTCATAAGCTTGATTGACCGTTGTTTTATGTAATATGTGGCCCCGGGTAGGTATTCTATGTGTTTTGGAACTTGTTGGTATATTCAGAAGGGGTCCCGGGGGGCCCCGGGTGTCGTTCGGATTAAATCAGGATCAATTTTGGACTTAGCCTCATTGCTGAAGTCCCAGGCTTGCTGGTGTTATCGCACCTATGTAGGGATTGACCGCATGTGCAGAATCGTGGGTGCAGAAGATGAAGCGCAGAAGCAAAAAGGAGAGCCCAGGGCTGGGCTCGCAGGTGCGGACACCAGGGAACAGGTGCGCCTCTGCAGGCTCGGGCATTTTTTCCGTAGAAGCAGAATTTGGGAAGGGCCTTTTGGCAGGAACCGCAAATGCGGTAGATTCTCTGCAGAAGAGGGCTTACTGGTGCGATCCATGGTCCATAGAAGAGGAATCCCTGAAGTTAAGTGGGAACCGCACCTGCGATGGTTTTTCCGCAGGTGGAGCGTCACATATGCAGCCCCTTGCCCACAGAAGCTAGATCACTCGGCAGAAAAAGACCTAAGTCGGGGGTTTGATTTCATAATCTATTTTATGACTTAGAGACCTTGGTGCGAGGCGATGTTTCGGCATATTTTCAAGGAAAACATTGGGGGTAACTAGATATCTGTTAAATTACAACAATCTATTGTTGTTTTTATAATTTAATTAGTGTTTTGAGTTGGAAATTGGGGAAATATTTGTGAAACTTCTTAGGCTAAAATTTGGGGATTTGAAAGGTGATTTGAGGTCAGATATGAGTAATTCTTGTATGATTGGACTCGTTAATGCGTGTTCGGATTTTGTAATTCTTGTCGAGTTTCGAGATGCGGGAGCGGGCTATCTTTTTGAGTTGACGTTTTATTTATTTGCAAAGATCATAATTTTTGTTGTTCGAAATAGTTTCTTATAGTTTATATTTATAGTATGAAGTTGTTTTGGCTAGATTTGAGCCTTCCAGAGTTGGATAATCGAGGGAAAGGCCTACTAGTGGATTGAGTAGCGTGTTTTGAGGTATATGTCTTGCCTAACTTTGTGTGGGGGAATTACCCCTTAGGATTGGTATTGTTTTGTGATAGTTGTGATGTGTGAAAGCCGTGTACACAAGGTGACGAGTGTGTACACAAGCGAAATATGGACATTTACCGATTTTAGCTATGTAGATTCCATTCATGTCTTAATTATGTTATCTTATCATGTTACATTCATCATCAATAGCCTATTTTAACATGCTCTACTTGTCTTATCTCTTACTTCTTAATTACTCTACATGTTTAGTTGAGGTTTTTGTTTCCTTTTTTCCATATTCATTATTTAACCGTTGTATTCTTTACTTGAAGTTGTTATTCTTGGAATATCTTATTGTTAAAACTGGTGTTTAGTTATAAAGGTCGTGATTCATATTGAGGCAAAGTGTTAAGTTGTGAAATACTATTCCGTCAAGTTATTCACTTCCGATTGTTATAGTTGAGACTCTTGTGTGCATTGTGGTTGAGCTATGGGCTCTTTATTATGAAAACTCTGTTATTGTTGATTTGTTTGGCAAGTTGTGATATTGGGCACTTGAGGTGCGATTTGTGATACATTGTGATACTGATACGCATGCGGTGGTATAAGGTTTGGGGTTGAAATGCATGTATTGAGATAAGGTGGGCTTGATACGCGTGGCTAGTAGTGGAACTACTAGAAGTCATGTGGTGTGATAAGGGGGGCTAAAAAGCGAGATTCTATTTCGGGAAAATGATTTTCAAAACTAAATGCAAGGCTCTTGCGGTGATATAAGGAAAGACTGTGAATTATTCTTCTGATTTGAGCCTATGAGGCGATACCTCGGTAGTGACTCTTGTTGGTATTTCTCTATTGCTACACTTGTTTTTTCATAATTTCTGTTTCTATTGCTACACTTTACTTTGGTTGTATTGTTTCCTTAGCATAACATTCCCTATTTTTCTCCGTGTTGTATTATTTGCTTTAGTTCCGTGTTCCTAAACTTGATATGCTATTTGTTGTTTCAATTTCATTACTATCATTACTAGACTGCCATACACTAGTACAATTTTTGTTATTTATTCCAGTAGGGCCATGACCTGACTTCGTCACTACTCTACCGAGGTTAGGCTCGGCACTTATGGGGTACCGCTGTGGTGTACTCATGCTACGCTTCTGCACATCCTTTTGTGCAGATCCAAGTACCTCCTATCAGCCTAGGTATTAGCGGGAGCTCAGCTGCGGAGACCTCAAGGTATACCTACTGGCGTCCGCATGCCTCGGAGTCCCCCTCTACGTAGATCATTTTATTTCTTTATCCTTTATTAGACAATGATGTATATAAATATTTAGTATCACTTCATAGAGCTTATGACTTGTATTTCGCCAGGTTTTGGGCAATTATATATATGCTGAGTTCTGGAGATTTTCTTAAATTAGATTTTGAGTATTGAGACTTTAATTATTATTTAAGTTATTTTGCATGAATGTTAGGGTTACCTTGTTTTAGAGACTAGGTGCCATTACGATATCCTACGGAGGGAAATTGGGGTCGTGACACCATATTGGGTTCTGAAGGCAGTCTTCGGAATGTCTTTCTCCCGAACTCTGACCTGGTGGTACCGCGACCTCAAATCTATCTTTGAAAAGCATCTAGCCCTCTGCAACTGATCAAACAAGTCATCGATCCTTGGAAGTGGATACTTATTCTTAATAGTTACGTTGTTCAGCTGCCTATAATCGATACACATCCTCAGCTAGCCATCTTTCTTCCGCACAAACAGTACTAGTGCACCCCAAGGTGAGGTACTGGGCCTGATGAAACATTTCTCCATCAAATCTTGTAACTGCTCCTTCAACTGCTTCAATTCGGTAGGTGCCATTCTATACGGATGGATGGATACTGGTTGAGTTCCCGGAAGCAAATCAATGCTAAAATCAATCTCTCACTCTGGATGAATACCTGGAAGCTCATTGGAAACACATCTACATACTCTTTGACTACTGGAATAAACTGAAGTGCAGGTATCTCGCCATCTACATCTCTAACTCGCACAATATGATAAATGCATCCCTTTGTGATCATTTCCCCCACATTCAGATAGGAAATAAACCTACCTCTGGGTGTCGTTGTATTACCTACACATTCAAGGACTGGCTCACCCGTAAAATGAAATCTGGCTTCCTTTGCTCAGCAATCAACTGTGGCATAGCAAGCTGCCAAGCAGTCCATGCCCATGATAGCATCAAAATCCATCATCTCTAGCTCAACTAGATCGGTTGAGGTATGACAACTACAAACTGTTACCGTAGATCCTAGTAAACCCATCTAGCAATAATCGGTTCTCCGACTGGTGTAGATACCGCAAAAAGATCACATAGTATTTCATGAACTATACCAAACTTCCCCCCGACAAATGGGGTAATATACGATAAAGTAGATCCTGGATCTATCAAGGCATAAGCATCGTAAGAGAAAATGCTCAATATACCTATCACAACATCTGGTGAAGACTCCAAATCCTGTCGACCTGCTAAGGCATAGATACTGTTCTGATTACCGCCTAAACTGGAACCTCTACCTCTGCCTTGACCACTACCAGCCTAAGACTGAGACTCGCACCCTGAAGGATGCACAGACATAGATGATCCTGTTGTTGAACTTGTTGGTTATGCCATACCCCCAGAATCTCTATTTGGGCAATCTCGCATCTTATGCCCCGGACGACCACATGTATAGCAAGCGTCGGAACCTTTTCGACATTGGCCTAGGTGTGCTTCACCACAGATGTCACACCACAGTGGAAATGACATTGTCTGCCCTGAACCTCATTGTCGTTGCAAACCCGATGCCGTGAGATCTCACCTGGTCCTCACTGAGCATATTGGTCAAACCTGTAACCCTGTAACTGGGGCGGTGGAGGCTTAGGTGGCTGTCCGAAGTACTAGGGCCTATAACTACCCCGAGACTGCTCCTAATACCTGGAAAATCTCATCCTCTTACACTGCCCTTGCTCACTCCTCTCTATACCCTACTGCCGACGCCTGCAATACAATGTTGGCACATGCCTCAGTCAACTCTGGAGCCAACCTTGCAATAAACTTGAGGATCCTGTCCCGCATGGTAGCAACTATGGATGGAGCATATCTGGCCAATGAGTCGAAACAGAGACTATACTCTTGAACGCTTTTATTGCCCTGCTTGAGGGCTAGAAACTGATCAACTTGAGCCTGTCGGATCTCCCGTAGTAATTACTGGTCAAGGAAGGCATCTAAAAAATTCTCCCAAAAAGCTAGAAGTGCATCACTTCCCCTGGACCTCTCCCATCCCTCATACCAAAGGATGACTATATCTCGGAGTCAAAAAGCTGCTACCTCAGCTGCCTCTTTCTCCGTGGCATGCAGAAACCGAAAGATCCTGTGAAGCTGATCTATGAAATCCTACGAGTCCTTCCTCTGATCTGTCCTGTGAACTCTGGGGGACTCAAGGTAATAAAATCTAAGACCCTTGAATTCCCATACCCGTGAACTAGCTGATACCCTAGCATGTTGCTGGGTAGCTACCAACTGTGTCAACAAATGCACCGCACTCCTCAATTCCCGATCTTATGGAGTTGGGTAGCTACCAACTGTGTCAACAAATGCACCGCACTCCTCAACTGTGTCAACTGAGTAGGGGTCTCGCCTTGGGCCTCAGACTGGGGCCCATCTACTGGGGGTACCCTACTGGCCCCCTCACCCACTGTTGTATCTCTCCTCTGACTAGCCGTAGTCTTCCTAGTCACCGTCATCTCTGTATGCAAACACAAACATCAACATCAACTTGTCACGACCCAATTTTCCCTTCGTTTTGTATCATGATGGCACCTAGTAAGGCTAACATTAATTGAAACAACAACATTATTTAAATAACATCTAACAAGTTAAATAGAAATCTCTTACAGTTCCCAAAATCGGTAGTACAAGTCATAAGCTTTACAGAGTTTGCTAAAATTTCTAAATACAACTCTTTGGAAATAGGTATAACAGTGTGAATACAAAATATGAAGGTGACTCTGAAGCCTGCGAACACAACAACAGGTTTACCTTGAGTCTCCACAGCAACTATCCGCACATCTAGCTTACCAACTCCTAAATACCCTGTAGTTCCCTGGTTATATAATGCGGCGCACAACACATCTATAAACATGACCCTACTAGACACGACTTGTAGACTCCCTAGGATAGAAGTGCTTTGATACCAAGTTTGTCATGCCCCAGACCTGGGGGGGGAGAGGGACTGGCACCCGGTGCCTCACTTAATAGAGCGTACCAACTTGAGACTGAGGGACTCTGAATATACAATGTCATACTTTGGCCATAGGGCCACATTGCAAGACAATTTGTGAAACAAAATATATAACTGAACGGAAACTAACTCTTACTGAACATCAATATAAAGCTAGGACGACAAGGCCGTCGTAACTACTACAACTGACAAACCAAAACAAATATACATACAAGGCCTACAAGCCCAGCATACTGCATTGACTGATAGGATATGTCTACAAGCCTCTACTGATGGATATACTGTGGTCGGAACAGGGCCCCGACCTACCCATAATATATATATATATATATATATATATATATATATATATATATATATATATATATATATATATATATATATATATACACACACACACACACACACACACACACACACACACACACACTCCAAAGGACATGGATCTTACTGATCAAGTAGAAGCCGAACAACACTTACTAAGGAGGTCTACCCGTCTGTCTATCTGAACCTGTACGCATGAAATGCAGCGTCCCCAGAAAAAGGACGTTAGTATGAAATAATGTATCGAGTATGTAAGATAATAGAATAACTGAAAGTTGAAACTAAACTGATAATATAATAACTAAAAGTAACTGGGAGTTAAAGATGATCTGGAGATATACTTACCTGCTGATACTGACTCAACTCTCGCAATACAGTGAGTTAAATAGTTGTCCGACCCTATAAGACTCGGAACGTGTAACTATTCGACCGTAGTAGGCTCGCTCATAGGCGCTTGGCCATACTAGGCTCAGTATATCGTCCATTTTGGGCTTGCTCATAGGCGCTCAGTCATAGTAGGCTCGGTATATAACTTACCATCTTATATATATATATATATATATATATATATATATATATATATATATATATATATATATATATATATATATATATATATATATATATATATATATATATATATATATATATATATATATATATATATATATATATATATATATATATATATATATATATATATATATATATATATATAAGACAATACTTAAGTGAATTTAAAGTCTTGATACAGAAGAATATCATAACTTATGAAACTAGGATAATGTACATAAATTCAGGAATATAAACTTCTCTTTATGTCTCGTTATCAAACACATGTAGTTACGGGATCATGCCAAAATGAAGGAAAGGTTTAGCCTTAACATACCTTATCACAATATTTCCAATAACCACGTTGTACTCGTATCTTCGCACCTTATTCTACAACAACGATAATAATACCATCATTAAGTTACAAAAGGTACAACTATCGCATAACGAACGACAAGCTCATTTTATATTAAAACGGGCAGCATCTCCCCTATAATCATTACTTCCTCCCAATTTGAGATAACACCAACAACACAAGAACACTACAATAAAAACATATATACATTGTTTTCCAACCTTATATACATAACAAATACTACAAAATAGCCCAACACACCCCAATCTCTTCATACACAAAACGACCACCGTAGTAGTGTCAAACAACCTGAAAATGATACAACGAACGACCAGCACACCACACTGAATTTAAGTAGTGTTTCTACACACAATCTCTCCTCCAAAACTCCCTAAAACAGTAGCAAAACACGTAATCCAATAGCAACACGAAATAGCCCATAAAACAGTCCACTACAAGTCGAATAACTCGAACTCATGGCTTCCGATTACCGTCCCGTGAGTTCTTACAATTATATAACGACTTTCCATACATTTCCAGAAGAAACAATGGATGAAAGTGAGCAGTACACTTACCTTATTTATTGAATATCTCAGCTCCTATCTTGTTTTTTCAAACCCTAGGTTTTCCTCAAACTAGAACTTGAAAAGAAGTGAAAATCAATTAGGGTTTGTGTTCAACTTTTAGGAGGATTTTTGCAGGGGCTTATCTATGGTTTTTATGCCCTATTATCAGTGTGATATATGAAGGAAATAGGCCCTTAAAAGGTCTCTTTGTTCGACCCGAACTGGCCCTTTTTTGGACATATGTAGTCCTCTCATTTAAGCAAGTAGGTGACACACCTACTCGTCACCTAGCAGTCTGCGCAGTCTCACAAAAATACATATATATCTCTACTCCAATATCGTGTTGACAAACTGTTTAATGCTTTAGAAAATACACTCATAGATTTTCAATTTGATGGGTGGATCACCCTGTAACTCTAAGTATATTTGGAGAAAATCACAGTGACATTTGACCCAAATTTCAGTAAAACTTATGAACGTAACTTCTTCTTTCATTGACTTTTGTTCCACAACTCGCTTGACTTCAAAACATAACTCATGACTATCATAAGACTAAAATAAATCATAACATAACCTTCTTATCATGTTAAGAACCCTAGTCTCACTCCAAAGGTACGGTTTATAACATTCCCAACTTGTCAACTTTCGATGAAACATTATTTTCTTCAATTCCTTTAGTTTCTGAACCTTCCAACCCACTTTGTACTTGTTATTCATGAGCTTCAATATTTGTAACTTCCGAGGTAACATGATAACTTACTTTATATACTTTCAAAGATGATCTCAGTTTTGGTCTTACATTAGTTTGCTTACAACGCACTTTTACGTACAAAAATATGGGGTGTAACAGTCACCTCGCATATACGCCATTACACACATAATTCACATAACATATAGTTCAAGGGTTCCCAATTCCCTCAAATCAAGGTTAGACCCAACACTTACCTCACTTCGCAAGCAAATCAAAGCTCAACCTGGGCCTTTCCTCTAATATTCGCCTCCAAACCAATCGAATCTAACCAAAATCGACTTAATATCAACAAACAATACTAGGGAAATCAATTAAAATACATAAAGTTATGATCTTTACAAGTTTTTCAAAAAGTCAACAAAAGTCAACCACGGGCCCACTTGGTCAAAACTCAAGATTCGGACCAAAACCCAATTACTCATTCACGATCAAGCCTGATTATGTGATTAGTTTTGAAATCCGACCTCAATTTAAGGTCTAAATCTCAATTTTACCATGAGAGAGCATAAATTAAGGTAAGAAATCCCTAATTGTTGATGGAAATGGAAGAAAACGAGTTAAAGTGTACTAACCTACGAAGCGAGGATGGAATTCTTCTTCAAAATCGCCTCTAGGCCGAGCTCTAATGTAAAGATGGTGATAAATGAAGAAAATCCTGTCTTTGGAATATTTAAGTCACAGGGCGTAAGGCCTTCTTCACGTTCGCGAAGGGCCTAACGCGATCGCGAAGTGCAGCGACCCAAGTGGCCTTCGCGTTCACGAGATGTCCTATGCGTTCACATTGGCTCTGCCCCCCTGGACTTCGCGTTCGTGACCCCTTAATTGCGTTCGCGTAGAACACACAACTGATCCCTCATATAGGTCCATAGCCATCGCAGTCGCGTAGCTTTGTTCGATTCCGAGCATACGCCCAAGTCCCAAATCACGATACGAACTCGCAGGGACCATCAAAATACTGATCCGAGTCCATTTACACAAAATGTTGACCGTAGTCAACTCAAATCATTTTAAGGTTAAACTTCACATTTTCTTTAATTTTTGACATAAATTCTTTTTCGGAAAAAGACACGGATTGTGCATGCAAATCGAGGAAGGCTAAACGGAGCTATTTGAGGTCTCAGAACACAAAAATGAAGGCTAAAACTGAAAATGACCTATCGGGTCATTACATTCTCCACCTCTAAAACAAACGTTCGTCCTCGAACGGACATAGAAAGGTACCTGGACGGGTGAAAAGGTGTGGATATCTCCTCTGTATGTCGGACTCGGACTCCCACATGGATGCCTCGATTGGCTGACCCCAACACTACACTCGAACCGAAGGATAACTCTTAGACTTCAACTTCCGGACCTGCCAGGGTAGAATGGACACTGGCACCTCATAACTCAAATCCTTGTCCAATTGGACTGAGATGAAATCTAACACATGGGACGGATCACCATGATACTTTTGGATCTTGGACACATGGAACACCAGACGGACTGCTGATTAACTAGGTGGCAATGCTAGTCTATAGGCCACCTCACTCACTATCTCAAGAATCTCAAAGGTTTCGATATACCTAGGGCTCATGTTGCCTTTCTTTCCGAACCTCATCACACCCTTCATGGGTGAAATCCCGAGCAATACCCTCTCTCCAACCATGAATGCAACATCACGAACTCTACAGTTGGCATAACGCTTCTACCTAGACTGAGCTGTGCCAATAACAAAATCCATAGTAATACACTCCCACTTCCACTAAGGAATCTCCAGCCTCTGAAGCAAACTACCAGGCCTCTGATGCTTGTACTTTACTTGCTGACAATTCATACACTGAGCTACTTATGCAACTATATCCTTCTCCATTCTCATCCACCAATAATGGTGCCGTAGGTCCTGATACATCTTGGCGGCACCCGGATTGATGGTATACCGGGAACTATGGGCCTCCTCAAGAATCAACTCCCAAAGCCCATCCACATTGGGAATACAAATCCGACCTTACATACGCAACACCCCATCATCTCCAATAGTAACTTGCTTGGAACCATCGTGCTGCACCGTGTCCTTAAGGATAAGAAAATGAGAATCATCATACTGACGCTCTCTGATGCGCTCATACAAAGAAGATCAAGAGACCGTGCAAGCTAGAACACGACTGGGCTTTGAAACATCTAACCTCACGAACTGATTGGCCAAAGCACGAACGTCTGATGCTAACGGCCTCTCCCCAGCTGGAATATATGCAAGGCTACCTATACGCACATCCTTTCTACTCAAGGCATCGGTCACCACAGTGGCCTTCGTGGGATGATACAAAATGGTGATATCATAGTCTTTCAACAGCTCCAACCACCTCATCTGCCTCAAGTTAAGATCCTTTTGTGAACAAATACTCTAGACTCTGATGATCCGTGAACACCTCACACGAAATGCCATAAAGATAGTGTTACACCCCATGTTTTCATACGTAAAAGTACGCCATAAGTAAATTGATGAAAGCTCGGAAATGAGATTATTTTGATATTATTAGTGTCATGCTATTTCAAGCAAGTGATAAGTAAATTCGTGAAGGTGAAAGGATAAGCGAATCGAAGAAAATGAGTTTCGACGAAGTTTGACATTTTGGGATAAAATACAGTCCAAGCTATAATACCTCGTATTTATGGACTAGTACCATACAAGGTACCATATGACCATGATAGTAAGGTGTATAACATATGATAAAAGTGGTATCAGAGTAGTTCTGTCCTAGGGAGTCTACAAGCCGTGTCTAGTAGAGTCTTGTTTGTGGGTGTGTTGTGCACCACACTTATAAGCAGGAGGCTAAAAGGCATTTAGTACTGTCACTCTTTCTTCTTACTCTAGATCGTGTGGTAGAGCTCAGTTGTAAGAACTCAATTTCCTAAACTCTATCTTATACATAATATGATGATGCCTACATCCAGAAATATGGTTGGTAAAAGATATAGTTGTGGAAGAGTTGAGTCAGAGGAACTCAAGTTTTACATCATGCTTATGATGGATAAATATAAGGTAATCAGCAGATCATGTGTGTACCAAGATGTGTAAACTTATTGATAAGGATCCCTAAGGCAAGAATGTCTATCCACTCTTATGGTAAAAATGAATAAGAGAATCAGAAGGTAGACACAAGTTTCAGCAAGTAAAAGAAGCAAGACAAAAAAGGGTACGAGCTACCCAGTTAATGAAGATTATCACAGAGGAATATAAGCCTTTTGAGTTACCTTCAAAAATAATATAGGTATCTACAATTGGCCACACCCATCTCATTTATGCCCTATGGGGGCTAATAGAAGTAGTATAAGAGAAGGCAGGATATCAGGATCTAGCTGGGGTTAGGGTAACCCAAAATGGTGGATGGATTGTTAGCGCTAGCTGACATTTCCGAAGGATCTTGCAAATGTGCTAATAGATCTCCTTGTGAGACACCCAGATGGTGCACTCTAAAATAGTACAGTTGGATATGAGTACTACGAAGATAGGCACTGGAAGCCTGGAAGGGATAAATATTACCTTAGTGTGGCTTCCGACCCTAGTAGAGAAAAAATATTAGGCAACCCGAAGAGCTAGTAGATGGAGCAAGGGGAGCTAAAAGCAAAAGAATGTCTCGTTGGAGTTTTCAGAATAAAGTGATAGACATAAATGTTAGCAGGGAAATAAGAAGATAGTTAATGAAGCATTATGAGTAAGATATGATACATGGATGACAATGGTAGATCAAAACGATAACAATATTACAGAGTCTATAGTCAAGTGAAGGAAAAGACGAGACGTGACAAGCCTTGAGACAACAAAAGAGTATAAGCCATAAATTCATATCCTCATTTCGAGAAATATGTTCGTGACTCCAATATGATTACCAAAAGGAAAAAAAACAAATTAGACCCCAGAGTAATAAGAAATCAGCATGGACTGATGAACAAGATAAACTAAACATGAACTAGGGACTGAGTAATAGTCGGCATCATGAGAATTTTTGAGATTGCATCCCGACGATAATAAAATGGACGATAGAAGAATACCATTTGAAGGTCATTCAGTAAGACGCATCCCTAAAGCAAGCAAGGTGAGCAAAGTTAAGCTTAAGGGACTGTATATGCCAGTTACACTAAGTGTCACCCTCGCGAGTAATGAATTTCGTGGAAAGATGCCAAAGATCAAGAGATAAAACATCTATAAGTAGATCATCGTAGCTCCAACTCTTAGTACTCCCCTAAAGGGGAGAATATGAAGTGATGTGGCATGAAGTCAGAATTAAATGGTTCTAGTAATTATGGAATGGTAAAAGAAGAATGCGATAAAATAAAAAAAGGAATGAGCATGCACTTACCCATATCCTACAGATATGCTACGATTCCAAAACATTATGAAAGAACGACGTCAAGGAGATGAAGTAAGGGGTTTTGTCCAAGATGTTATTAATAAATAAGGAGCTAGTGCGAGACGTAAGTTAAGACAAAGTAAATAACCCAAGAAAGATTACGCAGAATTTTGATATGAAAATGGGCCAACGAGTAGTTGGTAGTTGATTCAGGAAGAGCCTAGTTGTGGTTAGACAAGAAGATACATACAAATTAAGAGATCGTGCAAGATAAACATAGTAAACCCCAATATGGGGAATTCAGTCTCGCAGACATGATATCGTAATCTTGAGAAATATTAAGATAGGAGTTGGGTTAGTTAAAGGTACCGTATGAGTGTTACGGAGATAAAAGAGAGTGCCACTGGAAAGACAATCAAAATATCAGCTCAAAAGAAACCCTACAAGTACAAGGGCGTAGAGGTAAGTAACTACGGATAATTATAGGTGAGGAAGGACATCAAAAATTCCGTCGAGTATACGATATAATAAGCTCGGATCTTTGCAAGAATCAGAGGGTCCTCCTTAAGTACTACAATGAAAGACTAGCTGAGGAAGTAAGGAAGAAGGTTTCGACCTAAGCTCAGTGACCTAAAGAGAAAGTGATCTTATAACAACAGTCTCACAACAACATTGTATGCACTCCATAAGAAAGTGGCACCTACCGTGGCTAACGGACATGAAGTAAAAAAAAAATAAAAAAATCAGAAGTGATATTCAAGATCATATGAGTGGTATGGAATTCCAATATGTATGGGCACTAAGATAAGTTAAGTATGCACGCAACAAGGGGGCAGAAAGACCAGAAAAAGTAATTGCCTACGTTTAAAGAAAGCTGAGAAGGAAGGAATGGAATTATTTGATCAATGATCCAGAGTTAGTTAGGTCATGAATGCACTTACGATTTCGGAATATTATCCATGCAGCATATATACTGACATTCATACAGCCGTAGAAGACTTCGGTATAAGTTAAAAGAAAGAATTGAGCCCAGGGCATAAACAAAAGATTGAATTGTTAGAAGATTGTATCACAGATATTCTATAGCACCCATGGAAGGCTAAGGTAATAACTAATACCAGGAGCCGCAGATCGGAAGATAGCTCAAGCCTACATGAAGGCTGATCAGAAGGAAGAGGAAACAAAAGAGTTACATCAACCAAATGAATCAAGAGTATGATTATTAAACCCAGGAAGTTATAGAAATCATGATCAAGAACATTGCAGACTTACTCTAATATCAGAAGCATAAGAGAGATAGTACAACAACCATATTTTATAACGGCTTTACGATAAAGCCAGTTAGAAGAAGTACCAGCCTCATAAGAAGTTTGTATGAAGCTCCCACCAGATTGTGTATGCACCAAAGGTGTAAGTATTACAATAGAGCTTCAAGTTGTGGATGTGAATCATACCTATATGGAAGGGAGGTCATGAAAGAAATAGAAGATGTGATGCGAGATTTTAAGCTAAGTAAGGTAAATGTGAACAATGTACGAGATACTCATGTGCAGAAGGTTGTGAATAATCTATAACATCAGATAGAAGGCTAGAAGCACTGGGATTCAGTATCCAGGAATGATAGAGGCATAGTCAGTGGCATATCTTCCAACCTATGGTTTTTAGGTATCGAGAAGTCTCATTAAAAGAGTAAATATGACCTCAGTAATGATAATTCGAAGTATGGTAGTAGACCTCAGTAACAATAATTCGAAGTAAGAGTTACAGTATAATATGACCTACCTTGATGCAGTAAAGTCATACAGATGGATAACAGATCTGTGAAATAAGGTATAACAATATTCGCAAGTTCAACAAAGTACTAAGCGAAGAACTTCAGTATACCTATAGATGCCCAGAGGGACATCTTGTCAAGCTCTGTATATGTTTACAAAGTAAGGCCTAGAGATTGGCTAACAGCTGGAGGGAAGAGTCGCATAGGCGCACATATAAGGAAAACATCGTACAAGCTGCATGAAAGAAGGTAGCAAGAGTTACGAGATTGGAAGAATTCCGACCACAGGCTGTGGTATCAGAAAGAGACCTATAGGTGGGAATACCCTGGACTTTAGATTTATTCACAAAACAATTGCCTAGATGGCAAGAAGAGTATTAAAGTATTCACAAGAGCTATAGATTATGATAAATGCATCATTCAACATTCGAGGAAGAATGTTCCAACGGGGGGAATGATGTTACACCCCATATTTTCGTATGTAAAAGTATGCCATAAGTAAATTGATGAAAGCTCGGAAATGAGATTATTTTGAGATTATTAGTGTCATGTTATTTCAAGCAAGTGATAAGTAAATTCGTGAAGGTGAAAGGGTAAGCGAATCAAAGAAAATGAGTTTCGACGAATTTTGACATTTTAGGATAAAATATGGTCCAAGCTATAATACCCCGTATTTATGGACTAGTACCATACAAGGTACCATATGACCATAATAGTAAGGTGTATAAAGTGTGTTAAAGATAGTGCCTCCAAATCTTCAGCGCATGAACAATGGCTGCCTACTCTAAGTCATGAACATGGTAATTCTTCTCATGAACCTTCAACTGTCGCGACACATATGCATTCACCCTACCATCCTCATCAATACTGCACCAAGCCTAATACGAGATGCATCATAATACACCATGTAAGATCATGAACCCATGGGCAACACCAACACTGGCACTGTAGTCAAAGTAGTCTTGAGCTTCTGAAAGCTTAGCTCACACTCATCGGACCACCTGAAAAGAGCACGCTTATAGGTCAACCTGTTCAATGGGGCTGCGATGAATGAAAAACCTCCATAAACCGATGGTAATAACCCGCCAAACCCAAGAAACTCCGGATCTCCGTAGCCGAAGTGGGTCTAGGCTAGTTCTAAACTGCCTCAATCTTCTTAGGATCCACTTTTATGCCCTTTGTTGACACGTGTCCCAAGAAAGCGACTGAGTCAAACAACAATTCGCACTTTGAAAATATCGCCATATAACTGACTATATCTTAGAGTTTGAAGTAAAATCCGAAGATGCTGCTCATGCTCCTCTCGACCGCTGGAGTAGATCAAGATATCATCAATGAATACGATCACAAAAGAATCTAAATAGGGCTTCAATACCCGGTTCATCAAATTCATAAATGCTGCTTGGGCATTTGTCAACCCAAATGATATCACTAGGAACTCATAATGCCCATATTGAGTCCGAAAAGTCATCTTAGGGACATCCGATGCCCTAATCTTCAACTGATGGTTTCCAGACTTCAAATCAATCTTCGAAAACACCTTAGCATCTTGAAGATGATCAAATAAGTCATCAATCCTCGGCAATGGATACTTGTTTTGATAGTGAATTTGTTCTACTACCGATAGTCTATACACATCCACATCGATCCATCCTTCTTCTTCACAAACAACACCGGTGCACCCCAGGGTGAGACACTAGGTCTAATGAATCCCTTATAAAGAAAAATCTTGCCACTACTCCTTCAATTCCTTAAACTCTGGCGGGGCCATACGGTATGGTTGAATAGAAATGGACTGAGTGCCCAGAGCCAAATCAATACAGAAGTCAATATCTCTGTCGGGTGGCATCTCTAGAAAATCTGCAGGAAATGCCTCTAGAAACTCGCGCACAACAGCTACTGAATCCATAGAAGGAACCTCAGCAATCGAATCACGAACATAGGCCAAATATGCTACACATCCCTTCCCGACCATACATCGAGCCTTCACATAAGAAATAACCCTGCTGGTAGAATGGCCAGAAGTACCTCTCCACTCTAATCGAGGAAACTCCGACATGGCTAAGGTCATCGTGTTGGCGTGACAGTCCAATATATTATGATAAGGTGACAACCAGTCCATACCCAAGATAACATCAATGTCTACCATATCAAGAAGTAGGAGATCTACACTAGTCTCAAGACTCTAAATAGTAATCACACACGAGCGATAGATACGATCTACAATAATAGAATCTCCCACAGGCGTTGAAGCATACACAGGAGAACTCAAAGAACCACGAGGCACAACTAGATATGAAGCAAAATAGGATGAGACATAGGAATAAGTTGCACCCGGATAAAATAGAACTGAAGCATCTCTATGGAAAATTGGAACAATACCCGTGATAACAACGTCAGATGACGGGGCCTCAACTCTAGATGGGAATGCATAAAATTGGGCTGGGCCCCACCACTCTGACCTACGTCTCTAGGATGACCTCTAACTGGCTGGCCTCCACCTCTAATGGCCTGATCTCCACCTCTGGCTGCCTGGCCCCTGCCTCTAACCGGCTGAGCGGGCGGTGGAGCAACCAGTGCCGGGACCATGGCACGAGAACTCTGCTATGGCACGCCACTCAATAATCTCGGAAAGAACCTCCTGATGTGACCAGCACCTCCACACTCAAAACATACATCCTCCTACTATGGCTGCTGAAGCTGAAGCTGACCTGAACGGGCTAGATAATCATGGTGATAGCTCTTGATTAGAGGTGCACTAATAGGAGTTGATGATGGTGCACTGTAGGTTGGCTGCCCAGAATGAGATACATAAGGACCACGATTCCCTGAAGCACCGTGAAATGCCTGAAGAGCTGACTGAAATGCCCTGGGAGGATGGCCTTTACCAAAAGTACCCCTTCCTCCATATGAGGCACCACTAAAACTACTAGAATGATGAGGCCTCTTATGAGACACAGGGCCCCTCTCCTGACCACGAACCATCTCGATCCATCAAGCAATATCTATGGCCCTCTAGACAGAAATATCATCTCAAGTCTCCTTGGCCATCTGTAGCCTGATAGTGAAAGTGATCCCATCAATGAATCTCCTCACTCTCTCCCTCTCAATATGGAGAAAGATAATGGCGTTGCGCACTATATCCACAAATCGAGTCTCATACTGGGTAACAGTCATACTACCCTACTGAAGATGCTCAAACTTCCTGCAGTAATCCTCTCTCAGAGTGACAAGAATGAACTTCTGTAGAATAGCTATGAAAACGGATCCCAGGTACGTGCTAGCAAACCAGCTGGTCTAGTCAACATATAATCTCTCCACCATCTCTTGGTGCAACTTGTCATCTGAAACACTGCAAAGTTGACCCCATCGGTCTCAACTATACCCACGTTCCATAACACCTCGTGGCAAGGGTCTAGATAATCTTGTGGGTCCTCAAAAGGTGCACCACTGAAATGAATAGGAAAGAGCTTGGTAAACTTATCTAACCTCAACAAAGCCTTAGAAGACATAGCGGGCCTATCATCGGCCTATGCCACAACAACAGGCTGAACCACCCCAACTGACTAGGCTGCTGGAGTCTGATACTGAGGAGCCGCCTGCTCCGGGGTGTGAGTAGGGGAGTCTGTGCTCCTCCCCAGCTCAAGAGATAACTGGTGCCACCGGTAATGTACTAGTCTGGGCCACACTCTTTATAAAGCCCATAAAGTGGACTAGAGCGTCCTGAAGCACTGGAGTGGCTATGAACCCCTCCGGGACCTGAGCTGGTCCGACGGGCACGGTCTGAGCTGGGAACTCCTCCTCATGATCAATCTGAGGCTCAACTGTAGGTGTTGTTGCTTGAGCTCTAGGCTGAGCTCTCCCTCTACCTTGACCTTGGACTCCACCTCGACCTCTGCCCCTGGTAGTAGCTGCCACTTGGGGCTCCAGTTCCTGTCCGGCTACAAATGTTATGCATGTTCTCGACATCTGCGAGAGGACAAGAATATAATGGTTCAATCATCAATGATAGAATAAAATCACAAGATAGAGAAGGAAAGAAGTGAAATTTCCCTAAACACCATAGCCTCTAGAAGATAAGTACAGACGTCTCCGTACCGATCCTTCAGACTCTACTAAGCTTTCTCATGACTTGTGAGACCTAGGCAACCTAGTGCTCTGATACCAACTTGTCACGACCCAGAATTTCCACCATCGGGACGATGATGATGCCTAACATTTCACTCGCTAGGCAAGCCAATGTTAGATATAATTATTAGCCATTTTTAACAATTTAAATTAAGTGAAAAGCGATAAACTGAATAAGCTGAAAAAGAGTAAATAAACTCAAACAACGGTGATATCCAGATATAATCCCAGAACTGGTGTCATAAGTACACGAGCGACTAGAGTACTGCAAATAAAAGTCTTAATGAAAGCATAACTGTCTAAGGGACTATGTGTTCCAGTTACACTAAGTGTCACCCTCGCGAGTAAGAAATTTTGTTATCCTTGGTATAGAAGGATTACCGCAAGGCGAGTAAGGATCATCGATGTTGTGAAAAGACGCCAAAGAGGAAGAGGTAAAGCATCTATATGTAGATCATCGTAGCACTAAATCTTAGTACTCCCCCGGGGGGGAGGGGGATATGGAGTGATGTGGCATTAAGTCAGAATTAAGTAGTTCTAGTAACTATGGAATAGTAAAGGAAGAATGCGATAAAAATGAGAAAGGAATGAGATTACACTTATACAAATCTTACATATATGCTATGCTTTTAGAACATTATGCAAACACGACGTCAAGGAGAGAAAGTAAGAGTTCCTGTTCGAGATATTATTGATAGAGAAGGAGCCTGTGCGAGATGTAAGTTAAGACAAAGGAAATAGCCCAAGAAAGATTATGCAAAATATTGATATGAGAATGGGCCAACGAATAGTTAGCAGTTGATTCAAGAAGGGCCTAGTTATGGCTAGACAAGAAGATACAGACAAATCAACAAGTCGTGCAAGATAAACATAGTAAACCCCAACATGGGGAATTCAGTCTCGCAGATATAACATCGTGACCCTTGAGAAATATTCAGATAGGAGTTGGGGTAGTTAAAGGTAGCGTATGAATGCTACGGAAATAAAAGAGAGTCTCACTCGGAAGAGAGTCAAAAACTTCAGTTCAGAAGCAACTGTACGAGCACTTGAGCGTGGGGGAATGCCCTGGCCTTTAGAATTATTCATAGAACAGTTGCTTAGATGGCAAGGAGAGTACTAAAGTATTAGGAAGACATAAGTTATGAAAATGATAAGTGCATCGGTCAACATTCGAGGATAAATGTTCCAAAGGGGGGAATGATGTTACACCCCATATTTTCTTACGTGAAAGTACGCCATAAGTAAATTGATGGAAGCTCAGAAATGAGATGTTATATCCCGCATTTTCCTATATTAAAGTTTCGTCGTAAGTTAATCGACGTAAGTTTGGGAATGAGATTATTTTGAGATTATAGGCATTATACTATTTCAAACAAGTGATGGGTAAATTCGTGAAGTTGAGAGGGTAAGCAAATCGAAGAAAATGAATTTCGTCGAAGTTTGACATTTTGAGATATAATACGATCCGAGCCATAATATCCGGTATTTATGGACTAGTGCCATATAAGGTACCACATGACCACGATAGTAGGGTACATAAAGTGTATTAAAAGTGAGTAGTATTTTAAGTAATTTCAGATAATTCTTAATTATGTGGGTAATTGGTTAATTATTGGGTATTGGGATATTACCTAATTAATTAAGGAATTGTTGGATAAGATTAACCCCCCCCCTCAACGTGGCAGCCACATATGATCCATTAAGTGACTATTAAATCACTTTGCAAGGTGGCAACATTTAAAGAGATGAGCACTTTTATCTCATTTGGTTAAAGAATGTTATCAAAAAGGCAAAAAGATGGCACAACCCTATTGATTTCCTTTCTTGCAGTAAACAACACCCCTTCCTAATTAGTAATTTTGTTCAGAAGTTTTAAAGTGCGATGTTAAGATTTGCAAAGTAATGATGAAGCTTAATCAATTCATTTAAAACTTCAAAATATGAGATTTCATAGCATCTTAAGCAATGTGAGATTTTGCAATTATAAGGGAGTACAGTGCAATCTTTCTCAAGAATATCATACGGATTTTTTCCTACTCCGATCTTGCCGTCATGTGTTTTGTCGCAATTAACGTGTATTAGAGGGATTGTCAAGAGAATCGACTCAGGTATGTTAAGGCTATCCCTTCTTTATTTTGGCATGGTCAATACGATACAAACGAAACGAGCAAATTCACAACTTCCATAAGTGAATCTATTTATAGAAATACTAGAGGTTCCTATGTTCTTGATTCCCCATATGTTTTATTATTCTATCGTCTGTTCACGGGTCTCAAAAAATACGTAAGTTGATAAAATTTATTTCATGATATTAATCAAAGGCATAATTGTCTTATGACGTTCCGGGAGATTTTATTGACGTACTTCTCATGCATTGCATTCATTTATACATGTACATTGACCCATGACCAGATGGCATTATATACGTGTGTATATGTATATTATATGTATATGGGATATGGGAAAAGGTTACGGCATTATATACGCACCACCACCTGATCAGCTGGTATACGTTGATGATTTTGCCCACAGTGGCCGAGATGATATGATGGGATGCCCTCAGAGGCTTGATGATGTTATGAACGCATATACCTATGCATGGTATGACATTTATACGCATATGCATGACATTATAAATATGAAATGATTCACAGAGTTATTCAGACTTACATGTTGAGTCTTTTACTCCATGTTTCTCTCATGTCTATTACTTACTGATTTTCATTCCTTACATACTCGGTACATTATTTGTACTGACGTCCCTTTTGCTTGGGGATGCTGCGTTTCATGCCCGCATGTCCCGATAGACAGGTTGAGTGTCCTCCAAGTAGGATATCAGCTCAACAGAAGGTGTTGATGCGCTCCATTTGTTTCAGAGTTGCTTATTGGGTCAGTATAATTAGGACATGTATTGATTGGTATGGCGGGGCCCAATCCCGACCTTTATGATACTTATGTACTCTTAGAGGCTTGTAGACAGATGTGATGTATAAGGATACTTGTATGGCCTTGTCGACTTATGTTTTGAGTTTATAAATGATCATGTTGGCCTTATAGGACCGTATGTCATGTATGTATATTTCTATATTAGGTTGGGTCGTTCTATGTCGAGTATTCTCTCATGTTTATTCTACTTATCTCACAACAGCCTCTTCGGCTCATTTACCTATGATAGTATGATACGAAAGATACGTTATGTTGGTACTCGGTTGAGTAAGGTACTGGGTGCCTGTCGCGGCCCATCGGTTTGGGTCGTGACAATTTTGGATCTAGTTGTTGGTTGGAGGCTGCTAATTTCTATGGACAGATCAGAGCCTAGGTAGAAAAAATGTTGTACTAATAGTTCTGGTATACGTGTAAGTAGTCGTAAGAGGGAGAAAAAGAAAAGAGGAAGAAAACTAGCGTTTGGAGGAGGAAGATTGAGAGAGAGATTAAAAATAGAAAAAGACTTGCCACAACCCAAACTTACTAGTCGTTATGGCACCAAATCTCAACCCTCTAGGCAAGTCAACAGTCAAATAATAACAATATAATCGAATAAACATGGTCCAATAACTTAACAGTGGAAAAATAACATGAAATATCTGAGAATATAACCATAAAACTGCTACAACCATCCCCAAAGTCTGGTGTCAACAAGTACCCGAGCACTACCGAATAACAAGATACAATCAAAATTCTCTAATACAAATGTTTGAACCATAGAATGTAAAGATAGAAATAACTGAAAGAGAACTTTAAGGACAACAGACGACATAGCAGCTACCTCGTAGTCTCCCAAAGGTAGGCAACAACTCATGTGATGACTCGATAGGTCATCTAGAGTTTTAAACCTTAATTCTGTGTTTTGAAACCTCTAATAGCTTCCTTAAGTATTCCTCGATTTGCGTACGAAGTCCGGGTGTTTTTCGGAAGGCTTTTATGTTAAAAATTGATAAAGTATAAACTTTTGCCATAAATATTCTTTTGAGTTGACTTCAGTTAATATTTTGAGAAAACAGACCCGGATCTGTGTTTTGATTTTCTCAGTGGGTCCGTATCATGATTTGGGACCCGGGCGTATGTCCGGAATCGAATTCGTAGGTCCCTAGCTCGAGTTATCGCTTTTTGTCGAAATTTTGAAGTTTATAGGCTTAATGAATCTAAGGTTTGACCAATATTTGACTTTGTTGATACCCGATCCATATTTTAGTTCTGGAACTTTAGAACTTTGGTGAGAAATGAAGTTGGTTTGACGTGATTCAGACATCCGGTTGTTAAAATAGAAATTCTAAAGTTTTCTTGAAATTTTCATTTGATTGGGTATTCGATTCGTAGTTCTAGGCGTTATTTTGGTGTTTTGATTGTACGAGCGAATTCGTATCAAGTTTTTGGACTTGTGTGCATATGTGGTTTGGATCGGGCTCGGGTGAGTTTCTGATAGCCTACAAACGTTTTGAACTTAGATAGTTTACCGGTTTTTCTCTTCTGCTGGTTTCTGGTGTTTCCTTCACCACGGTCGCGAATATACTCCCGCGATAGCGAAGGGTAAAATGGGTCGGGGGAGATTTCGTTCTACGCAAACGCAAAACCTTGGTCGCGAATACAGAGCATTGGTGAGCCTTCTCTACGCGAACGTGGCCAATCAATCACGAACGCGTAGTGAAATAGAGGTGGGGGCTGGGAGTTGACCAATACTCTTCGCGAACGCGGCACAAGGCTCGCGAACGCGGCACAAGACTCACGAATGCATAGGCTGGTAGGTGTATGGCTTCGCGAACGCGAAGGGTATTTCGCAAATGCATAGGCTATTTGAGCCGCTGCTTCGCGATAATGTCAGGCCCTTCGCGAACGCGAAGAAGGCCTGACGCCCAGTGATTAAAAAAAAGACCAAAAACGGGATTCTTTCATTTTTTCATAAACTCTAAATTAGAGCTCGGCCTAGAGGGGATTTTTAAGAGAAACTACAACATCAAGTCATAGGTTTTTACACTTTAACTCATTTTCTTCCATTTCTAACGTCACCCATTAATTTATAGCCCTAATCTTTGTTCTTCCATGGTAGAAAACTAGGGATTTAGGAAGAATTGATGGTTTTTGCAAATTAGGGATTTAGACCTCAAATTGAGGTCAGATTCCTAAACTAATTACATAATCGGGCTCGGGCGTGGATGGAAAAATGGATTTCGGTCCGAACCTCAGGTTTTAACCAAGCAGGCCCGGGGTCAATTTTTGACTTTTTGGGGAAAAGTGTGGATATCCTAAATTTATGCATTGTAATTGATTCCTTTTGCAATATTTAACATTATTGAGTCAATTGTGGTTAGATACGAGTGGTTTGGAGAAGGATTCTAGGGAAAAGGCTCCGGTAGAGCTTTGAGTCGACTTTTGGAGCGAGGTAAGTGTCGTGGTTAACCTTGACTCGAGGGATTAGGATTTGTTTGCCTATTTGCTACTTGTTTAAATGTTGGATACAACGTATATGTGAGGTGACGAGTACTTATGCGTTGTTATTGGGTTAAAGCATTTGGGTGGGACTTGTTTCTTGTCATTTATTTCTTTCTTTGATCCTGATATCCATGCTTAGACTAGTTAATTACTAAATTGATCATTTTTTCTGCATTTATGGGCTATCTATGATAATTGAATATTGTTTCTGAAGAAGAGATTATCTTGCTGGAACCATTGTTGACATAAGACATGATCTTGCTTATGTTATCTCCCTATTGTTATATGTTCATTGTTACATGGTAAGGGAGAGTATTAATGCACGAAGGTGATGTCGTGCCGTATTTGAGTGTTAATGCACGAAGGGTGATGCCGTGCCATATTTGAGAGTTAATGCACGAAGGGTGATGCCGTGCCGTATCTATTGTTCATGATGAAATTGAGAGTAAAAGCACGAAGGGTGATGCCATGTCGTATTTATAATTTTATAGTGAGATTGAGAGTAAAAACATGAAGGGTGATGTCGTGCCATTATTACTATTTCATGGTGAGGTTGAGAGTAAAATCACGAAGGGTGATGTCGTGCAGTGTTATTCATTATGTTTGTTCATTTTGTTGGTTGAAGGTTTATTGACTTTTCTTATTATCATTCCCTATTGTGGATATCGTATCTTGTACCCCTTCCTATGTCCCCTCCTACTAGTACTTGTTAATTATTTATTTGTTGTTATTTTGTACATATATTTCCGTCTGTATAGGTTTATTTATGTGGGTTTCCTGTCATAGTCTCGTCACTACCTCGTCGAGGTTAGGCTCGACACTTACGGAGAACATTGGATCGGTTGTACTCATACTACACTCTGCACTTCTTGTGCAGATTTTGGTACTGGTCCCAGCTATCCGTGTGGCGTACCAGCTCAGATTGGCATTTTGGAGACTCGAGGTAGATCTGCTGGAGTCTTCAGACCTTGAAGTCCCTTTCCATTTCCCCTATTTACTGTTCTTTTCATTCGAGACAATTGTATTTATTTCAAACCTTATTTTGTAGAAATTCTAGAAGCTCGTGAACTTGTTACTCCAGATCCGGGTCGTACTTATATATTATTGGTTTTATGTCATTTGTATTTCGTTTTAGTTTCTTTTTGGCTTAATTATTTAATTAAAAATAAATTGTTAAAAATAGTTTAAATTATTCTAACGTTGGCTTGCCTAGCAAGTGAAATGTTAGGCGTCATCACGGTCCCGAAGGTGGGAATTTTGGGTCGTGACAAATTGGTATCAGAGCACTAGGTTACTTAGGTCTCACGAGTCACGAGCAAGCTTAGTAGAGTCTGAAGGATCGGTACAGAGACGTCTGTACTTATCTTCCAGAGCCTATGAAGTTTAGGAATAAATTTCACTTCTATTCTTCTCTGCCGTGCGATTTTATTATATCATTGCTGATTCAACTCTTCTATTCTTATCCTCACATAGATGGCGAGAACACGTGCAACATCTTCAGCTGGAAAGTAGCCGGAGCCCTAGTGGCAGCTCCTACTAGCGGTAGAGGACGAGGTCGAGGTCGAGCATCAACACTAGTAGTGGAGCCTCATGTAGATTTTGATGAGGAGGTTCTAGCTCAGACTGTACCTGTTGGACCAGCTCAGGTCCCGGAGGGGTTTATCGCCACCCCAGTGCTTCAGGATGCTCTAGTCCGTTTGGTGGGCCTTATGGAGAGTGTGGTCCAGGCCAGTGCATTTCCTGTGTCACCAGCCGACCGAATGTACCTGGATCTGCACACGAAGTGCAAAGCATAGTATGAGTACAGCCAGCCCCATGTACTCAATAAGTAACAACACTAACCTTGGGCTTAAAGCAATGACGAGATCAGAACCATAGTCAAATACCAATATCAATAATCGGTAACAGTTCAGAATATAGAGGATTAGAAATAAATAGCTCAATGATATCCTGTTCAGCTTGTTAAAATTTCAGAAATTTAGACATGCTTTCAAGTATAATAGTGAAAGCCCAACACAGATAACACATTTCATTTAAAAGCTAGCATGTTGAAGCTACACCTCTATGCCTACATGTCAAGTATACATGTCAATCAACAACATCACAATGGATCCACTAGTATTTACACTTAGCACTATACGGGTGCCTCACATAACTGCCAGTCATTAAAGCACGTATATAAAACATTATGCATGCGCCCACTGGGGCATGTAAGACTTCAGAGGGAGGGATCCTACCCAAGCGCTAATCATAATCATTTAGCCCAATTGTGAGGTCTGGTGTACGTGTCGCCCTAATATAATAACACTTAGCCTAATATGGGCCTAGCGTGCGAGTCACCTCAAAATCAATACCAAACCGGCTCTATATCCAAAACACAACCATTTACCATTCATGTCTCAGATAAACACATCTTAAAATGCCCAGTTTAATAGTGTTACACATAAGAGGCATCAACAACATGTGAGGAATCGAATAAGAAGTACTGCAAGGGATATCATACACGGATATAGCATCATGACTGAGAACATGTGTACAAATAAGGCATATAACTCTAAAACATCAAGAATTGCCCTATCAAGTCTCAAACAAATAGCATTAGCCTAGACATGATGTCTAACATGAATCACAATATAAATGATCAAACAAGTAGGGTAAACGCGGGGATAACAAGATATGATAGCAAAACAAGCCCGGTAATAGCCTAAAGGCCTCCCCAAACCATGAACACACCGGTGCACGTAACACATGCTTGTCACCTAGCGCGTACGTCACCCTAATATCATTCATATAACATAGTTCTTAGGGTTAAATATCCTCAAATTCAAGTTTAGATGTGTTACATACCTCAAAGCGTGCAACTCAATAATCCAACAAGACCTTTCCTCGCGAATCGGCCTTTGAACTACTCAAATCTAGTCACAAACAACTTAATACCATCAATAATAGCTATAGGAAACAATTCCAAAAGATAAAGCTAAGGTCTTGAGTCAAATATGCAAAGTCAACCCAAAAAGTCAACCTCGGGCCCACACCTTGGAACATGACAGAATTTACAAATTCTGAACACCCATTTAATTACGAGTCTAACCATACTAATTTCATCAAATTATATCGACAAATCGACCCCCAAATCACCAAATCTCACTCTCCAACAACATAGCCTAAAATCCCCAATTTCCACGTCAAATACACACAAACTAGGTGTAATAATCAATGGGTAATCAACATTTATCAATAAAAGTGGACGAGAAACCCTCCACAAAGAAATGATAATATCTGGCCAAGCCGAGAAAACTCCGAATCTTAGTAGCTGAAGATGGTCTGGACCAGCTCTGAACTGCCTCAATCTACTTCGGATCCACCTTGATCCCCTCAGTTGACACCACGTGCCCCAAGAACGCCACCGAACTGAGCCAAAACTCACACTTGGAGAACTTGGCATAAAGGTTCTCCTCTCTCAATCTTTGTAGTAAAATCCTCAGATGTTGTGCATGCTCCTCTTGGTTACGCGAGTACACAAAGATATCATCAATAATACTATGACAAACTAATCAAGATATAGCTGGAACACACTGTTCATCAGATGCATGAATGCTATTGGGGCATTGGTAAACCCAAAAGACACCACGAGGAACTCATAGTGACCATAGCGGGTCTTGAATGCCGTCTTCAGAATATCCGAATCCCGAATCCTCAACTGGTGATACCCAGACCTCAAATCAATCTTAGAGAACACTCTAGCTCCCTGAAGATGGTTAAATAAGTCATCAATGTGCTGCAAAGAAGACTTGTTCAACTACCTATAGTCAATGCACATCTGCATAATACCATCTTTCTTCTTCACAAACAGAACCGGTGCACACCAAGGTGACACACTAGGCCTAATGAACCCCTTATCAAGAAGTTCTTGAAGCTGATCTTTCAATTCCTTCAACTCTGCTGGTGCCATACGGTACGAAGGAATAAAAATGGGTTGAGTGCCCGACACCAAGTCAATACCAAAATAAATATCCATGTAGGGTGGTATGCCCGGTATGTCAGTAGGAAAAACATTCGGAAAGTCTCGCACTACCAGAATATAATCAATAGTAGGAGTATCAGCATCAACATCCCTCACAAAGTCCAAATAGGAAAAACACCCTTTCCCAACCATCCGTTGGGCCTTCAAGTATGAAATCACCCTACTAGAACATAGTCTAGAGAACCTCTCTACTCGATCCTAGGTACCCACGACATCGCCAATGTCACTGTCTTAGCGTGACAATCCAAAATAGCATGATATGGGGACAACCAATCCATACCCAGAATCACATCGAAATCAACCATACTAAGTAATAAGAGATCAACTCTAGTATCTAATCCCCCAATGGTCACCACACACGACCGATACACACGGTCTACAACAATAGAATCGCCCACCAGTGTAGATACATAAACATGTGAAACTAAGGACTCACGGGGAATATCCAAATAGCGAGGAAAATATGATGATACATACGAATAAGTAGAACTAGGGTCAAATAATATAGAAGCATCCCTGTGGCATACTGAGACAATACTTGTGATCACCGCATCTAAAGCAACAGCCTATGGCCTGGCAGGGAAAGCATAGCATCGAGCCTGACCGCTACCTGATCTGCCTCCCCTTTTAGGGCGACTTCTAGCTGCCTGAGCCCCACCCCGAGCTGGCTGAGCGGGCGGTGAAGTAACTAGTGCAAAAGTCACATCCTGATTTCTCTGCTGAACTGGACCTCACAAAAGACCGGGACAACACCTCTTCACATGACCAAACTCTCCACACTCAAAGCAACCCCACTCCGACAATGGCGGCAGGTACTGAAGCGGACCCCGAGAACTAGAATAACTACTAAAGGGACCAGGCACAGTTGAACACTTAACTGATGTAGCACGATCGCATGATCATATCCCTCTCTGTGGGAACCAACCAGATTGCTTGACGAGCCAACTATGAAAATATCATCTCATATTAGGTCAGGGACAAACCCTTCTGGCATAGCTGCTCAAACTACCGATGCAATACCTCCCGACGAGTCTGTGGCACAAACTTCTCCACGAAGAGAACAGAGAACTCGTGCCACGAAAGTGGTGTAGCACCGGCTGGCCTGCTTAGCTGATAGGCCTCCTACAATCTGAAGGCTACCCCCGACAACTGAAAAATGGTAAATGAGACTCCACTAGTCTCCAAGATACCTGTCGTGCGAAGAATCCGCTGGCAGTTGTCAAAGAAGTCCTGAGCATCCTCTGACTCAGCCCCACTAAATGATGGACGCCTGAGCCTCCCAAACCTCTCTAGCCTCTTCTGCTCCTCATCACTCATAGGGGGACCCACCTGGGCCTGAGAAACTACAACCGGCTGGGCTGGTGACACCCCCGGTGTCTGATATTCCTGAACCACCTTCTATGGAGCACCTCCCTCGGCCTGAGAAGTGGCTGGCACAGCCGAAACTGAAACCGCCTATGCAAGGCTAGTGCATACAGTCAATATCTGGGCTAGAGCATCCTGAAGGCCTGGAATCACAATGGGCATAGTTGGTGCCTGAGCTGGCCCCAATGACTCAACCACATCTCGAATTTGCTCCTGAGATGGAGCAACTGGTGGGTATATAGGTGCTACTCTAGCTGTTGTACGAGCTGCACCTCGACCTCTACCGTGGCCCCGGCCTCTCATGGCCCTAGCAGGTTATACTAGTGGCCATTCATTGATCTCGTCCAATTTCACTCCTCTCTTTGACGTTATGAAAATGGTCGATGCAATAGTGATACCCAACAAGAGTCGGGGTCGAATTCCACAGGTAGCTATATGAATGGGTCTTAGTAGTATATATCTTAGCACGTGAGTTTGTATATCTAAATTTGCACTTCCGCAATATTTGGTTTTGTTTGAAAATCTAAATTAAACTACGGTTGCGATTCAAAGAATGAAACTAGGAAATTGTTTTTCTTGTTTTTCAAATGATATAAAAGGCCTAGGGCTATGACCTTCACCTAGGTGGTTGCTTAATGGGTTGTAAACTTTAAAGCTTGTTTTATTGGTCGGGGTGTATTATAGCTATCAACATTCAAGTACCCACTCAATACTTCTCGGTCAGGGAGTGATTTTTCCCAATTTGGCTTTCTCAAGTCTAAATGGGTATTGAACAAAATAGTTGATAAGAAGCTCAAGTCGAGTTTTACAATCTCTAGGTTTAACCCTTTAATTAGGCTTATCAATCTCTCGATTGGCCCAATTTATTGCTAGCCAAGTTTTCCTAGACTAAGTCTCTCTTTCTCAAGTAGAGACCAAGTCAAATTGGCATGAATTAATGTTTGCAACCATTAATTCATCAAATAAAAACAAGAACAAGCCTAGATAATAAACACCCAACCATAAAGAAGCAATAAATCAAACACCCATTAAGTTTACACACTAGGGTTGAGTCACAACCCTAGTGGAAATTTAGGTACTCGTGCTTAAACTAGAAGAAATAGGAGAAGAAATGATAATTAAACCCTTATTGATAATTAAGATGACAAAATCTATGTTCAAATATTTCAAAATAGCAAAAACTACTAAAACGAGTAAAAGAAACCGTCTACTGTAGCAGCTGATGTCAAAAATTAACCTAAAAAGGTGAAACTCTTCTATTTATACAAATCTAGAATTTTCGAACAAAAATGCCCTTCGGATGTTCTGCGACTGCACAATTCCATGCGCGGTCCGCACTTTTTCTTCAGCTTGACGGAAGTGGAAATCTGCGGTCGCATAATTCTAATCTGCGGTCGCACTGCTTTCTTTGTATGGTCCGCACAATTCTGAGTGCAGCCGCACCTTGCTCTTATGCGGTCCGTACAAATGTGAGAGTACATGCGACATTCTTTTGAGGGAGATGAGCGAACCTTTCACAAATATGTGGATTGAGTGCTAAACTCTTAAGTGAGATAAGCAAACGGATAGTAGATGAGGAGGAGTTTGGGATCCACAATGACCTACATGAATGAACGAGCTTACTTGATGAACAAAGTCAACTCTTGATGCTCAAGTGTCGCATTAGAACTATTTGAGCTTAAAAGTTTAACTTGTTGCCTTGTTAATAATTCATAAGTGGTGTGGGTAATTGTTGGTTCCAATTGATGTGTGATTGATTAACCTTTGATTAGCTGGAATGGCTCTTAACTTGTGGAGTTGGGAACTACTTTATTTGCTTGAGGACAAGCAAAAACTTAAGTTTGGGGGCGTTGATAAGTGAGGATTTTGACTACTTATTAGTGCCTTTTAGCTTTTGTTTTAGTCCAAAAGCGGTTAATTGTGTTCCCGAAAGCTGATGAATTGTGCTTAATTGAAGAAATATTGGAAGATGAGCTCCCAAGATGAAATCCAACTCAAGAAGGAGTAATCTGAACTCAAGAAAAAAAATAGGGATAAAAGCTCAGAAGTGCGGATCGTAGATTATCATCTGCAGCCGCAGGTTGTGAAGAAATCCCCATCAGAGAAATGTGCAAAGTGCGGTTCGCACATAAATTGTGAGGCCGCAGAAGTTGGGTTAGAGAAAAAGTTCAGAGAACCTGCATCTCAAAGTGCAGACCACAAAATTATTGTGTGGGTTCATCTTTCCTTAAGCACTCCTTTTTCTTTTATCGGCTCATGTTTTCCCAACTCTTTGAGGCATTTTCTTTTCCTCAGGAGAACTAGAGAGACTTAACATCACTCTTCCATGGTCATGATATTCATTTTTCTTCTTCTTTGCTTTCTCCATGCTTTATATCATTACTTTTCTTTAAATCCCTTCAACTTTTCAACTTATTCACTTTCTTTTTGCATTTTTTTTCTTGCCTTTCCTTCTCTTCATTTCTTTTCTCTTTTGTGCCTTGATACCTTTTTTTAATATCCTCGTCTCTCCCCCAAACTTACGTTTTTAGCCAATTATTTTACAAGAATGTTAAGGAAAGCTCGGGTGCCAAGAGAGGGTCACGACAAAATGGGTAAAGGTTTGTAACATGGTTATCAAATGAGAAACGTTTTAGGCCTAAATGGGTTGAATAGGGATAACAACATTGGTGGGCAATGAAAAATTTTAAGTGGGTCAAGGAGAGCCTACAATCACTTCTCAAGCCAAGCAAATCTTAAACTTTCGCCTAGAAACACATTTGGGGCAAGTTCTAGACCATTCGCACGGGTACTTGGACTTGCAACAACAATATCTCACCTCTCATTCAGCTGGATTGTTAAAGAGGATAGAGTCGAGGGCCCACAACGACCATATTCAAGATTGAAAATCAGTATGGTTCGACTAAATCACTCGATGATTACCTAAGTCAACACAAGAGTCGAAAGGTCACTAACTAGAGCTATTTCATTCCAAAAACCTTGTTTTAAACTATAAGCATGTAGTTAAGTGGGTTGGTACCAAGTGAATCATGTTTGATGCTTCGAGCATGACTCAATTAGGTCTTTTTATTCATTATTACTACTATTCTTACCTAAACACCAAAAACGGACTCAATCCCATAAGAAAGTTCTCACGCCATCCATCGTTGGGAAGGGTTACCCGGTTCACACAAAACACCTTTGGAAAGAACCGTGGCATTAAGAAAACCAAAGGCTAATTATCCACTAAATCATAAAAAGAAGTTATAAAACAAAAACTATTGAAAGCTAAAGGAATATACATAATGAGGGAATATAGAGAATACATACATAATGATAAATAAGAAGAAAATAGTAATAAGTTAATTACAGGCCAAATATGTCATAGTTATCAATAAACATAATCAGAATCATCAAAATGTCAAAGAAACTCCACCCCTCAATAAAAATAAGCATTGTCCCAATGCTTAACAAAATAAGAGTATAAGAAGGGTGAGAGTGAAGAAAACTCCCTATGGCTCCGTGGCCATCTCTGTCTACCCAGTAGTGGCACCGACCTCAGTCTCCAATTGGATCTCATTATCCTCATGTCCAGGAGTAGCTGAGTTGGTGAACATCTGACGGACTGCCTCAGCAGTGTCAGCAGCAAGGTCTGGCTCCTCAGACTGGGCAGCTGTTGTGGTGCGCTTTGTTGGATCAGGGCCTGGGTGGTGTGGGTCTATCACCATGTCGAATGGAATGTCTCCGACTGTTGCAAGCTTGGTGACCTGTCGCCACAGCAGATCCACCGATTTCTTCGAAGCCTGTGACTTCCGCATCTTCTTTACTTCTTTTCCCAATTCTTCAATCATGGACCCATGTTGTACCAGGATAGCCATGATAGTGTTCTAGTTGTCCAGGATCTTCTTCAATGTTTCTTCGACTGTGGGAGGAATCTAGGGTGCCGGAGAGGATGACTGTGCTGCAACATGACTGGATATGTCAGTCAGCTTTACAGTAGCTATCTGCATCCAGTTGTTAAGGCTCGCCAGTGTCTGGGAGACTCACGGTGCAGAGATTGGAGCAGATGGCATCGATACCGGCTTCAAAGCCGAGGGGGGAGGTACTGAGGCTGAAGGTGGAAGCATGGAAGCTGCACTGGTAGAAGGTACTGCTAAACTAGATGGCATATCAGATGTCTCTGTACCCACCACTGATGGCTCATCAAACTGGCTTATGGTGGTAGTCGGCTGACCCTTTTTCTTTGGGTTGTGTGCATCCATCAGAGAATACCAAGAGAAGGGCTTCTTCGCCCGAACCTTCGTGTCATAGTCTTTGGGCTCTACCTGTGCATCCGTAAGGTACTCAGTGATGGTATTGGGATACGGGTAGGAAGTATCACGGCACCCACATTGATCGTGCACCCGGCTATAATAGAGGCGACTAGAACTGCCCGTGGAATAGGTAAGTTTGTCTCGTTCTGGCACGGGTCTAGTCTGCTACAAACGAAGGCCTGCCATCCCTTCGCCTCGAAATTTAGGGTTTTCCACAAACTAGGAACCCCTGCAGTGATCCATGGTGGTGGTGGCCCCGAGGCTGCAAGACACTCAGCTAACCAAGGGCGAGATGCATCACCCATCTCCAGCTTCTCCAAGTACTGCACTGGCTCCACATCCTCAAACCCCAAGTAGGAGTTCAGTGTGATCTGGTCAAACCGCACCTTGAGATTTCTCACTTTTGTAACTTTGGTCCCTTTCTTGATATGTGCCACATTGGTATAGAACTCCCAGACCAAATACTCTTTGGCGTCCACAATTGACTGGGTGAACCACATCCACCTTTTTTTCTCTCGGAACTACCTCAACAATTCTAAATTGTACTTGTCAAGATCTTTGAGTTGGAATTGTCGCTCTAGAGTGAGCGATGTCACCGACCACCACTCACGAAAGCTGGTGAAGGCAGCTAGGCTCACAAAATGGTCCTCCAAGACCTCTTTCTTCTTCGACCTCTCAAGGCCGGCAACTGTAGTATCACCCCCTCAACCATCGTCCGGAATATCATCCACAGCAGTTGCTGGTGCCTCAGGGATAGGTGTAGCAGAGGGCTCTGAAGCCTGACTTGCACTCTCCGAACCCTAGGAAGTCCCCGAGATGGGGCATATGAACTAGATTCGGAGGGCTCAGGCTGTCGTCCTTGGCCTATTGTAGCTTTCTTGCCGATTACCCTTTGGAGGGTGAAGGGTAAATTGCTTTTGCATCTTCCTCTGGAAGGCTTACCCCTCCCCTTTGAAGTGTCACCATAACCTCAAGATCTGACCATTTTCTGTAGCAAGCAACAGCAGAAGTCAGTTGTAATTCAGTTGAACACAGAAAGTATATCACATTGCAGAACATGAGTGCAGGGCGGGGAAGTGCGGTCCGCACAATTGCAAGTGTGGCCGCAGATTGGGTTGTGCGGACCACATAATTTGGAGGTGCAGCCGTAGAGATGGAAATGCAGTCCGCACAATTTGGAGTGCGACCGCATAATTGAAGTGCGGTCCGCACGTTTCTCATTGCGATCGCACATTAGAATTCCCAAAAGTGCCAACTCTCTGATGACGGAGTTTGGCCTGATCTGTGACCGCACACACTTTTATGCGGCAGCGATGGAATTTCTGCGGTCCGCACAATTTCAAGTGCGGCCGCATAATCTTACTTGACCAAGGACCCTAGATCTCAACTTTGCGGACCACACAATTGCTTGTGCGAATGCAGAATTCAAAATCAACTCGATCAGACCTCTAGGGATTTCAAGTTCTTGCACAGTTTCAACATGGTATTAACAATTACGCATGCAAATCAAGTTACACAGTCCCCATAAGGAAAATAACAATTGACCCAATACAGATTAACCCCCACATGATAGTAAAATTGAAAACTATTGACAAATGGCTTAAAACTATCTAACAAATTATAAATTTAACTAAAAAGTGAAAAAGTCAATGAAAACTTAAACATACCAGATATGAAGGAGTGCAACTAATTGATCACAGTTGTGTACGGAGTGTGGCAGATGATTGAACAAATGATTTCCAAGTTTTAGAATTTAAAGTGCTCAGAAAGGGAAAAACTTGTACAGTAGCCCAAGGTTACTATTTATACTTAGACGCAGACTTGGGAAATGAAAGGAGGAGTACGGCCACAAAATTCATTCTGCGTTCCGCACTCTGTTACCTGAAGGCTCAATAGCCTTGTTGATCTGCGGTCCGCACAATTTGTGGTGCGACCACAAATTTAGGCTGCGGACCGCATAATCCGATGTGTGGCCGCAAAATGGCCAATTCTCTGATAGACCAAACTTCAGAGAGTTTTCAGTTGCCTTCTGCTGTAGCATTCAAAATTGTGCGGTCCGCACTTTCTCAACACTTAGCCAATTTATTTTTCTAAGCACAGTTACTATAAAGCACACTCATTCCTGCAACACACTTCAAATCCAGTTCGCACAAAATAGCACATATCTACAAAAGAAGAAAAGAAAAAGAAAAAGAAAACATGGGTTGCCTCCTAAGAAGCGCCTGATTTAACATCGCGGCACGACGCAGATTGCCATCACTTCAAATGAATAACTGCCACCATGTGGTCATCATCAGCTTGTCCCAAATAATGCTTCACCCGGTGACCATTGACTCGGAATACCTCATCATTTTTGTTCTTCGAGTCCAATGCACCAAAAGGTGTCACGCCCACAATTTCAAAGGGACCACTCCATTTGGATTTCAGCTTTCCGGGAAACATCTTCAATCATGAGTTGAACAACAAAACAAGACCGCCCACCTTGAACTCCTTGTTTTGGATGTATTTGTCATAAATGTACTTCATTATCTCTTTGTACAAGGACAAATTTGCATATGCATGGTACCGGAACTCATCCAATTCATTCAAATGTGCAACCCGCAAGTTAGTGGATGCATCCCAATCAATATTCAACTTCTTTAAAGCCCGCATAGCTTTGTGCTCAAGTTCCATCGGAAGATGGAAAGCTTTTCCAAACACCAACCGGTATGGAGACATCGCGAGTTTTGAAAGCAGTTTGATAAGCCCATAATGCATCATCACGCTTCGTCTAGCATTCACTGTTTTGGACAAGATACTCTTTATCTTCCGGTTGGAGACTTCCACTTGACCGCTAGCTTGAGGATGATAGGGAGTCGTAACTTTATGATTGACACCATACTTGCTAAGCAAGGTGTCAAAAGCCTTGTTACAAAAATGCGACCCCCCATCGCTTATGATAGCTCACGGTGCACCAAATCTTGTGAAAATATTCTTCTTCAAAAATGCCACCATACTTCTCGCTTCATTGTTGGGTAGAGAAATAGCCTCAATCCATTTAGACATATAATCAACCGCGACTAAGATGTAGGTGTTTCCACAAGAACTCACAAAAGGACCTATGAAGTCAATACCCCACACGTCAAAGATATCAATCTCCAATGTGGTAGTGAGAGGCATTTCATTCTTCTTCGAGATTCCACCAGCCCGTTGGCATTCATCACATCTTTTCACCATATCACTTGCATCTTTGTAAAGAGTCGGCCAATAGAAACCACAACTTAGAACTTTAGCCGCCGTTCTCGCTCGGCCATGGTGACCACCATAAGGCGAAGAATGGAAAGCCTCATGAATAACATTTTTCTCTTCATCCGGTACACATCTTCTAATTAGCCCATCGGTGCAAATCCGAAAGAGGTAAGGCTCATCCCTATAATAGTCTTGACAATCCCGTTTGAGATGTTTCCTTTGATTTGAAGAGAACTCATCCGGGATGATTCCACACACAAAGAAGTTTGCTAGATCTGTGAACCATGGCACCTCCTTCATTGAAATAGCCAAGAGTTGCTCATCGGGGAAGGAATCATTGATTTCAAGGCTATCATGCGGCCTCCCCTCCTCCTCTAAATGAGACAAATGGTCCGCCACTTGATTTTCACTCCCTTTTTGATCTTGGATGTCAATATCAGACTCCTGCAACAATAGCACCCATCTCATCAACCGAGATTTTGAATCTTTCTTGCTCATAAGATAGCGAAGTGCTGCATGATCCGTATGAACAATAACCTTTGCACCCATCAAGTATGGGCGGAACCTTTCAATAGCAAACACAATGGAAATGGGCTCGTTTTTGGTAACGGTGTAATTAACTTGGGCATCATTCATGGTCTTACTAGCATAGTAGACCAGATAAAAAATCTTGTTGATACGTTGCCCCAAAACTACTCCAACCGCTACATCACTAGCATCGCACATGAGCTCAAAAGGAATACTCCAATTAGGAGCGGTGATGATGAGAGTTGTTGTCAACTTGAACTTCAGCAATTCAAAGGCTCTCTTACAATCATCATTGAAGTGAAATTTAGCATCTTTATCCAAAAGCTTGCACATGGGGTTCACCACGTTGGAAAAATCTTTTATGAAACACAGGTAGAACCCCGCGTGACCCAAGAAACTTCTCACAACTTTCACGGATGTTGGAGGTGGAAGTTTATAAATAACCTATATTTTTGCCTTGTCGACCTCAATGCCCTTCTTTGAAATTCTATGGCCAAGGACAATGCCCTCCTCGACCATGAAATGGCGTTTCTCCTAACTCAACACCAAGTTCGTTTCTTCACACCTTGCCAATACTTTATCCAAATTTGCCAAGCAATCATCAAAGGAATCCCCGACTACCGAAAAGTCATCCATGAAGACTTCAAGGTAGTTCTCTTCCATACCCGTAAAGATCGCCATCATACACCGTTGAAAAGTGGTCGGTGCATTGCATAAGCCAAATGGCATCCGCTTGAAAGCGAAAGTGCCATGGGGGCAAGTGAAAGTTGTTTTATCTTGATCTTCCGGGGCAATAAGGATTTGGTTGTAGCCCTAATATCCATCTAGAAAGAAATAGAAAGCACGGCTGGCCAACCTATCAAGAATTTGGTCAAAAGAAAGCGGAGCGAAAAATGGTCTTTCCTTGCGACTTTATTTAGCTTCCGATAGTCCACACACACTCTCCACCCGGTCACCGTTCTTGTGGAAATCAACTTGTTCTTATCATTGGTGACCACAGATATGCCCCCTTCTTCAGGATACATTGCACCGGAGAAGTCCACAAACTGTCAGAAATAGGGTAGACCACCCCGGCATCCAAATCATTTGATAATCTCCTTTTAGACCACATCTTGTATGGCTTCATTGAGTCTCCTTTGATGTTTAATGGATGGTTTGGCATTTTCCTCCAAGTTAATCTTGTGCATGAAAAATGCGAGGCTTATTCCCCGAATATCCGCCAAAGTTCACCCAATTGCTTTCTTCCTCTTGTGGAGCACCGTCAATGTAGGGTCAATATGCACGTTAGTAAAATGAGATGTGGAGGTAATGGCTTCAACTCCAAGACAGGAGGCTCTTCAATTGAAGGCTTTGTAGTAGGAGTTTTCTTATTCTCAAGATCCAAGGAATGTTTCCGGGGTGCATAGTTGTACGGCCCCATTTCTTGCAAAGAATTAACATATTCCACAAAGTCATCCATCTCGTCATCATCAAAATTAAGCAAGACATCCTCCAACATGTCACCCACATTAATCATGGCAGTTGTATCATCAATAATCACATCGGTCACCAAGTCCACGAACGAACACACTTCATTGTTATTTGGTTGCCTCATAGATTTGTACACGTGGAACACTACCTTTTCATCATCCACCCGAAAAGTTAGTTCACCGGCTTCCACATCAACAAGAGCCTTACCCGTAGCAAGTAAAGGTCTACCAAGAATAATCGGGACCTTATAGTCCACTTCACAATCAAGAATAACAAAATCCGCCAGGAGAATGAACTTGTCAACTCGAACCAATACATCCTCAATCACCCCCAACGGTCTCTTCATTGTACGATCGGCCATTTGTAATCTAATAGATATGGGTCTTGGTTTTCCAATTCCCAATGTCTTGAAAACCAAATAGGGCATCAAATTGATACTCGCCCCAAGATCACAAAGAGATTTTGCAAACTCGACACTTCCAATGGTACAAGGGATTGTGAAAGCATTGGGATCTTCTAACTTAGGATCCATCGAATTCACAATTGCACTCACTTGGTGAGTGACTTTGATAGTTACAAAATTCATCGACTGCTTCTTTGTCACCAAGTCCTTCATAAACTTTGAATATCCAGGCATTTGCTCCAAGGCTTCAATAATGGCACATTTATCGAGAGACTCTTCATCATATCAATGAACCTTTTGAATTTATTCTCGCCATTTTACTTGGCAAGCCTTTGAGGATAGGGAAGAGGTGGCTTAGGCAACGGTGCCTTAGCTTTTTGCACTACCGGTTCCTGTATGCCAATCACATGATCCCTAGACGGGTTCACATCCTCTTGAGTCTCTTCCACCGTGTCATCAATATCAATCCGCATTTCATCATTTGCGTGTACAACATTGGTTGGGATCTCCACTTCCTATACCAGTTGCTCATCATCCACAAGTTGCCTTTGACTTGAGGTAGGTGCATTCCCACCTCTTCCACTTCATGTAGTAACGGCCATGGCATGCCCCATATTGTTCCCACCCTTCGGTTTCACCATTGTATCACTTGGTAGTGCCCCTTAGGACGAGAATTTAAAACTTGAGAGATTTGACCCATTTGCACTTCTATGTTTCGGATTGATGTGTTGTATGAAGCAAGTTGGGTATCGGAATCGGCATTCTTCTCCATTATTTGCTTGAACATGTTCTCAATACGACCCATTTCATTGTTGGAGGAACTAGTACCATGAGAATGATAAGTAGATGGGTTTCTCGGTTGTTGATTCATCGGGGGCCTTTGAAAACCCGACCCCCGATTTCCTCGGTTGTTGTTCCACCCACCTTGGTTGTCGCCTCCCCAATATTATTATTGTTTTGCCAATTCCCTTAGTTATTGCTTCCACTCAAATTGCCTTGATTGTTTCCACTATTCCAATTACTTTGGTTGATGGAATTTCAATTGCCTTGATTAATTGAAGGTCTCCATTGTTGTTGACTAGGGCCTTGGAAGTTGTTTCTTTGCCCTTGAAAGTTGTTCACATATTGGACCTCTTCTTTTTGATCATTGTAAGAATCACCTTAATCAAATCCACTATCATCTTGCATAAAATTGTCCACTCTTTGTTGTACTTGTGGACTTCTTGTTCTTCTCTTGTTTACCATCATATTGACTCCCTCCAAAGCATTGAGTTGCCTCGGGTTTTGCACTTGTTGAAGTTGAGCCTTTGCCAATTGGTTCATGGTGGTTGTCAACTCGGCTATGGCTTGCCCATGGTCATGTAACTCTTTATGAAGAAGAATCACATTTGGATCACCTTGTGGAACATTGGCTCTAGATTGCCACGCCGATGAAGTATCCACCATCTCATCCAAAATATCACACGCCTCCGCATAAGGCATAGTCATGAAGTTCCCACCGGCAAGTTGGTTCACTATACATTGGTTGGTGGTATTGATTCCTCAATAGAAATTTTGTTGAATCATGTTCTCCGTCATATCATTGTTTGGGCACTCTTTCACCATTATTCTATACCTTTCTCATATCTCGTGCAATGATTCATTGGGCTCTTGCTTGAAAGCTAGAATTTCATCCCGAAGAATATCCATGTGCCCGGGAGAGAAGTACTTTGAAATAAATTTCTCCGCTACTTCATCCCAAGTATGAATGGAATGATTTGGCAAACATTCCAACCAATCTAAAGCTTTTCCCCGTAGAGAGAAGGGAAAAAGCCTTAGCCTCAAAGAATCCTCGGAGACATTTGTTTGTTTTCTCCCCCAACACGTATCTACGGACCCCTTCAAATGTTTATATGCATTTTGATTCGGTGCTCCGGTGAAGAACCCTCGTTGCTCGAGCAAAGTGAGCATCACGTTGGTTATTTGGAAGTTTCTCGCCTTAATACAGGGAGGGACTATAGCACTTGCATACCCTTCATTCGGCAACACCTGGTGTGGAGCCGCTTGTGGTGGAGGTGGGGGTGGAGTGGGTACATTGTCTTGAGGTGGTCGGCCTCATCTATTGGCCGGAGGTTCAAGAGGGACCTCATCCATTTGATCATCCTCAACATCCACATCCCCCACGGCTATGTTTCCGAGATCATTGTTTGCCATGATTGCACCTATAACACTCACACGTTAGTAACAAGGAAGAAAAAGAAGATATCCCAAACCTAACTATATAGCTAACACCATTTTTTAGCTCCCCGGCAAAGGCGCCAAAAATTGATCTCGTCCAATTTCACTCCTCTCTTTGAGGTTATGAAAACAGTCGATGCAATAGTAATACCCAACAAGAGTCGGGGTCGAATTTCGCAGGGAGCTATATGAATGGGTGTTAGTAGTATATATCTTAGCGCGTGAGTTTGTATATCTAAATTTGCACTTCCACAATATTTGGTTTTGTTTGAAAATCTAAATTAAACTACGATTGCGATTCAAAGAATGAAACTAGGAAATTGTTTTTGTTGTTTTTCAAATGATATAAAAGGCCAGGGCTATGACATTCACCTAGGTGTTTGCCTAATGGGTTGTAAACTTTAAAGCTTGTTTTATTGGCCAGGGTATATTATAACTATCAACATTCAAGTACCCACTCAATAACTCTCGGTCAGAGAGTGATTTTTCCCAATTTGGCTTTCTCAAGTACAAATGGGTATTGAACAAAATAGTTGATAAGAAGCTCAAGTCGGGTTTTACTATCTCTAGGTTCAACCCTTTAATTGGGCTTATCAATCTCTCGATTAACCCAATTTCTTGCTAACCAAGTTTTCCTAGACTAAGACTCTCTTTGTCAAGTAGAGACCAAGTCAAATAGGCATGAATTAATGTTTTCAACCATTAATTCTTCAAATAAAAACAAGAACAAGGCTAGATAATAAACACCCAACCATAAACAAGCAATAAATCAAACACCCATTAAGTTTACACACTAGGGTTGAGTCACAACCCTAGTGAAAATTTAGCTACTCATGCTTAAACTAGAAGAAATAGGAGAAGAAATAATAATTAAACCCATATTGATAATTAAGATGACAAAATCTATGTTCAAATAATTCAAAATAGCAAAAACTACTAAAAAGAGTAAAAGAAACCGTCTACTGTAGTAGCTGATGTCAAAAGTTAACCTAAAAAAAGTGAAACTCTACTATTTATACAAAGCTGGAATTTTCGGACAAAAATGCCCTTTCAGAGGTTCTGCGGCCGTACAATTCCATGCGCGGTCGGCACTTTTCTTCAGCTTGATGGAAGTGGAAATCTGTGGTAACATAATTCTGATCTGCGGCTGCACTGCTTTCTTTCTGCGATCCGCACAATTCTGAGTGCAGCCTCACCTTGCTCTTCTGCGGTAAGCAGAAATGTGAGTGCGGTCGCATGGCTCTTCGTTTGCGGCCACACAATAATTGTGCGGTCCACACTTTGAGATGCAGGTTCTCTAAACTTTTGCTCTAACCCAGCTTCTACGGCCGTAAAATTTATGTGCGGACCACACTCTGCACATTTCTCTGATGGGGATTTCATCACAACCTGCAGTTGCAGATGATATTCTGCGGTCCGCACTTCTGAGCTTTTGTGCCAGTTTCTGTGCTTGAGTTTAGATTACTCCTTCTTGAGTTGGATTTCATCTTGGGAGTTCATCTTCCAATATTCTTGCAATTAAGCACATTTCATCAGCTTTTGGGAACACAATTAACCACTTTTAGACTCAAACGAAAGCTAAAAGGCTCTAATAAGTAGTCAAAATGCCCACTTATCATCCGCCCAATCCGGTAGCACGTGCCCTCACCATCTGTGAGAGAATAGAATGGCAGAAGTTCAGTTTCCGGAATCAACAAATCTGCACGACAAGAATACGAGAAAGTGAATTTTTCCTAATGGTTTGATGGCCTCTGGAAGATAAGTACAGACGTCTCCATACCGATCCGGAAGACTCTACTAAACTTGCTCATGACTCATGAGACCTATGTAACCTAGGCTCTGATACCAACTTGTCACGACCCAAAACTCAACATGTCGTGATGGCGCCTATGACAGTACTAAGAAATCTGACAACCACGAATAACCACGCATTTTTAAATTGAAAACAAGATGAAACAGGTTTAACAGAAATAACTCTTATAAATAGCCGATAAGAAATACTACGACTCAAATACAACATTCCCAAAATCCGGGTGTCACTGAATATATGAGCTACCAAAATTTCAACATAGTCTAACTGCTAAAACAACTGTCTAGAAAGATAGACTAGTGCAATAAACTGGAAAGAAGGAGAGTCGAGGTATGCGGACGCCAAGGCAACTACCTCAATAGTCTTCAAATAGATGAAGCTCCAAATCTAGCAACCGTAGTGCCTAGAAGTACTTGAATCTGCACACAAAGTGCAGAGTGTAGTATGTGTACAACCGACCCAATGTACTCAATAAGTAACGTGACTAACCTTGGGCTGAAAGCAGTGACAAGCTCAGATAGGTACAGTCCAAATCCAGATTATAACAGTACAGATATGACAGGAAAATGACAATAATATCCTAGATAAAATACAAAAATGTAAAAATGCTTTCAAGTTTAACAGTTTAAGGTCAACACGGATAAAATATGCCAAGTATGACTAATATGAGGAATGTTACATCTCTATATCTACATGTCAAATGTGCATGTCACATGTAATGCATCACTATTATAACCTCACGTACTCACACTCTCAGAGTACTCAATCTAACATTCTCAACTCTCACTCATCACACTCACTCACTCGGCATTGTACGACACCTGCGCTCACTGCTAGTCTTGCAAACTCCGGAGGGGCGGATCCTACCCAAGTGCTAATAAAACATGCTGCGACGTGCAGCCCGATCCCATCATGAATCAATAAAACCTGCTACAGAGTGCAGCCTGATCCCATCATGAATCAATAAACCTGTTGCAGCGTGCAACTCGATCCCATCAATATCACTCACAATCAGGCCCTCTACCTCACTCATACATCAATCTCTCCAGTCTCTCGGGCTCACAAAACTTATGTCAATCAGCCCAAAACAATGATACATGATGTAACAATAAATGGTAACAGAGACTGAGATATGATATGCAAATGATGAATGCGACTGAGTACATAACTACAATTTAAGCAAATAACTCAACAGTAAAGAACAACCTTTGTAGGTCCCAACAGTACCAACATATAGCCTAAACATAATTTCTAACATGAATCACAACTCAAATTCTCTAACACATAGAGACTACATGAATAATATCAAGATTAGATACCTACACAGTTCTACGGAATCAACCGAGTCACAATTACTATGGTGCACGCCCACACGACTGTCACCTAGCACGTGCATCACCTCAACACCAACCACATAACATGTAGTTCGGGTATTTATACCCTCAGTATCAAGTTTAATAGTGTTACTTACCTCAAACGCGCAAATCTCGACTCCAACAAGCCCTTGCCTCTCGAATCGGCCTCCGAACGACACGAATCTAGCCACAAATAACTTAATACAATCAACACGAGCTATAGGAATCAATTCCATACGATCAAGCTAGGTTCTTTAACAAAAGTCAAAAAGTCAACTCAAAAGGTCAACCCGGTGTTCACGTCTAGGAATCTGACAAAATTGACAAATATCTGAACACCCATTCAAAAATGAGTCCACCCATACCAAAATTACTCAATTATGATCTCAACGCGACCTCCAAATCCTCAAATTAAAGTCTATCAAGTTTCTACAATTTTTCCAAATTGTTCCAACCCAAAATACTAATTAAATTGTAAAAACAATGATAGATGCATGCATATTAACAAAATCCGAGTTAGAATCACTTACCCCAATCAATTCCTTGAAAATCCCTCCAAGAATCGCCTCAATCCGAGCTCCTAAAGTCCCAATGTGAAATAATACTCTAATCCTCGTTTTTGAAATTTATAATCTGCCTAGATGATCCTCTTTGCGATCGCGGAAAGTCCCTCGCGATCGCAAAGAACAAAAATATGCTGCCCTCAAAGTACTCTTCGAGAACGCGAACAAACAATCGCAAACACGATGCACAGAATCATCAACCAATGCGATCGCGGACTCTTTCACGCTATCGCAAAGAACAATCGTGTGGACTCCCAGGCCTCCCCCTTCTTTCTTCGCGGACGCGCCCCAACACCAGTGTTTGCAATGCATAAACAGCCAAAACTCTGCGATCGCAGACCATTTCTTGCAATCGCATGGGACAATTTTCACCAGTTGCCCAAACAACTTTTCACAATCATGGACTTCCACTCGCGATCGCGTATAAGGAAACCAGAAGAACATGCATCAGCAACTTCAGCAAATCTTCTAAGTCTAATTTCAATCCGTTAACCATCTGAAATTCACATGAGGCCCTCGGAACCTCAACCAAACATCCTAAAAAGTCCTAAAATATCATACGAACTCACTCAAAACATCAAATCACATCAAATAACACTAAAACCACGAATCGTACATCGATTCAAGCCTAATGAACTTATGAACATCTAACTTCCAAAACTAATGTCGATACATACCAAACCAACTCCGATTGACTTCAAATTTTGCATATAAGTCATAAATGATACAACGGACCTATTCCAACTTTCGAAACCAAAATTCGAGCCCGGTTACCAAAAAGTCAACTCTCAGTCAAATCTCTCAACTCTCCCAACTTCTATTTTTCCAACTTTTGGCAATTCAAGCCAAAATCACCTATGGACCTCCAAATCAATATCTGGACACACTCCTAAGTCCAAAATCGACATACGGAGCTATCAGAACCATCAAACTCCATTCCGGAGTCATTTACACACAAGTCAACATCCGGTCACCTTTTTCAACTTGGGCTTCCAACTTTGGCAATAAGTGTCCCAATTCATTCTGAAACATCCCCGAAACCAAACCAACCACCCCGACAAGTTACATAACATCAAAAAACACAAAATAGGCAATAAATGGGGGATCAAGTGTGAAGCATAAAAAGGGGAATCGAGGCTCATACACACAAACCGATCGGTCTTGTTGTTACAGAAATCAACACACTAATAGATAATCTACATGCATCTCGAAATAAATAACTGAAGTTATTCATTTTTATAAGAAATTTCAAATGTTATTAATTTAACTGTTCGAACATGGTCAAAGTATAAACCAAGAACATAATCTAAACCCCCAAAATTTGATGTCACAAGTACATGAGCATCTACTAGGAAGTACAATACTAATACAACATCTTCCTAGAATATACAATAGAATGAATATGATGGAGACTCTGTATGCTGCAGATAGTAACATGGAAAGCAGCTCACCATAAAGTCCCATCAGCAGATGCGCCTATGCGCCAAGATTACCACCAAATGAACCTTCCTCAGTACCTGCACAATTAGTGCGAAGTGTAGCATGAGTACGTAAATCAATGCGTACCTAGTAAGTATCTAGACTAACCCCAAAGACGTAGTAGCGAGAGGTCGACATCGATACTTACTAGTGGTCCAATAAATCAGGTATAAGTGCATAATACAATCCTTAACAGAAGAACAAACATGAGGTCCTCAATGGCCGGACAACACCTCGAATAGAATACGTAATGGTAAACACCAGATAAAATATCACATCTCAAGTCAGGATAACTCACGGGTACACTGACTTCTTATCTAATATCATGCACCATTTTGCCGAGGCGAACAACCCGATTTACTAAAGAGTAAACGCACGATTTCCTGTCGTGGAGCGCGGCCTGATTCCATAATCGTGTACACTGTCGAGGGTCGACCGATACGAACCATAGATGTATCTTATAATATTTTTGAGGTCATACAGCCCGATCCATAATATTACTATTGAGTCGTTCAGCCCAAACCCAAAGGAATAGTGAAACTTGATGGGTCACTAGTCCCACTCACGAATATATATGTGAGTTATGCAGCATAAGAGACTCTTCAGACAATTTCGTACAACACGGGAGAAATCCGGAAAAGGAAAGTATAATTTCTACTACTAATTAAGTAATTCGCCATGTCTCTAAAATAACAAGTTCGATACTCTACGCAAGTCTAGGCTTAGGCAACAATTAGGATTTCTAGCATACACACGGATACTCGTCACCTCATACGTGCGTAGCTCCCACAACATGTAGCACATAACAATTATAACACCTACGGGGTAATTTCCCCCTCACAAGGTTAGACAAGAAACTTACCTCGCTCCAAAATCTGATAACCGGCTCCAACGCCTCACAAGGTTAGACATTGCCCAGGTGATTTTTGTTCATCGCCTTCACGGTCACGAAGAGCTATTTTTTTCTTTGACCGGTCAACCCAGAATTCCTTCTTCGCGTTCGCGAAAAACAAAAGCTCGCAGCAGAAACCAACAATCATTTCCGACCTAGAAATGGGCATAACTCTCTCGTATGACCTCGAAATTCGACGATTCTTATTGCTATGGTTCCGTAATTACGATATAGATCTGATAGTTCAATCAAATTAAAAATCAAAGGTCTTTTTCTCAATATGGTACCCTTTATTCCAAAATTAATGATTCCAAAATATCAAATAACAGCACGACACAATCCAAACCAATCCAAAACTCATCGGAATCTAACCAAAACTTGCGGATAAGTGCAAAAGTATCATACAAACATGCTAATACTTTTAAATCATGAATACGAGATCGTTAAGCTTAGTATTTGACCGTGGTCAACTCATTTTCTTAGACTTAAACAAGTATGCAACTTAAGTGTCCAAATCACTCTTAAACATTCTGGAATGACGCCAAATTTTACGTACAAGTCAAATATCACAATACTGACTTATTCCAATGCTTGTAATCCCAAACGGACATCGATAACACTAAAATCCACTTCAAATCAAATTTAGGGAGTTCTAAAACCTTCAAAATTCCAACTTTCCAGAATAAGCACCGAAACGCTCCCGGTCTACCCGAAACTCGATCCGAACATACGCCCAAGTCCGAAATCACCTTACGAACCTATAGGAACCTTCAAATCTCAATTACGAGGTCGTGTACTCAAAGGTCAAACCTCGGTCAACTCTTCCAACTAAAGGCTTCCGAATTGAGAATTGTTCATCTAAATCTACTCCGAACTTCTCAAAAATCAAGACCGACTATACGCGTAGGTTATAATACATAAAAATGAAGCTACTCAAGGTCTCAAACTGCCAAATGACGTGCTAGAGCTCAAAATGACCGGTCGGATCGTTAAATTTTCCCCCACTTAAACATACGTTCGTCCTCGAACGTGCCAAGAATTATTTCAAAGTTGCCAAAATCACCGAGTAACTCCTCATTCACCTACCTGTGCCACCATAATCCATATGAGCACATTAGCTCAACCTAGATGGAATATCCTTCCTGCTACCTTAACCCACAAGCCTTGGAACCAAATTCTAGCATCTGAAATTTCCTGTAAGGCCCAACTCATGCATACATACACGGCATCAAATGCCACAAGTTATACCAAACAAACATAAACATCGAATTCGTAACCACACGATGCAGTGCATAATTCGTATGCCTATAGTAATATCTTCATATCACAATAGCTGCAATTTTCGAACCCGGTGTTGGTAATATACCTCTTAACACATACAATCCATGTTCCACCCCTTGCAATACTGCAATGATAAAAGATATGTGTAGAAACACATAAACACCCGTCAAAGCAATAATTCATGAGTCTCTCTGCTAGAAAAGGACCATTGCCTCATTCTAAACTGATTAGTGATATTTTCCTTCCATCATACAATATACAGATCCGATTGCACTGATTTCATGTCCAACAACCTCGTCTCACCCAGTATAAGCTATTTGGTTGACAAGCCACATAAAAACCCATCTAAAATCTCATACGATATCATAGATGCAGCAACAAGCTACAACTCGAATATGACCAATAGGAAAAAGCGAACCCAAGTACAGAACTATCCAGCCCATGTAACGAATAAAACAATCAAGCCAAAGCTATGAACCTATCTCAAAGGTGAGAAAAAAAATACACAAAACAAGTATAAGGAATCATACCCAATGTCTCACTGTTGTAGCATGTAACCCGATCCACGCATGTTACTGTTGCGGCATGTAACCCGATCAAAACATCATACCCGTGGCGGCCTGCCACCCGATCCACACATGACAATCAATAAGCAAATACCCATCGAGCCAAAATTCTCATACCCACTGGACACACGCATATCAAACACAAGGACGCCAAGTGCATAAATATAACCTTGGGAGATAGATAGCATCAATCGCCATAACTTCCCAACCATGACTAAGGTGTAATAGACAAACTAGTATCTGGAGAGCTATATCGCTCTTATAATGCCACAATCTACATAGGATCGGAACACACGTGTGAATAATCAAGTCGTCTCACCATCCACATGGCATAATAGAGCAATACAGGGAATAGATGATGACATGAATAACATCCAACACCCGAAGACTCATCCATATGCAATGCTATGCTGAATAAGCATATCTCATCTGATGTAGAATATACATTCACATTAGGTCTACTAACGGATCTCAAAGCCGATTCTGTTCGTCCCAAAATAGGTCAATAACCTTCCAGAGATCCACAATGACCTTATCCATGACACATACGATCAATCGTCAAATCAAGAACAAACTTCTACAGTGCGCAACCAAAGTAATAGAGCATCTCTCTGACATAAACTTTACAATCAGCGACAGTACCAGAATCTTCATACCTAATTTCAATCTCTACCACTTAAATGACTGCCACGTCATACTTATACGATCATCCTGTTGGAGATACTCCTATAGCCTTCCACACCAGGTAACGAAATATGAACATCAATGGCCACCGACCATGCTATTTCTATAGCGCTAGCCAAGCATCCGCAAATCACCACACAATTCTTCTTCCAGAAAACAAAACATCATCGGGCTACCCAAAATTAGTGTCGGCATACTCTGACCATCTGAAATCTCCACCTCTCCTCCGAGCTCGTGACATTCCTGCCGAAACTGAACCGTAACCTTGATCCTCCAATCCTCATTCCACACCGTACACTGCACTTATCATGTCATTATGCGAGAGTATAAAAATTTCATCATAACTCCCGAACCACCAGTAGAATAAATACTTCATCATCTAGAAACATTTCACTTAACTCATTTCAGGAGAAAGAATCATAGCATGTAACCAACTTCCCATAACCGTAGAAGAGATAAACCTCGACCCGTGGTCGAAACCGTCATAACCTCTTCGGGGCCATTTGCACATACCAAAACCATTAAGATTGAATCCCTCCAAACCAGCCAAATTTGAGAGACTGCCAAGCCCCGCGAGTATAGCCACGAAACACCTGTATAGCCCTATCGCACTAAAGGAACCGATCATTTCCTTTACCATACCGATACAAATCACTACTAAACTGACTCAACTACTCAATTAACACTCATCCCGAGTGACCCATAAGACCAAATCGTCTAAATACCCATAAAACATTTTTTATCCTCCTCATGCACTCAATAGTACCTCCAACTGATACACCCGCTCTAAAAGATCTTCTGTGAATCTGAAGTTGTTTCTTCCATCTCTATAACATCGCACTACTGACCCGGTGGCATTCATAGAAATTCTGCAAGTCTCTTTCACACTCCAATGCAAAACTGAATCCTTAGCCACACGACAAATTGGAAAATTCTTAGGCACCACACTTTAATTCTTGAACCCACTAGAACCATCGTTGATAGTCGCCCATCGTAAACTAGTCTTGATTATATAACCAAACAACTAGTCCTTCGTTAGCACTCGAATACTCCAATGAAGTAACCAAATGAATCGTTTTCCTTGCACATCACCTCGAAAAAGAAGTACCCAATCTAAGTTATTCTATAACCTTCACACATCAATAAGGTGAAATGTAGCACACACCCATCAAATTCCTTGCCCGAATTACCCGATGGTCTCTTCCTCAATCGTAACTAATCCACCAATGTACTGCTAACCAAAAATTGCAAGGGAACATAACCACGTGACCCAATAATCGACGGTAGGCTCCCTTACTTAGCTTTAAGATAGCATCGTAAACTACTCACACCAGTACTCAACCAAATTTCTCATAAGTTTTTGCTATTCTAATCATAACACATCCTGAATTATCAGCAACAATCGCACACTCGACCTCATGACAGTCGTACTATCTTCTTCAAGCGATCCAAGCTCACATCATAGTAGATGCATCCTACTGGATAGAAGGCGGAACTCTTTATAGGAACTTCATCAGAAGTCATGCAACCCCTAACCTTCTCACGGGAGATAGCACACCTTTGTAACCTCATACTGACATCCTCCAACAGCATAGCCATAACCATATCCATTATGAAATAAGTTAATTCTCCTATGTCCACACTCATCAGGCATCTGTAAGAATCTATTCATCCCATTAACATCAACTGAAGGTCCAACAATAGGTTTACAACTCGAAGCTATATTGCATCCCTAAACTATAATTAAGCATTCACATTCATCTGCATCCCAAGAATCTCTTTTCGTCACATTCAAGCATCCTAAGTACAGAAACTACCACCTCAAATGAAATACACAGACTTAGTCATTTTTCCACCATGACCCAAATCGCCCTAGGCTTTTTCAGAGCATGTGGCTATCCTATCACAAAATCCATACGATACGCTACCACTCCCACTCTGGTTAAACCATCTTCTTAAGCAAACTACTCGATCTCTTCTACTCGTACTTGACCTGCTAGCAATCCAACAACCGTGAGACATACCTTACCATGTCTCTTCTCATCATCTGCCGCTAGTCATGCCGCTCCAAATCACAATCCATCATGGTGGCACCCTAACAAATAGATTATAATCAACTCTGAGCCTCCTTAAGATCATCTTCCTCGAGGCATCAACACTACAAAAACTGATTCGATACTGAAGCCGCCACACACCACCATCTCTGGTAATCGCTTCTTAGGTACCATTTCATAGCACTTTGCTCTGAAGGCAAACCAATGAAGACCATCATACCAACGGGCCTTAATGCTTTAAAACAAGGACGAAGACACCATATAACAAATAAGAATTCCACTATGTTTGAAAAAATCCAATCTTGCTACTCCGTAAACCAAAGCATGAACATCCATAGTCCAATTGCCTCTCCTCTTCCCGAATCATCCACTACCGTGACACATAAGTAAGCACCCTACAAGTTACACCAGTACTGCGCGATAACAACACATGAACATCATAATACACCGTGCATAGCCCTAAATCCATGGGCAACACCAGCACTAGACTAAAATGACTAAACACCCCTCCATGCGGCGATGATGATAGTTCGCCCGTATACGTGGGGAAAACATCCTGCACTATATCTGTAGCATCTCCAGAAATCGTTGGTGCCCAACTGATACCCAATGCTCGTCATCGCGTAAGAATGAGTAAGAAGGAAATAAAGACATAATTTTCAATTATATCAAATCGCACGACGAGGAATCAAGAAAGGGAAGTTCTCTTAATAGCCTTATAGCCTCTCGAAGATAAGTACAAATGTCTCCATACCGATCAACAAGACTCTACTAGACTTGCACATGACTCGTGTGACCGAAGTGAACCTAGTGCTCTGATAGTAAACTGTCACGACCAAAATCCCACTATAGGCTATGATGGCACCCAACGTCGTCGTTAGGCAAGCCAAACATGAAATCAACACACTAATAGATAATGTGCATGCATCTCGAAATAAATAATTGAAGTCATTTATTTTCATAAGAAAGTGTTGATGTTATTAATTTAACCGTTTGAACGTATTCAAAATATAAGCCAAGAACAGAATCTAAATTCCCAAACCCGGTATCACAAGTACATGAGAATCTACTAAAAAGTACAATACTAATACAATATCTGTCTGGAATATACAATAGATAGGATAAAATAAATGAATATGATGGAGACTCTGTGCATTAACATGGACAACTCAACATAAAGTCCCCTCAACAACTGCGCCTATGCGCCAAGATGACCAACAAATGAACCTTACTCAGTACCTGCAGAATTAGTGTAGAAGTATAGCATTATTACGTAAATCAACGTGTACCCAGTAAGTATCTAGCCTAACCCCAAAGAAGTAGTGATGAAGGGTCGACATCGACACTTACTAGTGGTCCAAAAATCAAGTATAATGAAAATAATTAGATATAAGGTACAACAGGTAAAAATAAAGAGGCAGATATAAGTGCATAATATGATCCTCAACAAAAGAACAAACATGATTTCCTCAATAGCCGGACAATACCTCGAATAGAATACGTAATGGTCAACACCAGATAAAATATCACATCTCAAGTCAAAAATACTCACGGGTACACTGAATTCTTATCAAATATCACGCACAATTTTGCTGAGGTGAACGACCCAATTTTATAAGAGTAAAGGCACGATTTCCTACCGTGGAGCACGGTCGGATCCCATAATAGAATTGTTGCACCCTGTTTTGCACAAGTCGAAACAATGTAAAACTTATAGTATTCTACAAGGTTGGTTGGAGTTTTGATGGTTCTGTCAGGACCATATGGTGATCTTGTGCTCGGACATACGCCTAAATTTGCATTTGGATATTTATAGAAGGTTTCGGCGCTAATTGGCGAAAGTTAGAAATTTGAAGGTTTGAAAAGTTTATAAGTTTGATCGAGAGTTGACTTTGAGGATACCAGATTCAGATTGTAGTTCCTGGAATTTGAATAGCTTCATTATATCATTTGGACTTGTGTGCAAAATTTGAGTTCGTTCCGGGATGATTTGATATGTTTCGGCACGCGTTTTGGAAGTTGAATGATTCAAGGTTCATTAAGTTCGATTTGAGGTGTGATTCGTGGTTTTGATATTGTTATGTGTGATTTGAAGCCTCGAGTAAGTCCGTGTTATGTTATTGAACTTGTTGGCATATTCGGACGGGGTCTCTAGGGGCTCGGGTGAGTTTCGGATAGGTTTAGGTTGTGTTGCGCTCGTTTTTGATGTTTCAGCATCGTTTTTTCAAATATATATGGTACCACGTTAACAAATTAGCTCCAATTTATGTTTTGATTGAATAATTAGATCCGAATCATAATTTTGGAACCATAGCAATTGGAATTATCAAGTTTCGACATCGTATGAGAAATTTATGGTCATTTTACTAAGAATAAGGTTGCAAGATTTTTCTCAGCTTAATTACGAAATTGCCACTGAATTCGTATTTAAAAATCTACATTATTTCCAAATATTGAAACCAACATATCTCCTTTAATATAAGGTCCAATGGAGTGATTCAAAAGCCAAACATGACTGAAATTTCACAAGGAATCCATTTAAGGCATCAAAAATGAGTTTTGGGATCGTTTGGTGCAAGAAACGAGGCAGTTCAGCTGGGCAGAAATATATAATATCGAGGGTTTGTTCATTTTATCATATTTGGAGCTATGAAATTCGGATTGAAGAGATTTTGGAGGCAATTTTCATCACATGGATTGGGGTATTTGATTAAGGATTTCAAGAGAGAAATTGGGAATTGTTGTCTAAAGTTTCATAGAGTGATGTTTTGCGTTTTGAACATCGATTCAGAGTCGGATTTGAGTTAAACTAGTATGGTTGGACACGTAATCGAATGGGTTGTCAGATTTTATAAGTTTTGTCGGGTTCCGAGGTGCGAGCCCGGGTTTGACGTTTTGGCTGACTTTGGGCTTTTGATTAAAGATTCGACTTTTATCATTTGGAATTGTTTCCTTAGACATTTTTGATGTATTTGAGTTGATTAGGGAATAAGATAAACTGAACATGAATTAGCGATCCAAGGATTTTACAATAGTCGGCATCAGGAGAATTTCAGAGATTGCATTCCGACAATAATAGAATGGACATAAAAGAATAACCTTTAAAGTTCATTCAGGAAGACGCTTCCCTAAAGCAAGCACTGTGAGCAGAGTTAAGCTTAAGGTACTAAGTGTGCCACTTACACTAGGTGTCAACCTCGTGAGTAAGAGATTTCGTTATCTTTGATATAGAAAGATTACCGCAAGGTGAGTAAGAGTTAGTGAATATGTGAAAAGACGCCAAAGATGAAGAGATGGGAAAAATGGTGTGATATGGTATTAAGTAGGAGTTATATGGTTCAAAAAACTATGGAATAGTAAAGGAAGAATGCGATAAAAATGAGAAAGGGATGAGATTGCACTTATTCAAATCCCACAGATAGGTTACGACTCCAGAACATTATGCAAGCACGACAGCAGGGAGGGGCAGTAAAGGTTCCCGACCAGGATGTTATTGATAAATAAGTGCAAATGAATACTTGATACATAAGGAGTCAGTACGAGAGGTAAGTTAAGACAAAGAACATATCCTAAGAGATATTACGCGGAATATAGATATGAGAACAGACCAACGAGTAGTTAGTAGCTGATTCAGGAAGAGCCTAGTTATGGCTAGATAAGATGATACAGACAAATCAGCAAGTCGTGCAAGATAAACATAGTGAAACCCAATATGGTGAATTCAATCTCGCAGTTATGACATTGTAATCCTTGAAAAATATTCAGATAGGAGTTGGGATAGTTAAAGGTACCATATTGGTGTTATGGAAATAAAAGAGAGTGCCACTGGGAAGACAGTCAAAATATCAGTTCAGAAGTAACCCTGCAAGCACAAGGGCATGGAGGTAAGTAACTAAGGATAATTATTGGCAAGTAAGAACATAAAAAATTCCGCCGAGTATACGATGTAATAAGATCGTAGATTTACAAAAGTCAGAGGGTCCTTCCTAAGTACTACAATGAAAGACTAGCTGGGGAAATAAGGAAGAAGGCTTCAACCTAAGTATAGTAACTTCAAGAAGAAATGGTCATGTAAAAACAGTCTCACTACAACATTGTATGCACTCCATAGGAAAGTGGCACCTATCGTGGCTAATGGATGGGAAGTGAAAAAAAATAATCCAAAAATGACATTTGAGATCATATGATTTACAGGAAATTCTAGTATTTGTGGGCACTAAGATAAGCCAAATATTCATGCAGCAGGTAGTAGAATGACCAGGAAAAGTAATTGCTTACGTTTAAAGAAAGCTGAGAAGGAACGAAAGGAATTATTTGATCAATGACCCAGAGTTAGTTACGTTTTAAGTTAAACGAAATAATTAAGCCCGGGTCATAGAAAAGGATTGAATTATTAGAAGAGTATATCATGGATATTTCATAGCATCCATAAAAGTCTAAAGTAATAACTAATACCCTGAGCTACAGATCGGAAGATAGCTTAAGCCTACCTAAAGGTTAAGAGAGAAAAGAAAACTAAAGAGTTACATCAGCTAAGTAAATCAGGAGTCTTATTATTGGACCTAGATAATTATATAAATTGTGATTGAAACAATTGCAGGATCACTCTTAATATCAGAGGTACAAGAGAGATAATACATCAGCCATATTCTATAACGGTTCTACGATAAAGCCAGTTAGAAGAGTACCAGCCTCATAGGAAGTCAGTATGAAGCTTACAACTTATTGTGTATGCACCAGAGGTACAAGTATTATAGTAGATCCTTAATTTGTGGATGTGCATTATACCTATGTGGAAGGGAGGTTATGAAAGAGATAGAAGATACGATATGAGATTTTAAGGTATGTAAGGTAAAGGTGAAGAAGGTATGAGATACTCATTTGCAGAAGGTTGTGAATAGTCCGTACTTCAGAAAGAGGGCTAGAAGCACTAGGATTCAGTATCAAGAAATGATAGCGGTGTCGTCAGTGACATATCTACCAGCCTATGGTTTCCAGGTACCGAGAGGTCTAGTTAAGAGAGCAAATAAGAGTTAGAGATAATGTGATGTCTCGCAACTTAGAAGGCACGAAAGGAAATCTATTGTGCTAACAAGTTAATAGAAGGTTGCGAGTAGTATAAATAGATATATGTAGGTAGCAAGCTAAAGTATGGTAGAGCGACAAGATTTTAGGTAGACAGGAGTAAGGATAAGAAAAGGCGAGTAAGAATAGGTTAGTCCTCGGGATTAAGCCCATCAAAACAAGAGAGCTGATGGTTTCCGTAAGTTATAGAAAGCTCAGTATAGCATGAGTGAACTCAGAGGAGTCTAATACTAGGAGCATTTAGAAGAGATGGAATGCTGCCCTAGTAGTAGAATAAGGGTGTAACTATGAAACAAAAGAGGATGACATTTAGACATTTGATTGAGTAATGATCTAAAGAAAAGGGATTTCATGAATTGCACGAGATTAAAATATCCCCATAAGATGAATCACATTGGGATGCGATGAAATACAATTATTGAAGTATAGTATCGTCCCTAGGTGGATCAGGAAAATCACTTCAAATCTTCCTCGATGCGACATGAGCCCTAGTGACAATGTATTATGTAAGAGGTTTCAAGTTATCAATAGTAGATTATAGATCAATATTGAGGTCAATCAACAATGGATGGATAAAAGTTACAAAGTATGATATGAGATTAGGTAGTAATTCTTAAGATGAACATTAATGAGGAAGCATTAAAGGACTTAGATTTATAAATATAGGATAAGCAACGAGAGTAACCTGGAGTTTGGTAGCAGACCTCAGTAACAATAAATCGAAGTAAGAGTTAAGGTATAGTATGACCTACTTAGATGTAATAAATCCTTAACGCCCAGAGGGACAACTTGTCATAATTCTGTATATGTTCACAAAGTGAGGCCTAGAGATTGGCTAAAAGCTGGATGAAAATTGAGAGAAGAGTAGCATAGGCACACATACAAGGACACACTCGTATAGGCTACATGATAGAAGGTAACAATAGTTACGAGATTGGAAGAATTCTGACCACAAGTCGTGGTGTGAGAAAGAGGCCTAAACGGCCGAATGCCCTGGCCTTTGTATTTATTCATAGAACAGTTGCCTAGATGGCAATGAGAGTATTAAAGTATTCGCAAGAGCTATAGGTTATGAGAATAATAAATGCATCAGTCCACATTCGAGGACGAATGTTCCAAATGGGGGAATAACGTTACACCCCATGTTTTTGTACGTGAAAGTACGCCATAAGTCAATTGATGTAAGCTCGAAAATGAAATTTCCTTTGAAAGTATATAAAGTGATCTAATGATATTACATTCCGTATTTCCGTTCAACATACAAACGACTGGGTTGAGGAAGAATGCATTTAAACGTGAGAAAAGAGCTGCTTACTTACCCGACGTGCCTGCTTTACCAACTTACTTTCCATCCTACTTGCTTGAGCTACACGACACATATCTAAATTATTTAATGAGGACGAGACACATTTTTCAAAATGGAAAAAAGACCAACATGAATCACCTACTTGATTAAGTAGGTGACAAAGGTGCATCACCTACTTAGATCATGTGGATCAAATTAAAAGGGAATGAAAAAGGATAGAGATGGGGAAGTCATGGGGCAGCCTATGATCCATCTTCCCAAGCCCATTAGTGGGGCCATATAAACATAGATATTTCTCAATTTCACTCATAAAACAATTCATAATCCATCTCTCTCTATATTGCAACGTGAAGGAGCTCCAAAATATCAGCCCAAGATCTCTCTCAAAGTTATCCTAGGGTTCAGGACCAAATCCACAAGTTGGTAAGGTGATTTCTCTCTTGGAAGATCAAGATCACCTAGTTATCTCTCTACTTTGTTGTTTGGAGTAAAGAGCTTATTTGAGCCTGAAGTAAAGCTTAGTTGGATGAGTATTCTTGCTTCCGAGGTAAGTTTTAACTTCTCCTATATGTATTTAAGATAATCTATGTATATTTAGTTAATTTGATAAAGGAAACTTGTGAAGTAAGTTGAACTTCATGTTGAAGTGTTGTAGTTGCTGGACTATTTTGGAGTTGAATTCTTGATATTTTATGGCTGGAAATTAGTAGAAATAACTTAAGAATACTATTGTTATTGTGGTTGATGTGTTTGGAAGAAGATAAGGCTTGGAAAGTGTAAGTTAGAACTTGGTTGTTGGGTGAGATGGTGTGGACTATTTTGGTGATGTATTGTAACGAATATGAGGTTAGATATATATATATATATATATATATATATATATATATATATATATATATATATATATATATATATATGTTTGTTGACATCCTGGACATGTTGGTCTTGTTTGTGGATTCTAGGAAAATGAAAAGAATAAGGGGAGGTGTTGTCTAAAATTTCGTAGATGAGCTAGTCGCTCGTTTGTGTTGAGTTCTAGCTTCCGTAAGCTTAACAATGGTCCCTTATTGTTCATTGTAGATTGAAGTACTAACAGGCTGAACCGACGTCGTGTGGTTAGGTAAACGTCAAAGGTATTTTAAAGCTATCCCTTCTTTTCTTTTGGCATGATCTATATGATACAAACGAAACGAGCAAACACGCAACTTTCACAAACGACACTATTCTTAAAAGTACTAGGGGTTCCTATGTTCTTGATTCCCCATGTGTCCTATTATTCTATCATTTTTTCATGGGTCTCAAAAAATACGTAAGTTGATAAAGTTTATTTTATGATATTAATCGAAGGCATATTGATCTTTTGACATTTTGAGACATCTTATTGACTTAATTCTCATGCATTGCATTCATTTATACATGTACATTGACCCATGATCAGATGGCATTATATACGCGTATATTATATGTATATGGGGTATGGGGAAATGTTATGGCGTTATATACGCATCACCACCTGATCAGCTAGTATACGTTGATAATTCGCCCACAGAGGCTGAGATGATATGATGGGATGCCCTCAGAGGCTTGATGATGTTATGTACTTATATACCTATGCATGGTATGCCATTTACACGCATATGCATGACATTATAAATGTTTCACCATTCACAGAGATATTCAGACTTACATGTTGAGTTCTTTACACCATGTTTCTTTTGTGCCTTACATACTCGGTACTTTATTTGTACTGAGATCCCTTTTGCCTAGGGACACTGCGTTTCATACCCTCAGGTCCCGATAGATAGGTTGACAGTCCTCCTAGTATGCTATCATCTCAGCGGAAGAATTTGGTGCACTCCACTTGCTCCGGAGTTGCCTATTTGGTCAGTATGATTTAGACTTGTATTGATTGTTATGGCGGGGCCGAGTCCCTACCTTTATGATGTTTATGTACTGTTAGAGGCTTGTAGACAGATGTCGTGTATATGGATACTTGTATGGATTTATCGGCCTATGTTTTGAGTGTACAAATGATCATGTAGGCCTATCGTATGTCATGTGTATAAGTTTCTATATCATGTTGGGTCATCTTATGTCTAGCATTCTCTTATGTTTATTATGGTTATCTCATGACATCCTTTCCGGCTCATTTACCTATGATAGTATGATACGAAAGATACGTTACGCTGGTATTCGGTTGAGTAAGGCATCGGGTGCCCGTTGCAGCCCTTCGGTTTGTGTTATGACAATCTAATAGTCCTTTTCACATCTCAAGAAAACTCTTCTCGCCACATCCAAACCATCTGAGCACATACCCCAGTCATGTCGTACCCATCACATTGCTATAAAACCACTCACCGAGCCATAAATTCCACTCATACGGACACCACTGGACATGGAAGTCAAACATCACATGCTCACAGAACTGAACTACCGAGCCTAAGCTGCGGTCCAAACCGGGCCTCAAGTCCTCCAGACTGGCCCATCACCAAAACATAGAAAATACATCTCGCACTTAATCCATAGAATCCATAAGCCGTTGATGTACAATTTATACCGAGCGATCACATGCACATACAGGTAAGTGTAAGGAATTCGAAGAGATACGTTTCAAGATGAATCAATGCCGCACGATAAGGAAAGAACGATGGGAGGTTTATCCTAAATGCCCTGTAGCCTCTCGAAGATAGGTATGGATGTCATCATACCGATCCGCAAGACTCTAATAGACACTTGCTCATGACTCGTAGAACCAATGAACCTAGAGCTCTGATACCAACTTGTCAGGAGCCAAAATTTAACTAGTCGTGATGGTACCTAACCCAACCAGCTAGGTAAGCCAATTAACAACTATCCAATTTAATGAGATTTATTGAGACAAATGAATGATAAAATAACTGAACCTTTATACATTACCCAAGAACTAGTAGTACAAATCATGAGGTTCCAAGATTTAGAATTTACAAAGCTGGTATGAAATAAAGTACATCATCTGTTTGAAATATACATGACCAGATTAAAATTCTAAAGCTACCAAGATCAAGAGGCAGCTATGACCGGAACACAGGCACATCTTCAAATCCAGCTCCTGCCGTACGCAGCAACATTAGCATCTAATATCTGCACGGAAGGTGCAAAAGTGTAGTATGAGTACAACCGACCCCATGTACTCAATAAGTAACAACCTAACCATAGGTTGAAATTAGTGACGAGCTGGAACAAAGGTCGGAGTGCAACACCAATAGACAACAATAGTTCATAACAACATAATAAAAGTGATAAAAGAGGTAACTCAGATATATAATGCTCAGCTCGTTCAACAGTTCCGAAAAATAGGCATGCTCTTCAAGTATATCAGGGAAAGCCCAAATCTTTTACCGAAATCACCAAATATGAGTAAGTTTGGAAAACTATGATTTTTTCCAAAACTTTCAATAGGTAAATGTTTCATTTTCAAATGGCATGAGGAAAAATACGTCTTTATGCCTACATGTCAATATGTATTGGAAGTCATGAATGATGCAATACCGTACATCATGGAGAAAATGTATCTCTAAGCCAGTATGTCAAGTGTGTATGTCGAATTCAATGCAACTTAGTGATAAAACCATATGCATACTTTCATAGTATGGGTTCACTCAGTCCTCCCAGTCACTCGGTCCTCCCAATCACTCAGTCCTCACAGTCACTCGGTCCTCCCAATCACTCGGCACTCACCCTCGACACTCGCACTCAAACTCGGCACTCACTATCAGTAGGTACCTACACTCACTGTGGGTGTATTGACTCCGGAGGGGCAGATCCGGCCCAAGTGCTATAATAAGCCAATCAAGGCATGAATCATTAATACCTGATATGGTGTGCAGCCCAATCCCATCATAAATCAATAATACCTGTTGCGGCGTGCAGCCCGATCCCATCAATATCCTTATAATCAGGCCCTCAGCCTCACTCATTTATCAATATCTCTAGTCTCTCGGGCTGACAATGTCATGAAAATCAGCCCAAAATGATGATGTGATGTATCAATAAATGGTAACAGAGATTGAGATATGATATGAAGATGAGTGCGTATGACTGAGTATGTAATTGTAATGTCAACAAATAACTTAACAGTAGAAATGACCTCAGTGGGTCCCAACAGGATAAACATATAGCCTAGACATGGTTTCTAACATGGGTCACAGCTCAATTACTCTAGCACGTAGAGATTTCATAGATATAAATAAGATTATATAACTACAGATTACCACAGGAATAACTGAGTCACAATTCAGACGGTGCACGCCCACACGCCCGTCACCTAGCATGTGCGTCACCTCAACTCCAAACACATATCATGTATATTTAGGGTTTATACCCTCAACACCAAGTTTAAAAGTGTTACTTACCTCGAACAAGCCAAATCCAATATTGAGCAAGCCAAATAATACTCCAAAAATACCATCCCGCGCGTACGGACTTCCGAACGGCTCGAAACTAGCAAAAATTACCTCTTGTATTTTCTTTCACTTTACTATAGACTTTGTCATCCTGTCATATTTTGATTTGCCGTTATAACTCACTTATCACATCATGCTCATAATACTTCATTTACTCTCTCCTTATTCTCTTGCTAATATTTCTGTCTATCACTTTATTTTGAAAGCTTTAACAAAACATTCTTTTGCTTTTACCTCTCCTTGCTCCCTCCACTAGCTCATTGGGTCGCCTAACATTCTCTCTTTACTAGGGACGCGAGGCATACTAAGGTAAATATTTATCCCTTCTAGGATTTAAGTGCCTATCTTTGAAATTTTTTGAACATTCTAGTATTCATATCTAGTTGTACTATTCTAGAATGCACCATCTGGGTGTCTCACAAGGAGAATTGTTACCACGTTTGCAATATCCTTCAAAATGTCACCTAACGCTAACAATTCATCCACTATTTTGGGTTACTCTAACCCCAACTGGATCCTGATATCCTGTCCTTCTCTTAAACTATATTTGTTGGCTCCCATGGAGCATAACTGAGATGGTGTGACCAATTGTACATACCTCTATTACAATTGAAGGTAACTCAAAATGGTTATATTTCTCTGCCTGAATTGTAATACTGATAATCTTCATTAACTGGGTACCTCGTACCCTTCTTTACCTTGCTTTTTTTACTTGTTGAAACTTGTATCTACCTTTTGATTCTCTTGTTACTGCTTACCATATGGGTGGATATCATTCACGCCTTAGGTCTCCTTATCAAGAAGCTTACATGACTTATTACACGCATGTTCTGCTGAAGACCTCATATTTACTCATCATAAGCATGATGCAAAATCGAGTTCCTCTGACCCAACTCTTTCATAGCTACATCTCTTACCAACTATCTTTGTAGATGAAGGTATCATTATATTACGAATGAAATAGAAGTTAAGAGTTTGAATTCTTACAACTGAGCTCTACCACACGATCTAGAGTAAGAAGAAAGGGTGATAGTCCTAAATGCCCTGTAGCCTCTTGCTTATAAGTGTGGTGCACAACACACCCATAAACAAGACTCTACTAGACACGACTTGTAGACTCCCTAGGACAGAACTGCTCTGATACCACTTTTGTAACAACCCAAACGGAAGGGCTGCGATGGGCACCCGATGCCTTACTCAACTGAATACCAGCGTAACGTATCTTTCGTATCATACTATCATAGGTAAATGAGCCGGAAAGGCTGTTATGAGATAACCAAAATAAACATAAGAGAATGCTAGACATAGAACGACCCACCATGATATATAAACTTATACACGTGACATACGTGCCTATAAGGCCGATATGATCATTTGTACACTCAAAACAAAGGCCGATAAAGCCATACAAGTATCCATATACATGACATCTGTTTAGAAGCCTCTAAGAGTACATAAACATCATAAAGGTTGGAACAGGGCCCCGCCATAGCAATCAATACATGTCCAAATCATACTGACCAAATAGGCAACTCCGGAGCAAGCGGAGTGCACCGACACCTTCCGCTGAGATGATAGCCAACTAAGAGGACTGTCAACCTGTCTATCGGGACCTGCAGGCATGAAACACAGTATTCCCAGGCACATGATACGTCAGTACAAATAAAGTACTGAGTATGTAAGGCATGAAAGAAACATGGTATGAAGAACTCAACATGTAAGTCTGAATATCACTGTGAATCGTGAAAAATTAATAATGTCATGCATATGGCTGTAAATGTAATACCATGAATAGGTATATGAGCACAAAACATCATCAAGCCTCTGAGGGTATCCCATTATATCATTTCAGCCTCTGTGGGTGAATCTTCAATGTATACCAGCTGATCAGGTGGTGATGCGTATATAACGCCATAACCTTTCCCCATACCCCATATACATATAATAAATGTGCATATAATGCCATATGTTCATGGGTCAATGTACATATATAAATGAATGTAATGCATGATAAGTAAGTCAATAAGATCACTCAGAATGTCATAATATCATTATGCCTTCGATTAATATCATGAAATAAACTTTATCAACTTACGTATTTTATGAGACCCATGAACAAATGATAGAATAATAGGACACATGGTGAATCAAGAACATAGGAACCCTTAGTACATTTAAGAATAGTGTCATTTATGAAAGTTGTGCGTTTGCTCATTTTAATTGTATCATATGGATCATGCCAAAAGAAAAAAAAGGGATAGCCTTAACATACCTTTGTCGTTTACCTAACCACACGACGTCAGTTCAGCCCATTAGTAATTCAATCTACAACAAACAATAAGGGACCATTGTTAAGCTTACGGGAGCTAGAACTCAAAACAAATGAGCAACTAGCTCATCTAACCTCATATTCGTTACAATACATCACAAGAATAGTCCACACCATCTCACCCATCAACCAAGTTCTAACTTGCACTTTCCAAGCCTTCTCTTCTTCCAAACACATCAACCACAATAGCAATAGTATTCTTAAGTTATTTCTACTTATTTTCATCCAAAAAACATCAAGAATTCAACTCCAAAATAGTCCAGCAACTACAACACTTCAACATGAAGTTCAACTTACTTCACAAGTTTCCTTTATCAAATCAACTAGATATACATAGATGATCTTAAATACATATAGGAGAAGTTAAACCTTACCTTGGCAGCAATAATACTCATCCAACTAATCTTTACTTCAATCTCAAATAAGAATTTTACCCCAAACAACAAAGTAGAGAGATAACTAGGTGATCTTGATCTTCCAAGAGAGAAATCACCTTACCAACTTGTGGATTTGGTCCTGAACCCTATGATAACTTTGAGAGAGATCTTAGGTTAATATTTTGGAGCTCCTTCACATTGCAATAGATAGATATGGATTAGGAATTCTTTTCTAAGTTAAATTGAGATATATCTATATTTATATGGCCCCACTAATGGGCTTGGGAAGATGGGTCTCTTTATAGTGGGTGTCTCGGTTGTGGTACTTTTCGGGATGCTTAAGAGGGAATACAACGGCTTATGGGCCTTAGGGCAGTGTGATTATATTCTAGGATCTCTTGTGGTGAGCTTTGGGTAAGAATCATGGTGTTCTAGAAAGGAGAGGTGTCACCTTGAGGGTAATTCGGAAGGAACTCACAAAAATAGGAAAGCTTGGTAGTAGGTTGGGATCAGCACGGTAATGGATATGATCAGTTCTTTGGGTAGTTTTTTTGTGGTGAGTCTCTACATATGTTTTGTGATAATACTCTTATGTTTTGCGAGCTGCGTGGCTTGGTTGAGTTAGAGAGATTTAGTTATGATGGCTTGGTTATGTGCAAATGGGTTTCAAAGAGTTCTCGATGGTCTCTACCATGGTTTGAGATGGATATTTCCTACAGGCGCAGGGAGCATGTTGTGTATTGTGATTTTCTCCTGGATGAGATCAAATGGAAGGTTTTTGACTAATTGGGTATGCATCCTGCTGGTGACTCGGAGTTGTTAATGAGATTCTCCTGCTTTCCACATGATGGCATGATAGATGTGGTGTGTTGTGTGGGATTGAGATTTGCTTGTGCAAGATCACGGTTCAGTTTTGAAGGGAAGTTTATGAATTCTTAGACGGCATGGATAGTTTTCGATGTTTCAAAGAATGCTATATCTACTTGGTGTTGCCTGAGGAGGGTGCGCGTTTCAGAAGGCGCACTGTGTTTTGACTTACAGATGCTTCATTAGTATTGCAGTACTCGCCTGATTGATCGACTGTTGATGTTTAAATTTTTTCTATATGGCATGAAAGAATTTCAGAAGTATTTCTCGTGGGGATGATGTGTATGAGAAATTTGTTAGTTATTCAAGTGGTGGAGTTGGGATCGACTATAGTGGTTCATGTGATCTATGGATTTGGAGACTGGGAGCTCTCAGAAGCAGATTGTTTCGGGGTTGCGAACTATGAAGAGGTGGCCAAAGTTAGCTAGATGATTGTACGTGCTATGGTTAGATCATTGTGGATTATGGAGGGCTATTATCCCATTTGGGGATGACCGAATTTGATTTGGGGGCCCATTGGTAGGCCCAATGGGGAGGTGTATTCCACACTAGGTCGGATTTGTTGACTCAGAACTATTAGTATTGAGGGGTTTGGCATTCGGTTAGAGTTGAGCTTTTTCAGGTTCTGATATGTTCTTTGTGTTTCTCTTCTATGCTAGGAGGGGTGGTGATTCGTTGGTTATATGCACACATGGTGCGGTTCATTTTGGGCCTTATAGCAAAATTTGAGCGAGATGGGTATTAGGGTGTTGAATGATTGGTTGCGCATTAGTTATGTTTTTTCCAGACTGTGGTATGTAGTGTTATTCGCCTCCTCATGGTTATGACCAAGCACTTTGTGTACTTGATGTCAAATTGCGTGTGGTTGTTGATTTGGAGCATTGTGGATTGAGGTATTTCATATGGACCAGTGTTTGGATGGGGTCACGCATTGCAGCGAAATTATATTGAGATATGATCCTTTGTGTTAGATTAGTGTGTCTTGGTTCTACTATGTATGCTGGGTTCATAGCATTGTGGTTGTGGCAGTACTTGTTGAGTTTGCGGGACGGTCCTCTCATTTGAGTCATTTCCTATTTTTGGGTGCATTTGAATTGTTGTGTATTGGTGCACGGATTGCATAGTTTGTGGCTCTAGGTTGAATTATTGTGGCATGTCAGTAGGGCGGCTGTATTTGAAAAGATGAGGTCGTTGAACCTAGAATGGGTGCTATCAGATTTGATTGCGGTATATTTGGATGGCTAATGTCGTTGATCGGCTTAGAAATTGGCTATAGTTCTTGTGGAAGGAGATGGAGCTCCATGACTTGTTGATATGATAAGTGGTTACGAATTTCTACGTGTTTCTTTCATCATCAAAGGTTTTAGAATGAGGTTTTGTTTGATATGATATTTATTACCGGTACCGGTTTGTTTTGAGCAGTTATTGTGGTCGAAAGTTATTGCTACTAGTATGCGAGTTATGCGGTATATCATGTGATTATATCTTGGGGTTATGGTAATGGCTTGATATAGCTTGTTCAAACTTATACAGTGTGTAGATGCGAGATTCGGGTCTTATAGGAAATTCTGGATGTAGGAAATTCGATTCTGTGGTTTACGGGCTAAGGTTGAAGTAATGATCTTCAGTTATGTTGTGTTGTTAGGCCTATATTGAATAGGGTGACATGGGATCACCCCCGGGTATGTACATAGTAAGGTTACATGGCGGTTTGATGGCTTTGGAACGACTCTTGGCACGTTCGAGGATGAACGTATGTTTAAGTGGGGGAGAATGTAACGACCTGACTGGTCATTTTGAGCATTTTCATTCCGTTCAGCTATTTGAAGTCTTGAGCAGTATCGTATAATATATGTGAATCGTCGGTTTTGGTTTTCAGGTTATTCGGAATTGATTTGGAAGAATGAATTTCATGATTGAAGCTTTAAAGTTGGAAGAGTTGACCAAGTCTTACTTTTTAGAATTTGACATCGGATTGGAGTTTTGATGGTTCCGTCAGGTCCAGATGGTGATTTTGGATTCGGGCGTACGCCCGTATTTTCATTTGGATATTTCTAGAAGGTTTCGGCACTAACTAGCGAAAGTTAGAAATTTGAAGGTTTGGAAAGTTCATAAGTTTGACCGAGAGTTTACTTTGAGGATATCGCATTTGGATTGTGGTTTCGGGAATTTGAATAGCTTCTTTATATCATTTGGAACTTGTGTGCAAAATTTGAGTTCTTTTCCGGGTTGATTTGATATGTTTCAGCACGAGTTTTGGAAGTTAAATGATTCAAGGTTCATTAAGTTTGATTTGAGGTGCGATTCGTGGTTTTGATGTTGTTATACGTGATTTGAAGCCTCGAGTAAGTCCGTGTTATGTTATTTGAAGCCTAGGGGCTCGGGTGAGTTTCAGATAGGTTTGGGTTGTGTTGCGCTCGTTTTTTATGTTTCGACGTCGTTTCATCAAGAATAAATGGTATCACATTAAGGAAATGATCTCCAATTTCTATTTTGATTGAATCATTAGATCTGTATCGTAATTTTGGAACCATAGCAACTGGAATCATCAAGTTTCGACATCGTATGAGGAATTTATGCTCATTTTACTAAGAATTAGGTTGCCATATTGTTTTCAGATTAATTACACACTTGCCACTGCATTCGTATTTAAAACTCTGCACTATTTCCAATTATTGAAACCAACATATCTCCTTCATTATAAGGTCAAATAGAGTGATTCAAAAGCCTAACTTGACTGGAATATCACAAGGAATCCATTGGAGGCATTAATAATGAGTTTCGGGATCGTTTGGGACAACAAACATGGCAGAACAATTGGACAGAAACATATAATATCGAGGGTTTGTTCATTTTATCATATTTGGAGCTATGGAGCTCGGAGTAAAGCGATTTTGGAGGAGATTTTTATCATATTGATTGGGGTAAGTGTTCTCTACTCGGTTTTGATTTTATTTCATGAATCTAACTTTGTTTTTGGCATTTGATTGAGGATTTCAAGAGAGAAATTGGGGATTTTTGTCTAAAGTTTCATAGAGTGAATTTGAGAGAAACTAGTATGGTTGGACTAGTTGTAACACCCCGAAAAATTTCAAAGTACTTAAGTGTAAGGCCTGGTAAAATTTCAAAGAAAATAATGTTTCATGGTGAACAATGCACGGGAATGAAAAGGAAAATTTTTGGCGGAAAAGTGCATTTTTGCGGTCTATTATGCTACTGCAGAACCACTCTGCGGACCGCATAATGGCCGCAGAGTGAGGCAGTTAATTGGGTCAGTTGGAAGCAACTATGCGATCGCATAACTGTTATGCAGACCGCATAGTGACCGCATATGCAAACAGTTCTTTTGGCTATTTCGTAACCAACTATGCGACCGATATGCGGTCCGCATATCGGTTATGCGATCGCATACCTTGTTTCTGAGCTCCATTTTTGGGTTTTTAAAATCTGACCCTATTTCGTTACATACACTCTTTGGGTCATTTTTGAGCTATTATCTGACATTTTAGAGTGAGAGAGGGTGCCCTAGAGTGAGAAGGTGTTCTCCAATATTTGTCCTTCAATTCTTGCCCAAGTTTTGGAAGATTAAGAAGGGAAACGCACTAGGTCTTCATCCTAGAGGTAAGATTCTACACCCTAACCCTCAATTTCGAATTCTGTGTAGAAATGGATAATAAGCAAGATAATTTCTGGGCAAGAGGATTGGTTATCTTACATGCATGTGTTATCAAAGGATGTAGGAAGATTATTGAGCTAAAAATGGTAAATATTGGGTTGTGGGATGATGGAATCCTCCATTAAAAGGGCCTTGAAACCTTAATGCATACCTAGTATTTGATAAAATGCTAAAATGAGCTAGAACCAGAATCATCTTCCTAATTGTGGTTCAATTTGTTATATTTCTAAAATAGATTGAAGTTGCTAAGAATTCCGAAACATTTTAGAGTTTAAGGAAGCGCAATTGAGGTATGTTGGCTAAACTCTTCTTTAAGAGTTGGAATTCTCATTATCCTTGTAAGTTCTGAGATGTTGATTATAAATCGAGTATTCCGATAGGTTTTGTGATGAAGATATATGTTCAACTCGTATTTCAAATTCTCTTATCATATTGCATTATAAATTGAGAATGTGTCCCAAACTATGGATTACGTATCCACATGTTAAAACTTCTAGTCGTGATTTATGTGAAAGTTATTATGCCAAGTTGTGTAGAGATTGCGATTGTGATACACCTCCACCAGCATACATTGGGGTGAGGCGACATGACCGCTTTGTGTGGGGATTATGGTATAGAGATTGTGATTGTGATACACCTCCACCCGCATATATATTGGGGTGAGGCGGCATGACCACTTTGTGTAGGGATTATGATATTGTGGGACTGCACCTCCACCCGCTTACATTGGGGTGAGGCGGTATGACCGCTTTGTGTATGGTTTTGGTATTGTTGTGGCACCACCACCCGCATACATTAGGGTGAGGCAGCATAGCCGCTTTGTGTAGGTTCTTGGTACTGTGATTATACATCCACCCACATACATTGAGGTGATTTGATTATAGTTGTGGTATTGTACGTACACCTCCACCTGCTTTGTGCGGAGCCGCTTTGTGTTGATAGCTTTTAATAAGCTTGCTATGGTTGAGACAGTTATCTATATTATTCTATTTCCGCACTGGTTCATCGTAATTATCTTGTATTTCTAAATTTTTAAATTGGTGTTTAGTTTTCATACTAGTACTATTCGACGGTACTAACGTCCCTTTTGTCGGGGGCGCTGCATCTTTAAATGGATGCTGGTGGTTCCACAGCAGGAGACATTGATCAGTGATAGCAGTACACCTTCTTTCCAGCTGACTTGGTGAGCCCCACTTCATCCCGGGGTCATGTATCTTTTGTTCGTTATGTATTATGGTTGAGATATAGCCGGGGCCTTGTTGCCGGCATTATCATTGTACTCCTTCCTTATCTATAGATGCTCCGTAGACATAGTGTGGGTTGTGTATTGGTACTGGGAAAGACAAACTATGCTATTTTGTGGTAGTATTACTTGTCCATTTGAGACTTTAAAAATGGTAAAACTTATGGTAAGAAATTGGTAATTGCAGACAAGACCACTTTATTGTGTAATTAAGGAAAATATATATTCTCTTTATTCATGAATGAGTTTGGGTAGAAGAAATCTAACAGGCTTGCTTGGTCGGGTTCACTCGGTTGAGTGCAGGTCGCGCTCCACGGTTTTGGGGCGTGACACTAGTAATCGAATGGGTTATCGGATTTTGTAAGTTTTGTCGGGTTCCTAGGTGCAGGCTTAGGTTTGACTTTTTTGGTTGACTTTGGGCTTATGATTAAAGATTCGACCTTCATCATTTAGAATTGTTTCCTTAGCTATTATTTGATGTATTTGAGTTGCTTTTGGCTAGTTTCGAGCCGTTTGGAGGTCGGTACGCACGGGAAGGCATTCTTGGAGTATCGTTTGGCTTGCTCGGTATTATATTTGGCTTGTTCAAGGTAAGTAATACTTCTAAACTTAGTGCTGAGGGTATGAACCCCTGAATATACGTGATATATGATTGGTGTTGAGGTGATGCACATGCTAGGTGATGGGCGTGTGGGCGTGCACCGTGTGAATTGTGACTCCGTTATTTCTGTGATACTGTGTAGTTACCTGATCTTATTTGTATCTATGAAATCTCTACATGCTAGAGTAATTGAGCTGTGACCCATGTTAGAAATCATGTCTAGGCTATATGCTTATCCTGTTAGGACCCACTGAGGTCATTCCTGCTGTTGAGTTATTTGCTGACATTACAATTACATACTCAGTCATACATACTCTTTTGCATATCATATCTCAGTCTTTGGTACCATTTATTGATACATCACATCATCATTTTGGGCTGATTTTTATGACATTATGAGCCCGGAAGACTGGAGAGATTGATGACTGGGTGAGGCTGAGGGCCTGATAGTGAGGATATTGATGGGATCGGGCTGCACACCGCAATAAGTATTATTGATTCATGATGGGATCGGGTTGCACGCCGCAACAGGTATTATTGATTCATGGCATGATTGGTTTATTATAGTGCTTGGGCTAGATCTGTCCCTCCGGAGTCCGCACACCCACAGTGAGAGGAGGTACCTACTGAGTGTAAGTGCCGAAAGCGAGTGCCGAGTGATTGGGAGGACTGAGTGACTGTAAGGACTGAGTGACTATGAGGACTGAGTGATTGGGAGGACTAAGTGGATGGGAGGACTGAGTGAATTGATACTCTGAAAGTATGCATGCGGTTTTATCATTGAGTTGCATTACATTCGACATCCACACTAGACATACATGCATAGAGATGCATTTTCCTCATGATGTACGGTATTGCATCATTCATGACATTCTATACACATTGACATGTAGGCATAGAGACGTATTTTTCCTGATGCCATTTGAAAATGAAACATTTACATATTGAGAGTTTTGGGAAAATTCACAGTTTTACAAACTTACTCATATTTGGTGATTTTGGTAAAAGATTTGGACTTTCACTGATATACTTGAAAAGTATGCCTATTTTACAGAACTATGAACGAGCTGAGCATTATATATCTAAGTTACTTCTTTTATCACTTTTATTATGTTGTTATGAACTATTGTTGGCTATTGGTGTTTCACTCTAACCTTTGTTCTAGCTCGTCACTAATTTCAACCTAAGGTTAGGTTATTACTTATTGAGTACATGGGGTCGGTTGTACTCATACTATACTTCTGCACCTTGCGTGCACATGTTGGATGCTGATGTTGCTGCGTACGGTAGGAGATGGATTTGAAGATGTGCCTACGTTCCGGTCATAGCTGCCTCTTGATCATGGTAGCTTTAGAATTTTAATCTGTTCATGTATATTTCAAACATATGATGTACTTTATTTCATACCAACATTGTAAATTCTAAATCATAGAAGCTCATGATTTGTAGTACCAGTCCTTGGAAAATGTGTAAAGGTTCAGTTATTTTATTATTCATTTGTCTCAATAAATTTCATTAAATTAGATAGTTGTTAATTGGCTTACCTAGCGGGTTGGGTTAGGTGTCATCACGACTAGTTGGATTTTGGGTCGTGACAGAGGAAAAGGTGTTAGGCATCCCTCAAGATCCACAAAATATAGTTCTCGTAGACTCGATCAAATAAAAGAGGAGAGGTTCAAAAGAATAATTAATTTTGATATATACAAAGAATAGTAATAGTTGTTCGAATGACGGGCGATTAAACATGAGTATCAAAATAATAGATTATATACAAAGGGATATGAAATAAGTATACGAAAATTATATCCGATGACTTGGTAGATGGTAAAGAAAATAGGTAGAAACAAGTAGAGTATTTGTAAATTAACTAAATAGATTATAATTAAAGAATGCACTTGCAAAATTTTAATTTATGTCCAAAGGTTAACTATTTTGAGTGAGATGCTAAATACAAAAGAAAAGAAAAGACTTACTTTAAAGTGATTGGCTAAGAGGGGGAATGAATTATCTTTGAATATTTTTTATGTAATGAATAGGGTAAGAAAATAGTTGGTTTAATATTTACAAGAAGATTATGAAATTAAATTAACTAAAGGATAATTAGTTATGGCAAATGAATAATGAAATATGTTTATATTTATGTACATGTGTAGTAGAAGATAAATAATTAAATGTATAAAGAAATTTTAATTTTTTAAAATTGGTGCACAAGATGTAAAGAATACAATTTAATATTTTAAAAGAATAGATGAAGTAAGAAGGGAATAATATATATGATTTGACTAAAGTACAAAATTAGTAAAAGATAATTAATAATTCAAGTTAAGGTTAAAGGATGTACGAACACTATATCTTGCACTTTAATTTACTGAATGGAATATGAAAGAAATCTGTTTAATATGAATGAACAAGTATAAGAAGTTGCTAAAGAAATGAAAACTTAAGATAACATATAGTAATGAATGGAATATTTGCAAATTGACCAAATGAATATCAATTAGAGAATACACTTTAAAAGAATTTGATTTATGTATGCAGATTAACCATTTTGAGTGAAAAGCTAAATCTAAAACATAGAAATTTACTCTAAATGATTAGCAAAAGGTGAAAAAGAATAATCTTTGAACAACCTTAGTATAAAGCAAATAAGGTGAAAGAATGAATTTGATGAATAAAGAATGAATGTAGTCTAAGAAAAATATATCAACACGTTTATGACATAGAAAATCATCGCATTAACACAAAGAAACATTTGCGCCGAAAATGAGTTATCATTTCAATGAATAACAAAAGGCTACCTTTAGTCATGGTCTTGGAATACAACTTATGCGAGCCAAACCCAAATAACTACAAAGCCTAAGTCTCTCAACGGAAGTACAATAATTCACTTACAATTTCTTTATAATTATATCTATCCAAAACGTGTCAATTAAAGGATAATTTACTTATAAAGTGGTTCGAAAAGGTGCTTATATAATTTTAAGACAAAGACAAGATTAGATATTTTATTTTTTTAAAAGAAGATGACATATTTTAATATTTATGGATATGACTAATTTAATTATTTAGGTATACACCGGTCCTAAATTAATAAACTGTCACGACCCAAAATCTAACCATCGTGATGGCGCCTATCATGGAACTAGGCAAGCCACAACTCAACATCTCAACACAGAAAAATCTTTGAACATAAAGACAGAAGCAATTTAATAATTTAGGAAAGCCTTTTTAAAAATAGAAATATCCAAATACGATACAATCTATCCCAAAATCGAGGTGTCGTTGAGTACATGAACGTCTAAATCAGAATATAGTCCACTACAGTGTCTAGAGAAATAAACTGAAAATACAACTAGTGATAAAGAAGGAGAGTCAAGGCTTGCGAACGTCGTGCAACCACCTTGGTAGTCTCCGAACTCCGAAGCCGCAATCAGGAATTGCCACCGTGACGAAAAATGCCTGGATCTGCACACGAGGTGCAGGGAGTAACGTGAGTACATCCAACTCAGTAAGTAACAAGTCCAAACTTTAGACTGAAAGGTAGTGACGAACTCAACCGATACAGATAAAATAGAAATAACTGTGAAGAAACGAAGGCATGCTTTCAAATTAAATAGGCAACTCAAAACAGTAAAGTACAACAGATCCGAACAGTGTAAAGAATATAACTCTCCTATCTCTACATGCCAATGCACATGCTGTATGTGATGCACCATGCTGTCAGCCTCATGTGCTCACACTCTCGAATGCTTAACCACTCGGTACTGTATATGGCCCGTACGGCCCAGGGAAGATCCATCCCAGAACATATATATCACTGACTATAAGTCACCCAGTACCGAGGAAGGCCAATCCAGCCTTGTGGAGAAGATCCATCTCCAGGTATCAAGTACTTCGGACAAGATCCATGTCTAGGGAAGATCCCTCCATCAATAATATCCACCACGCTCACTGGGGTGTGTACAGACTCTGGAGGGGCTCCTACAGCCCAAGCGCTATCATAAAATCAGTATAACCATTGCGGCATGTAGCCCGATCCCATAACTGTCACTCATAATCAGGCTCTCAGCCTCACTCAGTCATCAATCTCTCTAGTCTCACTCACGGGCTCACAATATCATGAAAACTAGCCCGAAATAATGATATGATGTAATAATAAATAACAACTGAGATGGAGATATGATATGAAATGCATCAACATGACTGAGTACATAATATCAATAAAATCAGTGAGATGACAACAAGAAATGACCACTAGGGGTCCCAACAGTACCGGCATAAAGCCTAAACATGATATCTAGCATGATTGACATCTCAATTACTTTATCACAAGATGAAAACATGGATATCAACAATATAGAGTCACTATATAGTGCCATGGAATCAATCAAAACATAATTCTCATGGTGTACGCTCGCACGCCCGTCACTTGGCATGTGCGTCACCTCAATTCCAATCGTATAGCACATAGTTCGGGGTTTCGAACCCTCAAAACCATGTTTGAAAGTGTTACTTACCTCAAACCGAGCAAATCCTACTCCGAAATGCCTTTGCCCCTCGAATCAGTCTCCAAACGCTGCAAATCTAGCTACCAGCAGTACCGTATAATTAATATAGGCTAAAGGAATTAATTCCACAAGAAAAATATGAAATTATAAGCCAAAATCCAAAATAGGCTCGACCCAGCCCCTGGGCATATGTCTCAAAATCCGACAAAAGTCACAAAACCCGAAAGCCCATTCACTCACGAGTCTAACCATACTAAATTTATCAAAATCCCACACCATATGGTCATCCAAATCCCCAAACTCCACTCTCCAATTCTCAAGCCCTAAACCCCCAAATCTCACCTCAAACACTCACCAACTAGGTGTAAAAATGAGTGGGGAAACACAATTGTTGAAGATAAATAGGCACAAGGAACTTACCTCAGTGATTACTCCGAAATCTCTCTGAAAATCCCCAAAATCCGAGCTCAAAAATGATGCAAATGGTGAAAAATCTCAAAGTCTTCTATTTTAGGTTCTGCCCAGACTTCTCGCACCTGCGGCTCCATTTCTGCATCTGCGGATAAAACCCTGATTCTGCGGAAAAATCACTAAAACACTGTCTCCGCATCTGCGCTCTTCGCGGGTGGGGGAACTATATCGCACCTGCGTCCCAAAATCTGCTTCTGCGACCATCGCAGGTGCGCAACTTTCATCGCACCTGCGTCCTCTGCCCAGATCCTCCTTAGCCGCATCTGCGGCTCCTCCTTCGCTTCTGCGGGCTTGCACCTGCGGTTCCCACTCCGCAGGTACGATTACACCAGCAGCAACAGCTTCAGCTGCAATTCCTCAACTCCCATCAAGCCATTAACCACCCGAGATTACCCCGAGGCCTCTGGGTCCTCAACCAATTATACCAACAAGTCCTATAACCCGATACGAACTTAGTCGAACCTTCGAATCCCTCAAAACAACATAAAAACACCAAATTACACCCGGATTCAAGCCTAAAGAACTTCTAAACTTCTGAATTCCACAATGATACCGAAACCTACCAAATCACGTCCGATTGACCTCAAATTTTGCACACAAGTCATATTCAATATTACGGACCTACTCCAACTTCCAGAATCAGAATCCGACCCCGATATCAAAAAGTCAACCCCCCCGGCCAAACTTTCAAAAATTCAACTTTTACCATTTCAAGCCTAAATCAGCTACAAACCTCAAATTCACAGTCCAGACACGCTCCTAAGTCCAAAATCACCCAACGGATCTAACGTAACCGACGGAACTCCATTCCGGAGTCGTCTTCACACCATTCCGACTACGGTCAAAATCCTAAGATTTAAGCTTATGTTTTAGGCACTAAGTGTCCCAAAACACTCCGAAACCAAAACAAGACCTCCTGGCAAGTCACATAAGCAGAAACAGATACGGAGAATGCAATAAATAGGGGATCGGGGCTAATACGCTCAAAACGACCGGCCGGGTCGTTATATCCTCCCCCACTTAAACATACGTTGGTCCTGGAACATGCCAGGAGTTGTTTCCAAGCCACCAAATCATTATTTCATCTTACCACATACGTATCCGGGGGTGATCCTACGTCACCCTATCCCATATAGGTCTGATAACACCATATAACTTGAATTTCTAAACTCAACCTAGCCCACAAGCCTTAGAATCCAATTTCTAACATCCGGAATTTCTTATAAGATCAGAATCCCGCAAGCTACATAATGTATAATTCTGAACAAGTTGTACCAAAAGCCATAACCATAACTCAAATACTCAAAACTCAAATACCACATAGCTCAAATGCTCGAAGAAACGATTTCTAATCACAGTAGTTGCTCAAAACAACCCCATGCCGGTAATAAATCTCATATCAAACAAGACTCCATTCTAAAACCTTCGTACACGACCGATGATGAAAGAAACACGCGGAGACTCATAACCATTTATCAGATCCACTAGTCGTGGAGCTCCCTCTTCTTCGACAAGAACCATAGCAAATTTCTATGTTGACTTTCGATATTATCCTTCCAAATATGCAACAATCAAATCTGATAGCACCCATCCTAGATCCGACGACTTCATCTTATCAAATACTAGCTACTCCACTGACATGCCACACCAATACTATCTAAAGCCACAACCCGTGTAATCCGTGCACCAATAAGCAACATTCCAAATGTACTCAATCACGAAAATGACTCAAATAAGAGAATGGTCCCGTAAGCTCTACAGGTACCACCCCAACGCAATGCTAAGAACCCATCACACACCGTAGAACCATAACGCATGAATCTAAAATAAGGATCAAATCTCAACATAAATCTTCTGCAATGCGCGACCCCATCCAAACACCGATTTATATGAAATACCTCAGCCACCATGCTCAAAATCAATAACCACGCACAATCCGGCATCAAGTACTCGAAGTGCATTACCATAACCATGGAGAAGCAAATGACACAGTGCCACAAAAACCCGAAAGAACATAACCAATACGCAACCACTCATGCATCACCCAAATACCCATGTCGCGCAATTTATGCTATAAGGTCCCCAATAGAACTGCACCATGGGTGCATACAACCAGCGAATCACAACTTCTCGTAGCATAGAAGAGTAACTCACCGAACATATCAAAACACGAATAAGCTCAACAATAACCGAATGACATATACTTCAATAATAACAGTATTGAGGTTAACAAATCCGACTCGGTGTAGGATACACATCCTAATTGGGCCTACCAATAGACCCCCAAATCAATTCCGGGCACCCACATGGATAAATAACCCTCCGAAAGCCCACAATGACTGAATCATAATACATATTATCATCTATCTAGCTTCGGTAATGACTTCATAGTCCACAACAATGGAAATAACCTGCTCTTAAAAACTCCCAGTCTCCAAATCCATATAACACACGAATCTTATATTTGATCCCAACTCCACCGCCAGAATGTCTAACACATCTCTCATACACGATCATCCCACAAGGAATACTCCTAAAATTCTTCCGTGCCATATAGCAAAATTGAATATCAGCAGTCGATCAACCAGGAGAGTACCGCAATACTAATGAACATCCGTAAATCAAAACACAATGCCCTTTTTAACCGCGCACCCCCCTTAGGGATTAACGAGCAACTATAACATTCATCAAAATATACAACACTGACCATTCTGTCCAGAATTCGTGAACTTGCCTTCAAGAATGAACTGTCACCTTGTACATGTAAATCTTAATCCTGCACAACACACCACATCTATCATGCCATCACCATATTGGTCTAGCCTACTACCCAGTTGTCCTATTTACTTTGAGTTTCTTCTGAATTAACCTCAATTTGATACTTCTCCTTGTCAGAACTCCACGATCCTTACCCAAAGCTTACTAAAAGACACCCTAACATATCACCACACCGCCATAAGGCCCGTAAGCCATTGTACTCTTCTTAAGTACCTCTATAAATACCTCAACTGTAATGCTCACTCTGAAAATACCTTATGCTAATTTAAATTTATTATTCTTACCTTTCTTATACTAAAATGTAGAATCCATACTCATACAGAATTACCACAACTCTCCACACCATTACATATAATTTCAGATTTTAAATTACACCGCCCAAACAGGCTGAAAGACACGTGCCTCATTAGTACAGCAATGCTCGAATGGGTAACCCTTCCTTAACACTACCGATCAAATTCACACTCCGCGTGCACTACATCATTCAAAATAACAATTTAATCATTTCATAAAGTGTAATATAACTCGCATTCAAGAAATTTTCTTACTCAAGTCATCCCCGATATCAACCCCTGCAAGTCATAACCAATCAACAAGTATGCCTTAGCCCAAAAACTAATACCGTACAAAATCGTGCAATTAAATCATAGATAGAAGACTCCCCCACTTGGCTCAAAGCCATATAACAAAACATCTGATAGCTCACCATACCCAAGATAACATCTAAATTGACCATACTAAGCAATAAGAGATCTACTCTAATCTCCAGACTCCCAGTAGTCACCACATATGACCGATATACACGGTCCACAATGATAGTATCGCCCACCGGCATAGACACATGATCAAGTGAAACTAGAGACTCTGGGGCATATCCAGATAATGAGCGAAATGCGAGGACATATATGAATAAGTGGGACCAGGGTCAAATAATACAAAGGCATCTCTATGGCAAAATAGGACAATACCTGCAATCACAGTATCCGAAGCAATGGTATCTGGTCTGGTAGGGAGTGCGTAGAAATAGGCCTAACCACCACCTGATCGGCCTCCCCCTCTAGGGCGACCCCTAGCTGACTGACCTCCACCCCGATCTGGCTGGGCGGGTGGTGAAGTAACTGATGCCGAAGTCGAAGGCTAACTCCTCTACTGAGATGAACCTCCCAAAAAGTGGGGACAATGCCTCTTGATATGACCCAAATCTCCGCTCTCAAAGCAACCACTCTCTGCAAATAGCGGTGGGGACTGAAGGGAACCCCGAGCACCGGAATAACTGCTAGAAGGTCCTGACACAGATGAACCCTAAGTTGATGGTGCATGAGACAAACTCTGAGCTGGTAGTGCACTGAATAAAGACTGGCCCTGTTAATAGCTGTGTGCACCATGGCTAGATGATGCACCACGGTGAACCGGGCGAGTCGTCTGAGCATGTCTGAAGGGACGACCCCTACCATGGTGGAACTGACCCCCAGAAGGAACACCGCTAAATCCACCCTATCCACGAGGCCTCTTGGCCTCCCTCTCAACCCTCTCCTGGCTGCGAACCATCTCAATCTAACGAGAAATATCGACAACCTCATCAAATATAGCACCAGACAATCTCTTTCTAGTCATAAGCAATCACAGCTGAAAAATGAGGCCATCATTGAACCTCCTGATCCTTTCCCTTTCTGTGGGAACCAACCAAATAGCATGACGAGCCAACTCTAAAAATCTCATCTCATACTACGTCACGGCCATATCACCCTAACAAAGCTACTCGAACTACCTGCACAGCTCCTCTCTGCAAGACTGAGGCACAAACCTCTCTAGAAAGAGAACAGATAATTGCTGCCAGGTAAGGGGTGCTGCGCCGACCGGCCTACACCTCTCGTAAGCCTCCCACCTATTGAAGGCAGCCCTGATAACTGAAAAGTAGTGAACGAGACCCCACTGGTCACTAGAATACCGTCTATATGGAGTATCCTCTAACACCTGTCTAAGAAGCCCTGCGTATCCTCTCCCTTTGCACTACTGAAAGATGAAGGCCGGAGCCTGCCAAACCTCTCCAATCTACGCAGCTCATCCTCGGGCATAGCATGAACCACATAGTCCTGACCAGCTACAACTGGTTGGGCTGGTGGTTCCCCCGGTGTCTGGAGTCCCTGTACCACCTGCTCTGGTGTGTGGACGATGGGAGTCTGAGTGCCTCCGATGGCCTGAGAAGTAGCTGTTGCGGCCGGAATAGAGACCGCCTGAGCAAGACTGGTGCACATGGTAAGAATATTAGCTAAGGCCTACTAAAGGTGTGGAATCACAATGGGCACAGGTGGTTCCTGAGTTGCTCCCACTGGCTCTTCCACAATTGGAGCGTGCTCCTGAGCTGGGGTAACAGGTGGATCTGCAGGTGCTGCCCTAGCTACGGTGCGAACTGCACCTCTGCCCCTACTGCGGCCTCTACCGCGACCTCTTCCACTCGTGGCCCTGACTGGTGGTACTGGTGGCTATGCATCCTGCCCCGTAGTACGTGCCCTCACCATCTATAAGAGAATTAGAACAACAGAAATTTAATTACCAGAATCAAAAGATTCGTTCGACGAGAATTCAAGAATGTGAAGTTTCCTAATGGTTTGGCAGCCTCTCGAAGATAAGTACAGACGTCTCCATACCGATCTGCAAGACTCTACTAAACCTGCTCATGACTCGTGAGACCTATGTAACCTAGGCTCTTATACCAACTTGTCACGACCCAAAATCTAACTGTCATGATGGTGTCTATCATGGAACTAGGCAAGCCACAACTCAACATCTGAACACAGAAAATCTCTGAACATAAAGACGAAAGCAATTTGATAATTTAGGAAAGCCTTTTTAATAATAGAAATATCCAAAATACGATACAATCCATCCCAAAACCGGGGTGTCACTGAGTACACGAGCGTCTAAATCAGAATACAGTCCACTACAGTGTCTAGAGAAATAAAATAAAAATACAACTAGTGATAAAGAAGGAGAGTCAAGGCCTGCGAACGTCGTGCAGCTACCTTGGTAGTCTCCGAACTTTGAAGCCGCAATTAGTAACCGCCGCCGTGACAAAAAAATGCCAGGATCTGCACACGAGGTGCAGGGAGTAACGTGAGTACATCCAACTCAGTAAGTAACATGTCCAAACTTTGGACAGACAGGTAGTGATGAACTCAATCGGTACAGATAAAATAGAAATAACTGAACAGAAATGTAGGCATGCTTTCAAATTAAATAGGCAACTCAAAATAGTAAAGTGAAGAAGATCCGAAAAGTGTAAAGAATATAACTTTGCAATCTCTACATGACAATGCACATGCTGTATGTGATGCACCATGTTGTCAGCCTCATATGCTCACACTCTCGAATGTTCAACCACTCGGTACTGTATATGGCCCATACGGCCCAGGGAAGATCCATCCCGGAACATATACATCACTGACTATAAGTCACCCAGTACCGAGGAAGGCCAATCCAGCCCTGTGGAGAAGATCCATCTCCAAGTATCAAGTACTTCGGACAAGATCCATGTCCAGGGAAGATCCATCTCTCAATAATATCAACCGCGCTTACTGGGGGTATGTACAGACTCCGGAGGGGCTCCTACAGCTCAAGCGCTATTATAAAATCAGTATAACCGCTGCGGCGTGCAGTACAATCCCATAACTGTCACTCATAATCAGGGTCTTAGCCTCACTCAGTCATCAATCTCCCCAGTCTCTCTCACGGGCTCACAATATCATGAAAACTAGCCCGAAACAATGATATGATGTATCAATAAATAACTAGTGAGATGGAGCTATGATATGAAATACATGAACATGACTGAGTACATAATATCAATGAAATCAGTGAGATGACAGCAAGAAACGACCACTAGGGGTCCCAATAGTACTGGGATAAAGCCTAAACATGATATCTAGCATGATTGATAGCTCAATTACTTTATCACAAGATGAAAACACGGACATAAACATAATAGAGTCACTATACAGTGCCATGGAAACAACCAGGCCACAATTCTCACGGTGCACACTCGCACGCCCGTCACTTGGCATGTGTGTCACCTCAATACCAATCGTATAACATATAGTTCGGGGTTTCAAACCCTTAGAACCAAGTTTGAAAGCGTTACTTACCTAAAATTGAGCAAATCCTACTCCAAAATGTCTTTGCCCCTCGAATCTGTCTCCAAATCCCCCGAATCTAGCCACAAGCAGTACGATATAATTAATATAGGCTAAAGGAATCAATTCAACAAGCAAAATACGAAATTATAAGCAAAAGTCCGAAATAGGCTCGACCCGGCCCGGGGGCCTATGTCTCGAAATCCGACAAAAGTCATAAAACCCGAAAGCCCATTCACTCACGAGTCTAACTATACCAAATTTACCAAAATCCGACACCATTTGGCCATCCAAATCCCCAAAATCCACTCTCCAATTCTCAAGCCCTAAACCCCCAAATCTCCCCTCAAACACTCACCAATTAGGTCTAAAAATCAATGGGCAAACATCATTATTGAAGATAAATAGGCACAAGGAACATACCTCAGTGATTACTCCAAAATCTCTCTCAAAATCCCCAAAATCCGAGCTCAAAAATGATGAAAAATCTCAAAGTCTTCTATGGAAAAATCACTAAAATACTGCCTCCGCTCCTGCGATCAAGTGATCGCATATGTGTTCTTCCCGGGTGCGGGAACTACATCGCACCTGCGGTCCAAACTTGCACCTGCTCCCCTAAATCCGCTTTTGTGACCATCGCACCTGCGTCCTCTGCGCAGATGCTCCTTAGCCACATCTGCAGCTCCTCCTTCGCTTCTGCGTGCTTGCACCAGCGGTTCCCACTCCGCAGGTGCGGTTACACTAGTAGCAGCAGCTTCAGCTGTAATTCCTCAACTCCCATCAAGCTATTAACCACCCGATACAAACTTAGTCAAACCATCAAATCCCTCAAAACGCCATCAAAATACCAAATTACACCCGGATTCAAGCCTAAGAACTTCTAAACTTTCAAATTCCACAACGATGCCGAAACCTACCAAACCACGTTTGATTGACCTCAAATTTTGCACACAAGTCATATTCAACATTACGGACCTACTCCAATTTCCGGAATCAGAATCCAACCCCGATATCAAAAAGTCAACCCCCCAGCCAAACTTCCGAAAATTTGACTTTCGCCATTTCAAGCCTAAATCGGCTACATACCTAAAATTCACAGTACGGACACACTCCCAAGTCCAAAATTATCCAACGGAGCTAACGGAACCGACGTAACTCCATTCCGGAGTCGTCTTCACACCATTCCGACTATGGTCAAAATCCTAAGACTTAAGCTTCCGTTTTAGGGACTAAGTGTCCCAAAACACTCTGAAACCAAAATAAGACCTCCCGACAATTCTTATAAGCAGAAACAGATATGGGAAATGTAGTAAATAGGGGATGGGGGATAATACTCTCAAAACGACCGGCCAGGTCATTACATTAACCATGTCATAAAATATATTCAACATCTCATACACACTTCAAGAATTATTTAACGCAAAATATATCAAGTTACTCCAATTATTAACTAGATGCAATTCTCTAAGTGTTTAGCAAATAAGTAATATCAAAGTAAGCAAGTAAACACAAACTCTATCTACGATTTTTACTATACTTTATGTTTTGGGTACATCCGAGAACGGGAAGTAGTAAGCGGGGTTTCGATGAGGGGTTCATCTTCGATCTTTATCCAAATTCCTTCTTTCAAAAACGACTTCGTATGATAGAACCTCGCAAGACAAGAGAAGTGAAATCATTAGTAAAGTATGAAGTAAACAATAAACTAACTTATTTTTGAAATGATTTTATTTGAAAATATTTTTTGGACGATTGTTTCTGAAAATAGTTTTAAATTTTTTTGAGAAATTATTTTTGGAAAATAGTTTAAGAAAATAGTTTAAAAAATAATATAGGAAGCTCAGATATGCATTTTTTGATATCCGTCTAGATATGAGAACGGGAACCGCCTTGGTTGCCACTACGGCGGCCGACCGTGTCACCATCCTAAGGTTGTTGGTTCATTGCATCCTTGTCTTTTATTTTTCGATGTTTATCATCATCGCATCATTATTATAGGGCCCGGTCCAGAGGGTCATTCGGGGTGTCGTGGCCTAAAAACATTTCTCATCGGCCTAACGTGGCATCATGTTCAAACCAATGAAGTTCAACGCGGCGTAAAATCAAACTGGCACATCAAAGATGGAAGAACGGCCATGTCTTTACCAATAAAGTGTGCCAAAATGGTCTCATGTAACATTTCGTTTGAACTATAGCGACAAAGGGGGACTTGTAACAACATTAGCCAAACAAATCAAGATAACAGTCTTGTAAGAACAAAACAGTGATAGCGGACGAAATAAAACATGGCTCCATTTAGTAGTGTCAAAACCAGCAATGGCAAACAACCTACCAGCACATAAACTCTAAAATCTGAAACAGAACAAGCGGACAGCAACTGCAAAACCCAGATTCCGGCGGAATGACATGAATAACTGAATGGTCTGGTAGCGGCGTTCTAACCCGTCGTCGGAGACTACTGTTATTAGCGCAATAGAAATAAATCACAAGATAAAACAATAGGAGGCAAAAATGGGATGGGATAACAAAAATGAAGTATAATCGAATCGCCGGGAAAAGCTAATCTCCGACCAGTTCTGGTTTTATCTGATAAGGCCTTTACGCATAATATGACTTGCAAGTAAACAAAACAGAAACAACGAAGCCGCCGGAGTTGAGTTTTCCGGTTGGATCTCTGTCGAACTCAAATGGTCGGATTTGTTATAATCCTTCCCCTTTTCAATAGATTTATATAAGACCAAAGATGTGCACGAAAAAAATAGATCGATGGTTCACCGGCGTAAGCTATTTTCGGCTAGGTCTAGTATTTTGCCGCAACAACAAGGGGAAAGGGGAGAGAAGTAACCATCGCCAGCCATTTCCGGTGATGAAATGCGGCTAGCGGCAAGGGGGAGAAGGCGGCGGGTTCCCTCAAAGTTGAGACAGATGATGAGAGCATGAGAAAGTTTGTAGGGGAGGGGCGGCTGCTCTTCTAAAAAGAAAGAGAGAGAGAGGACTTATGAAATTAGGGTTTCTTAGTTCCCATAAAATCTGATAGGGTGGCCCTCTTTTTGTGTATAGTGTATTGTAGGTAAAAATATAAAATGTGGGGTGTAAACTTAGGGACCAAGTTTGGAGTAAAAAAAAAGGTAAAAATATAAAAGAAAATATATGGTCAAAAATGAAAGAAGGTCAAGTCACATCGATGTCATGTCATGTTAATGTCATGTCGCGTCAATATCTAGTCACATCAAATATCTTGTCTTCGGATGTTGACGGGACATTGAATTTGACTGGACTTGATATATATTTTGAAATTAATTCTACTGGTTTCCATATAATTATGAGACTGTGCTGCGAATTAAAATATAAATATTTAATTAGAAAATTTTGTAGTATTTACTCAAAAATATAACTACTACAATTGTGTCGTAGTAATTATTATTTTATTTTTGAAAAGATAATAAATTGATAGAATGTCTTAATGTTTGAAAAATAGGACAATTATTAATAAGTTGTTTGATATTTATAAAAATGCACAAAAATGGTAGTATTTAATTAATTGCAATAAAATGATAAAATTCCTATATTTTGTAGAAATAAGAATAATTATCAATAAATTGTATAAGAGTTAAATAATGTGCAAAATACTATATTTTATCATTTTTTAAATAGGAAGCCTACAGAAGTTAATTTTAAATACGAAAGGTCAAAATTGAGTGTCAATAGCTGCCCCTCTTTGACCGAAGATGATGTAAGAGTTTTCGGGCAAAGATATTGACGCCATACTCTATTTTGACCCGACATGACAGAATGAGGAATAGGGATGTTTTGAAGATTGTGACCGAACTCTAGTATTTGAGTTGCCTATATATCTCAAGTTGCAGGAGAATTAGGTCGCGTGTAGTTCTAGAAGATTGAGTACTACTTATGAATCGTAGCCTCATAGGGTGGAAAACACAAGTTCGAGAATGAAAAGGTTTGGACGTTGCTTCAAAAATTGCCCCTGTGTCGGACTGTGGTAACACTGGGACGCGAGTGTTGAATTGATAGATAGAATGAATGAATAGATTTTGATGTGAATGTGTCCAGGATCTGTGTTGAGTTTTCCTATATATCTCAGATGTAACGAGAATCAAGCCGGTTGTAGTTCGAGAAGTGATGGATGATTTGATTTTGATTTTTGATTTAAAATTTTCCCCAGCATCAAGCTGTGATAACACTGGGTGTTTTATTTTGATTATGAGGTTCAGATTACCGATACACCCCATGTCAATGGGACGTAACAATGATCCTTTGGGGCATATCGTCGATTACTGTTGGAAAGCTCGACGTCCGTCCTCAAAATATGCCCTAGTTTATTTGCTAGAAGATAGTTCCACGTTGTGTCGTGTCTTTGATAAGTAGAGTTGACGAAGTGTAGATTATGCTTTTGCCTGATTTGACAAAGATGAATATGTGATTTTTTGAACAAATTAGGGTCCCAGGTGGGAACCCTGATTCGAAAGAGATCTGGGAGAGATACCGGTCCGAATTGATAGAAGCACTTTAGATTTTGAAAGAAATCCGGGCTGCGTGCAGGTCTGAAGTGATCGGAGCACTTTGTATTATTGAAAGAAACTCAGGTTGTGTACCGGTCCGAAGTGATTAGAGCACTTTAGATTTTGAAGAAAATCTGGGTTGTGTGTCGGTCCGAAGTGATCAGAGCACTTTTATTTGAAGGAATTTTGGGTTGTGTACCCGTCCGAATCGATATCGGAGCATTTAAATTGAAAAGGGGGAATTCAGGTTATGTACCTGTCCGAAGCGATATCGGAGCACTTGAATGAAAAAGAAAATTTGGGTTGGCACCGGTCCGAAGAGATATCAGAGCACTTAAATGTAAAAAATAAATTTGGTCTAATGTACCGGTCCGAAGTGATATCGGAGCATTTTGGATGTGAAAAGGAAACTCGGGTTCTGTACCGGTCCGAAGCGATATTGGAGCATTTAAATATAAGATACCCGTATTGGAAGGTGGACGCCAGTAAAAATGGAACTTGAAAAAAATTCCCACTGTTCAGGAGGGCGCTTGGAAAGTATGGATTTGAAATGAAATGTCCATTGTTCAGGAGCGCGCCTGGAAAAGCAAGATGTGTTTTTTTCTATGTATTAAAAATTGATGGAAAGGGTTCTGTTATTAATAATTCAGGTATCCTATAGATGCAAAATGATATAATTTTAAATGACATGGCCGGGTCTGACTCAGACTGCCTACGTATCCAATTGGAATCAGGCAAAGAGATAGTTCGATTGCAAAAGATGACTGAATCTGATGCGGATTACCTACGTATTCCTACCAAAGGAAATCAAGTCGCGGCGTAGTTCCGAGTATATAGAAATATTTTTTAGTTTTCTATTACAAGAGTAGGACTTGACCCTATGTGGGTTGCCTACGTGTCTCCGCGTGGGAAGTCAGGTCGGGCGTAGTTTTGTTACGACAAAACCTAAACAAACTTAACTCATTTTGTTTTCTATGTTTTGTTTTGTTGTTTTATAGCTTTTTGTATAGAATATTGTAAAGAAAGACTACGATTTATTGACCGATCATCTTTTGACTTGACTTTGGTTGGTACCAACAATTAGTTTTGTGCATAAGAATTTCCACCATATACTTTCCATCAAATCAAGATCAACTTATGGGTAATTCCTATAGCTTCTAGTGGTACCTCATGTATACCTAAGTATCGACAAGATTTGTTTAACTTGCTTCAATCAAAGGTTTTGAATTCTACCTATCCTCATATTTCAAATGCCCTTGCCACAAAGAAAGTCCTAATTTGCACATATATTCAAAGTATTTTTTGTATTTTGTCTTTAGGACATTTTGCGAAGCACAACCATACTCAGAAAGATGTTCAATGCATGCAGTTGAGATACCATATGCTTGCCCTTTATGTGAGTATCCACTAATGTTAGAACACTTGGAGTAGGATCATGTAGGGCTTTTATTGGCTTGTAATGTAGGCTTGGGGCTAGGTGGGATGTTCATTGGCGGTAAGAGTGACTAATTCCTCCTTGAACACAGCACTGCATCCGTGTCATCTGCATTCAAACCATGCTTCGGTGCTTGATCTTGTTCGACTCGAAGTCCATTTCTTTTGTCTGACTTCTTTTGAACTTGTCTTCTTGTTGGAGGTTCTTCGTCCTTTTCAAAGTTCTTTTCTCACTTTTTTTTCGATTTTGAGGTTTCTCCTACTTTGCAAGAGTTTTCCCTTCTTTTGTTGGAGTTCCTCCTCTTTGAGTTTGTGGAGTTTTCTTTTTTTTGTTGGATCCTCCTTTTGAATTTGCGAAATTTCCTTTTTTTTCTTCAAGTCACGTCTGTGATTGTCTTGGACATTGTATCTTTTGCTTTTTCATGCTTGTCGCCTTCACTTTGGTCTTCGTCTGAAGCTACACGTTTTCTGTAACGATCCGATCGGTCGTTTTGAGCTTTAGCATTCCATTCGGTGATTTGAGACTTTGAGTAGCTTCATATTATGTATTATAACTGGCGTGTATGGTTGGGTTCATTTTTCTAGTGGTTCAAGATTGATTTGGAAGAATGATTCTCGTTTTAGAAGTTTTAACTTGGAAGAGTTGTCAAGGTTTGATTTTTTTGGTAAACGGGCTCGGAATCTGGTTTTAATTATTCCAATAAGTCTGTATAATGATTTTGGACATGTCCACAATGTTTGGTTAAATTTTGATGAGTTTTGGATAAGTTTGGGTTGTATGGTGATTGTTTTCGGTTTCGACGTTGATTTGAGCATAAAGGTTACAATATTGACCAAACGGTCTTTGATTCGTATTTCGACTAAACCATTATATACATATCGTAATTTTGGAGTCATAGCAACTGAAATCATCAAGTTTCTACATCGTATGAGAAATTTATGGTCATTTTACTAAGAATTGGGTTGCTAGATTTTTCAAATTATTAACGAAATTATCACTGAATTTGTATTTAAAAATCTGCACTATTTTCAAATATTGAAATCAATATATCTCCTTCATTATAAGGTCAAATGGAGTGATTCAAAAGCCTAACTTTACTGGAATGTTATGAGAAATCCATTTGAGGCATCAAAAGCGAGTTTCGGGATCATTTGGTACAAGAAACGAGGCAGAACAACTGAGCATTTTTGGCTATTAATGTTGTTGGAGTTTTTTTTATCGTGAAAGTTTGGGATTGGGAGAATTCAAGGATGTTCTTCAAGTTTCTTTCACGGGGTAAGGTCTAAATCATAACATAAGTATTTTTCTTTGATTCATTCCCTTGGTTTAAGCTTTAATCCATGATTTTAATTGAAAACCCATTTAATTCTTTAAATCAAGACCTGGGGTTATGTCCTAAATTTTAAAAATTAAAAATGAGTTAGAGGCATTTATTTACCGATTCCTTTTGGGGTTTTGTTCTCCTATATTAGAAGAACAACATACTCGAATTTGGCGAGTTTTGGAGGAGTATTTCGGGAGATATGAGACCCAACTAGTGTGGGTTGACTCTTGGGTTATGAACACCCAAGAGCGATGTTTTGGCGAATTAGTTGAGCTATCGGACTCTGATTGAGTCAATTTTTATTCGTGTGAGCTTGTATTGATTCGGCCTTCGCTTGGGTAAGCTTGGATTCGTAATCCAAGGCGGGTCCGATGTTGACTTTGGTTGACCTTTTGGGAAAAATTTAAAGATCAGCTTTATTTACTGTAATTGGTTTCTCTTGCATTGTTTGATGTTATTAAACCATTTTTTGTTAGATTTGAGCCTTGTGGAGGCGGATTTTAGGAGAAAAGCTATTTCGGAGGGTCGAGTTGGCCTAGTTGAGGTAAGTGACTTGGCTGACTTTGTGGGGGGGGGGGGGAGGGGGGGAACTACCTCTTAGGATTGGTATTAATTGATTCATTTGTGCTATTTGAGAGCCGTATATGCAAGGTTATGCGTGGGTACACGGGTTGTACGTGGTATTTGGCCGGTTTAGGGTACTTAGACTATTTTTCATGCTTTAGTTGAAATGCCATATCATATTTTAAATTCTCTTAGTTAATCTATTCTTGTTTGTGTTAGTCTATCTATACATGCCTTAATTTACTTGTTTAAAACTTATTCTACACCCTACTTGATAAATTACTCTCATGCTTGAGTTGAACTTGATGCCTCTTTTATTGTTACATGATATTTCTTCATTGTTAATTATCATTATTTGAAGTTATTGTTCGTGTTATCCCCTTCATTCTTGATTATCATTACTTGAAGTTATTGTTCATGTTATCTCTTTCCTTGTTGATTTCCACTATTTGATGTCATTGTTATATGTTATCTCTTTCATTGTGAGTCATTCCTATTTAATATCATGGTTATACATTATCTCATTGTTGAGTTGTTGGTGTTGAAGTTGTGAAGGCCATTATCATATTGAGGAGAAATTGTTATTGTTGAAACATTATACTTGTTGGGCATTTTACATTCACTGTTGTTGTTGATATTCTTGTACCTGTTGTGGTGGAGCCATGGGCTATTGTTGTAGAAATATTGATATTGTTAATTGTTGGCAAATTGTAATATATGGGCACTTGTGGTACGAGTTGTTATTGTGATGTGATATTGATGCGCATGCGGCAGTATACGGCTTGGGGTTAATGTGCGTGTGGCGGTATAAGGAGGGACTTATGTGCGTATTGCTTGTAGGGAAACTACGTGAAGCCACGCGATGTCATAAGGTGGGCTAAAGTGCGTGTAGCTATTTCGAAAAAAAACTGTTTTTAAAACCTTTTTCAAATGCAAGGCTCACGCGGCGGTATAAGAAAAGATTGTGTGAAATTGTGAAATGTGAACACTAGGCGATACCTCAGTTGTGATTGTCATTGTACATTCCATGTTTGGAAAACTTGTTGATGTGAATGGCCATTGTTCTTCCTTCAATCATTCATCCGCATTTTGATTGTGTTTGGTTATTCGTTGTTATTTTGGTGTTGCAATGATTATAGTTTCTTGTGTGAGTCACGCATTTTACATGATTTGTTGTGCCTCCGTTATAACTTAGTGAATTGATTGTCAATGTGAATTTAATTGCGTGGTGTCACTATATCATATTCTATTGAGTTGTTGGTAACATAATGGTTTAAACAAAATAATTATTAACATGCTTTATTCAGTGTGCCTCTTATGATAAAACTCGTCATCTCACTCAATGCCTTATTATTCTAAATGGTTGTCGCATTTTCACTGTAATTGGATTCTCAAATTATATTCATCACCTTATTAGATGTTTACCTTACTTAAAATTGTTATCATGTTTGTCTTTAACAAATTCTATATTTAATTCGTTAATTTAACTTATGTTTTTCTTTGTTTAAAAATGATAGTGTTACTCAATTTTATTGATTTCTAAACTAAACCCATCTTATACTCTGATTCATACAAATTGTATATTATTTTACTTTACTTGATTTCTAAAATAAACTCATTATTTTATTTGGTACCTTATCACAGTTGCAAAGTACATGGTAGGACGTGGGTTTTGCCGTGTGAAGGTGATTGTTATTGTGGGCACGAGGTGCCATATGAGTAAGATTTGGAAATTGTGGTTCATGACTTGTGGTTTATCAGGTGAGGTGCCTCGGGGTAATTCTTGTTGTAATTCCATGCGTTGGGAGCGGTTTGATTATTTGAGTTGTCATCTGTTTTTTTCCTTATTTGAGTTCATTTACATCTCATCGGTGTTCTGATTATGTTACTTCTTTATTACTCGTTTACTACTTGCTGCCATTTATGTTTCTATTACTTCATTGTTGGTTGTAAATCAATAATTTTTCTGTCGTTGGTCTTATATTGATGTTCTTTCCATTGTTAGCTATGTATATCTTGAACATGTTTCTATGTCTATTAGGTGTCTTGACCTGGCCTCGTCACTACTCTACCGAGGTTAGGCTTGATACTTACTGGGTACCATTGTGGTGTACTCATGCTACGATTCTGTACATTTTTGTACAGATCCAGGTATTCTGATTGTGTTGTTGAGAGTTGCGTCTGTGCGGCAGGAGACTTCAAGGTATACCTGCTTGACGTTCGCAAGCCTCGGAGTCACCATCTTACTTATGCTACTATTAAATTATAAACCAAAATAGTATAGTATTTAGAAATTCTAGTGTATTTCAGTAGAGCTTATGACTCCATACTACCGATTTTGGGAAATGTATAACTATTGGCCGCTTGCGGTCATGTATATCATTTAATGGTTTATGATAAATGATTAAATAGTTCAATTATGTTATTAAATTAGCATGTATTAGGCTTACCTAGTCTTAGAGACTAGGTGCCATCACGATATCCTAAGGTGGTAAATTGGGGTCGTGACATTTTTAGTGCGCGCAAGGAGGTTGGGCCAAGAGAGGGGTAGTGCTCGTAAGCACAAAGAAGGGTGTAAGCTAAGATATGGTTTGTCCAAGAAAAAGGCTTAAGGCTCAAAAGGGGAATACTAGGGATTAATGTCATTTGGTGGCAAACGGGTCAAAGAAGTCCTATGATCCATTCCTAAACCTAGCGTTACTCAGGATTTCGACACAATAAACATTCGAAGTGATATCGGAGCATTCACAGAAAAGTAAATCTCCACGAAGTGGGAGTGACATAAATGAAAATTCGAATCTCCACGTGATGGGAGTATTCGGCGGGCTGTAGTACAGTTTCGATGCAATATCGGAGCATAGACAGGAATTTAAAATATGAATCTCCATGCGATTGGATGATTCAACGGGTTGTAGTACCGTTTAGATGCGGTATCGGAGCATAGACAGGAAAGTAAAATCTGAATCTCCACGTGACGGGAGGATTCGACGGGCTGTAGTACCTTTCCGATGCGATGTCGGAGCATAGACAAGAATTAAAATTTTGAATCTCCACGCGATTGGAGGATTCGAAGGCTATAGTACCATTCCGATGCGATATCGAAGCATATACAGGAATGAACATTTCAATTCTCCACGCGATGGGAGGATTTGACACACTGTAGTACCGTTCCGATGCGATATCAGAGCATTGATAGGAATGTAAAATCTCCACGCGATGGGAGTGGCTGAAATGTAAAATCTCTATGCAATGGGAGATACAGGAATTGAAAACTCCACACGATAGAAGTGGCTGAAATGTAAAATCTTTGCGCGCGATGGGAGAGATAGGAATTGAAAACTCCGCAGGATGGTCTTTTTTTTTGGTTTTTGAAAAATTAGATCGAACCCGAGAAGGGCCCTTGATTGATTTTTGGTTTTTTTATATTTTAAAAATGTGACCGAACCCGAAGGTTACCCACGTATCTCGTTGAAATGAGAATCAGGTCCGGCATAGTTCAGAAATATTAGAAATAAAGGAGAGATATTTTGGATTTGAATTTTCTCAATGAGAGAGGATAATATTTTGGATTTTTATTTTGATGTCTCACGAGGAGACTTCTAGTATATATATATATATATATATATATATATATATATATATATATATATATATATATATATATATATATATATATATATATATATATATATATATATATATATATATATATATATATATATATATATATATATATATATATATATATATATATATATATATATATATATATATATATATATATATATATATATATATATATATATATATATATATATATATATATATATATATATATATATATATAGGACGAGGAAAACCGGACCCATTACAGGTTGCCTACGTATCTTGAAACGAGGTCAAGAATCTGGTGCGCGTAGTTCATTAAGATTAGAGAGTATAAGGTGTATGGTTTTCAACACTTCTTTTACTCTCCTATTTATGAAGGATTGCAATTAACTACATTAATTGCATCAAAGATAAGTATACAATGTAAGGGTTTAGACAAACTCGGAGCGATGCCTCATTGTGCCCATGATCGAGTGTGGTATCCCTGGAGTTGAAGAGTGACTCCATCCAGAAGATGTGCCCCAGTTGCTTCGATCCCCCCTGACTATTTGCGAGACAGTTGTTGTGGTTGTCTCCCAATTGACTGCAGGGACGTTTTGTTGCAATCTTCCAGCTGTCCACAAGAACCTTTTGGTGATCGTCTCCGACTATTAGCCGGGGCGATTACCTGATCAAGATATAAAAATGTTGTGGAAGTAGTGCTGTCATAAAATGATGAAATTAAGAATTGATTGTACAACTAACACTCCCCTGATTGTTTGGTTATTATTCCATAATGTCCGATATCAGATGTTATCTCTTGTGCAGTCCTAGGATGATGCACCTTTTGGTAGTCCACAAAATTATTTGATAATCGTCCCCGGTTGACAACCGGGAACGATGTTCTGATCTGAACATAGAAAAGTGGTGATAGCAGCAAAGTCATGAAAAATGATGGATTTTATTGTAAAACTACTACTCCCCTGACTATCGAACTGATGTTCCACCAAGTTCGAGACCAGATGTTATCTCCCATGAAGTGTCCGGGATGATGTACCTGCTAAACCCAAACGAGAAAATGTGAGAGTCCCTCTCAGGTGAAGCTATAAAATTAAGAGGGTGCGGAGTTAGGCCGTATAGCCAGTGATGTATCCGATTGTGATCAGGAACGCAATATTCGCATTCTCTGATGGTTTCGGAGATAATGTTGTACCTCCTGCATTCAAAGAAAAATTCATAATTCGAGCGAGGGAAGTTGATTCACGTTGACTTGAGGCTTCGCTTTTTCTTCTTTGTTTGTCCGAGTCGTGCGGGCATGACACTCCTTGGAAGCTAACTAACAGCCTGCCCCTACAACAAAAGTGGGTTGACTTGTATTGAATCTCTGAATATGGAAAGTGGAAATGAACACCATGACTCCATAGTCATATGTTGGAAGAAAGGACCTGCATCCCATATTTTGGGACTTAAGTCGAGTGAGGGTTGGGGTAAGACTAGTATTGTCACGACCCTAATTCCCTCCGTAGGATGTCGTGATGGCACCTAGTCTCTATGACCAGGTAAGCCTAATAGTTAATAATAACTTGACGTAAATAATTAACAAAATACTAAAACAAGGCTGGATAACTAATATAAACATCCGAAAACAGGATCAACAATAGTACACTCCCCAAGACCGGTGGAACTGAGTCATAAGCTCTATAGAATAAGAATAAAAACTAGAATATCAACTACATCACTATCTGAAAGAAAATACAACAGAAAGTAAAGATAGGGAAGGTGACTCCGAGGCCTGCGGACGTAGAGTAGGTATACTTGAAGTCTCCAAAGGCAGCTACTCAAATGAACTCTAGCGTCTAGCGCGTGCAGACATACCTGGATCTACACAAAAAGATATGCAGAGCATAGTATAAGTACACCACAACGGTATCCAGTAAGTATCAAGCCTAACCTCGGTAGAGTAGTGACGAGGCCAGGTCAAGACACCTACAAGGATATAAATAAACAATATGAAACATAATAAGGATAAATAATAAAAGTGGAGAAATAAATTATACGAAATAGTTAACAACATGAACTAATACCGGAATTGTAAGTACGAAAATAAAATAAATAAATCAGTTAAAGAGAACCACAATGATCATATACAGACAATTACCGACAAAAACAAGGAAGAACAAAACAACAAGAATCACAACGAGGTACCGCCTCGTGTACAATAAGAATCACCACCGAGGTACCACCTCATGTATATATATCAAGAATCACAACTGAGGTACCACCTCGTATTCACAATTCACAATCCCAATCACAATCTTTCCTTATGCCATTGCGTGAGCCTTACATTTGAAATAGGTTTTGAAAAAACTGTTTTCCCGAATTAGCTATATGCATTTTAGCCCACCTTAAGGCGCTGCGTGGCTTCACGTAGTTCCCCTGCAAGCAACACGCACATAAGTACCACCTTATACCGCCACATGCACATTAACCCCAAGCCTTATACCGCCGCATGCGCGTCAATAACACATCATAATAACAACTTGCACCACAAGTGCCCATATATCACAACTTGCCAACAATCAACAATATCAATTTTTCAACAACAATAGTCCATGGCTCCACCACAACGAGTACAAGAATATCAACAATAATAATGAATGTAAAATTCTCAACAAGAAAGGTATCTCAACAATTATCAACTTTGCTTCAAAATGATACGGCTTCCACAACTTCAACATCAATAACTCAACAATGAGACGGATAACGTGTAACTACGAACTAAATACCAATAACTCACAGTGGAAGGAATAACATGACTTCGAATGAAAATAATGACAATGAAAGAGATAAGGGGGAAACAAGTTCAACTAAAGCATGAGAGCAATTTATCAACTAGGATGTAGAACAAGTGTTAAAAAAGTCAATTAAGACACGTAAGGATAGACTAACAAAAATTAGAATAGATTGACAATGAGGATTTAGAACATGATATGGTATTTCAATTAAAGCATGGAAATAGTCAAAGTAGCCTAAACCGATAAAATACCACATACAACCCGTGTATCCACTCGTCACCTTGCGCACACGACTTTCACATAGTACAAATGAATCAATAAATATCAAACTTAAGGGGTAGTTCCCCCACACAATCTTAGGCAAGATACTTACCTCTACTAGGCCAATTCAACCCTCGGAAACAGTTTTTCCCTTAAAATTCACCTCCACACGGCTCAGATCTAACCAAAATCGACTTAATATCATCAAACAATGCTAGGGAGATCAGTTATAATAGATAAAGCTAAGATCTCTACACTTTTCCCAAAAAGTCAATAAAATTCAACCCGGGGATTGCCCGATCAAAACCCGAGTCCAATGGTAGATTCCGACTCCCCATGACCCCATGAGTTCATATATGTGATTAGTTTTAAAATCCGAGTCCAAATCGACTCTCAAAACTCAAATTCTTTTTTTTCAAAAACTTGACAAGGTTTCACAATTTTTCACTTTGATTCACATGATTTTGATGTTAAAATCTAAGATATATTGATGGAATATGATTAGAAAGTGACTAGAATCACTTACCCAAAGTTTGTAGGTAAAAATCTTCTCTCCAAATCGCCTCCTACCGATTCTAGGGTTAAAAAATGAGAGAATGTTTTCAAAATCCCGTCTCCCAACCCTCGCAATGTCGCATTTTTGACACAGGGTTCGCATTTGCGAACCCTCGCAATTGCGAACTGGACAGCATCGCAAAAGCGAACAAATGCTCGCAAATGTGAAGTAAGTCAAAATCATGGTTCCTTGGCAATTGCGACATCTGCCCCCATACTTTCACCTTCGCAATTGTGACGTAGGTGCTCGCAATTGCGATAACTGAGCACCAGCACACCCGCAATTCATTTTAAGTTCAACACCATTCTGATACATGTCTGGAACTCACCCGAGCCCTCAGGGCTCCAAACCAAACATCCACACAAATCTAAAAACATCATACGAACTTATTCGCGCGATCAAAACACAATAATAACATCTAAAACTACGAATTGAACTCTAAAACGCATGAATTTCAAAGTAAAGTTCAAAATTTCTAAAACTACAACTAAACGTCTGAATCTTATCAAATCAACTCCAAATGGTATCAAAATTTGCAAACAAGTTATAAATGTCATAACAGACCTATTCCAAGTTCCAAAATCAAATTCCTAGCTCGATAGCTAAAGGTCAACCTACGATCAAAATTTTCTACTTCGAATAGCCAAATTTCGGCAAATCAACACAAATCAACCTACGGACTTCCAAAATCACTTCCGGGTATACGCCCAAGTCCGAAATCACGATACGAAACTATTAGAGTCATCAAAACATAGTTCTGTAGTCATTTTCACATAATTCAAAGTTTGGTCAATATTTTCTAATTTAAACATCTAAGTCAAGAATCAAGGGGTCCGAATCAACCCGAATGCTTCCAGGAACGAAACTAACCAACCCCACAAAGTGATAAAATCATAAACACACATGCGTGAAGAATAAATAGGGGTAATGAGGTGCAATTACACAAAACAACCGATTGGGTCGTTACATTCTCCCCCTCTTAAAACAAATGTTCGTCCTCGAACGTGCATAAGGACATACCTGAAGTGGTGAATAGATGAGGATAATGACTCCGCTCATATCATGCTCGGTCTCCCAGGTCGCCTCCTCTACCGGATGAACCCTCCACTAAAGCTTTACTAAACAATGGTTTTTTATCTTAACTTCCATACCTGTCGGTCTAAGATAGCCACCAGCTCCTCAATATAAATCAAATCCTCGTCCAATTGGACTGTGCTGAAGTCTAGAAAATGAGACGGATCACCATAATACTTTCGGAGCATAGATACATGGAACACCGGATAAACCGCGGACAAACTAGGTGGCAATTCTAGCTTGTAGGCCACCTCACCGATCCTCTCAAGGATCTCAAAATGTCCGATATACCTAGGGCTCAACTTTCCCTTCTTCCCGAACCTCATCACACCATTCATGGATGAAACTCGGAGCAAGACTTGCTCACCAACCATGAATGCAACATCGCGAACCTTCCGATCCGCATAACTCTCCTGTCTAGATTGGGTTGTACGAAGCCGATCCTGAATCAACTTTACCTTCTCCAAGGCTTCTCGAACCAAATATGTGCCTAACAACTTAGCCTCTCCCGACTCAAACCACCCAACTGGTGAACGACACTGTCTCCCATATAAGGCTCATAAGAAGCAATCTGAATACTCGATTGGTAGTTGTTGTTATAGGCAAACTCCGCAAGCGGCAAGAACTGATCCCAAGAACCCCCGAAATCCATAACATAGGCACGAAGCATATCCTCCAATATCTGAATGGTGCGCTCAGACTGTCCGTCCATCTGGGTGTGAAATGTTGTACTTAATTCAAATCATGTGCCTAACTCACATTGTACAGCTCTCTAAAAATACGTTGTGAACTGCGTACCCCGGTCAGAGATGAGGGATATCGGTACGTCATGAAGTCGGACAATCTTGCGGATATAGATGTGAGCCAGCTGCTCTAAAGAATAGGTAGTCACTACCGGGATAAAATGAGTCGACTTGGTCAACCTGTCCACAATCACCCATACCACATCAAATTTCTTCTGAGTCAGTGGGAGCCCAACAACGTACTCCATGGTGACGCACTCCAATTTCCACTCGGGAATCTCAAGTCGCTGAAGCAAACCACCCAGCCACTGATGCTTGTACTTCACCTGCTAACAATTTAGGCACTGAGCTACATACTCCAATATGCCTTTCTTCATTCTCCTCCACCAATAGTGCTCCCTCAAATCCTGATACATCTTAGCGGCACCCGGATGAATGGAGTACCGCGAACTGTGGGCCGCCTGAAGAATCAACTCACGTAACCCATCCACAATGGTGGAAAATGTAACCAGCCCTACATCCACAACACACCGTCATCTGAGATAGTAACCTCCTTGGCATCACCATGTTGAACCATGTCCTTAAGGACAAGCAAATAGGGGCATTTTATTGACGCTCTCTGATACGATCATATAATGAAGACCGAGAAACCATGCAAGCAATAACTCGATTGGGCTCCGAAACATTCAATCTAACAAATTGATTGGCCAAGGCTTGAACATCGAATGCTAATGGCCTCAACATTGTCGGTAGATATGCTAAACTGCCCAAACTCTCCACCTTTCGGCTCAAGGCATCAGCCACCACATTGGCCTTTCCATGATGATATATAATGGTGATATCATAGTCCTTAAGCAATTCTAACCACCTCCGCTGCCGCAAGTTAAGTTCTTTCTGTTTAAGCATATGTTGTAGACTCCGGTGGTTGGTAAAAACGTCACAAGGAACATTGTACAAATAGTGCCACCAAATCTTCCATGCATGACCAATGACTGCCAACTCCAAGTCGTGGACTATATAATTCTTCTCATGGGTCTTCAAATGCCGAGATGCGTAGGCAATCACCCTACCGTCTTGCATCAACACCGCATCAAAGCCAACACGTGATGCATTACAATACACAGTATAATACCCGAACTCGTAGGCAACACCAACACTGGGGTTGTAGTCAAAGTAGTCTTAAGCTTTTGAAAGCTCACCTCACACTACTCGGACCATCTAAAATGAGAACCCTTCTGGGTCAATCTGGTTATAGGTGCACCTATAGATGTGAAACCCTCCACGAAATGACGATAATACTCAACCAAATCAAGGAAACTCCAGATCTTAGTAGTTGAAGACGGTCTGGGCTAACTATACACTACTTTAATCTTCTTCGGATCTACCTTGATCCCCTCACTCGACACCACATGACCCAAAAATGTCACCGAGTCAAGCCAGAATTCACACGTTGAGAATTTTGCATATAACTTCTGCTCTCTCAAGGTCTGAAGTGTGATCCTTAGGTGCTGCTCATGATCTTCCCTGTGGCAAGAGTACACCAAGATGTTGTCAATAAACATATTGATGAATGAATCAATATAAAGCTGGAATACAATGTTCATTAGGTGCATAAATGCTGATAGGGCATTGGTCAGCCCAGATGACATCACAAGGAACTCATAGTGACAATACCGAGTCCCAAAGGCAGTTTTCGGAATATCCGGATCCTGAATATTTAGCTGATGATAACCTGACCGCAAATCAATCTTTGAAAATACTCTGGCACATTGTAGCTAATCAAACAAGTCATCAATGTGTGGCAATGGATATCTGTTCTTCACTGTAACCTTGTTTAACTGCCGATAATCAATACACATGCTCATAGAACCATCCTTCTTCTTCACAAACAAGACTAGAGAACCCTAAGGCGACACACTAGGCCGAATGAAACCCTTATTAAGCAACTCTTGCAGCTGCTCCATTAACTCCTTCAACTCTACAAGGGCCATACGATATGGGGGAACATAAATGGGTTGGGTGCCCGGCAACAAGTCAATACCAAAATTAATATCCCTATCGGGCGGCGTGCCCAGAAGATTCACTGGAAATATATATGGGAAATCTCTCACTATCGGAACAGACTCAACGGTAGGAGTTTCAACACTAACATCTCTCACAAAGGCTATATAAGCATCACAACCCTTCTCAACCATCCGATGTGCCTTTAGAAATGATACAACCATGCTAGGAACATAATCCAATGCACCTCTCCACTCTAACCATGGTAAACCTGGCATAGCTAGCATCACAATCTTGGCGTGACAATCTAGAATAGCATGATAGAATAACAACCAGTCCATGCCCAAGATAAGATCAAAGTCTACCATACTAAGTAACAATAAATCAACTCTAGTCTCAAAACCACCAATAACAACTAAACACGCCTGATACACACGGTCCAAAACAATAGACTCTCCCACAAGTGTGGGTACATAAATTAGAGAACTCAAAGAATCATGGGATATATCCAAATACGGAGCAAAGTAAGATGACACACATGAATAAGCGGGTCCCGGATAAAATTAGATTGATGCTTCTCTATGGAAAATATGAACTATACCTATAATGACAGAGTCTGAAGCAACTGCCTCCGTCCTACTCCAAAAAGTATAAAATATGGCCTGACCTCCCCCTCTAGGGCGACCTCTACCCGCCCGTCCCCCACCCCTAGCTTGCTATGTGGGTGGAGCGTCAACTGGGGCAGCAACCATGGCCTAAGAAGTCTGTGGACCTGACTGAATCCGTGGAGCCTGAGTAGTTTGTGGAGGTGCACCCCTCCTGAGTCTGGGGCAGTCTCTAACCACATGGCGGGTATCACCACACTCAAAGCAAGCTCTCGGTAGGCGTGGCTGCTTGGACTTTCTCGGGACTAGTCGGCTGGACTAACCGCTAAAGGCACCTCGTGTAGGAGGTGCGCTAGAAAGTGGCTAAGCAAAGTGTGCAACCTGAGACCTCGGAACGATCGGAGCACCACTAAAAGCTAGAAGTGTTGAGTGAACTAAATGGCTCACATAACCTTTGCCATGATGGGCTATAGCTGCAGCGTGACCACTACTAAATCCTCCAGTAACTCGAGGCCTCTTGGCCTCGCTGTCGTCTCCCTCATAGCCTCGCAAGCCCTCCAACCTCCATGTAATGTCTACCACTTGCTGATATGGGGTATTTGTCTCAAACTCTCAGGCCATGCTGAATCTAATACCATAGTTGAGCCCCTCGATAAATAGACGGACTAGCTCTTTGACCGAAGAAACCAAGGCAAATCAATGAATCGGACAGCATACTCCGACACTGTCATAGTACCGTAGCGCAGCTGCTCAAACTCTGTGAGGCATGCTTCCCTAAGGGTCTGAGGAACAAGCTCTCTCAAGAACAACTCTGTAAACTGAGTCCATGTAATTGAAGATGTATCAGCTAGGCTACCCTCCTCGTACACTCACTACCACTAAAATGCCGCTCATGATAGCTGGAAAGTAGTGAAAGCAACCCCCCTCGTCTCCACAATACCCATGGTGCGGAAAATACAGTGGAATTCCTCAAGAAAAGCATATGCATTCTCTGAAGCTAAACCACTGAAAGTAGTAGGGTGATACTTCTTGAATCTCTCGAGTCTAAGCTGCTCGTCCTCAGATGTTGCTTCCCTAACCGTGGGCTGAACTGGAACAACAGGCTGTACTGGTATAACCTCAGGCACTTGATCGACCTGGACCTGCTGCTCTAGTGTACGGGCCGTAGGAGTCTGAGCTCCTCCCCCAGCCTGAGATGTAACTGGTGCAAGTGGAATCAACCCCGCCTGAGCTAAGGTACCAAACATGCTCAAGAACTGTGCGAGGGTCTCCTGAAGTGTTGGGGTAGAAACAGGCACCTCGGGTTCCTGCCCCCCAACTGGAGCTACTGGTGGCTCCTCTGTCGCAACTCGGGCAGGTGCTCTGGATGCACCACGTGCCCCTTCCTCGGCCTCTACCCCAGACTCTCGCGGCTCTAGCAGGGGGCGCGGGTTTCTGATCATTGGATCCAGTAGTGCGTGTCCTCATCATAAGTGAGAGAATAGAAAGTCAAAGATTCAGTTTTTGAAGTCAACCTATTTGCACGATAAGGAATCAAAGAAGTTAAGTTTTCCTAACAGTTCCATAGCCTCTCGAAGATATGTACAGACGTCTCCATACCGATCCACAAGACTCTACTATACCCGCTTATGACTCATAACACCTATGAACCTAGAGCTCTGATACCAACTTGTCACGACCCCAATTTTCGTCAGTAGGATGTCGTGATATCACCTAGTCTCCATGACTAGGTAAGCCTAACAGTTAATAATAACTTGATGGAAATAATTAACAAAATACTAAAACAAAGCTGAATAACTGATATAAACTTCCGATAGTAGATCAACAACAGTACACTCTCCAAGACCGGTGGAATTGAATCATAAGCTCTATAGAATAAAAACTAGAATATCTACTACATCACTATCTGAAAGAAAATACAACAGGAAGTAAAGTTAGGGAAGGTGACTTTGAGTCCTGCAGACATAGATCAGGTATACCTTGAAGTCTCCAAAGGCAGCTACTCAAATCAACTCTAGCGTCCGACACGTGCAGACGTACCTGGATCTGCACAAAAAAATATGTACAGCGTAGTATGAGTACACCACAATAAATATCAAGCCTAACCTCGATAGAGTAGTGACGAGGCCCTGTCAAGACACCTACTAGGATATAAATAAACAGTATGAATACATAATAAGGATAAATAATGGAAAGCGGAGAAATAACTTATACAAAACAGTTAACAACATGAACTAATACTAAAATTGTAAGCATGAAAATAACATAAATAAATCAGTTAAAGAGAAACACAATGATCATATACGGACAATAACTGACAAAAACAAGGAAGAACAAAATAACAAGAATCACAACGAGTTACCGCCTCGTGTACAATAAGAATCACCACCGAATTACTGCCTCGTGTATATATATCAAGAATCACAACTGAGGTACCGCCTCGTATTCACAATTCACAATCTCAATCACAATCTTTCCTTATGCCAACATGTGAGCCTTACATTTGAAATAGGTTTTGAAAAAATAGTTTTCCTGAAATAGCTACACGCACTTTAGCCCACCTTATGGCACCACGTGGCTTCACGTAGTTCCCCTACAAGCAACACGCACATAAGTACCACCTTATACCGCCACATGCACATTAACCCCAAGCCTTATACCGCCGCATGCGCGTCAATAACACATCATAATAACAACTTGCACCACAAGTGCCCATATATCACAACTTGCCAACAATCAACAATATCAATTTTTCAACAACAATAGTCCATGGCTCCACCACAACGAGTACAAGAATATTAACAATAATAATGAATGTAAAATTCTCAACAAGAAAGGTATCTCAACAATTATCAACTTTGCTTCAAAATGATACGGCTTCCACAACTTCAACATCAATAACTCAACAATGAGAAGGATAACGTGTAACTACGAACTAAATACCAATAACTCACAGTGGAAGGAATAACATGACTTCGAATGAGAATCATGATAATGAAAGAGATAAGGGGGAAACAAGTTCAACTAAAGCATGAGAGCAATTTATCAACTAGGATGTAGAACAAGTGTTAAAAAAGTCAATTAAGACACGTAAGGATAGACTAACAAAAATTAGAATAGATTGACAATGAGGATTTAGAACATGATATGGTATTTCAATTAAAGCATGGAAATAGTCGAAGTAGCCTAAACCGATAAAATACCACACACAACCCGCGTATCCACTCGTCACCTTCCGCACACGACTTTCACATAGTACAAATGAATCAATAAATATCAAACTTAAGGGGTAGTTCCCCCCCCCCCCACAATCTTAGGCAAGATAATTACCTCTACTAGGCCAATTCAACCCTCGGAAACAGCTTTTCCCTTAAAATTCACCTCCACACGGCTCAGATCTAACCAAAATCGACTTAATATCTTCAAACAATGCTATGGAGATCAGTTATAATAGATAAAGCTAAGATCTCTACACTTTCTCCAAAAAGTCAACAAAATTCAACCCGGGGATTGCCCGATAGAAACCTGAGTCCAATGGTAGACTTACACCGCCGCATTAACCCTAAGCCTTACACCGCCGCATGATCGTGAATAACACATCACAATAACAACTCGCACTACAAGTGCCCATATATCACAACTTGCCAACAATCAACAATATCATTGTTCCCACTACAATAGCCCATGGCTCCACCACAACGTGTAAAAGAATATCAACAATTACAATGAAAGAAAAATTCTCAAAAAGAAAGGTATCTCAACAATTATCAACTTTGCTTCAAAATGATACGACTTCCATAACTTCAACACCAATAACTCAAAAACAAGAAGGATAACGTGTAACTACAAACTAAATACCAATAACTCGTAATGGAAAGAATAACATGACTTCGAATGAGAATAATGGCAACGAAAGAGTAAACTAGTAACAATGACTTCAAATAATGATAATTAACAATGAGAGAGATAACATGTACAATGACTTCAAGTAATGATAATCAACAATGAAAGGGATGACATGTATCAAATAAGGGAGCAACAAGTTTAACTAAAACATGAGAGCAATTTATCAAGTAGGATGTAGAACAAGTGTCAAACAAGTCAATTAAGGCACATAAGGATAGACTAACACAAATAAGAATAGATTGACTATGAGGATTTAGAACATGATATGTCATTTCAATTAAAACAAGGAAATAGGTTAAGTAGCCTAAACCGATCAAATATCACGCACAACCCATGTACCCACTCGTCACATTGCGTACACGGCTTTCACATAGCACAAATGAATCAATCAATACCAAACCTAAGGGGTAGTTCCTCCACACAAAGTTAGGCAAGATACTTACCTCAACTAGGCCAATTCAACCCTTGGAAATAGCTTCCCCCTAAAATTTGCCTCCACACGGCTCAAATCTAACCAAAATTGACTTAATATCATCAAACAATGATAGGCAGATCGACTACAATAGATAAAGCTAAGATCATTACATTTTTCCCAAAAGTCAACAAACGTGTTGCTAGGGCCCGTCAGGTCAAAACCTGGGTCCAATGATAGATTTCATCTACCCATGACCTCACGAGTTCATATATATAATTAGTTTCAAAATACGAGTCCAAATCGACTCTCAAAACTCAAATTATTATTTTTCAAAAACTTGAAAGGGTTTCACAATTTTTCACTTTGATTCACATGATTTTGATGTTAAAATCTAAGATATATTGATGGAATATGATTAGAAATAGATTAGAATCACTTACCCAAAGTTTGTAGGTGAAAATCCTCTCTCCAAAATCACCTCATACAGAGTTTAGGGTTCAAAAATGAGAGAATTTCTTCAAAATCACGTCGCCTAGTCCTTTGTACAATCTGTAGATGTCGCATTTGCGACACAAGATTCACATTTGCGAACCCTCGCAATTGCGGACCAGGGTTTGTATTTGCAAACCCTGACAGCCTCATGCATCATCGCAATTGCGAGAAAAGGCTTCACAATTGCGAACTAGACAACATCGCAAAAGCGAACAAATGTTCGCAAATGCGAAGTAAATCAAAATCCTGCTTCATTCACAATTGCGAAGGAGAAGTAACAATTGTGACATCTGCCCCCTTACAGTCACCTTCGCAATTGCGAGGCTAGTGCTATCAATTGCAATAACTGAACAACAGTACACCAGCAGTTCATTTTAAGTTCAAAACCATTCCAATACATATCTGGAACTCATCCGAGCCCTCAAGGCTCCAAACCAAATATCCACACAAGTCTAAAAACATCATACGAACTTGCTCGCGGGATCAAAACACAAAAATAACATCTAAAACTACGAATTGAACTCAAAAATACATGAATTTCAAAGTAAAGTTCAAAATTTCTAAAATCAAAACTAAACGTCTGAATCTTATCAAATCACTCCAAATCATATGAAATTTTGCAAACAAGTTCTAAATGGCATAATGGACCTATTCCAAGTCCCAAAATCAAATTCCGAGCTTGAAAGCTAAAAGTCAACCTACGATCAAACTTTTCAACTTCAAAATGCCAAATTTCGACAAATCAACATAAATGAACCTACGGACTTTCATAATAACTTCCGGGCATATGCCCAAGTTCGAAATCATGATACAAAACTATTAGAGTCATCAAAATATAGTTCCGGAGTCATTTTCACAAAAGTCAAAGTTTGGTCATTATTTTCTAATTTAAACTTCTTAGTCAAAAATCAAGGGGTCCGAATCAACCTGAAAGCTTCTCGGAATGAAACTAACCAACCCCGCAAGTCATAAGATCATAAAAATACATGTGTGAAGTATAAAGAGGGGTAACAGGGCACAATTGAACAAAATGGCCTATCGGGTCGTTATAGGTATGGTATTTTATGATTTGGAATTTTGCGTGAAGTTTGGTTGACGCTCTCAGAGATTTCTGGGTTGAGAGCATCATTACACTATTCCAAAAGAATTGCCCCAGTTTCCTATACTGAGGAAAGTATTTTGAAATAGTGGGGAGACTGAACCCATATGTTGGGTTGCCTACGTATCCTGCTAATGTAAGGCCCCGTAAAATTTCACCTAGAACCCGGGGTTTCATGATGCCAAGGTAGACACATGTGTTGATGATTGTAGACTTATGCCAAGCAAGGAAATGGGCAAATTTTGGAGGTTATTTTGCGGTAAATTATGCGACCGTATAACCGTACCGCGGGCCCGCACATCTGTCGCAGAAGCCAACATGAGAAATTTCAGAAAGCGGTGTTGCGGTCCTTTATGCGACCGAAGAATTGGTCTACGGACCGCACACCTGTCGGATACATGTAAAGAAATGCCCATACCTGCACAGAAATAGTCAGGTTGCATGGCACTCCGATTTCTATTATCTCCCATCGAGGGGCACAGTTCACAGCTAACTTTTGGAGGAAATTTCAGCAAGGTTTGGGTACTCAGGTGAAACTTAGTACAGCCTTCCATCCACAGACTGACAGGCAAGCAAGGCGAACCATTTATACGCTCAAGGATATGTTGTGCGCTTATGTTCTTGACTTCAAGGGTTGCTCGGATGATCATTTTCCACTCATAGAATTTGCCTACAATAATAGTTATCATGCTAGCATTCAGATGTCACCGTTCGAGGCCTTATATGGTAGGCGATGTAGATCTCCTACTGGATTGTTCGAGATTGGGGAAGCGGAGTTGATAGGGATAGACCTCGTGCATCAGGATATGAAGAAGGTTAAGATCACTACTGAATGGTTGAAAACCGCTTAGAGTCGTCAGAAGTCCTATTCGGATGTGCGTCACAGGGATTTGGAGTTCAAAAGGGATGATTGGGTATTCTTGAAGGTTTCCCCCATGAAGGGTATAATGCGGTTTGGTAAGAAAGGAAAATTAAGTCCGAGGTACGTCAGACCATACAAGATCATTCAGAGAATTGGTCTGGTAGCTTATAGGTTGGAGTTACCACTAGAGATGTCTTTAGTGCACCCGGTGTTTCATGTATCCATGTTGAAGGAGGTGGTTGGAGATCCATCACTTATTATTGCGGCTGATACTATAGAGGTTAATGAATAACTGACTTATGAAGAGATTCCAGTTGCCATTATTGATAGGCAAGTCCGAAAGCTAGGAAAAAAAATAAATTTCCTCCGTGAAAGTATTACGGCAAAGTCAACAGATTGAAGAGGCCACCTGGGCAGCAGAGGAAGAGATGAAGAAGAAGTACCCTCATTTGTTTCAATAGCTATGTAATTATTTTTATGAAGTGTCCCCCGAGGAATTATTATTATGTATCACATGTACAGTTTATGCTAAGGGTGTTCCGTTCTCGTAATAAATTGCTTATGAGGCCACGGTTGGTTTTAATTCCATGTTGTGTTGCGTCGTTAGATTATGTACATGTTGTTAGGGTTGGTTTCTAGGATTCTCTGGCAGGTGGATAGGCTCAGTTACAGGGGAAACTCTGCCGAAATTTCTTTTTTTGAAAATTTAGAGAGTTAGTCAAAAATTTGGAACAGCTAGTATGTGAAGTAACAATTGGGCCACATTGGATGCTAGTGGTGCACTATAACCCTCATTCGAGGTCGAATGATCTTAAGCGGGGGAGGATGTAAGGCCCCGTAAAATTTCACCTAGAACCCGGGGTTTCGTGATGCTAAGTTAGACTTATGTGTTGATAATTGTAGAGTGCGGTATAGACTTTTTTTGGCTGAATAGTGCATTGGGGAGATAAAGAAAAATTGTTGCGGAACAGGGCATTTCTGCGGTCCATTATGCGACCGCAGAACTGTTTTGCGGACCGCAGTCCAGCCGGAGAGTGAAGTAGAGAAATGGGCAAATTTTAGAGGTTATTTTGCAGTTAATTATGCGACCGCATAACAGTTTTCCGGGCCGCATATCCTTAGCAGAATCCATCATGAGAAATTTTGGAAGGAGGTTCTACTGTCCTTTATGAGAAAGCAAAATTGATCTGTGGACCGCACACCTGTCGCATACCTGTACAGAAATGCCCATACCTGCACAGAAATAGTCAAGTTGCATGGCACTCCGATTTCTATTATCTCCCATCGAGGGGCATAATTCACAGCTAACTTCTGGAGGAAATTTCAGCAAGGTTTGGGTACTCAGGTGAAACTTAGTACAGCCTTCCATCCACAGACTGACGGGCAAGCAGAACGAACCATTCATACGCTCAAGGATATGTTGCGCGTTTGTGTTCTTGACTTCAAGGGTTGCTCGGATGATCATTTTCCACTCATAGAATTTGCCTACAACAATATTTATCATGCTAGCATTCAGATGTCACCGTTCGAGGCCTTATATGGTAGGCGATGTAGATCTCTCACTGGATTGTTCGAGATTGGGGAAGCGGAGTTGATAGGGCCAGACCTCGTGCATCAGGCTATGAAGAAGGTTGAGATCACTATAGAATGGTTGAAAACCGCTCAGAGTCGTCAGAAGTCCTATTCGGATGTGCGTCGCAGGGATATGGAGTTCAAAAAGGATGATTGGGTATTCTTGAAGGTTTCCCGCATGAAGGGTATAATGCGGTTTGGTAAGAAAGGAAAATTGAGTCCGAGGTACGTCGGACCATAAAAGATCACTCAGAGAATTGGTCTGGTGGCTTACAGGCTGAAGTTACCACCAGAGATGTCTTTAGTGCACCCGGTGTTTCATGTATCCATGTTGAAGAAGGTGATTGGAGATCCATCGCTTATTCTTCCGGCTGAGACTATAGAGGTTAATGAAGAACTGACTTATGAAGAGATTCCAGTTGCCATTCTTGATAGGCAAGTTCGAAAGCTAGGGAAAAAAAGAAATTGCCTCTGTGAAAGTACTATGGCAAAGTCAACAGGTTAAGAGGGCACCTGGGAGGCCGAGGAAGAGATGAAGAAGAAGTACCCTCATTTGTTTCAATAGCTATGTAATCGTTTTTAGGAAGTTTCCCCCTATGAATTATTATTATGTATCAGTTGTATAGTATATGCTAAGGGTGTTCCGTTCTGGTAATATATTGCTTATTAGGCCACAGTTGGTTTTAATTCCATTTTGTGTTGCGTCGTTGGATTATGTACATGTTGTTAGGGTTGGTTTTTGGGATTCTCTGGCAGGTGGATATGCTCAGTTACAAGGAAAACTCTGCCGAAATTTCTTTTTTTGAAAATTAAGGGAGTTAGTCAAAAATTCGGAACTGCTAGTATGTGAAGTAATAGTTGGGCCACATTGGATGCTAATGGTGCACTTTAACCCTCATTCTAGGACGAATGATCTTAAGCGGGGGAGGATGTAAGGCCTCGTAAAATTTCACCTAGAACCCGGGGTTTCATGATGCCAAGGTAGACTTATGTGTTGATGATTGTAGAGAGCGGTACGAACTTTTTTGGTTGAATAGTGCATTACAGAACAGGGCATTTTTGCGGTCCATTATGCGACCGCAGAACTGATCTGCGGACCGCACTCTAGCCGGAGAGTGAAGTAGAGAAATGGTCTAATTATGGAGATTATTTTGCGGTCAATTATGCGACCGCATAACAGTTCCGCAGGCCACATATCCGTCGCAGAAGCCATCATGACAAATTTCGTAAGGAGGTTCTGCGGTCCTTTATGCGACCGCAGAATTGGTCTGCAGACCGCACACCTGTCGCATACCTACACAGAAATGCCTATACCTACACAAAAATAGTCAAGTTGCAGGGCACTCTGATTTCTATTATCTCCGATCGAGGAGCCAATTCACAGCTAACTTTTGGAGGAAATTTTAGCAAGGTTTGGGTACTCAGGTGAAACTTAGTACAGCCTTCCATCCACAGACTGACGGGCAAGCAGAGCGAACCATTCATACGCTCAAAGATATATTGCGCGCTTATGTTCTTGACTTCAAGGGTAGCTGGGATGATCATTTGCCACTCATAGAATTCGCCTACAACAATAGTTATCATGCTAGCATTCAGATATCACCGTTCGAGGCCTTATATGGTAGGAGATGTAGATCTCCAATTAGATTGTTCGAGATTGGGGAAGTGGAGTTGATAGGGTCAGACCTCATGCATCAGGCTATGAAGAAGTTTAAGATCACTACGGAACGGTTGAAAACCGCTCAGAGTCGTCAGAAGTCCTATTCGAATGTGCATCGCTGTGATTTGTAGTTCAAAAAGGATAATTGGGTATTCTTGAAGGTTTCCTCCATGAAGGGTATAATGCGATTTGGTAAGAAAGGGAAATTGAGTCCGAGGTACATCGGACCATACAGGATCTTTCAGAGAATTGGTCTGGTAGCTTACAGGCTGGAGTTACCACCAGAGATGCCTTTAGTGCACCCGTTGTTTCATGTATCCATGTTGAAGAATGTGGTTGGAGATCCATCGCTTATTGTTCCGGTTGAGGCTATAGAGGTTAATGAAGAACTGACTTATGAAGAGATTCCAGTTTCCATTCTTGATAGGCAAGTTCGAAAGCTAGAAAAAAAAAAAGAAATTGCCTCCGTAAAAGTACTATGGCAAAGTCAACAGGTTGAAGAGGCCACCTGGGAGGCCAAGGAAGAGATGAAGAAGAAGTACCCTCATTTGTTTCAATAGCTATGTAATCATTTTAACGAAGTTTCCTTTAGTTTATGCTAAGGGCGTTCTATTCTGGTAATATATTGCTTATGAGGCCATGGTTGGTGTTAATTCCATGTTGTGTTGCGTCGTTGGATTATGTACATGTTGTTAGGGTTGGTTTATGGGATTCTCTGGTAGGTGATAGGCTCGGTTACAGGGGAAACTCTGCCGAATTTTGTTTTTTGAAAATTTAGGTAGCTGGTAAAAAATTTGGAACTGCTAGTATGTGAAGTAATAGTTAGGCCACAATGGATGCTAATGGTGCACTTTAACCCTCATTCGAGGTCGAGTGATCTTAAGCGGGGGAGGATGTAAGGCCCCGTATAATTTCACCTAGAACCCGGGGTTTCGTGATGCTAAAGTAGACTTATGTGTTGATGATTGTAGAGAGCGGTACGGACCTTTTTTGTTGAATAGTGCATTGGGGAGATAGAGAAAAATTATTGCAGAACAGGGTATTTCTGCGGTCCATTATGCGACCGCAGAACTGATTTGCGGACCGCAAACCAGTCGGAGAGTGAAGCAGAGAAATGGGCAAATTTTTGAAGTTATTTTGCGGTCAACTATGCAACCACATGACCGTTTCGTGGGCCGCACATCCGTCGTAGAAGCCATCATGAGAAATTTCAGAAGGAGGTTCTATGGTCCTTTATGCGACCGCAGACCTGTCGCATACCTGCGCAGAAATGCCCAGTTCCGGAGGCCATTATGAGGTCAAATTTGCGGACCACATAAGTGTTATGCGGTCTTTTATGCGACCGCAGATCTGCATCGGGGCTTCATATTTTTCTAATTTCATAACCCGACCCTATTTCGATATATAGTTGGTAGGGACCATTTGTAAAGAGAAAGTTTGATATTTCTAGAGAGAAGAAGTGCCATAGAGTGAGAGGGTAAGTTCCTAAGCTTATTGTTCATCAATTCTTGCACAAAAGTTGGAGAATTCACAAGGAGAACCTCACAAGTTCTTCATCCAAGAGAAAATGTTCAATATCCTAGTTTCAATTTCGAATTTGGGGTAGAAGATGGTTAATGGGGAGTGTGATTCTTGGGTGTGATAGTGTATCTATGCATGCATGCACTATCATGAGTTGTGGGAAGGTAATTGAACTCAAATGGGTAGACCTTGGGTTGTGGGGTGAAGGAAATCCACCATATGAGAATCTAGAAATCTTAATGCCCACCGAGTGTTTGATAAAATGCTCAAATGAGCTGGGACCATGAACTCTATCCTAATTTATGTTCAATTTTATTATATTTGTAAGTAGATCGAAGTTTCTAATATTTCCAGAACATTGTAGTAATTTGAGGAAGCTCAAAGCGAGGTATGTTGGCTTAACTTCCCTCTTAGAATTTAATCCCACGATGTCCTTGTAAGTCCCGAGTTGTTCATTATAACTTGACTACTCCGAGTAAGCTTTGTGTCAAAAGATATTTGTTCAATATATATTCCAAATGCTCTTGTCATGTTATGCTACTGTTTGAGAATGTGTTCAAAGTATGGGTTGCATATCTAAATGTTATGACTTCAAGTCGTGTTTCAAATGAAAGCTATTATGCCATATTATGTAGAAATCTCAATGTGCTTAAGACTCTTAATTGCTCACATGTGTACTCAAAGTATTGAATAGAAATGCTTTATTGTTGATGATCCGTGATGATGTTTGAAAGTGAAAGAGGTGAGCATGAAATATGAAATATAGCCAACATGCCAAGAATGATGTTACACTTAGGGCCACTAGTGCCAATGAAACTAAAAACGTGTAAAAGATGTTGAAATGAGTTGTAAATCCTTTTAATAATAAACACTTTGGGAGTATCGTTAGTCACCGAGGAAGGGTAGGTTGAAATAGCCTAACCTGAAACTACACATGCCGGTGTAGGAGTGGATTGTAATCATTCCCCTTATTTGAGATGAGATTGATGTAATAAGAATATTCCCCTTTATTGGGATGAGATGATTCGCAAAAAGGGGGTGATGTCGATCCACATGGCATTATGGTGAGACGGCCTAACCGGTCGGGTTGTGATCGGACGCTATGCCGCACGTATGGTGGTGATTGTGCTTGAAATTGTGATTGAGAAAATAATTGAAATTGTGATAGTGATTGTGACAGTGGCTGATGTCTTTGGGTGAGACTGCGATCGGGCCGTGATCAGACTCCGTGCTAAAATTACGGCGGTATATCAGTGCTAAGATCTCCCAATCTTAAATAATGGAAATTTACTTGAAGACTTATCTTGCTCCTAACTTGATTTATTAGTATTGTTTGAGGCTTCCGTTTATTTTATGACTGTTCTTCCTTGTACTGTTACCTATTCTAATGAGAGGGTGTTTAGTCATACATACTAGTACTATTCCACATGTACTAAAGTCCCTTTGGCCGGGGGCGCTGCATTTTTAATGGATGCATATGGTTCCACTGCAGGCGGCGTTTATCAGTGATAGCGGTACACCCTCTTCCCAACTGACTTGGTGAACCCCACTTCATTTCAGGGACGTGTATCTTTTGCTCCATGTGTATTATGTTTTGAGGTATAGCCAGGGCCTTGTTGCCGGCACTATCATAGTATTCTTCTTGTATCTATTAGAAGCTCTGTAGATATAGTGTGGGTTGTATGTTGGCGTTGGGAAAGTCAAACTAGTAATGTTCTATTCGTACCACTTGTTCCACTTAAAAATATGAAAGTGTATGTAATTTTAGAACTTATAAATGACGTAACTAATGATAATGAATTGATGTTGTTCACAAGATCCTCCTCGTTGTCTAATTAATGAAATGGATTTCCTCTTTAATCATGAGTGGGATCGGGTAGAAGGTATTGTACAGGCTTGCTCAGCCGAGTTATCTTGATTGAGTGCCAGTTGCGCTCCCCGAGCTTAGGGCATGACAAAGTTGGTATCAGAGCCTAAAGTTTCAAAGTGTCTTAGGATGTCTTGGAGCCATGTCTAGTAGAGTCCTTCTTATCGGTGTGTTGTCGACCACATCTACAATTAGGAGGCTACTTGGGCATCTAGGAATAATACCCTTCTTTGACATTCTAGATCGTGTGATAGAGTTAATTGTAAGACCGTTCCTCCTCTAACTCATGCATTGCTCTAATTTTTAGTATATAGAGCCTATGAAGAAAGCAAGAACTGGCCAAGGAGCCAATGCCACTCCAGGAGTAACATATGACTCTTTACTTGATGATGCGGGTGAGCTCCTGAGGGGTGAGAATATTCCCCCGGCTGCTACACTGCCTGATTCTACTACTCCTGATCAGACTGCACCAGTTCCTGCACCTACTGAGGGTGCAACTATCCCTCCAACTGATATTCCAGTTCCACCTCCAGCCCTAACTTCTGGTCCCAGTGTTTTTGAGGTTGGCTCTTATGGGAGCCATACAGATATTGGCTTAGATAGTAGCTTCTCAGGATCAGAGATCGAATGATGCGCCTACTTCTTCCAGTCAACCAGGGGAATCTGCTAGTTCCAAGGTGAACAAATTTCTTCAGTTAGATCATCCAATGTTTACGGGTACTAATCCCGAGGAGGACCCCCAGGACTTCAATGATGATATGCACAAGACTCTCCGAGTTATCCATGCTACTGAGACGGAAGTATTGGAGTTGGCTTCCTACCGCCTGAAAGAGGTGGCATATTCTTTGTTTTAGCTGTGGGAGGAGTCCTGTGATGAGTGGAGCCCTCCGGCGAGGTAGAGTGAGTTTGTCGATGCCTTCATTGATCATTTCTTGCCCGCCGCGACTAAGGTAGCCTGTGCCGTTGAGTTTTAAAGCCTGAAGCAAGGTCGCATGAGTGTGTTGGAGTACCATATGAGATTCGGGTGCCTGTCCATGTATGATGTATACATGTTTCCCAATATGGAGGCGAGAGTGCGCCGGTTTATGTTGGGCCTTAGCCCCTTGGTTATTAATGAGGCTGCTACAACGGCCTTGAATTATAATATGAACTATGGGAAGATGGTAGAATTTTCTCAAGCTACAAAGAACCGTAAATTGAAGAATAGAATGGAGCCAGAGGGTAGCAGCAAGGCCCGGTCTGCGCGCAACTTTGGTGGTTCTTTTGGTGGTAGTGGTGGTAGGTCAGCATTCAGGGGAGGGTGATCAGGTCCATCCCAGTCTTTTGCTCAGTCTTTAGTTAGTGCGCCGCCATCAGGGCCCAAACAATAGCAGTGGAGTCATTTTAGGCTCGGTCAGGGCAACAGGGTGATACTACCAGCAGGGTTGGCCTGGCAGGAGATTCCAGCAGCAGAGGAGACCACCATGCCGTAGGTGCGGGAAGATGCACTTAGGAGTCTGTTATATGGACCTACCCATATGCTACGGGGGTGGATTGAGGGGTCACATCTAGAGGGATTGTTGTTTGTCCCACTAGAGTGTGGGCAGGGGTATGGCACAGCCAGACAGTTCTATAGCTACTTCATCCATGACACCTCCTCCAGCTCGATGCACTCCAGCAACCACATTCGGGAGAATGCAGCCGTTTCTATGCTATGAGTGGTCACCAGAGTGTAGAGGCTTCTCCAGATGTTGTCACAGGTATACTGACTATCCAATCTCATGATGTATATGCTCTTATTGATCCTGGTTCTACTTTGTCCTATGTCACTCCTTATGTTGCTATAGAATTTGGGTCTATTGTGGCCACGTAGGTTTTTAGGGATTGTGTTATTACGGTGCGTGGTCGGGACACCATGGCCGATCTCATTGAATTGGGGGTGGTTGATTTTGATGTGATCATGGGGATGGGCTGGCTTTATTCATGTTTTGCTAAGCTTGATTGCCAGACCATAACCGTTAGATTTGGATTTACAAATAAGCCAGTTATTAAATGGAAGGGGGATGATGTGGTACCGAAGGGTAGGTTTATTTCTTACCTTAAGGACACCAAGATAATCAGCAAGGGGTGTATTTACCATTTGGTCCGAGTTATGGATACCAACACTCAGACACCTACACTGTAGTCCGTGCTAGTTGTGAATGAATTTTCGAAGGTCTTTCCTGATAAGCTCCCTGGGATTCCACCAGATAGGGAGATTAATTTCAGAATTGATGTGATGTCGGGCACGCATCCTATATCTATTCCACCCTACAGAATGGAACCAGTAGAATTGAAGGAGCTAAAGGAACAATTGAAGGATTTGTTAGAGAAGGGTTTCATCCGGATGATTGTGTCGCCTTGGGGCGCACTGGTCCTCTTTATAAGGAAGAAGGATGGGTCGCTGAGAATGTGTATCGACTATCGGCAGCTCAACAAGGTCAAGATCATGAGTAAGTACCCATTCCCAAGAATAGATGACCTGTTTGGCCAATTGTAGGGTTTTTAGTACTTCTCCAAAATGGATTTAAGATCCGGGTATCACCAATTGAAGATCAGGGAGCAAGATATTCCGAAAATAGCTTTCAAGACCCGGTATGGGCACTTTGAATTCTTAGTAATGTCTTTTGCGCTAACAAATGCCATGGCAACTTCCATGGATCTTATGAGTCAAGTCTTCAAGCCTTTTCTTGACTCCTTTGTGATAGTGTTCATTGATGATATTCTGGGATATTCACGAAGTCGAGAGGAACATGCCGATCATCTCAGAGCGGTACTGCACTCTGCATCAGCACCAGTTGTATGCAAAGTTTTGAAATGTGAATTTTGGTTTGAATATGTCACATTCTTGGGTACTGTTATCTCTACAGAAGGAACTAAGGTTGATCCTCAGAAGATTGCAGCTGTGAAGAATTGGCCAAGACCTATAACTCCAATAGAGATTTGCAGTTTCTTCGGCTTAATTGGGTATTATCGAAAATATGTAGAGGGGTTCTCTACTCTTGCCTCTCCGTTGAATAAATTGATGCAGCAGGAGGTTAAGTTCCAATGGTCAGATGCTTGGGAAAGAAGCTTCCAAGAGTTGAAATCAAGATTGAGTACGGCACCGGTGTTAACTCTACCAGAGGGTACAGATGGTTTTGTTGTATATTGTGATGATTCAAGAATCGGACTTGGGTGTGTATTAATGCAACATGGAAAGGTGATAGCTTATGCTTCTAGGCAACTGAAGAATCATGAAAAAAACTATCCAACACATGACTTAGATCTTGCGGCGGTGGTATTTGCATTGAAGATTGGGCGTCATTATCTGTATGGGCTCCATGTGGATATATTCATGAACCATAAGAGCCTCCAATATATTTTCAAATAGAAGGAATTAAATCTGAGGAAGAGAACATGGCTTGGGTTACTCAACGATTACGACATCGATACCCTATATCATCCGGGGAAGGCTAATGTTGTGGAAGATGCTCCTGGCCGGAAATCTATGGGTAGTTTAGCTCACTTGGAGGCATATCAAAGGCCGTTAGCCAAGGAGGTTCATCGGTTAGCTAGTTTGGGAGTTCGTCTTGCAGATTCTAGTGAAGGATGGGTGTTTGTGCAAAATAAGGCTTAATGATCCCTTGTTGTGGAAGTCAAGGAGAAGCAGTACAACGATCCATTGTTGGTGCAATTAAAGGAGGGGATTCATAAACATAAGACTATGGATTTTCCTCTTGGCATGGATGATGGAACACTAAGGTACCAAGGGCGATTATGTGTTCCAAATGTAGACGGTATCCGGGAAAGAATCATGGCAGAGGCTCACACTTCTAAGTATTTCGTGCACCCAGGCTCTACAAAGTTGTATCGTGATATTAAGGAAGTCTACTGGTAGAATGATATATAGAGAAAAATGTAGTGGACTTTGTGGCAAGATGTCCAAATTGTCAGCAAGTAAAGGTCGAACATCAAAAGCATGGTGGGTTGGCACCGAACATAGAAATTCCAATGTGGAAATGGGAGATGGTCAATATGGACTTTGTGGTGGGATTTCCTTGCACGCCTCGCAAGTTCGACTCAATTTGGATGATTATGGACCGGCTCACAAAATCAGCACACTTCTTGCATGATAAGGTTACCAACACCGCGAAACAGTATGCTCAGTTGTACATAAAGGAAATAGTCTAGTTGCATGGCACTCCAGTTTCTATTATCTTTGATCGAGGGCCACAGTTCATAGCTAACTTTTTGAGGAAATTTCAGCAAGGTTTGGGTATTCAGGTGATCCTTAGTACAACCTTTCATCCACAGACCGACGGGCAAGCAGAGCGAACCATTTAGACACTCGAGGATATGTTGTGCACTTGTGTTCTTGACTTCAAGGAAAGCTTGGATGATCATTTGCCACTCATAGAATTTTCCTACAATAATAGTTATCATGCTAGCAATCAGATGGCACCGTTCGAGGCCTTATATGGTAGGAGATGTAGATCTTCCATTGGATGGTTCGAGATTAGGGAAGCGAAGTTGATCGGGCCAAACCTCGTGTAGCAAGCCATGGAGAAGGTTAAGATCATTACGGAACGGTTGAAAACCGCTCAGAGTCGTCACAAGTCTTATTCGGATGTGCCTCGCAGGGATTTAGAGTTCAAAGAGGATGACTGTGTATTCTTGAAGGTTTCCCCCATGAAGGGTGAAATGCGATTTGGTAAGAAAGGGAAATTGAGTTCGAGGTACGTCGGACCATACAGGAATTCAAAGAATTGGTCTGGTGGCTTACAGGCTGGAGTTACCACCAGAGATATCTTTAGTGCACGGTGTTTCATGTATCCATGTTGAAGAAAGTGGTTGGAGATCCATCGCTTATTGTTCCGGTTGAGACTATAGAGGTTAATGAAGAAATCAATTATGAAGAGATTCCAGTTGCCATTCTTGATAGGCAAGTCTGAAAGCTAAGAAATAAGGAAATTGCCTCTGTGAAAGTACTTCGGCGAAACCAACAAGTTTAAGAGGTCACCTGGGAGGCCGAGAAAGAGATGAAGAAGAAGTACCCTCATTTGTTTGAATAGCTATGTAATCATTTTTACGTAGTTTCCCCCTATGAAGTATTATTATGTATCACTTGTACAGTTTATGTTAAGGGTATTCCTTTCTGGTAATATATTGCCTATGAGGCCACGGTTGGTGTTAATTCCATGTTGTGTTGCGTCGTTCGATTATGTACATGTTGTTAGGGTTGGTTTCTGGGATTCTCTGGCAGATGGATAGGCCGAGTTACAGGGAAAACTCTGCCTTTTTTGAAAATTTAGGGAGTTAGTCAAAAATTTGGAACTGTTGGTATGTGAAGTAACAGTTGGGCCTCATTGGATGCTAATGGTGAACTTTAACCCTCATTCGAGGATGAATGATCTTAAGCGGGGGAGGATGTAAGGCCCCGTAAATTTTCACGTAGAACCTGGGGTTTCGTGATTCCAAGGTAGGCTTATGTGTTGATGATTATAGAGAGTGGTACAGACTTTTTGGGTTGAACAGTGCATTGGGGAGTTGGAAAATAATTGTTGCAGAACAGGGCAGTTATGCGGTCCATTATGCAACCGCATAACTGATATGCGAACCACAGACCAGCCGTAGAGTAAAGCAGAGAAATAGGCAAATTTTGGAGGTTGTTTTCGGTCAATTATGCGACCTCATAATCGGTTTGCGAGCCGCACATCCGTCGCAGAAGCCAGCATGAGAAATTTTGGAAGGAGGTTCTACGGTCCTTTATACGACCGCAGAATTGGTCAACGGAACGCAGACTTGTCGTATACCTGCACAGAAATGCCCAGTTCCGTAGGGCCATTATGCGGTCCATTTTGCGGACCGCATAAGTTTTATGCGGTCCTTTATGTGACCGCAGATCTGCATCGGGGCTTCATTATTTTCTATTTTTATAACCCGACACTATTTTGATATATAGTCGTTAGCGACCATTTGTAAAGCGAAAGTCGGATATTTCTAGAGAGAGGAAGCACCTTAGAGTGAGAGGGGAAGTTCCTAAGCTTATTGTTCATCAATTCTTGCTCAAAAGTTGGATAATTCACAAGGAGAACCTCATAAGTTCTTCATCCAAGAGGTAAGGTTCCATATCCTAGTTTCAATTTCGAATTTGGGTAGAAGATGGTTAGTGAGTAGAGTGATTCTTGGGTGTGAGAGTGTATCTATGCATGCATGCACTATCATGATTTGTGGGAAGGTAGTTGAGCTCAAACGGGTAGACCTTGGGTTGTGGGGTGAAGGAAATCCACCATAGGAGAATTTAGAAATCTTAATGCCTACCTAGTGTTTGATAAGATGCTCAAATGAGCTGGGACAGCAGGTGGTTCCACAGCAGGTGGCATTGATCAGCGATAGCAGTACACCCTCTTCCCAACTAACTAGGTGAGCCCCACTTCATTTCGGGGTCGTGTATCGTTTGCTCCATGTGTATTATGTTTTGAGGTATAGCCGGGGCCTTGTTACCGACATTATCATAGTACTCTTACTTGTATCTATTAGAGGCTCTGTAGACATAGTGTGGGTTGTATGTTGGCGTTGGGAAAGTCAAACTAGTAATGTTGTATTCGTACCACTTGTTCCACTTAAAAGTATGAAAGTGTATGTGATTTGAGAACTTATAAATGATGTAACTAATGATAAAGAATTGATGTTGTTCACATGATCCTCCTCGTTGTCTATTCAATGAAATAGATTTCCTGTTTAATCATGAGTGGGATCGGGCAGAAGGTATTGTACAGGCTTGCTCGGCCGGGTTATCTCGGTTGAGTACCGATTGCGCTCCCCGAGGTCAGGGCGTGACAAAGTTGGTATCAGAGCCTAAGGTTTTAAAGTGTCTAGGATGTCTCGAAGACATGTCTAGTAGAGTCCTTCTTATCAGTGTGTTGTCGACCACATCTATAATTAGGAGGCTACTTGGGAATTTAGGTATAATACCCTTCTTTGACGTTCTAGTTTGTGCGATAGAGTTGATTGTAAGACCGTTCCTCCTCAAACTCGTGCATTGCTCTAATTTTAAGTATATGGCGCCTAGGAAGAAAGCAAGAACTAGCCAATGCCACCCCAGGAGTGGCAGATGATTCTTTACTTTATGATGCGGGTAAGATCCTGAGGGGTGAGAATATTCCCCCGGCTACTACACTACATGATTCTACTACTCCTGATCAAACTGCACCAGTTCCTGCACCTGCTGAGGGTGCAACGATCCCTCCACCTGATATTCTAGTTCCATCTCTAGCTCCAACTTTCGGTCCCAGTGTTTTTGAGGGGGATCTTAGGGGCGCCATACAGATGTTGGCTCAGATAGTGGCTTCTCATGCCAAGATATCGAGTGATACGCCTACTTCTTCCAATCAGCAAGGGGAATCTGCTAGTTCCAAGGTGAACAAGGTTTTTTAGTTAGATCCTCCAATGTTCACGGGTACTAATCCCGAGAAGGATGCCTGGGACTTCATTGATGAGATGCACAATACTCTCCAAGTTATCCATGCTACTGAGACGGAAGTAGTGGAGTTGGCTTCCTACCGCTTGAAAGAGGTGGCATATTCTTGGTTTGAGCTATGGGAGGAGTCCCGTGAGGAAGGGAGCCCTCAGGCGAGGTGGAGTGAGTTTGTCGATGCCTTCATTGATCATTTCTTTCCTGCCGCGACTAAAGCAGCTCCTGCCATTGACTTTGAAAGCCTGAACCAAGGTAGTATAAGTGTGTAGGAGTACCATATGAGATTCGCGCGCCTGTCCAAGTATGATGTATACATGTTGCCCACTATGGAGGCGAGGGTGCAACGGTTTGTGCAGGGCCTTAGTCCCTTGGTTATTAATAAGGCTGCTACAGCTGCCTTGAATTCTTATATGAACTATGGGAACATGGTGGTATTTTCTCAAGCTACAAAGAATCGTAAATTGAAGAATAGAATGGAGCGAGAGGGTAGCAGCAAGTCCCGGTCCGCGGGCAACTTTGGTGGTTCTTTTGGTGGTAGTGGTGGTAGGTCAGCATTCAGGGGAGGGTCATCAGGTCAATCCCAGTATTTTGCTTAGTCTTTGGTTAGTGCGCCGCCATCAGGGCCCAGACAACAGCAGTGGAGTCATTTTAGTCCTGGTTAGGGCAACAGGGGATCCTACCAGCAGGGTCGGCCTGGTGGGAGATTCCAGCAGCAGAGGCGTCCCCTATGCCCTAGGTGTGGGAAGATGCACTTAGGAGTCTGCTACATGGACCTACTCATATGCTACGGGTGCGGATATAGGGGTCACACCTAGAAGGATTGCCGTTAGTCCCGCCAGAGTTTGGGCAGGGGTACGGCACAACCATCCAATTCTTCAGCTACTACATCCACAGCACCTCCTCCATCTCGAGGCACTCCAGCACCCGCAGGGTGTGGTTCAGCTAGGGGTAGGGCACAGTGTTCGGGAGGACCCACCCGTTTCTATGCTATGAGTGATCTCCAGAGTGTATAGGCTTCTCCAAATGTTGACACAGGTATACTGACTGTCCAATCTCATGATGTATATGCTCTTATTGATTCCTATTCTACTTTGTCATATGTCACTCCTTATGTCGTTATGGAATATGGGATAGAACCGGAACAACTCCAGGAGTCATTCTCCGTATCTACTCTGGTTGGTGAGTCTATTGTGACCGCGCAGGTTTATAGGGATTGTGTTGTTACGGTGCGTGTTCGGGATACCATGGCCGATCTCATTGAATTGGGGATGGTTGATTTTGATGTAATCATGGGGATGGAGTGGCTTTATTCATGATTTGCTAAGCTTGATTGCCAGACCAGAACCATTAAATTTGGATTTCCAAATGAGCTAGTTATTGAATGGAAGGGGGATGATGTGGTGCCGAAGGATAGGTTTATTTCTTACCTTAAGGCCACCAAGATGATCAACAAGGGGTGTATTTACCATTTGGTCCAAGTTACGGACACCAACGCTGAGACACCTAAACTGGAATCTGTACCAGCTGTGAATGAATTTCCGGAGGTATTTTCTGATGAGCTCCCTAGGATTCCACCAGATAGGGAGATTGATTTCGGGATTGATGTGATGTCGGGCATGCAGCCTATATCTATTCCACCCTACAAAATGGCACCAGTAGAATTGAAGGAGCTAAAGGAACATTTGAAGGATTTGTGAGAGAAGGGTTTCATCCGGCTGAGTGTGTCTCCTTGGGGCACACCAGTCCACTTTGTATGGTAGAAGGATAGGTCGCTGAGAATGTCTGTCGACTATCGGCAGCTCAACAAGGTCACGATCACGAATAAGTATCCACTGCCAAGAATAGATGATATGTTTGACCAATTGCTGGGTGCTAAGTACTTCTCCAAAATTAATTTATTATCCGGGTATCACCAATTGAAGATCAGGGAGCAGCATATTCCGAAAACAGCTTTCAGCGCCCGGTATGGGCACTTAGAATTCCTAGTAATGTCTTTTGCACTAATAAATGCCCCGACAACTTTCATGGATCTTATGAGTCGAGTCTTCAAGTCTTTTCTTGACTTATTTGTGATAGTGTTCATTGACGATATTCTGGTATATTCATTAAGTCAAGAGGACCATGAAGATCATCTTAGGGCGGTTCTGCAGACTCTGCATCAGCACTAGTTGTATGCAAAATTTTCAAAATGTGAATTTTGGCTTGAATCTGTCACATTCTTGGGTCATGTTATCTCTAGAGAAGTAATTAAGGTTGATCCTCAGATGATTGCATCTGTGAAGAATTGGCCAAGACCTATAACTCCAATAGAGATTTGCAGTTTCTTCGTCTTAATTGGGTATTATCGAAAATATGTGGAGGGGTTCTCTACTCTTGCCTCTCCGTTGACTAAATTGACGCAGCAGGAGGTTAAGTTCCAATGGTCAGATGCTTGGGAAAGAAGCTTCCAAGAGTTGAAATCAAGATTGAGTACGGCACTGGTGTTGACTCTACCAGAGGGTACAGATGGTTTTGTTGTATATTGTGATGATTCAAGAATCGGACTTGGGTGTGTATTAATGCAACATGGAAAGGTGATAGCTTATGCTTCTAGGCAACTGAAGAATTATGAAAAAAACTATCCAACACATGACTTAGATCTTGCGGCGGTAGTATTTGCATTGAAGATTGGGCGTCATTATCTGTATGGGGTCCATGTGGATATATTCACAGACCATAAGAGCCTCCAATATATTTTCAAATAGAAGGAATTAAATCTGAGGCAGAGAAGATGGCTTGAGTTACTCAGGGATTACAACATCGATATCATATATCATCCGGGGAAGGCTAATATTGTGGCAGATGCTCTTGGCCAGAAATCTATGGGTAGTTTAGCTCACTTGGAGGCATATCAAAGGCCGTTAGCCAAGGAGGTTCATCGGTTAGCTAGTTTGGGAGTTCGTCTTGCAGATTCTAGTGAAGGATGGGTGTTTGTGCAAAATAAGGCTTAATGATCCCTTGTTGTGGAAGTCAAGGAGAAGCAGTACAACGATCCATTGTTGGTGCAATTAAAGGAGGGGATTCATAAACATAAGACTACGGCTTTTCCTCTTGGCATGGATGATGGAACACTAAGGTACCAAGGGCGATTATGTGTTCCAAATGTAGACGGTCTCTGTGAAAGAATCATAACCGAGGCTCAGTATGCTCAGTTATACATCAAGGAAATAGTTAGGTTGCATGGCACTCCAGTTTCTATTATCTCCGATTAAGGGGCATAGTTCATAGCTAACCTTTGGAGGAAATTTCAGCAAAGTATGACTACTCAGGTGAACTTTAGTATAGCCTTGCATCCACAGACAGACGGGCAAGCAGAGCGAACCATTCAGACACTCGAGGATATGTTGTGCGCTTGTTTTCTTGGCTTTAAGGGTATCTTGGATGATCATTTGTCGCTCATTGAATTTGCCTACAATAATAGTTATCATGCTAGTATTCAGATGGCACCGTTCGAGGCCTTATATGGTAGGAGATGTATATCTCTCATTGGAGGGTTCAAGATTGGGGAAGCGAAGTTGATAGGGCTAGACCTCGTGTATCAAGCTATGGAAAAGGTTAAGATCATTACGGAATGGTTGAAAACCGCCCAGAGTCGTCAAAAGTCCTATTCGGATATGCGTCACAGGGATTTAGAGTTCAAAGAGGATGATTGGGTATTCTTGAAGGTTTCCCCCATGAAGGGTATAATGCGGTTTGGTAAGAAAGGGAAATTAAGTCCGAAGTACGTCGGACCATACAGGATCATTCAGAGAATTGGTCTGGTGGCTTACAGGCTAGAGTTACCACCAGAGATGTCTTTAGTGCACCCGGTGTTCCATGTATCCATGTTGAAGAAGGTGGTTGGAGATCCATCGCTTATTGTTCCGGCTGAGACTATAGAGATTAATGAAAAACTGAATTATGAAGAGATTCCAGTTGCCATTCTTGAAAGGTAAGTCTGAAAGCTAAGAAATAAAGAAATTGCCTCCATGAAAGTACTACAGCGATACAAACAGGTTTAAGTACCCTCATTTGTTTGAATATCTATGTAATCGTTTTTACGAAGTTTTCCCCTATGAATTATTATTATGTATCACTTGTACAGTTTATGCTAAGGGTATTCCTTTCTGGTAATATATTGCCTATGAGGCCACGGTTGGTGTTAATTCTATGTTGTGTTGCATTTTTGGATTATGTACATGTTGTTAGGGTTGGTTTATAGGATTCTCTGGCAGATTGATAGGCCCAGTTACAGGGGAAATTCTGCCGAATTGTGTTTTTAAAATTTAGGGAGTTAGTCAAAAATTTGGAACTGCTAGTAAGTGAAGTAACAATTGGGTCACATTGGATGCTAATGGTGAACTTTAACCCCAATTCAAGGACGAATGATCTTAAGCGGGGGAGGATGTAAGGCCCTGTAAAATTTCACATAGAACCCGGGGTTTTGTGATACCAAGGTAGACTTATGTGTTGATGATTTTAGGGAGCGGTATGGTCATTTTAGGTTGAACAGAGCATTGGGGAGTTCGAAAAACATTGTTGCAAAACAGGGCATTTCTACGGTCCATTATGCGATCGCATAACTGATCTGCGGACCACAGACCAGCCGTAGAGTGAAGCAGAGAAATGGGAAAATTTTGGAGGTTGTTTTGCGGTAAATTAGGCGACTACATAACCATTTTTAGGGCTGCACATCCGTCGCAGAAGCCATCATGAGAAATTTCAAAAGGAGGTTCTACGGTCCTTTATGCGACCACAGAATTAGTCTGCGGAACACAGACCTGTCGTATACTTGCACAAAAATGCCCAGTTCCAGAGGGCCATTATGCGGTCCATTTTGCGGACCGCATAAGTGTCATGTGGTCTTTTATGTGACCGCATATCTGCATCGGAGTTTCATTTTTTTCTAATTTCATACCATGACCCTATTTAGATATATAGTCATTAGCGACCATTTGTAAAGAGAAAGTCTGATATTTCTAGAGAGAGGAAGCGTCATAGAGTGAGAGGGGAAGTTCCTAAGCTTATTGGATTATTCACAAGGAGAATCTCATAAATTCTTCATCTAAGAGGTAAGGTTCCATATCCTAGTTTCAATTTCGAATTTGGGGTAGAAGATGGTTAGTGGGGAGAGTCATTCTTGGGTGTGAGAGTGTATCTATGCATGCATGCACTATTATGAGTTGTAGGAAGGTAGTTGAGCTCAAATGGGTAGACCTTGGATTGTGGGGTGAAGGAAATCCACCATAGGAGAATCTAGAAATCTTAATGCCCACCTACTGTTTGATAAGATGCTCAAATGAGTTGGGACCATGAACTCTTTCCTAATTTGTGTTCAATTTTGTTATATTTCTAAATAGATCGAAGTTGCTAAGATTTCCGAAACATTATAGTAATTTAAGGAAGCTCAAAGTGAGGTATGTTGGCAAAACATCCCTCTTAGAATTGAATCCCACGATGTCATTGTAAGTCCCGAGTTGTTCATTATAACATAACTACTTCGAGTAAGCTTTGTGTCAAAAGATATATGTTCAATATGTATTCCAAATGCTCTTTTCATGTTATGCTACTATTTGAGAATGTGTTCAAAGTATGGGTTATGTATCTAAATGTTATGACTTCAAGTCGTGTTTCAAATGAAATCTATTATGCCAAATTGTGTAGAAATCTCATTGTGCTTACGGCTCTTAAATTCTCACATGTGTACTCAAAGTCTTGAATAGAAATGCTTTGTTGTTGATGATCTGTAATGATGTTTGAAAGTGAAAGAGGTGAGCATGAAATATGAAATACGGCCAACATGCCAAGAATAATGTTACACTTGGGGCCACTAGTGCCAATGAAACTAATAAACATGTAAAAGATGTTGAAATGAGTTGTAAATCCCTTTAATAATAAACACTTTGGGAGTATCGGAAGTCACCGGGGAAGGGTAGGTTGAAATAGCCTTACCTCAAAATTATACATGCCAGTATAGGTGTGGATTGTAATTATTCCCCTCATTTGGGATGAGATTGATATGATGAGAATATTTCCTTTTATTGGGATGATCTGATTGCTAAAAAGGGGTGATGTCGATCCACACGACATTATGGTGAGACGGCTTAGCCGGTCAGGTCAAGATCGGACGCCATGCTTCACACATGGTGGTTATTGTGCTTGAAATTGTGATTGAGATAATGATTGAAACTGTGATAGTGATTTAGATTGTGGTTGATGTCTTTGGTTGAGACGGCCTAGCCGATCGGGCCGTGATCGGACTCCGTGCTAAAATCACGGCGGTATATCGGTGTTAAGATCTCCTAATCTAAAATAATGGAAATTTACTTGAAGACTTATCTTGCTCCTAACTTGATGTTTTAGTATTGTTTGAGGCTTCCGTTGATTTTATGACTGTTCTTCCTTGTACTGTTACATGTTCTAATGAGAGGGTATTTAGTCATACATACTAGTACTATTCCACATGTACTAACGTCCCTTTTGCCAGGGGCGCTGCATCTTTAATGGATGCAGGTGGTTCCACAGCAGCAGCGTTGATCAGTGATAGCGATACACCCTCTTCCCAGCTGACTTGGCGAGCCCCACTTTATTTCGGGGTCTTGTATATTTTGCTCCATGTGTATTATGTTTTGAGGTATAGTCGGGGACTTGTTGCCGGCACTATCATAGTACTCTTTTTTGTATCCATTAGAGGCTCCGTAGACATAGTGCGGGTTGTATGTTGGCGTTGGAAAAGTCAAACTAGTAATGTTGTATTCGTACCACTTGTTCCTCTTAAAAATATGAAAGTGAATGTAATTTGAGAACTTACAAATGATCTAACTAATGATAATGAATTGGTGTGGTTCACATGATCCTCCTTGTTGTCTAATTAATGAAATAGATTTCCTCTTTAATCATGAGTGGGATCAGGTAGAAGGTCTTGTACAGGCTTGCTTGGCAGGGTTATCTCGGTTGAGTATCGGTCACGCACCCCGAGGTCGGGGCATGACAGCTAAGGCAGGGATCAGGTCAAAACGTAGTTCAGGCTCACTAGTAGATTTATATAGAATCTGCATGGTTATCATGAGTGGGTGATTGTTCTTTGAGAAGGATGTGATTTGGAAGTGAATGAGAATTCTTGGGTGGGTGGGTGGAGACTGGTAGATCTTGAATAGGAGATAATGGTAGCATAGCGCATGGATCTGTCTCAAATGACCGAAACCAGTGAAAGTGTGAGATATGATTGAGGACTACATCAAATTAGTGGAAGATATACCAAGCTAGATTGGCGTATATCTGGAAATGATGGTAGATTTCCAATGATGGTATGATTATGATGGATGGTCGGGAAGATCGGAATAGGCATGTGTATTTGGAAGTTCAAAGGTTCAACACAAATCAACTAGAGTCTAGTCAGACGAAGAGAACCTAGTGGTGGACAGCAAACAGAAAGTACATGTAACAGATAAAGGATACATAACAATGGCATGAAAATAATATATAACAAATATACAAAGAATATGTAGCAAGTAAAGTATATGCAAGGATTAATTCAGCTAAAGCAAGCTGTAAGATTATGTGTACAGTGACCTAAGAGTTATAAGAGTAGATTTACCTAGATTCGGACATGAGTTAAGGAAAACTGCGAGACGGTACGTAGTTAACCTCGTATGCCAATCTTTGAAACTAGAGAGTTTCGAAACAAGGTTCGGAGGGGTGAAAAGTCTACCCTCGGGTGACATGTGTGTGATTGTGTATGACCAAGTCGATAGAAAAGTGATGACAATTTTATGATGTAGCACCAAAAATATGTGACAAAGAATATACAACACAGTTATATGTAACAGAATATACAACATAGATATGTGGTAAGCATATACAACATGAGCATGATAGAGAATACGCCGCTTGAAGCGGATGACAAAGAATATACAACTTAAAGCATATGACAAATAATATACCGCTTGAAGCGCATAACAAAGAGTAGACTACTTGAGGCATGTGGTGAAAGATATACAACTTGAAGCAAAGAATATACACCTTAAAACAGAGAATATACAACTTGAAGTGAAGAATATACGACTTAAACCACGTGACATAAAGAATAGAAACTAGAGTATTGGAGAACCTGTAGCCCCTCAAGTACCTCAAGTAATTGATCGAGTACGCTGTGGTTAGAACCTGAAGTATCCCCAGCAGAGTCGTCTTGTGGTTGCACCCTATTTTGTACAAGTTACAACAATGTACAACTTATAGTACTCTACAAGGTTAATTGGAGTTTAGAGTCGCCACCTAGTATTTAAGGTATACTAGGACACCTATACTACTACGCGATGTACACTAAATTATGAACTACGAAACAAGTTGAGATTCTAGGTAAGGGTTCAAATTATCTAGAGGAGAAGGTGTTAGACATCCCTCTAGATCCACAAAATATATTTTCGATGGACTCGATCAAATAAAAGAGGGGTGGTTCAAAAGAATGATAAATTTTGATATATACAAAGAATAGTAAAAGTAGTTTGAATGACGAGCAATTAAACATGAGTATCAAAATAATAGATTATATACAAAGCGGTATGAAATAAGTAGACGAAAATTATATTTGATGATTTGGTAGAAGGTAAAGGAAATAGCTATAAACAAGTAGAGTATTTGTAAATTATATGGGAACCAAACTTTGTTGCTTCTAATGCTAAATTAACAATCTCCGTTGTTTAGATTAGACTACCCCAACTTCCTACTGAATTTTATAATGGAGATATCCTCACTAAAATTGGTAACAAAATCGGTCGGTTATTAAATATTGATGCTTGTACCTCAGTAACATTAAGAGGACGTTATGCTAGGTTATGTGTAGAATTGCCATTAGAGCATCGGGTTCGCCCTTTTATCTATATTAGTTCTCATAAGCAGTCTATCCACTATGAGGGTGAAATTTTCTTATATAAAACGCGTGGTAGATTGGGTCGTGTCCAGTTTAATTGTGTTCTTTTATGTAAGTCTTTCAATCCTAATATTACTCCTAATGAAGATCAAAAACATTCTTTAGTAAACTCATATGAAGAACAGTGGCAGATAGTCTCCTTCACCAAACGTAGGGGACATCCTGCTAAGGAAACCCTGCAAAACCATTCTTCCACTAAGAAAGTAGTTAACACATATGGCCATGGTATCAATGTAAAAATCTTTGATGCCGTCACAGGTAGATACATTAATACCCAAAAATTAATTTATAAAGAAAAGACCAATAGTAAACTCTACTCATAATATAACTAAGTGTACTACCAAGTATAAGATAAACTTAGGGAACAAGTTTGATATCATAGATACCACCACCCAAGATTCACTGGCTGATCCTATTAATCACCCAAACCATGGTATAACTAAAAACAACTAGCTTTTGATTTCGGCATTACCTAAGCTAAATCTGGCTTGCATGAAAGATAATACTACCTATGTGGTAGAAGATGAGCAAGACAAAAATATAAAAAGCCACCTAGCAAGTCTTGACAATAACTCTAGCATGGCAAACGTCAGTGGTTATCAAACTAATGCTGGTTAGAAGGAAAACAACTGTCTAATACAACCATACAGCCTCTTCTTCCTTCATCCCAACAGATGGCAATCAATAACCCTACTAACCCCCAAGTTAAATACAACACGCTAGCCCTTATAGAATCCATGCAAATAGATTGCAAATCTTTCATACCCACCTCTCAATCTAGTAGCCCTCAAGTACTCTATACTACCAGTGTTGATATAAACTCTTCTCTCCATAGCAATACCACGCCTCCCACTTCATCTTCAGAGAAGAACACGACTTCAAGGACTCCCTCACCAAACTCCACATCTGAAACCTACCCACATGGACAACCTTCCTCTTATTCCTCCCCACAACAACCGACTTATTTACTCGACCACCCCTATATCTCTAAATCACCAACCATAATCCTGGCTAGAGAGGGGGCTCCTAGGATAAGCTGTATCCTTCAATTTGGAAATCGAAGGTCGGGAGGTAGTGATAATCCTCCAAAATACAAACTTCTTAGCCCAACTAATAATGGAGGGCATGCAACTAGCGATGAACAACTATGTCAACCAAATTAGGCTAACCAATATCCTGACAACACTCGCACCAAATGCCTCTCAAGCCCTAGTTCAAGCCATGCAGGCCTACTGGGACCTCCCTCCTCAAAACCTGCCCTTCTTTCCACCACAAAACCTTGTGAGCCCAATATTTTGGGCATGGCAAGCTGTCAACTAGAACCAACAACTGAAAAACCCAATGCCATCACAAAATCCAGAGAATCTAGCACCAATGGGTGTCCATCCACCTCCCAACGCACCAAATTTGGGAAACCAAGTAATGGGGGAGATGGAGCCTGTAGTCAGGACATTAAGGGAATCTCGAATAGAATTTAAAAGCCTCAGAGAAATAGCAATCTTACTCCATAAAGAGAAGCAAGACAAGAAGTCTATCATCAGCTGTTGTCACGCCCCAAAGCCGAGGAGCACGACCGGCCCTCAACCGAGTGAACCCGGCTGAGCAAGCCTGTTAAATTTTATTCTACCCAAATTCATTCATAAATAAAGAGGAGATGTACTCCGTTAATCAAATACTGAAGAGATTTCATTAAACGCTTCCATTTCATTCCCATTAACAGCATCATTCAATATTTCCAAAATAGTACGAGTTTATAGATTTAATGAAAAATATGTTACCAAATGCCAACAGTTCTAATCCAATTCCCAACATCAAATAACACCCACAACCTGTGTACGTAGCCTCTAAGTACAACTGAAGAGTAATATGGAAATGCCGGAAACAAGAACCCAGCTATCAAATCGGTCGAAAGGAGTGTACTGCTATCACTGATCAATGCCACCTGCTGTAGAACCACCTGCATCCATTAAAGATGCAGCGGCCCCGGCAAAAGAGACGTTAGTACTGTCGAATAGTACTAATAGGTATAACTAGAAATCCTATTTCAAAATACAATGCCCATATGATCTATACGTGGAACACATAATATAATGTAATTGAAACAACCTGTACAAACAAGGAAAACAAAAGGGGGCACCTAATGTCTGCATTAATAATGTGTCTCATTAGACCGTCCTTAGTGTTCACATATCATATTATACATTTATGCATTTCATAGACCGTCCATAGTGTTTATTCATACCGTACATCTATACCTCTTATACATAATGCACCTATGCATTTCATAGACCGTCCACAGGATTTCATATCACAATGGATTTTATAGCACAATGTACCTATGCGTTTCATAGACCGTCCACAGGATTTCATATCATAATGTACCTATGCATTCATAGACTATCCACAGGATTTCATATCACAATGTACCTATGCATTCATAGACCATCCACAGGATTTCATATCATAATGTACCTATGCGTTCATAGACCGTCCACAGGATTTCATAACATAATATACCTACGCGTTTCATAGACCGTCCACAGGGTTTCATAACACAGTATACCTATGCGTTTCATAGACCGTCCATAGGGTTTCATAACACAATATACCTATACGTTTCAAAGACCGTCCATAAAGTTTCATAATACATTGGAAACAAAAGTACAAATACGTACATCTCATCACCTTTCACATCACATATCACTTAATCCGTACTTTCAACCACTTACAACATTATTATTTCATTAGCTCTCTTGGCCATACATATGATTCTTTATTCATGGCGCAATGGCCGTATTTTATATTTCACACTTTTATTTCTTCCCTTTCAGAGATCATCATCATAATTATCAACAAGTATAATATTCCGAAAATCACAACTTTAAGTTCATTAGTAATGAAGGCTTTAAACACAATCTATTTCTTTCCAATAAATGGAGTAAAATGATTGGCAATCGAAACACAAATTAAAATCATACACAATTTCCACTCACGGATATGTAAGAATGCAAAGCACATTAAAAATTACTTACAAAGCATAGCATTAGCTAAAACAACCACATATGGGTATCACTTGAGTTCATAAACCTTTAGCCGATTATATTGTCGAAGTCTTTGGAATAGTTGAGTCAAAGCTCATTTCATAATCTTCCTCACATTATTTCATTGTCACCATTGGTCACAAGTATAACTTTTACTATTAGCAAGTTGGCCACACTTTATATTTTCAATTTACTGATTTTACTTCCAACCATCTTTATAGGTTATCAACAACAAGACATTGCCAATCAAGACTTTAGGTACACATATGAGCAATTAAGAGTCCTAAGAATATTGAGATTTTCTCACACAATTTGGCGTACTAGATTTCTTTTAAAATAAGATTCAAGCCACAATATTTCAATACGCAACCCATACATTGAAACTCACGGAAACATTATGGAATTCAATTCCAAGAGAAAAAGTTTAGCCAACATACCTCAATTGAGCTTTCCTTAAATTACTACAGCGTTCCGGAAATTCTAGCAATCCCAGTCTATTTGAGACATAACAAAATTGAACCATAATTAGGAAGATATTCATGGTCTCAGCTGATTTGAGCATTTTATCAAACACTAAGTGTGAATTAAGGTTTCAAGGTCTTTTTATGGAGGATTCCATCATCCCACAACTCAATCTTTACCATGCTTAGTTCAACAATCTTCCTACACCCCTTGATATCACATGCATGTAAAATAATCAACTCTCATGCCCAAATATTATCTTGCTAATTACCCATTTTTAGATGATTTTAAAATTAGGGTTTAGGGTGTAGAATCTTACCTCTAGGATGAAGACCTAGTGAGCTTGCCTTCTTAATCTTCCAAAACTTGAGCAAGAATTGAAGAACAATATTGGAGAACACCTTCTCACTCTAGGGCACCCTCTCTCACTCTAAAATATCAGATAATAGCTCAAAAATGACCCAAAGAGTGTATTTAATGAAATAGGGTCGGGTTTTAAAAACCCAAAAATGAAGCTCCGGAACAGGTTCGGCGGTCGCATATGCGACCGCATAGTGGTTATGCGGACCGCATATCGGTCACATAATTGGTGTCCAAAATGACCAAAATTCTACCTGAGTCTGCGGTCACTATGCGGTCCGCATAACTATTCTGCGGTCGCATAGTACACCGCATAATAGTTATGCGGTCGCATAGTCGACCGCATAATTGCTTCTAACTGAACCAATTAACTGCCTCACTCTGCGGCCATTATGCAGTCTGTAGAGTGATTATGCGGTCGCATAATGGACCGGAGAAAGGTCTTTCCCGTGCATTGTTCAACCCAAAAGGTTCGAGCCGCGACGAGCTAGCTCGCCGTGAAGAATTTCTATAATCCTCAAACACGTAAGCCTAGTCCGGCACCATAAAATATTATTTTCTTTGCAAATTTTATCGAAATTTATAATTAAATTTTTCAAAATTTTTCGGAGTATTACACACAGTAGCATTGTTCAAATTCTCATTGGACATCAGATCCCCTCTAAATCCAGCGGCAGGAAAGTATGCGGTGGTGCTCAATCCATCCCTGAGGGACGGATCACCTTTATGTTTGGAGGAGAACCAGGGACAACAAATGATGCAACCTCTCCAAATGAATCGTCCAGTTAATTTTATAGTATGGAATGTGAGAGGGGCAAACGATACAAATTTTCGTAGGAATTTTAGGGACATTCTAGACACCCATAGACCTTGCTTGGTTTCACTGTTAGAAACTCGCATGCAAGACCATATTGTTATCCAACATGAATTCAACTTCTCTGAAATGATTGAAGTCCCAGCTGATGGACGCTCTGGAGGAATAGCGGTTATGTGGATGAACAATATAATCACAGTAGATGATGTTGTTAGAGATGAACAGAAATTGCATGCCATGATTAAGGTACTTCCCAATCAAAAACCTTGGCTTTTTAGTACTATATATGCTAGTATCGATGTTATTAAGCATAATTTAATGTGGTATAACCTAGAAAATATTCATAGTAATTACAAAGGTCCTTGGCTCGTTAGTGGTGATTTTAATGATGTACTTTCAATTGATAAAAAATGGGGAGGCAGGCCTGTTAGCATTAAAAGAACCTCTAAGCTATGAAATTTTATCAACAATTATTACCTCCTAGATCTTGATTTTAAAGGCCCTAAATATACTTGGACAAATTATAGAAAAAAAGATAAAGGCCTTATTATGGAACGTTTAGATATGTGTTTTGTGAATGATGGTTGGATTAACCAATACTCTAATGCCATTGTAGACCATCTCCCTAGGACTTATAGTGACCACAACCCTCTTCTCATTAGACTAAATCCAAAGTTTAATACCCTTGATATTAGACCCTTCCATTTAGAAACCATGGGGTGCTCTCATTCTCATTTCATCAACCTAGTCGAAAATTGTTGGAGGAATAGACTCTTTGAAGATGCCATAAAAATAATTTAAGGTTGAAGCTCCCCGGTGAAAGAAAAAAGACTTTGGCAATATTTTTCAAAAGAAAAGAAAGCTTCTTGCTAGAGTCAATGGTATACAAAATTCTTCTAAGTATCCCTCTAGTGAATTTCTCTTAAACCTTGAAAAATTGCTTATTAATGACTATAATGAAATTCTTAGGTTGGAAGAGGATTTTTGAAAACTCAGGTCCAGAATTAATTGGCTCAATAGTGGAGATGCTAACACTAATTTTTTCATATCTCTACCTTAAATCATAGGAGAACCAATAAGATTTTCCACTTCAAAGATGATGCGGGGAATTGGATAGATGACCCAGGAAAAATTCGTAACCATACCCTTTAGTATTTCAAAAATATTTTAACCACCTCCCATATATGTTCTGAGTGGAAAGAAATTCTTCATTTCCCTAAATCCTTCGATAGAATAGACTTACATGTGCTTGATAATCCAGTAACAAATCAGGAAATTGTGAATGCTATCTTCTCATTCAAACCTATGAAGGCACCAGCCCAGATGGTATTCACCCATTTTTCTACCAAAAATATTGATCTTTGGTTGGGAATTCAGTTATTACCTATGTTAAAAAAATTGATACTCAATCAATTCTAGAACCTTTAAATAATACTTTTCTTTGCCTAATCCCCAAGATCCCTAACGCTAATAACCTAAGGAATTTTCGACCTATTAGACTTTGCAATACTATTTATAAGGTTGTCACCAAGATTATTGCAAACCGGATCAAGCCTTATCTTGACAAAATATCAGCCCTTTTCAAGCAAGCTTCATCAAGAATAGAAGGGCTTGTGACAATAGTATTATCATCCAAGAAATCCTCAATAAATTCAGTAAAATGAAAGGATCCAAAGCGAATATGATGATTAAAATCGACCTAAAAGGCGTTCGACTGTCTTGAATGGTCTTTTATTTATCAAACACTTATCAACTTTAAATTTTCTCCGAAATTAACCACTTTGATTATGAATTGCATAGCCACGAGTAACATTGTTATCCTTGTCAATGACACTAACACCAACTACTTCAAGCTTACTAGAGGCATCCGTCAAGGTGACCCGATATCTCCTTACATATCCATCCTTTGTATGGAAATGTTGTTTAGGCATATAAATCATAAAGTAGATTGTGCCAATTGGGACCCCATAAAAATTAATTCCAAAGGCCATGCTATATCTCACATCCTTTTTGCAAATGACCTAACCTTGATGGCTAGGGTTAATGATAAAACTTGCACTACTATCTCCAACAGTCTTACTAACTTTTGTAAACTATTGGGGCAAAAAATTAACTCTCTAAATTCCAAGATCATTTTCTCTAAAACTTTTCCTCAAACTCATCAATAGGCAATCTCCAAGCTCCTTAATATTTGCATCAGTACTAACTTTGGCAAATACTTGGGTTTTCCAATTGTCCATAATCACTCAAAGCCAAAAGACTTCCTTTACATACTACACAACATGGGATCTAGTCTTGCATGAAAAATAAATTGCCTAAATTTAGCTGGGCGAGTTACTTTAATCAAATCCACCCTCAATAATATCCCAAACCACGTTATGCAATACTTTCAACTGCCTAGAAAAACAGTAAAGCACATTGACCGCCTTCAAAGAGATTTTCTTTGGGTTACTACACCGGATAAAAGGTGCCTCCATCTCATAAATTGGGATACTGTTATAAAGCCTAAGGAGGAATGAGGCATTGGTCTAGTTAAATTATCCACCAAAAACCAAGCTCTTTTACCTAGCCTGACTTAGCGACTCTATAACAACCCTAGAGCCCCTTGGGCAGAGATTCTCATCAATCAATACTCTTGGAAACATTCTCCCAAGAATACCTCCTTCATATGGAGAAATGTTGTGCATGGATGGAAATTATGTACCAAAGCACTCGTTTGGAGCGTATGGAAAGGTGATCGAATCAACTTATTGAACAATAGATGGATTTTTAATGATAGCATCCTAGGAAGCTCAAATCTCTTCAAGGACAAGAATGAAGCTTTGGAATCTCAAAGAGGGCCGTTAACAAGATGTCAAGCTAAAAAGTTACAAAACAAGGTCATTAGACTTCAAGTGCAAATAAAGAAGTTATTAATTAGGATGGAGAGCTCAAAGATATGTATATGATTTGTCTAGGTATTATAATTATTTTATGGTCCAAATTCATGTCCAAGAAGAGGTAGATTAGATCCCAAGAGACATCCTCTGAAGAAGGTCCAAATCAGGCCACTATTGGACCTATTTGGCACCTAAAAATGTATCCAAACTTGCAGGCCAATAAGTCCTATATGAAGCCATATTTTTATAACATAAAAAGGACTTACTTGCTGCCCAATAAAGGTTCAATAGGTGTGATAGAAGTTGGGTACGAGTTGGTGCCAAGTTTCTTGTAAATTGCCTTCAAGTTTTCCAAGATTTCTAAGATCCTATCCATGATTGGTTTGGGACTTTCAAGATTTTATCCTAGATCAAACTCTTTCGAAATCTTAAATCACTTCTAGGTATTCAAGAAAGGTGATAAGTTTAGGCTTATTGTTGTTCTTGTTATTCTAAAGGGTCGGGTTTCACAATCTATCTCTTGTTTTAATTCTCTACTAAAGACGATTAGTTCTTTGTTAGCTAATTTTTGTTGTTAGGATTCAACTTCAAGAATAGACTTCTTGAACTTAATAAACTCTTTCTTGAATTCAATCTATCTTTAATTTTCCGTTGTTTTTTGTTTTTTTATTTTCTTTTAGCTTTCGCACGTTTTTTGATTTTCTTTAGTAATTCTTGGACCCCTATCGTGTTGTTATCAAGTGGTATCAGAACATAGGCTAATCAAGATTTCAATCTTGATAATATTGGGAGGTTCTTGAGCAAAACAAAACAAAAAAAACAAAAACAAAAAAAACGAAAATCAGCCCAAAGAAAAGCATTATGGCTCGTTATTATTTGTAGAATTCAAGTGTTATTTGGTTTCCAAGTCAAGAAAGAAAACAAGAAGAGGGGATCCTAGTTCTTGAAGATTAAGGTAACTTCTTTCCTTATTCTTGTGGGTTTTGGATTTCCTAAATTCTTTCCTTTTTTTTTCTACTAACCAATTCCTATTCTTCTAAGGTTTGGTCCTTCATATTCCTTTTCTTTTTCTAACTACACATTCTTATCACTAAGGGTTGTGACTAGTAAGGTTTATTAATAAATCTAAATATTAACGACCAAGAGTTGCTTTGAGTGGAAAAAGGCAAGAGAGGCGAGAACATTAGAGGAAAAAGCCAAATTTGAGAGATACATAATTCTTCTAATCTTTGTTCAAGATGTTTCAAACAGGTAGTTATAGTAAAAGAAGGCGAGCTATGACTCAACAACTTGAAAAGTCGAACTTATAGTATACCGAATGGAAGGACGACAATGGTAAAATTATTTTTTAAATAAGAGCTAAAGTGATATCTGCGATTTGTTCCCTTAGAATTGACAAAGAGTTTGGCTATAACTCAATTAGCACTTATATAGTTGAAAATTTGAATTTACCTTGTGTTCAGCATATTGAACCCTACATGTTGAGAGGAGTAAAGGTAGATAAAAAAGTTTTATTACTATTCTCTATTGAAAGGTATGAGGATGCGGTCTGGTGTGATATGATTCCCATGAATAATTATCATATCTTGTTGGAAAAGCCATGATATGCCTATAGAAGAGCTTCATATAACATGGAAAAAAATAGATACTTTTTTGAGGTTAACGGGAAGAAATTTATTCTTGGACCTTTGACTCCTTCACAAATTTATGAAGATGAAAAGAATGTTAAAGAGAATATGGAAAAATATGAGAGAAAAGAATGAGAGGAGTAAGGGAGTGCATGTTGACATCCCAAATGAGGAAAGAGGAGAGATTGTATTGAGTGAAGAGAATGGGATGTCAATTGAGAAAAGGAGTGAGCTTGAGGGAAAGGAAAAGAAAGAAGGCAATGAGATAAGAAAAGTCTTTGATGTAGAGAGAGAAAAATAAGAGGGTTTGAGTAAAGAAGAAGAAAAAAATTATAGTGAGAGAAAAGAGGCTAAGGCTGAGGAAAAAGTTAGTTTTGTGATAAAAGCCAAAGAGCGTGTAAGCAAGAAAATATTTTCTTTACTTTCTAAATTATTAAATCTTTCTTGTTTTAGTTCTTGTGATTTTGTGCAGCCATATATAGAAAGACCTTTTGAAAGGGGAGGTGAGGCACAAGAGATGGTAGCAAAGGATCCAATCGGATTCCAACATGAATTTAGAGAAATCAATTCTTGTTGGGTGGTGGAAGATAGAAGCTTGGTTAATTTCTTTGTTGTTGAACCTTTTGACTATTTTGATCCTTATTTATAGGTTTATAACATGGAGTTCCCTAAAGGCATAGCTAAGTTAGAGTCATTGCATAAAAGAATAAAAGGTGATGTTGTTCCATTAGTAAATAAGTCCAAGTATGGTATGTATAATTGGTTCATTCATATTCTTGGCCTTTCTAGAACAACACCTAAGGTATTTTTGGAGGTAATGAACTATACTCTTGTTTCTTATGTTGGTGACTTCATAATGTTTGTGGATGATTATATTTTGATGTATATCAAGTCATTAATTGTAATATCTAAGTTAAAGTGCAAGAGTAATTTGCTTCCTTTTGAAATTGAGTATGACATAGATGATTATGCATTCCAACTTAGTGGAAAGAGGCATGAAATTTATGAGAAGAGACTTGCTAATGAGTTAAATATTCTTTCTTCTCTTATTCAAGTGTCTAATGAGTTTTCATGTGATAAATTGCTAGAATGTGAGTTTTGTTGTTTGATGGGAAGTCATTCTTCTAGTCATGTTGATTGTGAGCCTATAAAAGTGTTTGCTACTAGTAAAGGGGATATGCATGATTATTGTGACGTTAGTGATCAAATACTCTTTCATGAACCTATCTATGACTCTTTTTGTGACAGTTTGAGCAATTATGTAGAATTCATTGATGTTGCGAATATTATTGGGTAAAGTTATAATCATGAGCTTGAATGTGTTAAAATTTGTATTTTGAAATTTATGGGTTCTTCTGACCTTTCTGAGAATTTATGTGCTTCTTTGAATAACTTACATGTAGAAGAATCCATGGAATTTATAATTGATACTTGGCTATATCATAAGAGTGTCTTATTTGATACATGTGGCAGAGATACTTGTGTTAAACGGATGCATGACCAATATTTTGTAATTTTTTTGGCATGCACATGTTTGGACTCCCTTATTGGCAAGATCGCATTGCAAATTTCATTACATAGTGCATCTAAGAGAGGTTTTTATTGGACAACTCTAAGTAGGCATAAACTTTATTGGGATGATGATGTCCATATGCTTTATAAAGGAATATTTACACCTATTAGGCTTAATTGGGTTAAGTGGACACATGGTCACTATCTTGTTTTATTCCTACTATTTTTTCATATTAGTGGATGTCATTTACTAGTGCGTGACTTCTTTTTCTTGCAAGGTCGAAATTCGAGGACGAATTTATTCAAAAAGAGGGGAATGATAGCATCCTAGGAAGCTCAAATCTATTCAAGGACAAGAATGAAGCTTTGGAATCTCAAAGAGGGCCTTTAACAAGATGTTAAGCTAAAGAGTTACAAAACAAGGTCATTAGACTTCAAGTGCAAATAAAGAAGTTGTTAATTGGGATGGAGATCTCAAGGATAAAGGATATGAGTTGTCTAGGTGTTATAGTATTTTATGGTTCAAATTCATGTCCAAGAAAAAGTGGATTAGATCCCAAGAGACATCCTCTGAAAAAGGTCCAAATCAGGCCACTATTGCACCTATTTGGCACCTAACAATGTGTCCAAACTTGCAGGCCAATAAGTCCTACATGAAGCCATATTTTTATAACATAAAAAGGACTTACTTGCTGCCCAAGAAAGGTTCAATAGGCGTGATAGAAGTTGGGTACAAGTTGGTGCCAAGTTGCTTGCAAGTTGCCTTCAAGATTTCCAAGATCCTATCCATGATTGGTTTGGGACTTTCAAGATTCTATCCAAGATTGGTTTTAACTTATTTTCATATTTTTTGGTACTAGATTTATTGCTTTCCTAGGTAGTTAAGGTTATCTTTTTCTTTTCCTAAGATTGTTGGAGTTACTTTCCAAGATTGACTTGGTTTTTGTTTCCTAGTATTTTTTCTTTTCCTAAGGTATTTGGACTTGTTGTCCAAAGTAGTTTAGGACTTTATTTCCTTATTTTTAGGTAGGAATTTCGTGACCCCCTCTCTATATAAAGGAGTATCTTCTTTGTTTTTAGATTTGAGATTATTATAGACTATTATCAATAAAAATTGTGAGATTTTTCAACCTTCAAGACTCAACTTAAGGTGGTAAGATTAAACTCTTTAGAAATCTTAGATTACTTCTAGGTATTCAAGAAAGGTGATATGTTTAGGCTTATTGTTGTTCTTGTTATTCTAAAGGGTCGGGTTTCACAATTTATCTCTTATTTTTAATTCTCTACCAAAGGCGATTAGTTCTTTGTTAGCTAATTATTGTTGTTAGGATTCAACTTCAAGAATAGACTTCTTGAATTAAAGAAACTCTTTCTTGAATTCAATCTATCTTTAATTTTCCGTTGTTTTTTTATTTCTTTATTTTCTCTTAGCTTTCGCACGTTTCTTGATTTTCTTTAGTAATTCTTGGACCCCTATCATGTTGTTATCACCTAAATTTCCCCCATTAAGCTCCCTTATCCAGGGGCCCCTCAATTTTAATGAAGAAAACCTTCGGGTAAAAGATATTGTCATAAATGTCACTTGGAACCTCGCTAATATATCCTTTCCCCTCCCAACTGAAGTCACAAATGCAATTCAAAGTGTCCCCTTTATTAATCTCACTGACACCAATGACCAGCCATACTGGCTTCCCAATAGTAATGGCATTTTTAATCTAAAATCTGTCTACCAACTTATTACTCCTATAAAGGAACCTACCTTGAACTTCTCATGGATTTGGAGACTAAAAATCCCCAGGAAAATTAGCTACTTCCTTTGGCTATGCTACAACAACAAACTTTCCTCTAGAGCGTATCTCCATCACATAGGCCTCAACATTGACGAACAATGCCCAGTATGTAAGAAGGGGGAAGAAAATCTTGCCCATATCTTCCAAACCAGCTCCATTGCCACAAGGATTTGGACAATGTTGGGTATCACTATCAATACAGCTAACAATAAGCACTGACTGGATAACATCAAACTTCCGCAACCAACTAAGTCCTTCCCTTCACTTGACTGGGTAGATATCTTTCCTTTTTGCCTTTGGCACCTTTGGTTAAACCTAAATAACAATAATTTCAACAATGAATCAAGAGATGTCTCCTGCTACCAAATTCTCAATAGAGCTGCCGAGTTGAAACATATCACTGGTATCTATGATCCTCAGCTTAATGTTAAAAGCATCGTCATCAAGTGGAAAAAACCATACGCAGGCTCTTATAAGCTAAATTGTGATGGCGCTTATGATAGTAATAATAAAATTGGAGGCATGGGAGGATTCATTCGCAACAGTTATGGTCAATGGGTATTAGGTTTTCAAAAAATTACAAATGTTATCAGTAATACTCAATCAGAGCTTCTTGCCTTGGAAACAGGCCTCAAGATCGCTGTGCAGTTCAATCTCCAGCCCCTCGAAATCGAAACAGATTCAACGGAGGTAATAAAATTACTACAAACTGAACACTTAATTTATAACTACATTATCTCTTCTGTAGGTGGTCAATGTCAGAACTGGGGTACCCGGTGCTCAGGCATAATTTCTGGGAAGCAAACAAGTTGGCACATCTTTTGGCTAAGGAAAGTAACAACTAGTTACTATGAATAAAGCAATCATCCTTCTTTCACCTACATCGATGGTGGAAGCTGTAGTGAATGTTGATGCTGAAGGCACCTCCTACTCTAGGTCTATATCAGAAGTAGTTTGTAATATACTAGCCAGCATGGGGAATGTTAATGCTTTTAATAGTATCTCTACTTTTATATCTCCTCACAGTTTCGATCCCAATAGGATGGCTGTGGGTGATCTATGAAAAAGAACCTTGGTATTAAATAAAATATTTCCTGTTTCAACAAAAAAAATTAGATTATAGTTAAAGAATGCACTTGAAGAATTTTAATTTATGTCCAAAAGTTAACTATTTTTAGTGAGAGGCTAAATGTAAAAGAAAAGAAAAGACTTAGTTTAAGGTGATTGGCTAAGAGGGGGAAAGAATTATCTTTGAATATTTTTTATGTAATGAATAGGGTAGGAAAAGAGTTGGTTTAATATATACAAGAAGATTATGAAAATAAATTAACTAAAGAATAATTAATTATGGAAAATGAATAATGAAATATGTTTATATTTATGTACATCTGTCGTAGAAGATAAATAATTAACTAAAGAACAATTAATTATGGAAAATGAATAATGAAATATGTTTATATTTATGTCCAGTCATTTCAGTACAGTGTTAGTGTTGCCTACGGATCCAGAGTTATACATAATGTACTGTGATATTCATGCGTTGTTATCGCACAGAGTTTGTGTGAATGGTAAGGTGTTTGCCTATGTGTCGCAATAGTGAATGATTCGAGGGGGGATTATCGGATTCATGATTGGGAAGTTTGGTTTTCGTCCCAGTACAGGAGAGACAATTGGGCTACGGATGTCTGGATTTTGGATAATAGAGTGGCGAGATTTGATATCTCTGAACTTGGTGGGATTCTTGTTTGTGTTGCGGTGTCGTCGTCCTTGTTTGAACTCATTAAGGCTCGTCGGAATAATGGTCTTTATTTGTTTTCTTTTGGGGAACAATGTTGTGAAATGGTAACTAAGAAGCAGTTATCAGAGATGACGGTGTAGTGCGACATAAGAATTTAATCGTCGTTGCTAGTGTTGATGGTACGAGGAAGATGATCCGTGAGGTGGTTTCTGTACTTAGGGGTTCGAATGTGGCGAAAAGAGTTTGCTTGGAATGTAGAGAAACGTGAATGCTTGATTATCATTTTGGTATGCAATATGGCTTCGAGTTTTAAACGTATTATTGGACCTACAACTGATGATTAACGGAATGAACGGATTCTTATGGTTGGCGCATGCGTATGGGCCCAGGATGATTAACTAAATTCGTAGACGTTATAACCATGGAAATGTCATCGAAAGATCTAGATATAAGGTTACACAGACTGTGAAGGTGCTACAGGTGTGGTGCATGATGTTTTTCCCTGCGTTGTGGGGGCAAACTACTATCATTACCTCGTGGAATTATGTCCAGTCATTTCAGTACAGTGTTGGTGTTGCCCACGGATCCAGAGTTATACATAGTGTATTGTGATATTCATGCGTTGTTATCGCAACAGATTTGGTGTGAATGGTAAGGTGTTTGCCTATGTGTCGCAATAGTGAATGATTCGAGGGGGGATTATCGGATTCATGATTGGGAAGTTTGGTTTTCGTCCCAGTACAGGAGAGACAATTGGGCTACGGATGTCTGGATTTTAGGTAATAGAGTGGCGAGATTTGATATCTCTGAACTTGGTGGGATTCTTGTTTGTGTTGCGGTGTCGTCATCCTTGTTTTAACGTATTAAGGGTCGTCGGAATGATGGTCTTCATTTGTTTGCCTTTGGGGAACAATGTTGTGAAATGGTAACTAAGAAGCAGTTATCAGAGATGACGGTGTATTGCGACATTATAATTTAATCGCCATTGCTAGTGTTGATGGTACGAGGAAGATGATCCGTGAGGTGGTTTCTGTACTTAGGGGTTCAAATGTGGCGAAAAGAGTTTGCTTGGAATGTAGAGAAACGTGAATGCTTGATTATCATTTTGGGATGCAATATGGCTTCGAGTTTTAAACGTATTGTTGGACCTTCAACTGATGATTAACAGAATGAATGGATTCTTATGGCTGGCGCATTAGTGTGGGACCATGAGGATTAACTAAATTCGTAGACATTATAACCATGGCAATGTCATCGGAAGATCTAGATATGAGGTTACACAGGTGGGTTATCTTTTGTGGGAAGGCTAAGGGTGTATGACTTCTTGTGAAGTTCTTATGAAAAAGTTTACCTTCTATCCAACGGGAAGCATGCACTACGATGTAGGGCTTGGATCTCTTGAAGAATATGGTGCGACTATCAGGAGGTCGAGTGTGCGTTTGTGGCTGATAATTCAGGATGTGTGAAGAGTAGTGCAACAAGAGCTTGTGAGAAATTTGGCTGAGTAACGGTGTGAGACCATGGTATCTAGAAGGAGAGGTCATTGTAGGGACTTGGATTTTGCGATTGTAGCTTAAAGCTAAGTGGGGGAGCCTACTGTCGATGATTAGGTCACGTGGTTATGTGCCTTTCCAGTTTTGGGTTATCGGTACGTTGGTGGATTAGTTATTACTAAGGGAAGAAAGCATCAGGGGTAATTTGAGCAGAGGATTTGATGGATGTGATGTATAAGGGAAATTATTCATCTAGTTCCTTAATTAGAATGATCATGTGCTAATGGAGCACTAGTGGTTTGGTTAAATAATCGGGACTGGACAAGAGTGGGCGACTCTTAATAATAGTTCTAGTGGATTCGAGATTTTAGGTGTGGTGCTTAAGGATTTTTAGGTTCATTATGTGGCTGAGGATTGGGTTTTGTAGTGGAGTGTGAAGGGTACTTGGATCATTTCTATGTTATCAACGGGTCTACAGTGCAGTGTTAGAAAAATAAGAGAAACAACTTCAGATTCACAGAAGATCTAATCAGTGTATGTGTATTAGTTGGTGTTACTATAGACTGCATGAAGAGTGTATGAAATGGGATTTTCAGGACAAGAGTCGGCGGCTCTTAATAATAGTTCTAGTTGATTCTGAAGGCAAGTCAAAAATAAATCGGAAGAAGCTGAGTCAGCCTAGTAGTTTTGGATGAGCATGGTTAAGGAAATGATCGGTTCCTTCGGTGTGGTAAGGCAATACAGGTGTTTCGTGGTTGTACGTGTGGGCTTAACAGCCTTCGTCATTTGATTGATTTGGAGGTATTTGATTCTGATGGTTTTGATTATGTGTAAATGGGCCCCCGAAGAGTTATGGCGGTTTAGAACACGACTTGAGTTCTATATCTTTTGCGGCTATGGGGAGTTGGTTGTGTGTTGCGATTCTTCTTCTAAAATGAGTTAAGTGAAAGGTTCTAGCCGATGAATTGTTTATTCTATTGGTGGTTAAGGAGTTATGATGAAATTCTTGTACTCACGCGTAGCAGCATGATAGGTGTAGTGAGCGGTATGGAATTGGAATTTGAGGATCATGGTTGCGATCCATCTTTCACAGGAATGTCACGAGCTCGGAAGAGCTGGGGAGATATTTCAGATGTTCAGAGTATGTTGGCGTTATTTTTGAAATCAGGTATGGAGATTCTAGTACTGTCTATGATGGGAGAGTTTATGTCTGAGAGGCACTCTATTTCTTTGGATGTGGACTGTGGAAGTTTGTTCCTGATTTGACGGTCAATCGTATGTGTCATGGATAGGGTCATTGTGGACCTTTAGGAGGTTATAGACCCATTTTGGAGATGATCGGAGGTCCATGGTTATGTCTAATGTGAATGTATATTCTATACTAGATCGGATATGCTTATTCTGCATAGTATTGCTTATGGATGGGTCTTTGGGTGTGGTGGATAATATTCCTGCCTTCGCCTATTTCAGGTTCTACTCTTTATGCTATGTGGGTTATGCTACTCTTTATGCTATGTGGGTTGTGAGACGGCTTAATTATTCACACGTGTGTTAAGATCCTGTGTAGCTTGTGGTGTTATGTGAGCGAGATGGCTCTCGAGATGCAGGTCATTAATTGCACTTTGGTCGTGCTTGGCATTTTATAGCGCATGGCGCTATTTTTCTCCCTAGGGTTATGTCTATGCATTTGGCGTGCTTATGGTCAATATTCGGGCATTTCATGGGTATGCGCATTTTGGATCGATGAGTATTTGCTTATTGATTGTTATGTGTAGATCGGGTGGCACGCCGCCACGGGTATGATGTTTAGATCGGGATGCACGCCGCAACAGTGAGATATTGTGTACAGTTCCTTATACTTATTTTGTGTGTTTTGTTTTTCATTTCTAAGATAGGTTCATAGCATTGGTTTGGTTGTTTTTATTCGTTGCGCAAGCCAGATAGTCTTGTATTCAGGTTTGTTATTCCTTATTGGTCATATTCGAGTTGTGCCTTGTTGGTGCATTGACGATGCCATATGAGATTTTAGATGGTGTTTGAGGTGGCTAATTGGCCGAGCAGCTTGTACTGGGTGAGACGAGGTTGTTGGACCTGGAATCAGTGCAATCGAATTTCTATAACATACATTGGAAGGGAAATGTCACTAATTAGTTCAGAATGAGGCAATAGTTCATGTTGAGCGGAGAGACTTCATGAGTTATTAATTTGGTGGGTGGTTATGAGTTTCTACACATCTCTTTCATCGTTGCAGTATTGCAAGTGTTGGAACAGGGCTTGTATGTGTTATGAGGTACATTACGGGCACCGGATTCATCAATTTACGGCTATTGTGGTTGGAGGATGTTACTATGTACAAATAAATTATGCGGTGCATTGTGCAATTACAACATGTGGGTATGATAATGTTCTGGTCCATCTTGCCGAGATTGATACGGGGTGTGTAAGCTAGAATCGGACATTGTAGAGAGTTATGGATGATGGAAGTTGGTTTTAAGGCTAATGGGCTAAGGTAGTAGGAAGGATCTTTAGTTTGGGTTGAGCTGAGGTGCTCTTATGGATGGTGGTGGCTTGGGTAGGTGCACGAGGTATTATACAGTGATTTTGGGCAACTCTGGGACGGTTCTTGGCACGTTCGAGGACAAACGTATGTTTAAGTGAGAGAGAATGTAACGACCCGAACAGTCGTTTTGAGCTCTAGTATGTCATTTGGTGGTTTGAGACCTTGAGTAGCTTCACTTCATGTATTATGACTTACACATATAGTCGGATTAGATTTTCGGGAAGATTAGAGTTTGTTTGGAAGAATAATTCTCAATTCGGAAGCTTTAAGTTGGATGAGTTGACCAAGGTTTGACTTTGAGTAAACGGCCTCGGATCGGAGTTTTGACGGTTTCATTAGGTCCGAATTATGATTTAGGACTTAGGCATATGTCCGGATTCGAATTTGGAGGTCTGTATGTTGATTTGATGCTTTTTAGAAAAAGTTGAAAGATTGAAGGTGTAGAAGGTTGATAGGTTTGACTGAGAGTTGACTTTATTGATATCGAATCCGGATTGTAGTTCCGGGAAATTGTATAGGTCCATTGTGTCATTTGGGACTTGCATGCAAATTTTGAGATCATTACGGGTTGATTTTGTATGGTTAGGCGTGCGTTTTAGAAGATTAAAAGTTCATTAATTCATTAGGATTGAAATGATGTGTGATTCATAATTTTGATGTTGTTTGGTGTGATTTGAGGCCTCGAATAGGTTCGTGTTATGTTTTGGGACTGATTTGTGTGATTGGACGGGGTCCCGGGGGCCTCGAGTGTGTTTTGGATATGTTTGGATTGTGTCACGCTCTTATATGATGTTTCGGCTTCGTTTATTTGGGCATAAAGGGTACCATAATGAGCAAATGACCTTTAATTTCTGATTGGATTGAACCATTAGATCAGTATCGTAATTACGGAGTCATGACAGCAATAATCGTCGAATTCCGAGGTCGTATGAAAGAGCCATTTCCATATCCGGAAAGATTGTTGGTTTCTAGTGCGAACCTTTGTTCTTCGCGAACGCGAGAGAGGTTCCGCGAACGCGAAGTAGGATTTCTGGATTTACCGGTCAATGAAAAAAATTGCTCATAGCGAACGCGAAGGTGTCCCGCGAAGGTGAACAACAAAAATCACCTGGACAGTGTTTTCAATGGGCAGACCGAGTATTTTAGTATTTTGAGCATATCTTGAGTTCTAGAGCTCCGTATGAGGTGATATTTGCAGCGTTGTTCTCGTCTCAACAAGATGGTAAATATCTTACCTTTATTTTGATGTTTTCCCATGATTATTTTCGTTGGTTATCATTTTTATCAGTGTTTGGATTGTAGAAATTTGAGTTTTGAGCCTCAAAGTTATAAAATGGTAAATCCTTGATTTGAGGGTCAATTCATGGACGAAATTGTATAATTTTTTGGATATATACTATATAAATATTTATTTTCAATAATATTCGGAATCGGGACGTATGAGCCCGGGGGTTGACTTTGTTGACTTTTCGTGAGGAGTTGGGAATTTGTTTCTAATTATTAAATAACGAGTATTGGAGTATATTTTGATTGGTTTGCACGCTGTTTGATTAGTTTCAGATCGTTTGGCATCAGTTTGAGGTGTTAGAAAGGCGTTGGAGACTTTTATCAAAATTCGGAGCAAGGTATGTCCCTTGTCTAACCTTGTGAGGGGAAATTTATCCCGTAGGAGTTAGATTTATTAAGTGCTATATGTTGTGGGAGCTACGCACGTATGAGATGACGAGTGTCCGTGCGTATGCTAGAATTCTTGATTATGTCCGGATAGACTTAGACTCACGGCATGCTTTAATTATACTATTTGAGTTTTTCTTGTCTATTTAAATGCTTTAATTTACTTTTAGCCCGAGACTAGACTCGCGTAGAGTATCAGGCTTGATATTTTAGATACTTGACGAGCTACTTGATTAGCTGTGAAAATTGTACTATCCTTTACGAATTTCTTCCGTGCTGTGCGTATTCGTCCGATAGTTGTTCTTGAATTTTGTAGCTCACACGTATATTCGTGAGTGGTGTCAGTGACCCGTCAAAGTTTCATATTCCAATGGGTTCGGGCTGAACACCTCGGTAATACTCTTATGGGATCGGTCTGTTCGCCTAGGCGGTATCATGTAACAGACTCTTATGGGATCGGGCCATTCGCCTCGGCAGAGTAACATATTCTTATGGGATTGGGTCGTTCGCATCGGTAGTATCATGTATTATATTCATATGGGATCGGGTCGTTCGCCTTGGAAGGATTATGTATCACACTCTTATGGGATTCGGTTGTTCGCCTTGGCAGTTCTATAAAATACTCTTATGGGATAGGGTCGCTCGTCTCGGCAGAATCGTGCAAAATACTTGATAAGGAGTCCTCGTACTCATGAGTTTCCTGACTTGAGATGTTACCGTTGATTTGGTGTTGAGCAGTACGTATTCCATTTGAGAAGGTATCCGATAATTGAGGAGTTAGTGTTCACTGTTCAGTTTTAGACCGTATTATTTGTCTATATCTATTCTCACTGTTTACTTACCATATTTCATACCATTCTACCTTATTATATTTGATTTATTGGACCACTAGTAAGTATCAATGTCGACCCCTTGTCACTACCTCTTCGGGATTAGGCTAGATACTTACTAGGTACGCGTTGATTTACGTACTCATGCTGCACTTTTGCACTGAATGTGCAGGTACTAAGGCATGTACATTAGGTGGTCATCTTGGCGATTGGCGTAGATGCTGAGGGGACTTTATGGTGAGCTGCATTCTACGCTATAATTCGCCGCACACGGAGTCTCTTTCTTATTCAGTTATTATATCTTGTCTATTTTATATTCCAGACAGATGTTGTGGGAGTGTTGTATTGTTTTAGTAGATGCTCATTCTCCTGTGACACCGAGTTTTTGAGGTTCCTAGTAGATTTTTATTATTTTATTTCACGTTATTATTATCACTTCACTTTATGATTTATTTATATTCAGAAATTTGGTAAAGAAAAGCACAGTTTTCTATGAGTGCTAGATTTTATTCTATTTATTTAATAAAATTCCTGATTTTAAAATTTTTAAATGGATAGTTAAGTGGAGGTCCACACATTGGCTTGCCTAGCAGAATAGTTGGGCTCTATCATGACCTATTATGGGATTTGGGTCGTGATATATAGAACCTCACAAGACAAGAGAAGTGAAATAATTAGTAAAGTATAAAGTAAACAATAAACTAACTTATTTTTGAAATGATTTTATTTGAAATTACATTTTGTAAGATTGTTTCTGAATATAGTTTGAAAATGTTTTTGGGAAATCATTTTTGGAAAATAGTAGTAAAAAAAAGTTTAAAAAATAATATAGGAGGCTCAGATATGTATTTTTGGATATCCGTCTAGACATGAGAACGGGAATCGCCTTGGTTACGACTACGGCAGCCGACCGTGTCGCCCTCCAAAGGTTGTTGGTTCATCACAGCCTAGTCTTTTATTTTTTGATGCTTATCATCACCGCCTCGTTATTATAGGGGATGGTCCAGAGGGTCATTCGGGGCGTCGTGGCCTCAAATAATTTCTCATCGGCCTAGCCTAGCATCATGTTCAAACCAGTGACGTTCAACGAGGAGTAAAATCAAACTGGCGCGTCAAAGAGGCAAGAACGACCATGTTTTCACCAACAAAGTGTGCCAAAATGGTCTCATGTAACATTTCGTTTGAACTGTAGCGACAAAGGGGGACTTGTAACAACATTAGCCAAACAAATCAAGATAACAGTCTTGCAAGAACAAAACAGTGATAGCGGACAAAATGAAACATGGTCTAAAATCAGCAATGGCAAACAACCAACCAACACATAAAGTCTAAAATCTGAGACAGAACAAGCGGACAACAACTGCAAAACCCAGATTCCGGCGGAACGACATGAATGACTGAATGGTCTGGTAACGGCATTCTAACCCGCTGCCAGAGAACATTATTATTAGCACAATTGAAATAAATCACAAGATAAAGAAATAGGAGGCAGAAACGGGATGGGATAACAAAAATGAAATATAATCGAATCGCCAGGAAAATCCAATCTCTGGCCAGATATGGTTTTATCCGGTAAGGCCTTTACGCATAATATGACCTGCAAGTAAACAAAATTGAACCAACGGAGCCGCCAGAGTGAAGTTTTCTGGTTGGATCTCTGCCAAACTCAAATGGACAGATTTGTTATAATCCTTCCCCTCTTGAATAGATCTGTATAAGACTAAAGATATGCACGAAAATAATAGATTGATGACTCGCCAGCGTTAGCTATTTCTGGCGAGGTATGGTATTTAGCCGCAGTAGTAAGGGGAAGAGGGAGAGAAGGAACCATCGCCGGTGATGAAATCCGGCGGGCGGCAAGGGGGAGAAGGTGGCAGGTTCCCTCAAATTTGAGAGAGATGATGAGAGCTTGAGAGAGTTTGTAGGGGAGGGGCGGCTGCAGTTCTAAAGAGAGAGAGAGGACTTATGAAATTAGGGTTTCTTAGTTCCCATAAAATCTGATAGGGTGGCCCTCTTTTTGTGTATAGTGTATTGTAGGTAAAAATATAAAATGTGGGGTGTGGGGTAGAAAATTTAGAGACCAAGTTTGAAGTAAAAAAAGGTAAAAATATAAAAGAAAATATATGGTCAAAAATGAAAGAAGGTCACATCGATGTCATGTCACGTCAATGTCATGTCACGTCAATGTCATGTCGCATCAATATCTAGTCACATCAAATGTCTTATCACATCGGATGTTGACGGGATATTGAATTTGACCGGACTTGATCCGTATTTTGAAATTAATTCTACTGGTTCATATAATTACTAGACTGTGCTGTGAATTAAAATATAATTATTTAATTAGAATGTTTTGTAGTATTTACTCAAAAATATAACTACTACAATTGTGTCATAGTAATTATTATTTTATTTTTAAAAATATAATAAATTGATAGAATATCCTAATGTTTGAAAAATAGGACAATTATCAATAAATTATTTGAAATTTATAAAAATGCACAAAAATGGTAGTATTTAACTAATTGCAATAAATAATAAAATTTTTATATTTTGTAAAAATAAGAATAATTATCAATAAATTGCATAAGAGCTAAATAATGTGCAAAATACTACATTTTATTATTTTTTGATTAGGAAGCTTGCAGAAGTTAATTTTAAATACGGAGGGTCAACATTGAATGTCAACAAGTACTGCTGAGGTCGTTCCGCCCGATCCCATAATCGTGTACACTGTTGAGGGTCAACCAGCACGAACCATAGATGTATCTCATAATACTGCCGAGGTCGTACGACCTAATCCATAATTAATATTGTTGAGGTGTTCATCCCGATCCTATAGGAATAGTGAAACTTGACGGGTCACTGGCCCCACTCATGAATATGTGTGAGTTATGCAGTTTAAAAGACTCTTCAGATAATTTCATACAACGCGGGAGAAATCCGTAGAAGAAAAGTATAACTTCTACTGTTAATCAAGTAATTTGCTAGGCATCTAAAATAACAAGTCTGATACTCTACGCAAGTCTCCTCTCAGGTGACAATGTAAATTAAAGCATTTAAACAATCAAAAACAACTCAAATATTACAATTAGAGCATGGCGTGAGTCTAAGTCTACTCGGACCTAATAAGGATTTCTAGCATACGCACGGAATGTGCATAACTCCCACATAATGTAGCACATAACAATTATAACATCTACGAGCTAATTTTCCCCTCACAAGGTTAAACATGAGACTTACCTCGCTCCGAAATTCGATAACCGGCTCTAACACCTCTCTAACAGCTTAAACCCAAAGCTAGAGCCGAAACTAGTCAAAGAATGTGCACACCAATCAAAACATACTCAAGAACCCATAGTTTATCATTTAGAAACAATTCTCAATGCCACACTGTCACGACCCAAATTTTCCACCTTAGGATGTCGTGATGGCACCTAGTCTCTACGACTAGGTCCTAACATACATTAAGAAATAGCAAAAATAATAATAAAACCTCAAATTAAACCATTAAACTGTCATAATAAAACTCAATAGTATAGCTGACAACAACTTCCCAAAATCTGGTGGAACCGAGTCATAAGCTCTACAAGAATGTACCAATAGTCTCGAATACAAAATTATTTCTGAACAAGATATAAAAAGTAATACAACTAAAAGCATAAGGTGACTTCGAGGCCTACGAACGTCGAGCAGGTGTACCTTAAAGTCTCTGAAAATAGCTAATCAATCACTGGCATCTAGCACGGGCAGATGTACCTGGATATGTACAAAAATGTGCAGAAGCGTAGTATAAGTATACCACAATGGTACCCAGTAACTATCAAGCCTAACCTTGGGAGAGTAGTGATGAGGCCAGGTCAAGACACCTACTAGGATAAGAAAGCCTAACAGAATATAGCATAGTCTAATAATTGGCATGGGAGTAACTGACAAATAAGCAGTTCAATAATATAAGATAACAACGAAAATTTAAGCGGTAAATGCAACAAGTAGTTAACACATGATGAAACAACAAGTAGTCAAACACGGATAAATACAAGTGAGACAATGAAGAAAACAACAAGAATTGTTCAACCAACAAGCCTCTTTTAGTATGGAATGTACAACAAGAATCACAACTGAGGTACCTCCTCATATTCACATTTCACAATTTCAATCACAATCTTTCCTTATATCACCGCGTGAGCCTTGCATTTATTTTTGAAATTATTTTTCTGAAATAGCTACACGCGTTTTAGCCCCCTTGTCTCACCGCGTGGCTTCAGGTAATTCCCTTACTAGCAACGCGCATATAAATTCCCACCTTATCTCACCGCATGCGTATCAACCTCTATTCTTATACTACCACATGCGTATCAATATCACAATACAACAACAACTCGCACTACAAGTGTCCATATGCCACAACTTGCCAAAAATAACAATACCAATATTTTCACAATAAATAGCCCATGGCTCATTCACAATATGTACAATAATCTCAATAACAACAAGATGAATGAGGGATACATAACAAGGAAAGATACCTCAACAATTAACAACTTCACCTCAATGTGATAACGACTTTTACAACTTCAACACCAATAACTCAACAAGAAGATATTCCACGAAATAACAACTTTAAGTAAGAGTAATTTCAATAATTAAAGGGTAACGAAATAACAAGGGAGATAACAACCTCAACTAAAGCATATAAGGGCAACTACAACAATAAAGGATAAAACAAGTGCTAATAATATCAATTAGAGCATGTGAGAGTAAATTTAACGATGAAAGATGTAACATGTTGTAACAAGTTCAATTAAGTACATAAAATAAGTCTAAAAGTCTAAATCGGTCAAATACCATATATAGCCCGTGCACACACTCGTCACGTTGAGTACACGTCTTTCACATAGTACAATTAGAAAAAATAACCCAAATCCTAAGGGGTAGTTCCCCCACACAAAGTTAGGCAAGACACTTACCTCAACTAGGCCAAATCAACCCTCGAATATAGCTTTCCCCTAAAAGGCTCAAATCTAACAAAAATGACTTACTATCATCAAACAATGCAAGGGAAACCAATTACAATAGATAAAGCTTTGATCTTTATACAATTCCCAAAAACTTAACAAAAGTCAACCCACGGCACATCCGGTCAAAACCCTTGTCCAATGATAGATTTGTACTACCCATAACTGCACGAGTCCATATATGTGTTTTGCTTTCAAATCAGAGTCCAAATCGACTCTCAAAACTCAATTCTTCATTTTTCAAAACTTTGACAAAAATCCCCAATTTTACTCTTTGATTCTCATAAATTTGATGTTTAATATAAGATATAATCATGAAATATAGTTGAAAATTGATTAGAATCACTTACCTAATGTTTGGAGATGAAAATTCCCTATCCAAATCGCTTTCTACCGAGTCTAGGGTTCTAAGATATGAAAAATGAGACCTAAATCCCGACTTTTCTAACTTTTGTTCAGTTACAGACGTCACAATTGCAACACTGCGTTCGCAATTGGGAACCCTCGCAATTGCAAAGAAATTCTTACAAATGCGGCACTGACAGTCCAAGGGAAACATCGCAAATGCGACCGTGTGTTCGCAATTATGAACCTTGTTCCCATCGCAAATCTGACAATATGCATCGCAAATGCGAACTCACCTACCCAGCCAAAACTTCGCAATTGCCAACAAAGTATCGCAATTGCAATACCTAAGCCTCTCCTGCCATGTTCGCAATTGCAATGCTGGTGCTCGCAATTGCGACATCAGCACCAACACACCAGCAAATCATGTTTTCAGTCCAATCCTTCTAAAATACGTCTGAAACTCATCCGAGCCCTCGGGGCTCCAAACCGAACATCCACACAAGTCTAAAAATATAATACGAAAATGCATGAATTTCAAAGAAAAGTTCAAGAATCTCTAGAATTACAACCAAGCATTCGAATCCAAACAAATCAACTCCAAACGACACCAAATTTTGCAGACAAGTTCTAAATAGTATAACAGACCTATTCCAAGTTCCAAAACTAAATTCCGAACCCGATATCCAAAAGTCAACCTACGGTCAAACTTGAAAAAATTTCTAAACCTCAAATTGCTAACTTTCGGTAAAATAACAAAAATCAATCTACGGACCTCCGAATTCGATTTCGGGCATATGCCAAAGTTCAAAATTACTATATGAACCTATTGGAGCCATCAAAATATCGTTCCGGTATCATTTTTACAAAATTCAAATATTGATCAACATAGTCAATCTTTTGCTTCTAAGCCAAGAATCAAATGATCCAAATCAACTCGAAACTTTCCGAGAACGAAACCAATCAACCCCTTAAGTCATAAAATCACAAATACACATGTGTGAATCATAAAAAAGGGTAAATAGGGCACAAATACACAAAATAACCAGTCGGGTCGTTACATACACGAAAGTCAACAAAAGTCAACCCCGGGCTCGCACGCCTAATTTTGAAAATATATTGAAAATAAATGTTACCCATAAATTATATAGTCTATATCCATAAAATAATCAAATTTCATCCATGAATTGACCCTCAAATCAAGAATATACCATTTTTCAACTTTGGGGTTCAATACCCCAATTTCAACAATCCAAACACAGAAATAAGCGATAACCAACGAAACTAATAATGGTAAAACATCAAAATAAAGGTTATATATTTTACCCCTTATTTAGATGAGAACAACGCCAAGAAAATCACCTCAAACGGAGTTCTACAACTCAAGATATGCTCAAAATACTAAAATGCTCGGTTTGCCAATTTAAAACACTGCCCAGGTGATTTTTTTCAATCGGCTTCGCGGGAGACCTTCACGTTAGCGAAGTACAATTTTTCGCGTTGACGGTCAACCCAGAATTCCTTCTTCGCATTCACAAGACCATACTCGTGTTCGCAAAGAATAAAAGCTCGCACCAGAAACCTGCAATCTTTCCCGACACATAAGTGGGCATAACTCTCTCACCCGACCACTAAATTCAATGATTCTTGTTGCTATGGTTCTGTAATTATGATATGGATATGATGGTTCAATTAAATCACAAATAAAAGGTCGTTTTCTCAATATGGTACCCTTTATGCCAAAAGAAACAATACTGAAACATCAAATAAGAGCGCGACACAATCCAAACCCATCTGAAACTCATCGGAATCTAACCAAAACTTGCGAACAAGTCCAATATTATCATAAAACCTATTAATACTTTTATATCATGAATCCGAACTCGTTAAGCTAACAATTTGACTGTGGTCAACTCATTTTCTTAAACTTAACTAGTATGCAACTTAAGTGTCTGAATCACTCTTAAACATTCCACAATAAGCCAATTTTCTACTTCAAATCAAATTTAAGAAATTCTAAAACCTTCAAAATGCCAACTTTCCACAATAAGCGTTGAAACGCTCCCGGTCCACCAGAAACTCGATCCGAACATACGCCCAAATCCAAAATCACCTTACGAACATATAGGAACCTTCAAATCCAAATTCCGAGGTCATTTACTCAAAGGTCAAACCTCGGTCAACTCTTCCAACTTAATGCTTCCAAATTGAGAATTGTTATTCCAAATCTACTTCGAACTTCTCAAAAATGGAAACCGACTATACGCACAAGTCATAATACATAAAGTGAAGCTACTAAAATCATAGAATTATAGCCAAACATCAATGTACATAACTTTTACAAAAGTCCAAACTCCTTAACTATATAAGCTCTTCATCACAAGACGTATTATTTGAAAACCTAACAACGCCACATAACATAATGCGATGAAGCATGTGAAATAATATTAAGTAAGGGGCCCTAATTTTATAATCATAATGGATCAACTCCTGTGCAAAGTCTCAAAGACTTAAGAGAGTGCTGACAGGGATTACCTTGTTAATTATCAACTCACTATGTAAATAAAATGATGAATATTTTCATGGATGCTCGTTATAACTCAAGCTATTATCTAAGCACTTCCATGTTTTCAAAAAATTAAACTCGGCACTTTTTGGATGCATGGTCGTTCCTTTCTACTGATTTAGTTCACAATATGGTCAAGTCGATCGACTTACTTTTTGGTAAACTTATATGATGTTGGAAACTTATCATGACCTAAATCGCAACCCGTCGTGATGGCACCTATCATGATACTAGGCAAGCCGACAACTCATACATACCAACTCTTTCAAATTCATATTATACTAAAACAGGTTTAAATAAGCAAAAATCTCATAAAAGCCGGATGAAAATGTCACAACTAAATACAAAAGTTCCCAAAACCCGGGTGTCACTGAGTGCATGAGCATCTATATAATGACATAGTTTGATACATTGTCAATAAAGTAGGGCTGAATAAATAAAGCTGAAAGATAGGGGAAGGAGAGTCAAGTTCTGCGGACGCCAAGGTAGATACCTCGATGATCTCCGAACTGATGAAAACGCCAGAAATCAGCAACCACCATGTCCGGAAACACCTGGATCTGTACACGAAGTGTAGGGTATAGCGTGAGTACAACCAACTCAGTAAGTAACAAATCTAACTTTTGGGCTGAAAGCAGTGACGAGCTTCACAGGTACAATCCAATTATAGAAAATACAGTACAAAGATGTATGCATGCTTTCAAGTTTAACAGTTAAAGCCCAAACAGGTAAGATATGTCAAGTACAACTGAAATAAGAAATGATACATCTCGATATCTACATGTCAGTTATATATGCCAACTGAAGTATAAAACAGTGATGAAATCATATGCATACTCTCAGAGTATCAATCACTCAGTCCTCTCATTCACTTCATCCTCACAGTCACTCATTCCTCACAGTCACTTCATCCTCACAGTCACTCAATCCTCCCAGTAGGTACCTGCGCTCACTGTGGGTGTGCAGACTCCGGAGGGGCAGATCCAGCCCAAGCGCTATAATAATCCAATCATGGCATGAATCAATAAAGTATGTTGCGGCGTGTAGTCCGATTCCATAAATATCCTCACAATCAGCCCCTCAACCTCACTCAATCATCAATCTCAACAATCTCTCGGGCTTATAAGATCCATGATAATCAGCCCAAACAATGATGATATGATGTATTAATAAATAACAACAGAGACTGAGATATGATATCCAAATAATAGTTGTGACTGAGTACATAATTACAAATTAAGCAAATAATTCAATATGCAACACGACCTTTGTGGGTCCCAACAGTACCGGCATGTAGCCTAAGCATGATTTCTAACATGTCTGGCAACTCAATTTCTCTAACACATGGATAATATACGGATAACAACAAGATTATTCAACTATACAGTTCCACGGAACCGACCAAGTCATAATTCCTTCGATGCACGCCCATCACCTAGCATGTGCGTCACCTCAACACTAATCACATAACATGTAATTTGGGGTTTCATACCCTCATAACCAAGTTTAGAAGTATTACTTACCTCAAACCAAGCAAATCTCTACTCCAATAAGCCATTGCCTTGCGAATCAGCCTCTGAATTCCTCGAATCTAGCCACAAATAATTCGATACAATCAACTCAAGCTATAGGAATCAATTTCATATAAAAATGCTAAGTTCTGAATCAAAAGTCAAAAAGTCAACTCAAAAGTTAATCCCCGAGCCCACGTCTCGAAATCCGATGAAAGATACAAAATCTGAAAACCCATTCAACCACGAGTACAACCATACCAAAATTAATCAAATCTGATACCAAAATCTCGCTCAAATCCCCAAAATTCGGCCTAAGAGGTTTTCTCCATTTTCCCCAATTTTACAACCCAAATCACTAATTAAATGATGAAATCAAAGATATAATCATGGAATTTAACCAAAACTAAGTAAGAATCACTTACCCCAATCACTCCCTTGAAAGTATCTCCAAGAATCGCCTCCAACCGAGCTCCCAAGATCAAATTGTGAAATAAACTCAAACCCTCATTTTTGAGACTTTAAATTCTGCCCAGATGTCCCTTCTTCGCGATTGCGGAATATCGCGAAGCACAAACTCAGCTGCTCAATAATTAACCCTACGCGAACATGACAATCCCCACGCAAACGTGAAGAATGGATTCCTCAGACCTATGCGATCGCGTCCCTCTTCACGCGATCGCGATGAACAAATGTGTGACCTCATCTGCTCCCTTATTTCCTCTTCGCTAAGGCGGCTTGGACCATCCATTCGCGATGCATTAACTGCACTAGATACGCGATCACATACCAGAACTCGCGATTGCATAGAACAAAAAAAACCCCAGCTGCCCAAATTAGCCTACGCGGTCACGAACCTATCCACGTGATCGCATAGAAGGAAACCAGACCTGAACACTAGCAACCTTCAGCAGTCTTCCAAGTCCCAATTTCACTCTGTTAACCATCCGAAATCCACCCGAAGCCCCCGAGACCACAACAAAACATACCAACAAGTCCTAAAACATCATAAGAACTCACTCGAAGGGTCACATCACATCAAACATTGCTAAAACCATGAATCGGGTATCGATTCAAGCCTAATAAAATTATGAACTTCTAACTTCTACATTCGACGTAGAAACCTATCAAATCAAGTCCGATTAACTTCAAATTTTTCACACAATTCATAAATGACACAACGGATCTACTCCAACTCCCCAGAACCAAAATCTGAGCCCGGTAACCACAAAGTAAACACTCGGTCTAACTTCTCAATTTCCATAACTTCTAATTTTTCAACTTTCGTCATTTCAAGCCTAAATCAACTACGGACCTCCAAATCACTATTCGAACACACTCATAAGTCCAAAATCACTCAACGGAGTTGTCGGAACCGTCAAAACTCCATTTTGGAGCCATTTACACATAAGTTAATATCCGATCAACCTTTTAACCTTAAGCTTCCAACATTGAGACTATGTGTCTCAACTCATTCTGAAACATCCATGGAACAGAACCAACTACCCCGACAAGTCACATAACAACAATTGAGCATAAAATAAGCAGTAAATGGGGGAACAGGGCTACAACACTCAATACGATCGGCCGGGTCATTACATCCTCTTTCTCTTAAACAAACATTCATCCTCGAACGAGTGTAGAAACATACCTGGAGTCTCAAATAGGTGTGGATATATGCTCTGCATCTCCCGCTCGATCTCCCAAGTAGCCTCCTCTACTGGATGACCTCTCCACTGCACCTTTACTGAAGCTATATTCTTTGACCTCAACTTTCAAACCTGCCGATGCAAAATAGGCACCGGCTCCACATCATAAGTCAAATTACCATCCAATTGAACCGTACTGAAGTCCAAAACATAAGACGGATCGCCGACATACTTCAGGAGCATAGAGACATGAAACACTGGATGAACACTTGACAGACTAGGCGGCAAGGCAAGTTTGCAAGACACCTCTCCAATCCTTTGAAGCACCTCTAACGGGCCAATGTACCGAGGGATCAACTTGACCTTCTTCCCGAACCTCAAAAACCCTTCATGGGTGAAACCTTGAGTAGTACCTTATCCCCCACCATGTAAGCAACATCGCGAACTCTTCTGTCTAGACTGTACCGTGCGAAGCCGATCCTGAATCAACTTAACTTTGTCCAAAGCATCCCGAACCAAGTCAGTACCCAATAGCCCAGCCTCACCTGGCTCAAACCATCTCACTGGCGACTGACACCGTCTCCCCTACAAAGCCTCATACGGAGCTATTTGAATGCTCGATTGGTAGCTATTGTTGTAGGCAAACTCTGCGAGCGGTAGAAACTGATCCCAAGAACCCCCAAAATCTATGACACAAGCGTGTAACATATCCTCCAATATCTGAATAGTGCGTTGGGACAGTCCGTCTGTCTGAGGGTGGAATGTTGTACTTAACTCGACATGGGTGCCTAACGCTCGCTGTACTGCTCTCCAAAACTGCGATGTAAACTGCGTGCCCCACTCTGAAATGATGGACACCGGCACGCCGTGAAGGCGAACAATCTCGCGGATATAGATCTCAACCAATCACTCCGAAGAATTAGTAGTCCCAACTGGAATAAAATACGCAGACTTGGTCAACCGATCCACAATCACCCAAATAGCATCAAACTTCCTCGAAGTCTGTGGGAGCCCAACTACAAAATCCATGGTGATACGCTCCCATTTCCTCTGGAATCTCAAGCCTCTGAAGTAATCCGCCCGGTCTTTGATGCTCGTACTTCATCTGTTGATAGTTTAGGCACCGAGCTACAAACCCCACTATATCCTTCCTCATCCTCCTCCGCCAACAATGCTACCTCAAGTCACGGTACATCTTCGCGGCACCCGGATGAATGGAATACCGCGAACTGTGAGCCTCCTCAAGAATCAACTCACGTAGTCCGTCTACATTAGGCACACAAATCCGGCCCTAAATCCTCAACACCCCATCATCCCCAATAGTAACATCCTTGGCATCACTGTGCTAAACCGTGTCCTTAAGGACAAGCAAATGGGGATCATCAAACTGGCGCTCTCTGATGTGATCATATAAGAAAGACCGAGAAACCACACAAGCTAGAACTCGGCTAGGCCTTGAAATATCTAATCTCACGAACTGGTTAGCCAAGGCCTGAACATCAACTACAACCGATCTCTCACCAATAGGAATAAATGCAAGGCTACCTATACTCATCGCCTTTCTACTCAAGGCATCGGCCACCACATTGGCCTTCTCAGGGTGATGCAGAATGGTAATATCATAGTCCTTTAGCAGTTCCAACCATCTCCGCTGCCTCAAGTTTAGATCCTTTTGTTTGAACAAGTGATGGAGACTTCGATGATCCGTAAATACCTCACAAAACACACCGTAGAGATAATGCCTCCAAATCATCAATGCATGAACAATGGCAACCAACTCCAAATCATGAACAAGGTAGTTCTTCTCATGGGGCTTCAACTAGCGTGAATCATAAGCAATCACTCTACCCTCCTGCATCAAGACACACCCAATACCAATTCGAGAAGCATCACAATACACTATATAAGAGCCAGAAGCTGAAGGAAAAACTAGAACTGGAGTTGTGGTCAAGGCATCCTTGAGCTTCTGAAAGCTCTCCTCACACTCATCTGACCACCTGAATGGAGAACCCTTATGGGTCAATTTGGTCAAAGGCACTACAATAGACGAGAAATGCTCCACGAAGCGATGATAATATTCGACCAAGATGAGGATACCCCGAATCTCAGTGGCTGAAGACGGTCTGGGCCAACTCTGAACCGCCTCTATCTTCTTTGGATCCACCTAAATCCCCACACTGGACACCGCGTGCCCCAAGAACGCCACCGAACTAAGCCAAAACTCACACTTGGAGAACTTTGCATAAAGCTTCTCCTCCCTCAGCCTCTGTAGTACAGTCCTCAAATGTTAGGCATGTTCCTCCTGGCTACGTGAGTACACCAGGATATCATCAACAAATACTATGACAAACGAGTCAAGATATGGCTGAAATACATTGTTCATTAGATGCATGAATGCTGCTGGGGTGTTGTTCAGCACGAAAGACATCACAAAGAACTCATAGTGAACATAACGGGTCCTGAATGCTGTCTTAAGAATATTCGAGTCCCGAATCTTCAACTGGTGATACCCAGACCTCAAATTAATCTTAGAGAACACCCTCGCTCCCTTAAGCTGGTCAAATAGATCATTAATGCGCGACAAAGGATACTTGTTCTTGATTATAACTTTGTTCAACTGCCTATAGTCGATGTACATCCATATAGTACCATCATTTTTCTTCACAAACAGAACCGGTGCACCCCAAGGTGACACACTAGGCCTAATAAAGCCCTTATCAAGAAGTTCCTGAAGCTGGTCTTTCAATTCCTTCAACTCATCGGGTGCCATACGATATGGAGGAATAGAAATGGGTTGAGTACTCGGTACCAATTCAATACCAGAGTCAATATGCCTGTTGGGTGGCATGCTCGGCAGGTCTACAGGAAACACATTCAGAAAGTCTCGCACCACTGGAACAGAATCAATAGTAGGGGTATCAGCACCAACATCCATCACAAAGTCCAAATAAGACAGACACCCCTTCCCAACCATCCGTTGGGCCTTCAAATAAGAAATTACCCTTCTGGGAACATAATCTAGAGAACCTCTCCACTCGATCCTTGGCAACCCCGGCATCGCCAACGTCACAGTCTTAGCATGACAATCTAGAATAGCATGACATGGAGACAACCAATCCATACCCAAGATCACATCGAAATCAACCATACTAAGCAATAAGAGATCAATTCTAGTCTCCAATCCCTAAATAGTCACTACACACGACCGATATACACGATCCACAACAATAGTATCGCCCACAAGCGTAGATACATGAACAGGTGAAACTACGGACTCACGGAGCATATCCAAATAACGAGTAAAATAGGATGATACATAGGAATAAGTAGAACCAGGGTCAAATAATGTGGAAGCATCTCTATGGAACACTAAGACAATACATGTGATCACTGCATCTGAAGCAACAGCATCTGGCCTGGCATGAAAAGCATAGAATTGGGCCTGACCACATCTTGATCGGCCTCCCCCTCTAGGGCGACCTTTAGCTACCTGGGCTCCACCCCGAGCTAGCTGGGTGGGTGATGAAGTAACTGGTATGGAAGTCGCAGCCTGACTCCTCTGCTGAACTGGACCTCCCGAGCGACGAGGACACTACCTCCACATATGCCCAAACTCTCTGCACTCAAAGCAACTACATGTTGATGGTGGTGGGGACTTAATCGGTCCCCGAGTACTAGAGTAACTGCTAGAAGGACCTGGCACAGATGAACCCTGAACCGATGGAGCACGGGAAGAACTCTGAATGGGGAGAGCACTAAGAGATGACTGAATCGGACGAGCACTATACGAACCATGGCTAGCTGATGCACCACGATGAACTAGATGAGCCATCTGAGCAGGCCTATAAGGTCGATCCCTATTGTGGTAGGACTGCCCCTTGAAGGAACACCACTGAAACCACCCGAACCATGAGGCCTCTTGGCCTCCCTCTCTTCACGCTCCTAACTATGGAAAACCTCCAGACGCCGAGCAATATCCACCATCTCATCGAACCTAGCACCTGATACACTTTCTCGAGTCATAACAAAATGCAACTGATAGTGGAGGCCATCAATGAACCTCCTAATCCTCTCCCTCTCAGTGGGAACCAACCAGACTGCGTGAAGAGCCAACTCTGAAAATCTCATCTCATACTGGGTCACAAACATGCCCTCCTGACGTAGCTGCTCGAACTGCCTGCACAGCTTCTCCTTTCGGGTCTGTGGCATAAACTTTTCCAAGAAGAGAACAGAGAACTCATACCATGAAAATTATGCAGCACCGACTGGCCTGCTCCTCTCATAGGCCTCCCACCATCTGAAGGCAGCCCCTGATAGCTGAAAAGTAGTGAAGTAGACTCCACTAGTCTCCAGAATACCCGCCGTGCGAAGAATTAGCTGGCACCTATCCAAGAAGTCCTGAGCATCCTCTGACTCAGCCCCACTTAATGATGGAGGCTTGAGCCTCCCAAATTTCTCTAGCCTCTTTTGCTCCTCATCAGTCATAATGGGACCCACATGGACCTGAGCAACTACAACTGGCTGGGATGGTAGTACCCCCGATGTTTGAAGTCCCTACACCACCTGCTCTGGAGTACGGGCAACAGGAGTCTGAGTACCTCCCCCGACCTGAGAAGTGGCTGGCGCGGTCTGAACAGAAACCACCTGAACAAGGCCAGTGCAAAAAGTCAATATCTGGGTTAGAGCCTCCTGAAGGCCTGGAATCACAATGGGCACAGCTGGTGCCTGAGTAGGCCCCATTGGCTCAACCACATCTGGAACATGCTCATGAGCTGAAGCAACTGGTGGATCTGCAGGTACTGCTCTAGCTACTGTAAGAGGTGCACCTCGGCCCCTATCGTGGCCCCGGCCTCTCGTGACCCTAGCTGTTGGTACTGGTGGTTGTCCGTCCTAGCACGTGTCCTCACCATCTGTGAGAGAATAGAATAATAAAAGTTTAGTTCCTGAAATCAACAAATTCGCACGACAAGAATACAAGAATATGATGTTTTCCAAAGGGTTGGGCAGCTTCTCAAAGATAAGTACATACGTCTCCATACCGATCCGCAAGACTCTACACTGCTCATGACTTGTGAGAGCTATGTAACCTAGGCTCTGATACCAACTTGTCACGACCCAAATCTCAACCCATCGTGATGGCGCCTATCATGATACTAGGCAAGCTGACAACTCATACATACCAACTCTTTCAAATTCATATTATACTAAAATAGGTTTAAATAAGTGAAAATCTCATAAAAACGGAATAAAAATGTCACAACCAAATACAATAATTCCCAAAATGATGGTGTCACATAGTACATGAGCATCTATATAATGACATAGTTTGATACACTGCCTAGAAATTAGGACTGAATAAATAAAACTGAAAGATAAGGGAAAGAGGGTCAAGGTCTACGGACACCAAGGAAGCTACCTCGATAATCTCCGAAGTGATAAAACTGCCAAGAACTAGCAACCACCGTGTCCGAAAATACCTGGATCAGCACACGAAGTACAGGGTGTAGCGTGAGTACAACCAACTCAGTAAGTAATAAGTTTAACCTTTGGGCTGAAAGCAGTGACGAGCTTCACAGGTACAGTCCAATTGCAAAAATGTAGGCATGCTTTCAAGTTTAAAAGTTAAAGCCCAAACAGGTAAGATATGTCAAGTACAACTGAAATAAGAAATAATACATCTCGATATCTACATGTCAGTTATATATGCCAACTGAAGTACAAAACAGTGATAAAGTCATATGCATACTCTCAGAGTATCAATCACTCAGTCCTCCCATTCACTCCATCCTCACAGTCACTTATTCCTCCCAATCACTCGGCATTCGCACTCGCGCTCAGTATGTACCTGCACTCACTATGGGTGTGCAGACTCCGGAGGGGCAGATCCAGCTCAAGCGCTATAATAATCCAATCATGGCATGAATCAATAAAGCATGTTGCGGCGAGCATCCCGATTCCATAAATATCCTCACAATCAGGGCCTCGGCCTCACTGAGTCATCAATCTCACTAGTCTCTCGGGCTCACAAGAATCATGATAATCCTCCCAAATAATGATGATATGATGTATCAATAAATGGCAACAGAGACTAAGATATTATACGCAAATAATAGCTATGACGGAGTACATATTTGCAAATTAAGCAAATAATTCAACATGCAAATGACCTCTGTGGATCCCAACAGTACCGGCATGTAGCCTAAGCATGATTTCTAACACGTCTCGCAGTTTGATTTCTCTAACATATGGAGAATATACGGATAACAACAAGATTATTCAACTATACAGTTCCGCGGAATCGACCAAGTCACAATTATTTCGGTGCACACCCACACGCCCGTCACTTAGCATGTGCGTCACCTCAACACCAATCACATAATATGTAATTCAGGGGTTCATAACCTCAGAACCAAGTTTAGAAGTGTTACTTACCTCAAACCGAATAAATATCTACTCCAATAAGCCCTTGCCTTGCGAATCGTCCTTCGAATACCTCGAATCTTGCCACAAACAATTCGATACAATCAACTCAAGCTATAGGAATCAATTTCATATAAAAATGCTAAGTTCTTAATCAAAAGTCAAAAAGATAACTCAAACGTCAACCTCCGAGTCCACGTCTCGGAATCCAATGAAAGTTACAAAATCTGGACACCCATTCAACCACGAGTCCAACCATACCAAAATTACTCAAATCCGATACCAAAATCTCACTCAAATCCCCAAAATTTGGCCTAAGAAGTTTTCTCCATTTTTTCCAATTTTATAATTCAAATCACTAATTAAATGATGAAATCAAAGATATAATCATGGAATTTAACAAAACCTAAGTAAGAAATCACTTACTCGAATCACTCCCTTGAAAATCCCTCCAAGAATCGCCTCCCACCAAGCTACCAAGATCAAATTGTGAAATAAACTCAAACCCTCATTTTTGAGACTTTAAAATTCTGCCTAGATGTCCCTTCTTCGCGATCGCAAAGCAGAAACTCAGCTTCCCAATAATTAACCCTACGCGAACGCGACAATCCCCACGTGAACGCGAAGAACGGATTCCTCAGACCTACGCGATCGCGTCCCTCTTCATGCGATCGCGATGAACAAATGCGTTCGCGATCGCGAAGCACAAACTCAGCTTCCCAATAGTTAACCCTACGCGAACGCGACAATCCTCACGTGAATGCGAAGAACGGATTCCTCAGACCTACGCGATCGAGTCCCTGTTCACGCGATCACGATGAACAAACGCGTGACCTCAGTTGCTGCCTCATTTCCTCTTCGCGAACGCGGCTTGGCCCACGCGTTCGTGATGCATTGACTGCTCCTGTTACGTGATCGCATGGCAAAACTCGCGATCGCATAGAATAAAAACCTCAGCTGCCCAAATTAGCCTACGTGATCGCGGACCTATCCACGCGATCGCATAGAAGGAAACCAGATCTAAACACCAGCAACCTTCAGCAGTCTTCCAAGTCCCAAATTCATTCTATTAACCATCTGAAATCCACCCGAGGCCTCAGGGATCTCAACCAAACATACCAACAAGTCCTAAAACATCATACGAACTCGCTCGAAGCGTCAAATCATATCAAACAATGCTAAAACCACTAATCGCGCATCGATTCAAGCCTAATGAACTTATGAACTTCCAACTTCTACATTCGACGCCGAAACCTATCAAATCAAGTGCGATTGATCTCAAATTTTGCATACAAGTCATAAATAACACAACGGACCTACTCCAACTTCCGAAACCAAAATCGGAGCCCGGTTATCACAAAGTTAACTCTCGGTCAAACTTCTCAATTTTGATAACTTCTAATTTTTCAATTTTCGCCATTTCAAGCCTAAATCAACTACGAACCTCCAAATCACTATCCGGACATACTCCTAAATCCAAAATCACCCAACAGAGCTATCAGAACCGTCAAAACTCCATTCCTGAGCCATTTACACATAAGTCAACATCTGATCAACCTTTTCAACTTAAGTTTTCAACCTTGAGACTAAGTGTCTCAACTCATTCCGAAACGACCGATCGGATCGTTACAAAACTGAAATTTAGAAATCAAAGGATAAAGAACTTTCTACGTGTCGCCTCAGAGCAGAGAATATTGTAACAGCTTTTAGGTCTTGAGTTTGGGTCTTTGCAGATATTGTTACTATACCTTTATTTACAGTAGTACTATTTTTTATATTTCACATTAGTACTTACGAAAAAAATGACAAGAAATTAGAAAAATTAGTGAGATATTCTCACAAGTGAAAATCCACCGAATGTTAAAGTGAAATCAAAAGTAGCGCAATATATAATGAAATAATATGTATAATTTTGTTTATGTTGGGCCAAATCACTATGTTGTACGTCTTATTTATTTTTTTGTGGAAAATTTGCACAGTTTAGCTATCTCTTAAAATAATTGGCTATAGTTTTTTGTATAGCAATATATACTATACATGCATTATACATAATCAGTACTTATTTTTTATATATTTGATTAATAACTGTAATTATTTTTTGCCGACTGGACAAATATATTAAAAGCTTTTTTTTCCTTCTTCTTCACATGTGTTGTTGGTTTTGTCTATCTTTTGAATAGTTAGTAATTCAAATAGAGGTCAGTAATATCTATTATGTTTTTCTTTATTACTCGTTCGAAGTTAAAATTTTACCAAGAGTTTGAAAATTTCTTTTTTTCACTCGGCATAATTAATAACTACGATAGTTGTATTTTGGTAATTAAGAATCTTCTTTTAGCCATCCTTTTGTCCAACTTGAGAATTCAGTTACTCAATACATGGCATCTCTTTTTTTATGTTGTTCTGATTTGGGATAAACAAATCTTCTATAGATATCAGTCTTTGTAGAGAAACCACAATAAATCACCATTAGATTTTATAAATTCACAATTGTATATCATCAACTCGCTATAAATATTATCTTTTAATATGAATTAATACTCTAACTGAGGTTTTTGGAATAAGTTTTTATGCGGTACCGTCATCTATCCGCGTATCATAAAAAATACAATGATTCATGTACAATTGTTGTTAACAACAATAACAATAACAACTCAGTGTATCCCCACAAGTGGGGTATGGGGAGGGTAGAATGTACGCAGCCTTACCCCTATCTTGGAAAGACAGAGACACTATTTCCAATAGACTCTCGGCTAAAGAAAAGACGGGAGAAGCACTGATAGCAAGAAATAACCATACAAGATATTTAAAAATCTAAATCCAAGATAGCAAAAGAGAAGATGAAAGAAGTACTGATAACAAGTAATAACAGTTCAAGAGATGTAATGATAAAAACCTAAAGGAGTATTGATGGTAAGTAATAACAGTACAAGATATGTGGTAATAATAGACTAAGGATAAAAGGGGTACCATACTAACACTAATACTATTAAACTAAGGAAGACAAAGGGAAACGCTCGACTACCTACTAACCTTCTACCCTAATTCTCGACCTCCACACCCTCCTATCAAGGGTCATGTCCTCGGTTAGCCCAAGTTGCGCCATGTCTCGCCTTATTACCTCTCCCCCAAGACATGTTTGGCCTTCCTCTACCTTTCCTCATACCCCCAAAGGCCAACCTCTCCCACCTCCTGATTGGGGCATATGTGCTTCTCCTTTTAACATGCCCGAACCATCTTAGCCTCGCCTCTCGCATCGTTTACTCCATAGGGGCCAGTGCCACCTTGTCCCGAATAACTTCATTCCTAATTATATCTAACCTAGTATACCCACACATCCATCTCAACATCCTCATTTTTGCTACTTTTATCTGCTGGACATGGGAGTTCTTGACTGGCCAGCACTCTCCACCATACAACATAGTCGGTCTAACCACTACCTTGTAGAACTTACCTTTAAGTCTCAACGGTACATTCTTATCGTACAAGACACTGGAAGAGAGCCTCTACTTCATCCACCCTACTCTGATACGATGTGTGACATCCTCATCAATCTCCCCATCTGTAACGACCCGACAGGTTATTTTACTTTCTAGGTCCCCGTTTCTCTAAATACGATTCCTCGTATATGTTTTTACTATTTTATAACTTACGAGGAGGGTTGACTTGGGTTTGGAAGGGTTCGGGTTGACATCGGAGCACTTGGTTCCTTAATAGGGGCCTAAGGTGGTCAAGTTTGACTTGCATCAAAATTTTTAGTAAATGATCTAGGAACCGAGATTTGACGGTTCCAATAGGTTCATATGGTGATTTTTGAGTTGGGCATATGTTCAGATCAAGTTTTGGATGACCCGGGAGCGTTTCGGCTCTTAATGTTGAAAGTTAGCTCATTGAAGGTTTTCTAATTTTTTAAATTTGGTTTGGAGTAGACTTTGGTGTTATCGAGGTCCATTTGGGATTCCGAGCCTGGGAATAGTTCCATACAGTGATTTATGACTTGTACGCAATGTGCATTTTCCTGGGGCAGTTTGCCTTCGCGATCGCGAGGCCTCTACCGCGATCGCAAAGAAGAAATGACTGGGCAGTGTTGTTTTAAAAATTGGGATTTAGGCTTATTTGGTCCATTTCTCTCAACTTGAGGCCGCTTTTAGAGTTCTTTGAAGATGGTTTTTTCATCTAGCACCTTGAGGTAAGTATTGTCTACACAATATGAGTTTAATAAATACATTATGGGTAGAGTTTAACATAGAAATTGTGGAAATTTTAGGATTTTGTTGAAAAACCTAGGATTTGATAAAAATGGAATTAGACCACGAAATGATTATGGAATTGGGTAGAAATTATATATTTGGGTTCGTGAGGTTATGGGTAATATTTATCTTCAAACATTTCCGGAAACTAGGCAGGTGGGCCGAGGGTGAATTTTAGGAATCTTTCAATTTGGGTTGGGTAATTACTCTGATAGCTAAATTATGAATTTTTGAGTATATATTAATTAATTTATACAATATTTGGCTAGTTTCAGATTGTTCAGCACCGACTTGAGGCTTTTAGAGTGGTTTGTGGACTGGAAAGTGAACTTGGAAACGAGGTATGTCTCTTGCCTAACCTTGTAAGAGGGAACTTACCCCCATATGTGTTTAATTGCTATTTGTTACTAAATGTGAGTGCTACGTACGCATGAAGTGACGAGAGTCCGTACGTATCTAAAAATCATGCTTATGTCCGGGTAGTTTTAGGACTCTACCATGTAATACTTGTATTATTTGTACTCTACTTTTTAGTTTAAGTACTTAAATTATATTGATACTTGATAAAGGATTCGTAAAGACCGAACCTCATCACTTGGGTATTGGGGGGTTACTTGACCATTAGTAGAAATTATACCTCCTTGTGTATTATTCTTGTAGTAGCCGTTAAATCAGAGTTCGTAGAGTATTCTCTCTTCTTGTGTATTGGGCCGAACACCTCGGCATTATAATAGATGCATATATGGTTCGCGCCGGTCGACCCTCGACAGTGTACACAGCATTCTTGATCGGGTCATACGACATCGGCATAAATCGTGCGTGATATTGCTCAGAGTTCGATTATACTTGATATTTCTTCCATGACTTGAGAAATTAAAATTTACTTGATGGCTATTATTTGTTGAAGTTAGTATGTGTTAGTTGGAGATCTTAATTGACATCTACTTAAAGAATCACTTATTTATTGTTCATTATTGAGTTATTATTAATGATGTATTCCATGCCTATTTAGAACTTCTGTACTTTATTTATTGGCCCTTAGTAAGTATTGATGTCGACCCCTCGTCACTACTTCTTCGAGGTTAGACTAGATACTTACTGGGTACATGTTGTTTATGTACTCAAGCTACACTTCTACACTAATCGTGTAGGATCTGAGGCAGGTGCATCTGGCGACCATTCAGGCACATACCTCCGTTACCCTGAGGCTTAGTGGTGAACTGCTCTCTGTGCTCGTTCTACAGCGCCCGCAGTCTCTCTTATTATATTTAGTTTTTTTGTCTATTTTACTCCAGATAGTAGTATAGGAGGTTTTGTATATTCTATTAGTTGCGCATACACTTGTGACACCGGGTTTTGGGAATATTCTAGTAGAAATTTTATGGTTTTGAGTATTAAATTCACTAATTACTCTTTTGTTATTATATGCTTTACTTTACTAAACTTTTCTATTATTCATCCCCTTAATAAATAAAAATCAACTACTTTAAAAATTTTAAAAGGAACAAGTACATGGCTAGTTCACCGTTGGCTTGCCTAGTGGCGACGTTGGACGCCATCACGTCCTATAGTGGAAATTGGGTCATGATAGCTTGGTACCAGAGTTCTAGGTTCACATAGGTCGCACAAGTCATGAACAGGCCTAATAGATTTTTGCGGATCGGTGCGGAGACGTCCGTACATATCTTTGAGAGGCTATAGGGTGTTAGGGAACTTCTCTTTCTTCATCTCTTATTGTGCAGTTGATATTGTGCTAAGTATCTTTCTCTTTTTCTCTCACAGATGGTGAGAACACGCATGGCAAATGTTCCTACCAGAGGACGAAGGCATCCTAGAGTTGCTCCAGTTATGCCACCAGTTGATCCAGAGGAGGATCATGTTATTGAGGAGTAGGGCGAGGTACCTGCAGCTGAGCCGGCCCCAGCAGATTTCATGTTTGCTCCAGGATTCCAAGAGGTCATGGGTCATATGCTGCGGTTCATGGACTCTTTGACGCAGGCTGGTTTATTTCTAGTGGACCCAGCGATATCTCAGGCGGGAGGGGGAGCACAGATCCCTACCACTCAGGCTCCAGGGCATGTTGCTGTCGTATATCAGACCTTGGGTGCACTACCCGTGGGCGGGACTCAGCCAGTTGCAGCGGCTATACCAGTGCCCAGACCAGCCGCGACCGGTGAGCCGCAGAAGCTATTGGATAGATGGACCAGGCTACATCCTCCTGCCTTAAGCGGTGAGAAACATGAGGACCCCCAGTACTTTATTGATCGTTGTAGGGACAGACTGCACAACATGAGAGTATTGAAGTCCCACGTGGTGGACTTTACCATCTTTCACCTGGAGGGTAGGGACCGTAGATGGTGGCACTCCTATCTTCTCAGCAGACCAGTAGGTTCTCCTCCATCGACTTGGGAACAGTTCACACGTCTCTTTCTGGAGAGATATATCCCACCCTCTTATAGGGAAGAGTGACGGGATCAATTCGAGCAACTTCAGCAAGGTCAGATTTATGCGACCGATTATGAGGCGAAATTCTCTGAGTTGTCTCGCCATACACTTATTATACTCCCCACTGATGCAAAGAGTGTGCGTAGGTTTATTGCAGGCTCGCACTTTGGTATCCATGTCACTATGGCCCGAGAGATTGAGATGGGGACTCCTTACGAGCAGGTTATGGAGATAACTCGGAGGATCGATGGTATTCGCCAGCAAGGCCGAGAGCAGGCGCCGAGGGACAAGTGGTCTCGATATTCTGGAGGGTTCAGTAGTGCTTTGTCTAGGGGCAGAGGTCAGTTTGTGAGGAGCCAGTCTAGCAGGCCCACATATTTAGCACCGCCGCCTTCTCGGGGTGCCCTAGTGAGGCCCTATTTTAGCGCCATTCCAGAGAGATCCTACCATCCACCGGCTATTCAGGGTTCTTCCAGTGGATGTTCAGGTCCCCAGAGTCAGACTCAGGGTTAGTAATCTTCTGCACCGAGAGGTTGCTTTAAGTGCGGGGAGCTTGGTCATGTGAGGAGATTCTGCCCCAAGCTTCCGGGCAAGGCAGTACAGCAGGGTCATCAGCCCATGATTATGGCACCAGGTGTCGCACCAGCCATCCGGCTGCCTAGAAGCGGAGGGCAGGTGGGTAGGGGCCGCCTTAGATGTGGAGGCCAGTCAGGTGGCGCACCAGCTAGGTTCTATGCCTTTCCAGCTAGATCAGATGCAGTAGCCTCAGACGTCGTGATCACATGTATTATTTCTATCTGCGGTAGGGATGCTTCGATATTATTTGATCCAGGGTCTACGTATTCATATGTTTAATCTCCGTTTGCTTATTTTCTAGGTGTTCCTCGTGAGTCCTTGGGTACTCCTGGATATGTATCCACACTAGTGGGCGATTCTGTTGTTGTGGATCAGATTTATCGGTCATGTATCGTTACTTTATGTGGTTATGAAACCAGAGCAGATCTTCTGTTGCTCGACATGACCGACTTTGAGGTCATCCTGGGCATGGACTGGTTATCTTCGTACCATGCCGTCCTTGATTGCCACGCCAAGACTGTTACCTTAGCGATGCCTGAGTTGCCTAGATTGGAATAGAAGGGTTCATCTATCAGTTCATCTAGCCGGATTATCTCTTTCTTGAAGGCTCAACATATGGTAGAGAAGGGTTATTTGGCTTATCTGGCTTATATTTGGAATACTGCTGCAGAGACTCCTATGATTGATTCAGTGCTTGCAGTTTGGGAGTTCTCCTATGTGTTTTCATCTGATCTACCAGGCATGCCACCACATCGTGATATCAATTTCTGTATTGATTTGGCTCCAAGTATGCAGCCTATCTCAATTCCACCATACCGCATGGCTCTGAAAGAGTTGAAGGAGTTGAAAGAACAGCTCGAGGAGTTGCTAACGAAGGGGATCGTCAGACCGAGTGTGTCACCTTCGGATGCACTGGTGTTGTTCGTGAAAAAGAAGGATGGAACTATGCGGATGTGCATTGATTACCGCCAGTTGAACAAAGTTACCATTAAGAACAAGTACCTGTTGCCATGTATTGATGATTTGCTTGACCAGTTGTAGGGTGCCAGGGTGTTCTCTAAGATCAACTTGAGATCGGGGCATCATCAGCTGAAGATTCGTGCTTCGGATGTTCCGAAGATGGCTTTCCGGACTAGATATGGCCACTATGAGTTTCTAGTGATGTCTTTCGGCTTGACCAATGCCCCTGCGGCATTTTATGGATTTGATGAACTGGGTGTTCAGGTCATATATTGACTCATTTGTCATTGTCTTCATTAATGACATATAGATCTACTCGCATAGCATGGAAGAGCGCCAGCAGCATTTGAGAGTTGTGCTTCAGATCTTGCAGGAACAAAAGCTATATGCTAAGTTCTCCAAATGCGAGTGTTGGTTAGATTTTGTGGCATTCTTGGGGCATATTGTATCAGGTGAGGGTATTAAGGTAGATCCCAGGATGATTGAGGTAGTCCAGAGTTGGCCTCGTCCTACCTTAGCGACCGAGATCAGGAGTTTTGTAGGGTTAGCAGGTTATTATCGTCGGTTTGTGGAGGGCTTCTCATCTATTGCAGCACCTTTGACTAGATTGACTCAGAAGGGTGCTCTATTCCGATGGTCTGATGATTGCGAGGCGAGCTTTTAGAAGCTCAAGACCGCATTGACTACAACACCGGTGTTAGTGTTGCCTTCCGATTCAGGGATGTATACTATGTATTGTGATGCTTCACACGTTGGCCTGGGTTGTGTATTGATGCAGGAGGGGAGAGTTATTGCATATGCTTCACGCCAGCTGAAGCCCCACGAGAAGAATTACCCTGTACATGATTTGGAGTTGGCCGCGATAGTTCATGACCTCAATATCTGGAGGCATTATCTTTATGGGGTGTCCTGTGAGGTTTACACCGATCATCGCAGATTGCAGCATTTGTTCAAATAGAGGGATCTCAATTTGAGGCAGCGTAGGTGGCTAGAGTTACTAAAGGACTATGATATTACCATCCTTTATCATCCGGGCAAGGCAAATGTGGTTGCGGATGCCTTGAATAGAAAGGCTAAGAGTATGGGTAGTTTGGCATTCATTTCAGCAGAGGAGAGGCCATTGGCTTTGGACATTCAGTCTTTGGCTATTAGACTTGTGAGGTTAGATATTTCAGAGCCTAGTCGAGTTCTTACATGCGTCGTGGCTCAGTATTCATTATTTGAGTGGATCAAGGCTCGTTAGTACAATGATCTGCACTTGCTGGTTCTTAGGGAGACGGTACTATAGGGTGGTACCAAGGAGGTTACTATCAGTAAGGATGGTGTTCTGTGACTCCAGAGTCATTTATGTATTCCTAATATTGATGGAGTGAGGGAGAAGATTCTAGAGAAGGCACACAGTTCTTGGTATTCTATTCATCCAGGTGCTACGAAGATGTATCGTGACCTGAGGCATCATTATTGGTGGCGGCGGAAGAAGAAGGACATAGTTGAGTATGTAGAGAGATGCCTAAATTGCCAGCATGTTAAGTATGAGCACCAGAGGCCAGGTGGCCTACTTCAGCAGATGGTTATACCTGAGTGAAAATGGGAGCGCATCACTATGGACTTTGTAGTTGGGTTGCCGCAGACATTGAGAAAGTTTGATACCGTTTAGGAAATTGTCGAAAGTCTGACCAAGTCAGCACACTTTATTCCAGTGATGACTATGTACTCGTCAGAGAGGTTGGCCCAGATTTACATTCAAGAGATTGTCTGGTTGCATGGTGTGCTTGTTTCCATCATTTTAGATAGAAGCCCTCAGTTCACTTCGCACTTCTGGAGAGCAGTACAGAGCGAGTTGGGTACCCGGGTAGAGCTCAGCACAACCTTTCATCCGCAGACCGACGGGCAGTCGGAGCGAACGGTTTAGATCCTAGAGGATATGCTCAGATAATGAGTGATTGACTTTGGAGGGTAGTGGGATCAATTATTTCCTTTGGACGAGTTTTCTTATAACAACAGTTATCAATCCAGCATTGATATGGCTCTATTTGAGGCATTGTATGGTCGGCGATTCGTTCACCCATCGGATGGTTTGAGCCCGGCGAGGCTAGGTTATATGGCACTGATTTAGTGAAGGATGCCTTGGAAAAGGTGAAGTTGATTCAGGAGCGACTTCACATAGCACAGTCCAGGCAGAAGAGTTACGCGGATCAGAAGGCGCGTGATTTATCATTTATGGTGAGCGAGAAGGTTCTATTGGAAGTCTCATCGATGAAGGGAATCATGAGGTTTGGGAAGAAGGGCAAGCTGATCCAGAGGTTTATTGGTCCATTTGAGGTGTTGAGGCGAGTTGGAGAGGTTGCTTATGAGCTTGATTTGCCTCCCAGTCTATCGGGAGTTCATTCGATTTTCCATGTGTCTATGCTCCAGAAGTATCATGCCAACATGTCGCATGTGTTAGACTACAACACGGTTCAACTAGATGAGAGCCTGGGTTATGAGGAGGAGCCAGTTTCCATTATTGATAGGCAGGTTTGCCATTTGAGGTCTAACAAGATTTTTGTGGTAAAGGTCCAGTAGAGGGGTCAAATAGTCGAGGAGGTGACTTGGGAGACCGAGGAGGACATGCAGAGCAGATATCAACACCTATTTAGCACTCCAGATATGATTCTAAACTCGTTCAAGGACGAACGTTTGTTTAAGAGGTGGAAAATGTAACGACCCAGCCGGTCGTTTTGCTTTTTAGGTCCCCGTTCCCCTAATTAAGATTCCTCATATGTGCTTTTACTGTTTTATGACTTGCGGGGATGGTTGACTTGGGTTTGGAAGTGTTCGGGTTGAAATCGGAATATTTGGTTCCTTAATAGTGTCCTAAGATGGCCAAGTTTGACTTGAGTCAATGTTTTTAGTAAACCACCTCGGAACCGGGATTTGACGATTTTAATAAGTTCGTATAATAATTTTGGACTTGGGCGTATATTCAGATCGGGTTTCGGATGACTCGGGAGCGTTTCGGCGCTTAATGTTGAAAGTTGGCTCATTGAAGGTTTTCTAGTTCTTTAAATTTGGTTTGGAGTAGACTTTGGTATTATCAAGGTCCGTTTGGAATTCCGAGCCTTGGAATAGTTCCGTACAGTGATTTATGACTTGTACGCAAAATTTGGTGTCATTCTGAGTAGTCTATGATTCGGTGTGTTCGGAGTAAGTTGAATAGCTTGAAGTTCATAATTTGATTCAATTGGGTTTTCGGGTATGATTCTTAGTTTTGATGTTGTTTTACGTGTTACGAGAGTTCGATCATGTCCATATTATGTATAGGGACTGGTTGGTGCATTTAGACGGGGTCCCGGGTGGCTTGGGTGAGTTTCGGACCATCCGGAGCTAAGTTCGAAAATCTAGTGTTGTTGGTTCTGGTTTCCTTCTTCGCGATCGCGAGGGTTGTGTCGCGTTCATGGAGTTTGAAAATTGGGGGGACTGTGGTTTCTCTTTGATTTCGCCACCCCTTGCCCCCGTTTGTGAAGGTCTGAGACCTGTGGCCTTCGCGTTCGTGTAAGGAAAGGGGCCTGGGGTGAGCTTCATACTCTTCGCATTCATGAGGTGGACCCCGCATTCGCGAATCTTAGATGTGTCAAGCCTTCGCATTCGCGAGTGGGTCCTCGCATTTGCGATGTGCATTTTCCTGGGGCCTGGGCAGTTTGGCTTCGCGATCGCGAAGCCTCTTCCACAATCGCGAAGAAGAAATGCCTAGGCAGTGTTGTTATAAAAATTGGGACTTAGGCTTATTTGGTTCATTTCTCTCAACTTGTGGCCGATTTTAGAGCTCTTTGAAGAGGGTTTTTCATCTAGCACCTTGAGGTAAGTATTTTCTACACAATATGAGATTAATACATACATTATGGGTAGACTTTAACATAGAAACTGTGGAAATTTAAAGATTTTGTAGAAAAATATATGTTTTGATAAAAATGGGATTAGACCACGAAAATAATTATGGAATTGGGTAGAAATTACATATTTAGGTTCGTGAGGTTATGGGTAACATTAATCTTTGAAAATTTTAAGAATCTGAGCACGTGGGCCCGAGGGTAAATTTTAGGAATCTTTCAATTTGAGTTGGGTAATTACTCTAATAGCTAAATTATAAACTTTTGAGTATATATTGATTAATTTATATAATATTTGGTTAGTTTTGGATTGATCGGCACCGACTTGAGGCTTTTAGAGTGGTTTGTGGACCGAAAAGTGAACTTAAAAATGAGGTAAGTCTCTTGCCTAACCTTGTAAGAGGAAACTTACCCCATAGGTGTTTAATTGCTATTTGTTACTAATTGTGGGTGTTACGTACGCACGAAGTGACGAGAGTCCGTGCGTAGCTAAAAATCATGCTTATGTTCGGGTAGTTTTAGGACTCTACCATTTAATACTTGTATTATTTGTACTCTACTTGTTAGTTTAAGTACTTAAATTATATTGATACTTGATAAAGGATTCGTAAGGACCGAACCTCATTACTTGGGATATTGGCGGGTTACTTGACAGTTAGTAGAAATTGTACCTCCTTGTGTATTATTCTTGTAGTAGCCGTTAAATAGGAGGTCGTAGAGTATTCTCTCTTCTTGTGGATCGGGTCGAATGCCTCGGCAGTATAATAGATGCATCTATGGTTCGCACCGGTCGACCCTTGGCAGTGTACACATTATTCTGGATCGGGATGTACGACCTCGGCATAAATCATGCGTGATATTGCTCGGAGTCTAATTGTACTTGATATTTATTCCATGACTTGAGAAATTATAATTTACTTGATGGCTCTTATTTGTAGAAGTTAGTATGTGTTAGTTGGAGATCTTAATTGACATCTAGTTAAAGAATCACTTATTTATTGTTCATTATTGTGTTATTATTATTAATGTATTCCATGCCTATTTAGAATTTCTGTACTTTATTTATTGGCCCTTAGTAAGTGTCGATGTCGACCCATCGTCACTACTTCTTTGAGGTTAGACTAGATACTTACTGGGTACATATTATTTATGTACTCACACTACACTTCTACACTAATCCTGCAGGATCTGAGACAGGTGCATCTGGCGGCCATTCAAGCGCGTACCCTCATTACCCCGAGGCTTAGTGGTGAGCTACTCTCTGTGCCCCTCCTCCACGCCCGCAGTCTCTCTTATTGTATTTATTTTCTGTCTATTTTACTCCAGACAGTAGTAAATGAGGTTTTTTACATTCTACTAGTTGCTCATACACTTGTGACACCGAGTTTTTGGAATATTCTAGTAGACATTTTATGGTTTTGAGTACTAAATTCACTATATTACTCTTTCGTAATTTTATGCTTTACTTTACTTGAATTTTCTATTACTAATCCCCTTTTTACATGGCTAGTTCACCGTTGGCTTGCCTAGCGGCGACGTTAGGCGCCATCATGGCCTATAGTGGAAATTGGTTCATGAACAGACCTAAGATACTTGAAACTCTCTCTTCTGGGAATGACTTGCGTATCAAGCCTCACATCCCCGTCCGCTTTATGGGTAACACCGCTGAACTTGCACTCCGTATTCTGTCTTGGTTTTGCTCAACTTGAAACCTTTAGACTCAAGGGTATGTCTCCAGACCTCCAGCCTCTCATTAACACCACCTCGCGTCTCATCAATCAGAACTATATCATCTGCAAATAACATGCACCAAGGCACCTCCCCTTGAATGTGTCGCGTCAATGTGTCCATTGTCAAGGAAAATAAAAGCGGGCTAAGTGCTGATCCCTGATGCAACCCCATATCAACCGAGAAGTGTTCAAAATCTCCTCCTGATGTCCTTACCTGTGTCTTAGCTTTATCGTACATGTCCTGTATCACTCTATTATATGTTGCAGGCACTCCTTTGGCCTCAATACATCTCCTAGAACCTCTCTCGGGACTTTGTCATAAGCTTTCTCTAGGTCAATGAACACCATATGCAAGTCCTTCTTCATCACCCTATACTGCTCCACCACTCTCCTCAAAAGGTAAATGGCTTCAGTAGTCGACCATCCCGGCATGAAACCAAACTGGCTCTCGAAAATGGACACACTCCTTTTCATCATCCCTTCTATCACCCACTCCCAAACTTTCATAGTATGGCTTAACAACTTGATACCCCTATAGTTGTTTCAATTTTGGATATCCCCCTTGTTCTTGTACAACGAAATTATCGTACTCCACCTCCACTTTTCAGGCATCTTCTTCATCCTAAAATAACATTAAACAACCTAGAGAGCCATTCCAAACCTACCTTGACCACGCTCTTCCAAAATTTCACAGGGATCTCGTCTGGCCTGGTCGCTCTACCCCTACTCATCCTACACATATACCCTTCAACCTCCCGCACTCTTATGCGTCTACAGTACTCAAAATCTCGATGTCACTCCGAGTTCTCCAACTCACCCAGCACAACTCTCATCTCTCCCTCTTCATTCAAGAGTTTATGGAAGTAAGACTGTCATCTCTGTCTAATTTGTGCCTCATCTAACAAAACTCTACCCTCCTTGTCTTTTACGCACCTCACTTGGTCCAGATCACGGGCCTTCCTCTCTCTCACTTTCACCAGCCTATACAACTTCTTGTCCCCGTCTTTATCACAAGTTCTTCATATAAATGACCAAACGCTGATGTCTTAGCCGTAGTAACAGCTAACTTCGCCTCCTTCTTAGCCTTCTTATACCACTCCCTGTTAGCCCTCTTCTTTCCCTCGTTTGTGCTCTCTACTAGCTTCAAATACGCCGCTTTCTTAGCTTCCACTTTTTCTTAAACCTCTTCGTTCCACTACTAGTCCCCTTTGTGGCCACCATAGAAACCCTTTGCGACCCCTAACACCTCTCTCGCCGCCTCTCTAATATAATTCGCTGTCATAGTCCACATACAACTCACGTCCCCGCTACTCCTCCAGGCCCTCATAACCAGCAACTTATCCCCCAACTCCTGGGCTTTGTCCTTAATTAATGCACCCCACCTGAACCTAGGTAGACCAGACATAACCCCCTTCCTCCTCGTCCACCTGGCCTCTAATTCCATAACCAAAAGCCTATGTTAGGTCGTAGGATTCTGACTCGGGATGACCTTGCAATCCGTGCATAAATCTCTATCACATATTCTGAGGAGTAGATAATCAATCTGGGTTTTGGCCACCGTACTCCAGAAGGTGATCATGTTCTCGTCCTTCTTCGGAAAACACGAGTTAGAAATCACCAGATCACAAGCCTTAGCGCACTCTAGCAATGAATTACCTCATTTGTTTCTATCTCCAAAACCAAAGTCACCATGCACACTGTCATAACCCCCGGACGACCTCCCAATGTGGCTGTTAAATCTCCTCCTATAATAAGTCCTCGGTGAATGGTATACCCCGCACCAACCCATCTAAATCTTCCCAAAAGAACCTTTTAACCTCCTCGTCCAAACCCACTTGAGGCACGTAAGCACTAACTACGTTCAGAATATACCCTCCTACAGCTATCTTAATGGCCATCAACCTATCATTCACCCTCCTAACCTTCACCACTATCTCCCTTAGTTCCAAATCAACTAAGATGCCTACCTAGTTCTTCCCTCTCACCCTCAGTGAATACCACAACTTAAACCCATCAGCCTCTCAAGCCTTGCTTCCCACCCATCTACTCTCCTCGATACAGGCTATGTTAACCTTCCTTTTATGGAGAATCTTTGGTAACTCTATAGACTTTCCCGTTAAAGTCCTTATGTTCCATGACCCCACTCTCAGCCTAGAGGTTCCATTACCCCCTGCCATCCTTACCCTCTACCCCCCGGTCTCCCCGAGGACATGACCTCACTCTATCATAGCTCACCGCTGCCACTAGACCAGCAAAGAGCTACAAAATGAATAGACTAAAAAGTAACCTAAAGGTTCACAGGTGCTTATAAGGGATACAAATAAGCAGACACAAATTATGTATTAACTATAACACTAAAGTTATCGACAGGCAAGTCTAACTAAATACGCATTAAATCAAGATACTGCAGATGCAAAAGAGATAGGCAAGCAAATATACTAATACCTCAAATACCAAAGAAGGAAAGAAAGAACCTAGAGCGAGTCTTCCTGAAGTACGTCAGATCTGCTAAAAACCCGATGACAGTCTTGTTGCGCCCCGCTTGAAAGCTGGATGTCTTGCTGCGTCATGCCGAAAAATCCTTCCTTGGGGTCCCTATTTTCTGCACACAAAACACAACTCGACCTAGACACACAAACACACACACCAGGGGCGGGGAAAAAAATAGGGGGGGTCCAAAAACTAGGGGGAAACAGAGAGGGTTGACACAGGTGTTGTGTGGTTGCCGGCAATGGGAAGGGATACAGGGTGGGACAGCTACAGTGCATGAAAAAGAAAGGCGAAAAAGAAACGAGGAGAAGAAGGAGAGGGGGGAGAGTATGGGAAGAGAGAGAACGGCGAGTAGTGTCGCCGGCGTTGGGGTGGTCGCCGGCGATGGGGGAGGGGTGCTGGGAAACAAAGAAAAGGGTAAAAGGAAAGAGAAGGGGAGAGAGAAAAGAGGAAAGAGGGAAGAGGAGAGAGGAGAGAAAAGATAGAGAGGGGGAGAAGAGAGAAGACCTACCTTGGCAGCGGTGGGCGATGGCGGCTTGGCTGGACTCGGCGGTGAGGTTACTGTTGCAAGCGAGGGGAGAGAGAGAGAAGTACGAGCAGAGAGAAAGTCAAAATATACATCGATGTGTTTAGCCATGCAAATTTCATGTACAATTGTTGTTATTAAGAAAAATTTATTTAATATCAAGATCAGTCATCTGGTACATGGATCAAATATATTGCTAGATATTGAGATAATGAATCCAACTTATAGTATTTTATATAACTTTTATACCTTTAGATATCATTTACCAATAATGTGCCTAATTGCAACTCTATTACTTAAATTCCTTGTAAAATAGAAGTGGTGTGAATTTTGTATTATTTTTATGCTGAGTGTAATGTCTTTATCCTCTATTTTGTATTTTTACTATTTTCATGTTATTTATTAGTTAAATATTACAAATTATTTGGTTATTCTCCATTTTTCTTGAGACTATACAAAACAAAATACAAAACATCTAAATTATTTGCTTAGAACCATGCACTATACTTTAAAATTTGTATCAGATAATAAGTTTTTGAAACATTAGTTATTAAAAATTGTCTATTAAGCATCGGACTCCACCACATACGAATTACCAGAAGCAATATCCTTTTTGCTGAATTAATCTGCAAATTAATTGACTGGCCTTCTCCAAACTTCGTTATTCAATTACCTCACATGGAGTATAACTAACGTATCATATTACAATATTATTTTGGATATTGCAATTCTTCAACTTAAAGCCAACACTATCAGTAAGAAAAATCGAGTTGCAATAGCAATATAACAAGTATGTAAATTCACCTAAACACTACACCTACATAAAATACTTTTCCATATTGTAACGCAAATAAAAGTTACATCTTTGAATTCTTAGTGATTCGTCTTAAGCAGTTGAAGATTCATAAGATGTCGATAATTTTTGGAACCTTAAATTGGAATTGTTTGGACACGGTTAATTGATTTTTGTGATGTATTACAAATTATAAAGGATTATGTTAAATTATTTTCTTCAAAAAAAAAGATAGGTTTAAAATTAATTGGGACACAGCAAGTTGTAATTCAATCGCTTAAGCTATATATCGATATCCATATTATATTAAAAACATGAACACCCTTATAAAATATCATTTGCTTTTTTACCTTTTAAAAAATTCATTTCACACTGAACATAATAAAATTCTTATTATTTTCCTAATTTTTAAGACTTTGAAATCAATTAAAAGTTTTCATATTAAATCTTTTCTTATTTGAACTCTTACATATATAATCATAATATTTAGGAGTTAGGACTCACATATACCATAAGCATTAAGAATCAAATCAAAATATTTCCTTTTCTGAGGAAAATAAACTTTAGATTTAGCATAATTTGAAACTTGGTTCATTGACCAATGAACTATATCATCATTTATGTCCTAATTTTAATAAGAAAACATATTCAAATTTAAGCAAACTCTAAACTCTATTCTGAACGAATTGCCATTATTATTATTTTCATTGTTCGAACAAACAATAATTTCCTATATCTTTTATATTTTTTAATTATTTATTGTAAAATATTATGATTAGTCATTTTTAAATTTTATATTATATCAATTTTTGTATGAGCTATAAGGACAACCTTTGCATTCCCATTAGTTCAAAAGATTCAAATTTTTTATTTGTTTTGTTTGAAAAATCTTGATTAGTATTTTTATGTTTTTTTTTTTTTTTTGTAATTAGGTCATAAAAATAACAATAATTTTCATAAGATATTCCCACATAAATCATAATAAGTTCTAAGAATTTATGTGGCCAGGAGTTTTTCCATTATTGAGTTAGCTAAATGTGATCAACATTCGTTATTTTCAGGATTCTAATACTTTTTTCTTTAGTTTTATTTTATAAGTCAAACACATTGTTTAATAATATTTATATATTTTATATATATATATATGTATTCATTATTATAGGTACACGCGCAAAGAGCATACCCTAAAACTAGTATATATAAAACTGTGTATAATCAATATAAAATCTATGTATACTAATTAGGAAAAGTAAATGTGGACTCTGCAGGCTATTTGTGTAAAGATAGCCTAAAGGTTTCAACCAAATCAGCCCAATCATCAAATATTTGGCCCATTATGTAAAAGTGGCAGTTCATTGATCCAGCAGCTGAGAAACTGACTTTCTTAATATTATTGTTCTAGGCAAGAGTACCCCTGATCTAAGCTAGATTCCATGTGCACCCACGACGCCTAATGTAATGCAGCATACAATTACGGGGTTCAATGAACTAACATTTTTACCTGATATGTGTGAGAAAATATACTAAAATTTCAAAACGTACTACTAAATTTTGAACCCATAATTTCAGAAATTAATAGGTATAGCAATAAAAACCTAAGCACTTAATCCATCAAAATTTAATTATGAATTCATCTTCGTGCCGACCAGTACATCCAAATCCTGTTTTTGGAAATCTTCATTTTGTAATTGAAAATTTTGGGGTCCCATGCATGATCTTCTGGATTAGAAATTTTAATTAAAGGCGGCATTAATATACTTCTCTTTTCAAGTGATTCGATTAGAACATTTACGTGATGGCACGGGGACCATATTCACCTACTGAACAATTGACCATGTTAAAATTTTAACAGAAGAACGTAACTATGGGATTCATCTTGTTTAGTTCAATTTATGTCTTTTCCTGGGTGTCTAACTCTAGTGTTTTTGGTATTATTTAAGTGGCTCTTTAGACTCGTATCATTCATCAGTCATCACCATCACGCATCAACAAATCGGAGTCAGGATTTAAAGTTTATGAATTCTGAACTTGTTATCGAACTCATAACTCATCCTAGTTGCTGGGTTGCAACTAAATATTTATACATATTTAATAAATTTTTTAATATAAATATAGAGTCTGAGCAAAAAATTTAGGTTCGTCTTGTGACGACCTGATAGGTCATTTTGAGTCCTAGTCTTAATTTGCATGATCTGAGACCCCCATAGGTTCATTTGATGTTTCATGATTTGCGTGCGTGATCCGTATCACTTTTCGAAAAGCTTTTATGTGAAAATTTGAAGAAAATGTGATTTTTGGCTTTAAAAATAACTTGAATTGACCACGGTCAACATTCTTGGTAAACGGCCTCGATCAGTGTTTTGACGATTCCAGTAGGTTCGTATGATATTTTTGGATTTGTACGCACGTTTGGTTGGAGTCCGGGGTGACATGAGCGAGTTTCGGTGCATTTTATGAAAGATTGTGAAAAATGAGTTTACAAGTTGAAATCTTGAGTTTTGATGATCGATTCTTGTTATTTGATGTTATTTTGTAGATTTTAGATAGCGAGCAAGTTTATATGATGTTATTATACTTGAGTGCATGTTCGGTTTGGAGTCCGAAGGGCTCGGGTGAGTTTCAGATTGGTTTCAGATCATTTTTTAACTTAGAAGACTACTAGTTTTTCTTCTGGTGCAAAGTGCTTCGCGATCACGAAGGGAAACAATTTGGGCTAGGGCTGGTTACTCTTTGCGAACACGAGAGGTATGCCGCGAACGCGAAGCATTGAAGGGATTACCCTTCGCGAACGTGACTGACCACTCACAAACGCATTGCTTTGGGGAGAGGATGGGGAAGGCGGGATGGTCTTCATTGCGAACGCGGACCAGGGGACGCGGACGCGAAGGAATACTGGGAAATAAACCTCCGTGAACGCAATGTAGGCTTCGCGAACGCGAAGGCCATTAGCCAGAGCACTTCGCGAACACGAAGAACACTTAACGCCCAGCTATTTAAAATCTGAAAGTCAGGATTTACTCACTCAACACCATTTTTGAAAGCTAGAGCTCGGACTAGAGAGGATTTTGAGGAGATTTTCATCCCAACATCATTGGTTAGTGATTATTAACTAGTTTTGATATATTTTCATAATCACTCATTAATTTTTAACATTAATCTATGAATTACATAGTAGAAATTAGGGATCATGGGTAGAAATTAAGGATTTTGGGTAGAAATTAGGGATTTTTCCAAATTGAGATTTTAACCTGAAATTGAGGTCAAATTTCTAAACAAATCACATAACCGAGCTTAGGGGTGAATGAGAAATCGTATTTTAGTCCGAATCTCGGGTTTTAACCAAGCGGGCCCGGGGCTAACTTTTGTTGATTTTTTTTAATTTCATTAAAGATTGAATATTTTTCATTGTGGGTAGTTTCTAAAGCTTATTTTGAATTATTTGGACTATATTTGTCTAGATTTGATTGGTTTGGAGGCTAATTCTAAAGAAAAAGCCGTGGTTGAGCATTGATTTGGTTGTGGGAAGAGGTAAGTCGTGATTGATTTATGTATGGGGATGACGTATATTTAAGGTGACGAGTGTATATACGTAATCACGGGTTAAGCATGCGGGTTGGGGTATTTATTTGTTGTCTTCAATTATTTCATAACTTCATTTAGTCCTTGTTATTACTTGTTAAATGCTTTAATTGCTACTTGCCTTTACTTGTTAAATTATTGCCTTTATCTGTTACATGCCAAAATTGCTAATTGTTTTCATGTATCCATGTCTTTATTTATTGACTGTCTTTACTTGCTTTTTGACCTTATGTTTTATTGGATAGCTACTTATTTGCTTTATGTTTTTAATTATGTAATTATTTATTGTGTTTTATTTGAAGCCGTAGTTGGTTGTATATGTTCATTTATATTATTATTGTGCAAGGTCGGGTTGCACATCGCAACGGTTATTGATATTATTTTGTGGGATCGGGTTGCACGCCGCAATAGATATTGGTATCACTATTTGGGATCGGATTGTATGTCGCAGCGGTATATATAATTATATATTTGTGGATCGTATTGTGTGCCGCAACGGAGAAGACTTATTATTTATATATATTTGTGGATCGAATTGCACGTCGCAACAGAGAAGACTTGTCATTTATATATAATTGTAGATCGGGTTGCGCGCCGCACCAGAGAAAACTTGTTATTTATATATGTGTGTGGATCGGGTTGCGACTCCGCAACGGAGAAGACTTGTTATTTATATATAATTGTGGATCAGGTTGTGCACCGCAACAGAGAAAACATATTTTAGTGTGTTTAACTCTTGTTACTGTATCTGTGTCGAATTGAGAAGTTGAGCATAAATGTTATTCTGGGTCCATCTGTTATGTGTTTTTAGTTTCGATTTCATGTTAAATTCTTGCTTTCTCTATTCCTGTTATTTTTGATTTATATTCATATAGGTTTATAGTGAGTGCCTTGTTATAGCCTCGTCACTACTTTATCGAGGTTAGACTCGGCACTTACAAAGTACATGGGGTCGGTTGTACTCATGCTATACTTATGCATTTCTTGTGTAGATTTTAGTGTTGGTCCCAATATTAGTTAGTGGAGACTTGCTCGGATTAGCTTTTTACGGAGACTTGAGGTATAGTTACACGGTGATTGCAGCCCCTGAAGTCCCCTTCCTTATATAGTTTTCTAGTTTATTTTATTTCAAAACAGTTGTATTTTAATTCAGACATTGATTGTAGCACTTCTAGTATGCTCATGTACTTGTGACACTAGATTCTGGAATTTGGGCTAGTCAGCATTTGGAGTACTTATATTTGTTATTGAAACTCTACAGCTTTATTTATTATTAAACTGCTTCCAAATTGGTTTTAAAATGCTTAATTGTGTTCTAATATTGACTTGCCTAAATAGTGGACATTAGGCGCCATCACAATCCTACGGTGGGGATTTTGGGCCGTAACAAGTTTGGTATTAGAGCACTAGGTTGCCTAGGTCTCACGAGTCATGAGCAAGCTTAGTAGACTCTAGAGGATCGGTAATGAGATGTATGTACTTATCTTCTAGAGGCTATAAGGCTTCAGGAAAAATTTTGCTTCTTTCTCACTCTGTCGTGCGACTTTATTCTATCATTAAAATTTGAATTATCATATTCTTGTTCTCTCACAGATGGTGAGGACACGCACAACATCCACAACAAACCAGGAGCCAGAGCCCCAGGTTGCCACCACTACCAGGGGTAGGTAGAGCTCAGCCTGGAGCACGCGAAGCAGCACCTATTGCAGAGCCTCAGATCGAGCAGGAGGAGGAGATCCCTGTTCAGACATCACCATTTGCACCAGCTCAGGTCTCGGAGGGGTTTATAGCCACTCCCTTACTTCAGTATACTCTAGTCCGCCTGGTCGGACTTATAGAGATTGTCGCCAAGGTAGGAGTATTTCCTATGGCACCAGTTGTCTCTCAGGCTGATGGAAGAGCCCGAAATCTTGCCACTCACACACCAGAGTAGATGGCTTATGGATATCAGACTCTGGCGGTCCCAATAGTTAGAGTGGTTTAGAATATCATTGCTACTCAGTTCGAGGAGAGGCTTGCTATGTCGTTCGAGGAGCTGAAGAAGTTAGACAAGTTCACTAAGTTATTTCCTATTCGCTTTGGTGGCACACCTTCTAAGAACCTATAGGATTCCATAGACCGTTTCCATGAGGTATTGCACAACATGGGTATTGTGGAGTCCAATGGAGTAGAATTCGTGGTATTTTAGATGCATGGCTCCGCAAAGAGGTGGTGGCAGGAGTATGTTCGAGGTAGACTAGCAGGTTCACCTCCACTCACTGGGGATCAGTTCTCACAGCTATTTTTGAAGAAGTTCATTCCTTTTACTTTGAGAGAGAGTACCACAACCATTTTGAGCGCCTCCAGTAGGGTAGCATGACTGTTACCCAGTACGAGACCAAATTTGTGGATCTATCTCGCTATGCAGTTGTATTGATTTCTACTGGGAGAGAGAGGGTGAGACATTCATTGATGGCCTTGCTTTTGGCATTAGGATATAGATGGCCAAAGAAACTAAGGATGATATTTCTTTCAGCCGGGTTGTAGAGATTGCTAGATGGATCGAGAGGGTTCGTGGCAAGGGTAGAGAGTCGACATCTGAGAAGAGGCATTGTCATTTCGGTTGTTTCGGTGGTGACTCATCTAGAGGCCAGGGTTATTTTGGTATAGGCCATCATATCATGCAAGTACAGTCAGTACTTCAGGCATCACACAGTGCTTCGGGCAGTCGTGGTTCTTATGGGTCTCATCCTGAGCAGCTAGCCTATAGTGCACCTTCAGCTCCCATCAGTGCACCGCTGATTCAGAGCTATCACAGTGGTTATCCCGACCGTCAGGGTCACTCCCAGAATCAGCGGCCACAGCAGTCGAGAGGGTGCTTTGAGTATGGAGGTACAGGTCATATCAGGAGGTACTATCCCAGACATAAGAGCATTGTGCCACAGCAGGGTTCTCGTGCCATGGTTTTGCTACAAGTTGCTCCACCGCTTGCTTAGCTAGCCAGAGGCAGGGGTCAAGCAGCCCTAGGTGATGGTCAGGCCATTAGAGGTGGACGTCAGCCAGGGAGAGGCCGTTTGAGAGGTGGAGGTCAGACTTGTGGGGGCTCAGCCTCATTTCTATGCATTTCCAGCTAGACCTGAGGCAGAGTCATCTGATTCGTTCATCACAAGTATTGTTTCGATTTTCCCTAGAGATGCCTCGGTTTTATTTGATCCGGGTTCCACTTATTCGTATGTGTCTTCCGATTTTGTCCCATATTTGGATATGTCTTGTGATTCTTTAAGTGCTCATATTTATGTGTCTATACCTATGGGATATTCTATGGTGGTAGATTATGTTTATCTCTCATGTGTGGTTTCTATCAGGGGTTACGAGACTAGGGTAGATCTTCTTTTTCTCAGCATGGTAGACTTTGATGTTATTTTGGTCATGGACTTATTGTCACCATATCACGTTATTCAGGATTGTCACGCCAAGACTGTGACATTGGTGATGCCGGGATTGCCGAGATTGAAATGGAGAGGTTGATTGGGTTATATTACCATCATGGTGGTGTCTTATTTGAAGGCACAACAGATGGTCGAGAAGGGGTTCTAGCATATTTAGCATTTATGAGGGATGTTAGTGTTAATACTCCTATCGTTGAGTCAGTTTCGGTAGTGTGAGACTTTCCAGATGAGTTCCCAACAGATATATCGGGCATACCACCTAATTGGGATATCGATTTTGGTATTGACTTGGTGTCGGGCACTCAGCCCATCTCTATTGTGCAGTATCGCATGACACCAGTAGAGTTGAAGGAATTAAAGGAACAACTTCAGGAGTTGCTTGATAAGGGTTTTATTAGACCGAGTGTCTTGCCTTGGTTTCTCCAGTTCTATTTGTGAAGAAATTACGGTCAAGAACAAGTACCCACTACCGCGTATTGATGATTTTTTTTGCCAGCTTCAGGGTGATGAGGTGTTCTTGAAGATTGACCTGAGATCGGGATATCATCAATTGAAGATTTGAGATTCTTACATTCCGAAGACGACTTTCAGGACCGGCCATTGTCACTATGAGTTTTTGGTGATTTCTTTTGGGCTGACTAATACCCCCAACAGCCTTTATGCACTTGATGAACAGTGTGTTCCAGCCATATCTTGATTCCTTCATCATCGTGTTCATTGATGACATATTGGTGTATTCTCGCAGTCGGAGGATCATGAGCAACACTTGAGGATCATGGTCCAGACTTTGAGGGAGAAGTAGCTATATGCTAAATTCTCCAAGTGCGAGGTTTGGCTTGATTCGGTGGCGTTCTTGGGTCACGTGGTGTCTAGTGAGGGGATCAAGGTGGATCTGAAGAAGATTGAGGCAGTTCAGAGTTGGCCCAGACCATCTTCAGCTACAGAGATTCGGATCGTCTTTGGTTTGGCAGGTTATTATTGCCATTTCGTTGAGGGTTTTTCATCCATCACAGCTCTTTTGACTAGATTGACCCATAAGGGTACTCCTTCCAGATGGTCCGACGAGTGTGAGGTAAGCTTTCAAGGCCAGATTTGTGTTCCAAATGATGATGGGTTGAGAGAGTTGAACCTTGAGGAGGCTCACGGTTCGCGCTATTCTATTTACCCAGGTGTCACGAATATGTACCGTGACTTGAAATAACATTATTGGTGGCAGAGAATGAAGAACGATATTATTGCTTATGTCTCTAGGTGTTTGAATTGTCAACAGGTGAAGTATGAGCATCAGAAACCGGGAGGGTTAACTCAGAGATTAGAGATACTGGAGTGAAAATGGGAGCGCATCACTATGGATTTTGTGGTAGGCTTACCACGTACCTTTAGGAAATATGATGCAGTCTGGGTTATTATGGACCGGTTGACTAAGTCCGCACACTTCATTCCGGTGGTGACTTCCTATTCTTCAGAGCGGTTGGCTCAAATTTACATCCAGGAGATTATCCACCTCCACGATGTTCCCATTTCCATCATTTTTTACCAAGGCACGCAGTTCACAACATCTTTTTTGTGAGCCGTATAACGTGAGTTGGGAACGAAGGTTAAGCTGAGCACATCGTCTCATCCTCAAATGGGAAGACAGTCCAAACGCACTATTCAGGTCTTGGAGGATATGTTACGTGCTTGTGTTATGGATTTCGGAGGTTCATGGGACCAGTTCTTACTTCTTGTAGAGTTCGCCTACAACAACATCTACCAGTCGAGTATTCAGATGGTGCCATATGTGGCATTATATAGGAGGCGATGTCGTTTGTCAATTAGATGGTTTGAGCCCGGAGAGGCTAGGTTGTTGGGCACTGATTTGGTCCGCGATGCTATGAAAATGATAAGGTGATTCAGGAGTGACTTCGTATAGCTCAGTCCAGGTAGAAGAGTTATGCAGACCGGAAGGTTTGAGATGTAGCTTATATGGTGGGTGAGAAGGTTCTTCTCCTAGTGTCGCCCATAAAGGGCGTGATGCGGTTTTGGAAGAAGAGAAAGTTGAGCCCGAGGTTTATTGGCCCGTTTGAGATCTTGGAGAGAGTTGGGGAGGTTGCTTACAGGCTTGCATTGCCTACTAGACTAGCAGGGGTATATCCATCATTTCACATTTCCATGTTTTAGAAGTACCATGAGGTCAACTCACATATTCTAGACTTCAGCACGGTTTAGCTTGATGAAAATTTGGCCTATGAGGAGGAGCCGGTGGCTATTCTAGCCCGGCAGGTTCAAAAGTTGAGATCTAAGAGTTCTCTTTTTGTTAAAGTGCAATGGAGAGATCAGCCTATCGAGGTAGCTACGTGGGAGTACGAGTTCGATATGCGGAGTAGATACCCCACCTTTTTACCAGTCCAGGTACTTTTCTATGTCCGTTCAAGGACGAACATTTCTTTTAGAGGTGGAGAATGTGATAAACCGATACTTTGTATCGTTGTTTTAATGATTCCGGTAGATTCGTATGATATTTATGGACTTGTACGCACGTTTGGTTGGGGTCTGGGGTGACCCGAGCGAGTTTCGGCGCATTTTGTGAAAGATTGTGAAAAATAAGTTTTCAAGTTGAAATCTTGAGTTTTGATGACCAATTCTTGATATTTGATGTTATTTTGTTGATTTGAGGTAGCAAGCAAGTTTATATAATGGTATTACACTTATGTGCATGTTCGGTTTGGAGCCCGAGGGGCTCGGGCGAGTTTCAAATTGGTTTCGAACCATTTTTGGACTTATAAGACTCCTGGTTTTTCTTCTGGTGCAAAATGCTTCGCGATCGCGAAGGGGAAAAATTTGGGCTGGGGCTGGTTACTCGCGAGAGGTAGGCCGTGAACGCGAAGCGTTTGGGGGATTACCCTTCGCGAACACGACTGATCACTCGCGAACGCGTTGCTTTGTGGAGAGGCTGGGGAAGGCAAGATGGTCTTCATCTTGAATGCGGATCAGGGGATGCGAACACGAAGGCAGGCTGGGGAATAAGCCTTCGCAACGCAATGTAGGCTTCGTTAACGCGAAGTCCATTGGCTAGAGCACTTTGCGAACGTGAAGAACACCTGACGCCCAACTATTTAAAAGCTGAAATTCTGGATTTATTCACTCAACACCATTTTTGAAAGCTAGAGTTCGCACTAGAGAGGATTTTGAAGAGATTTTCATCCCAACTTCATTGGTTAGTGATTTTTAACTAGTTTTGATGTATTTTCATAATCACCCACCGATCTTTAACCTTATTCTTTGAATTTCATGGTAAAAATTAGGGGTTTTGGGTGGAAATAGGGATTTTGCCAAATAGAGATTTAGACCTTAAATTGAGGTCGGATATCGAAACAAAGCACATAACCAGGATCGGGGGTGAATGGGTAATCGGGTTTTGGTCTGAATCTCGAGTTTTGACCAAGTGAGCTTGGGGTTGACTTTTGTTGACTTTTTCCAATTTCATTAAAGATTGAATATTTTTCGCTTCTAGGTAGTTTTTAAAGCTTATTTTGAATGATTTGGATTATATTTGGCTAGATTTTATTGGTTTGGGGGCTAATTCTAAAGAAAAAGCTATGGTTGAGCATTGATTTGATTGTGGGAAGAGGTAAGTGTCGTGGCTAACCTTGACTTGAGGGAATTAAAACTTGACTGGATTATTTTCTATTGGGAAAAGGGTCAAAAATACCCTTCTACTATGAGAAAATGATCATTTATACCCTCCGTTATACTTTTGGTTCACCCTTACCCCTGACGTTACAAAAGTGATGCAAAAATACCCCTCCTCCGTTAAGGCCCTCCACCATGGCCACAATCATCCCACGCGGACTGATATTTCGCTGAGGTGGACGCCACATGGCATGCCACATCACCATCCCAACCCCATTTTACCCTCTCTCCCTACTTCTTCTTCCACCACCATCTCCTCCCTCACCCAACCACCACTACCTTATTTCCATAGTTCCATTACCGCTGCCACATCTCCTTTCTAAATTGTCGCATCTCATATTAATTTTGTACATTTGGCATCTATCATATTGAAGGAAAACAAAAAATGGCAGCCATCATTCTCTTACTCTATTACACGAAATCTATCAGCTATTAGCAAAGTATCCATTGGAATACCACATTAATAACTATTAAACTAGAACAAGATCCGACTATTAAAAAAAGTTTCATATACTAGCATATAATAATTGAATTCAAATCCTAAATAGTAAAAAGCTAAAACCTTTCATATCTGGCTATAGTCACAGCCAACTATGGATAAAAAGTAAAATCATAGTACCAGTGTACCCACGACTTCGACATACTGAAAAACTATGAATCACAGACAAAATAGAAAGTTAAATTCATCATAGAAAATAAGAAGAATTTCTGGCACAAATTAGTATAAGTTGGCATGAAAAATCAAATGCCTCTAAGAATCAGCAGAAATTAGTAATCAACAAATCTTACTTTTTTATTTAAATATTTATTTTTGGGTGAGAGGGGAGATAGTGGTGGAAGAAGAGAACGTGGAGGGAGGGGTAAATATTAAAATAGAGTTGGAACGGTGAGATGGCATACCACGTGGCGTCCACCTCAGCTAAATGTCAGTCCATGTGGGATGATGGTGGCCATGGTGGAGGGCCCTAACGGAGGAGGGGTAATTTTGCACCACTTTTATAATGTTATGGGTAAGGGTGGACCAAAAGTATAACGGAGGGTATAAATGATCCTTTTCGCATAGTAGAGGGGTATTTTTGACCCTTTTTCCTTTTCTATTTGATTTATGTGTGGGGATGGTGTATATGCAAGGTGACGTGTATATATACGTAGTCACGGGTTAAGCATGTGGGTTGGAATATTTATTTGTTGTCTTCAATTATTTCATGCATTTATTTAATCCATGTTGTTACTTGTTAAATGCTTTAATTGCTACTTGACTTTACTTGTTAAATTCTTCCCTTTATCTGTTACATGCCTAAATTTCTAATTTTTTCCATGTATCTGTATCTTTATTTATTGATTGTCTTTACTTGTTTTTTGACCTTGTGTTTTATTGGATAGCTACTATTATCCGCTTTATGTCTTTAATTATGTAATTCTTTTATTGCATTTTATTTGAATTATGTTGTAGTTGGTTGTAGATGTTCATTTGTATTATTATTATGTGGGATCGAGTTGCACGCCGCAACGGTGTATATATATATATATATATATATATATATATATATATATATATATATATATATTTGTGTGGAATGCCAAGCACGCCGCAATAGAGAAGACTTGTTATTATATATATATTTGAGGATCGAGTTGCGCGTCGCAATGGAGAACACTTGTTATTTATATTTATTTGTGGATCTGATTGTGCGCCGCAATAGAAAATAATTTTTATTTATATATAATTGTGGATCAGGTTGCACGTCGCAATGGAGAAGGCATATTTTAGTGTCTTTAAATATTGTTATGTAATGACCCGACCGGTCATTTTATATATTGCAATCCCATTTCCCTATTTATTGCCTCTTTTATGTTCATTTGTGGATATGTAGTTTGCCGGGGTGGTTGGATTGGTTTTGGAAAAGTTTCGTGGTGAATTGGGACACTTAGTCTCAAAGTTGGAAGCTTAAGTTGAAAGAGTTGATCGGAGTTTGACTTTTGTATAGGCGAACTCTGAAATGGAGTTTTGATATTTCTGATAGCTTCGTATGGTGATTTTAGACTTAGGCATATGTATGGATGATGATTTGGTGGTCCGTAGGTTTGTTTGAGACTTTTGGGCGAAAGTTGAAAAGTTAAAGATTTGGAAGGTTGAGAGGTTTAACCGAGAGTTGACTTTATTGATATCGGGTTTGGATTTTTATTCTGGGTGTTGAAAAGGGGCCTTTGTGTCATTTGGGACTAGTGTGCAAAATTTGAGGTCATTCGGAATTGATTTGATATGGTTCGACATTAGCTTTAGAAGTTGGAAGTTCATTAGTTTCATTAGGCTTGACTTGGGGTATAATTCATAATTTTGATGTTGTTTGATGAGATTTGAGGTTTCTAGTAAGTTCGCATCATGTTTTGGGACTTGATGGTATGTTCGAACGGGGTCCTGAGTGTGTTTTGGGTTGAGTTCGGACCAATTGAAGACTTAGAGGATTACTGAAGACTGTTGAAGTCTGGTGCATTCGCTCCTGCGCTACTTGGGCCGCAGGTGCGACGCGGCTACTTGGCCACAGATGCGAGTTGGGCTAGGTGAGCTGGGTCCACAAGTACGGACAGGGACGCGCAGATGCGCAACCGCAGAAGCGGAAATGCTTCGCAAATGCGGATTTGGTGATTTTTGTAAAATCTTTCCTAAAGTATAAAATGAGGATTTGAAGGTCAATTTGAGTCGGAATTGGATGATTTTGGTATGGTTGGACTCGTAACAGAATGGATGTTCGGGATTTGTTAGTTTGGTCGGGTTCCGAGGTGTGGGCTCGGGTTGACTTTTTGATTTTCATTAAAGATCGAATTATTATTATCTGGAATTGCTTCCTATGTCTTTTATTTATGATATTAAGTTATTTTGGCTAGATTCGAGCCGTTCGGAGTTGTATTTGCACGAGAAGGGCTTATTAGTAGATTTATATAGCTTGTTTGAGGTAAGTATCTTGTCTAACTTTGTGTGGGGGAACTACCCCTTAGGATTTGGTTTGTTTGTACTATTTGAATTATGTAGAAGACTTGTACATAAGGTGACGAGTGTGTACACAGACTTATATGTGGTATTTGACTTATGTAGACTCTTAGGTTACTTATAAGCACTTAATTGAAGATATTATTAATTTGTTCTATCTTTTGTTGTCAAGTTTATTCTTACATGCTTTAATTGAAGATGTTTTTACATGTTGTAGTTTCCCTTGTCAAAGTTTCCTTATGTGAATTTATTAGTAGTTGTTACATGCTATTCTTTCTATTGTTGAGTAATTCTCATGCATTTAGTCAAAGTTGCTATTTCATGCTATCTCTTTTATAGTTAAGATTATGTTATGCATTAGAATTGGAAGATGTCGTTTCATGGAAAACTGTCATTGTTGAGATTGGAAGTTGTAATTGTTGAAAGCTATTAACACGGTTGTGGTTGAAATTATTGGTTATTCGAATATCTTTTCTTGTTGAGTTATTTCTCGTTCATTTATTGTTATTGAGATTATTGTACACATTGTGGTTGAGCCGTGGGCTATGTGTTGTGGTAACATTATTATTGTTGATTTTGGGAATGTTGTGGCATATGGATACATGTGGTTCGAGTAGATTATTGTGTTGTGATATTGACACGCATGCAGTGGTATAAGGGTAGGTATTGAAACGCATGTGTTGAGATAATATGAGATTGATATGCGTGTTACTAGTAAGGGAATTACTTGAAACCACGCGGTGAGATAAGGGGGCTAAAATGCATGTAGCTATTTCAAAAAAAAACTTTTAAAATAAATGCAAAGTTCACGCAGTGATATAAGGATGATTGTGATTGTGACTTGTGAAATGAGAATATGAGGTGTTGTATTTCGGTTGTGATTCTTGTTATACATTCTATGTTTAAGAGGCTTGTTGATTTGAACGGTTATTATCTTTCCTTCATTGTTCGTGGTACTTGATCACTTGTTGTTCCTATCATATTTTCACTCTTTATTGCCCTTTCTTTGTCTCCCTTTTTAGTTCCTTAATTTCCGTTGCTAGCCTTATATCATTGTACTGCTCTATTGTCATTTATTTCTTTGCTTTTCGTTATTGGATTTTGTTAACACTCTATTTAGTTTTCTTTATCTAGTAGGTGTTTTGACCTAGCCCCGTCACTACTCTAATGAGGTGTGACGACCCGAGAGGTCGTTTTGAGTACAAGCCCTTATTTTCGTGTTCCGAGACCTCTATTAGCTTCATTTGATATTTTTCGATTTGACCGTATGTTGACTTCATAGCTATCGGGTTCAAATTTTTATTTTGGGACTTGGTATAGGTTATTTTTGCTATTTGAAACTTGTCTACAAAATTTGGTGCAATTTAGAGTTGGTTTGATATGATTCGGATACTCAGATGTGATTCTAGTTGTTCTTGAGTTTCCCTTTGAAATTTCATTCGTTTTGATGTTCGATTTGTAATTTTAGATGTTATTTTGGTGATTTGATCATGCGAGTGAGTTCTTATGATGTTATTACACTTGTATTCATGTTCGGTTTGGAGTTCGAGGGGCTCGGGGGATTTTCGGAAGTGCTACAGATGAGTTTTGGATGAAATGCAATAGGTGGTGTGCTTTCAGTTCTGGTGATGATCCCTTTTGCGAACATGATTTTCCATTTGTGAGTAGGGGCATGGGCTGGGTATTTTGCGATGTCGAGGGAATGGTTCGCATTTTTGAACTGGCTAGGGCCGATTTTGCTAGCATTTTGGTCGCATTTGCGACGCCTAGCAATATTGGACATCTTCGCATTTGCGATGAACTAAGCCGCATTTGTGAAGGGATGGTTGGTCGCATTTGCGATCTTATTTTCGCAATTGTGACATTTGGGATTCTAATACAAGGTTCTCATTTGCGACCTTTCTTTCACTTTTGCGATGCTCGCAATTGCGAACAAGAGTTCGCAATTGCGACATCTGTAGGTGGGTAAAAGAGGGGGGAAACGAGACTTAGCTCATTTTACACCATATCTCAATCCTAAACACTCTAGAGGCGATTTTCAAGAATATTTTCTTCCCAAAATCATTGGTAAGCAACTCTAATCCACTTTCTTTCAATTTTCCATTACTTTTCATGACATTTCAACATCAAATTTAGGATTTCCATGGTAGAAATTAGGGATTTAGTTAGAAATTAGAGCGTTTGTGAAATTGAGATTTAGACCACAAATTGAGGGCGGATTTCGAAATAAATAATATAAACAGGCTCGGGTGAATGGGTAATCAGGTTTTGGTCTGAATCTCGGGTTTTGACCAAGCGGGTGAGGGGTTGACGTTTTCAAAAATGACCAAAATTTAACCTCTTTCATTAATGGGTAGTTTTTAAAGCTTATTTTGAATCGTTGATCAATAATTTGCTAGATTTGGTTTGTTTGGAGGCTTGTTCAAAAGGAAAGGTCATGGTTGATTGATTGCTTTATTCGCGGAGTGAGGTAAGTGTTGTGTCTAACCTTGACTTGAGGGAATTAGGACTTGTTGAATTAATTATTATGTGAATTATGTGGGAAAATGGCATATATGCGAGGTGACGAGTGTATTTACGCCGTCATCGGATTTAGCATGCAGGATTTGGATATTTATTTCCATGTTTTCGTTTATTCCATGATATCTCTTGTTATATGATTTAATTGGTACATGTTTTTACTTGAATTCTATGCTATATTTGTTACTTGTTATTTGATTGCTACTTTCATTCCTCACATGATTTCTGCTTATTTGCTACCTTTTTCTACTTTCCTTAATTGTATATTTTGATTGTCACATGTTTTACCTACTTTTATTGTTCTTATATTATTTGATGTACTCTATAATGTTGTTTCACTTATGTGAGTTGTTTAACTGTCTTGTACTGATGAATTGATAAGTTTTTAAATTTTGAGATGTTAGATATTCTCCGATTATTCTGTGGTTCTTTACTGTCCGGTACGTTCACCTTCTTTATGTTGATATTTGTAAATATTGTAGTTGAATAGTTTATGTTGATGATTTGAAATTGTTTGGGGATCTAATTGCACGCCGTAAGTGAAATTGAATGGTATTAAAATGATATGAAGGAATAAGGACGGATTATGATATGAACAAATGATAATATGGTGGGATCGGGTTACGCGTCGCAATGGATTTGATATGTTGTAATTGTTTGTGATTGTTGAGTTATCCTCGGTATTGTGATATGAGACTTGAGACTTCGTTATTCTGGGCTCTCTAGTAGTTGATCTTCGGGTCCATTTATATGAGTTTATTGCTTTATTTTTATTCCTATTTTTCTGCTATTATTATTTGATCCACGTTATTTTTAAGTGACTTACCATAGCCTCGTCACCACTTCGTTAAGGTTAGGCTCAACACTTACAGAGTACATGGGTTCGGTTGTACTCATACTACACTTATGCACTTCTTGTGCAGATATCGGTGTGGGTCCCAGCGACGCGTAGCGAGACTGCTCAGATTCAGCTACTTTAGGAGACTTGAGGTATAGCTGCTCGACGTCCGCAACCTTGAAGTCCCCTTTACATTCTGTATTTACTATTTATTTAGTTTCAAACAATTGTAATTTGTTCACACTTTATCTGTAGTACTTTAGATGCTCATGTATTCGTGACTCCAGATTCTGGGATATGTTTAGATTTCGTCATTTATTATTTTATTAGTCTATTTCAAATGATTACTATTTATTATTGTTAATGGTTTGATTCTGAATTGTTAAAACTGGTTAAGTAACTTAGCTAATGTTGGCTTGCCTAGCAAGTGAAATGTTAGGCGCCATCCCGATCCCGATAGTGAGATTATGGGTCGTGACAAGTTGGTATCAGAGCACTAGGTTGCCTAAGTCTCACGAGCCATTAGCAAGCTTAGTAGAGTTTAGAGGATTTGTACGGAGACGTTTGTACTTATCTTCCAGAGGCTATAGGGCTTTAGCAAAATTTCACTTATTTCTTTCTCTATAGTGTGACTTTATTCCATTACTGAAGTTTGAACCATTCTATTATTGTTCTCTCGCTGATTGTGAGAACATGCACAACATCTACAGCCAGACAGGAGCCAGAGCCCCATGTTGCAGCCACTACCAGGGGTAGGGGCCGGACCCGAGGTAGGGGCTGAGGCTGAGGCAGAGTTCAGCCTAGAGCACTTGCCGCATCACCCATTGCGGATCCTCAGATTGATCGTGAAGAGGAGATCCCAATTCAGACCGCACCAGTAGGACCCTCTCAGGTCTCGGAGGGATTCATTGTTACTTTTGTACTTTAGGACACTCTAGTCTGCTTAGTTGGACTCATGGAGAGTGTGGCTCAGGCTAGAGTATTTTTTATGGCAACAGTTGTCTCTCATGCCGGGGGAGGAGCACAGAATCCAGCCACTAACACTCCAGAGAAGATGGCTCCCATATATCAGACTCCAGCAGTTCCAGTAATTGGGGTACTTCAGCCCGTTATTGCTTCATAGTCCGGGGAGAGGCCCGCAATGTCTTCAGAGATATTGATGAGGTTGGATAAGTTCACCAAGCTCTTTCCTATTTACTTTGGTGGTATACCTTCTGAGGAACCACATGACTGCTTAGATCGTTGACACGAGGTGTTGCGTAACATGGGTATTGTGGAGTCCAATAGAGTCAGCTTTGTAGTGTTCTAGATGACCGGTTCTGCCAAGAGGTGGTGGCAGGATTATGTACAAAGCAGACCAGCCGGTTCACCTCCACTCACTTGGGATCAGTTTTTGCAGCAATTTCTAGAGAAGTTCATTCATTTCACTATGAGGGAGGAGTACCGCAGGCAGTTCGAGCGCCTCCAGCAGGATGGCATGACTGTTACCCAGTACGAGACTAGATTTGTGGATCAAGCAGGTCATGCATCTATTTTGATTCCCACAGATAGGGAGCGGGTGAGGAGATTTATTGATGGTCTTACTTTCGATATCAGGCTACAGATGGCCAATGAGACGGGGGATGATATTTCTTTCTAGAGGGTCATAGAGATTGCTTGACGAATCGAGAAGATTCATAGTCATGGTAGAGATACGGTGTCTCAGAAGAGGCCTCATCATTTTTTTGGTTTCAATGGTGCCTCATCTAGAGGCACAGGTTCTTTTGGTAGAGGTCATCCTTCTAGAGAAGGGGTATCTAGCATATTTGGCCTATATACGTGATCCTAGTGTGGAGGTTCGTTCTATAGATTCAGTACCAGTTGTGTGCGAGTTTTTGGAGGTGTTTCATGGAGATTTGCCGGGGATGCTACCCGACAGAGATATCGACTTCTGTATTGACTTAGCTCCGGGCACTCTTCCAATTTCTATTCCACCATATCGTATGGCCCTAGCTGAGTTAAAGGAACTGAAGGAGCAGTTGTAGGATTTGCTTGATAAGGGATTCATTAGACCTAGTGTCTCGCCCTGGGGTGCACCAGTGTTATTCGTAAAGAAGAAGGATGGTTCGATGAGGATGTGTATAGATTATAGGCAGTTGGACAAGGTCACTATCAAGAACAAGTATCTGATGCCGAGGATTGATGAATAATTTGATTGGCTTCAAGGTGCCAAAGTATTTTCAAAGATTGATATGAGATCTGGCTACCATCAATTGAAAATCAGGGCATCTGATGTCCCTAAGACAACCTTTCGGACTCGGTATAATTATTATGAGTTCCTAGTGATGTCATTTGGCTTGACAAATGCCCTAACAACATTTATGGATTTGATGAACCGGGTATTCAAGCCCTATTTGGATTCTTTTTTTATCCTCTTCATTGATGATATTTTAGTCTACTCCCGCAGTCGAGAGGAGCATGAGCATCATCTGCGGATCATACTTCAAACTCTGAGAGATAGTCAGTTATATGCCAAGTTTTCAAAGTGTGAGTTTTGGTTGGATTTGGTTGCCTTTTGGGGGCATGTTATATATTCCGAGGGCATTAAAGTGGATCCTAAGAATATTGAGGCAGTTCAGAACTGGCCTAGACCTACTTCAGCTACAGAGAATCGGAGCTTCCTGGGTTTGGCAGGTTATTATCGCCGGTTCATGGAGGGGTTATCATCTATCTTAGCCCCATTGACTAGATTGACCCAGAAGGGTGCCCCATTCAGGTGGTTTGATGAGTGTGAGGAGAGCTTTCAGAAGATCAAGACTGCATTGACTCAAATCCAGGATTGGTGTTGCCTACGGGTTTGGGTTATTACACTGTGTATTGTGATGCATTGCGTATTGGTCTTGGCGCGGTGTTGATGCAAGGCGGTAGGGTGATTGCCTACGTGTCTCGGCAGCTAAATGTTCATGAGAAGAACTACCTCGTTCATGATTTAGACTTGGCAGCTATTGCTCATGCATTGAAGATTTGGAGGCATTACCTCTACGGCATGTCGTATGAGGTATTCACAGATCATCGGAGTACTATATCACTTGCTTAAGTAAATAGATCTAAACTTGAGGCAGCGGAGGTGGTTAGAGCTGTTAAAAGACTATGATATCACTATTTTGTACCATCCCGGGAAGGCCAATATGATGGTCGATGCCTTGAACAGAAAGGTTGAGAGTATGGGTAGCCTTGCATATATTCCAGTTGCTGATAGACTGCTAGCATTAGATGTTCAAGCTTTGACCAATCAGCTCGTGAGGTTAGATATTTCAGAGCCCAGTCGGGTTCTTGCTTGCGTGGTTTCTCGGTCTTCTTTGTATGAGCGCATTAGAGAGCGTCAGTATGATGATCCCCATTTGCTTTTTCTTAAGGGCACAGTGGAGCACGACGATTCCAAGGAGGTTTCTATTGGAGATGATAGGGTGTTGCGGATACAGGATTGGATTTGTGTGCCCAATGTGGATGGGCTGCTTGAGTTCATTCTTGAGAGGCCCACACTATGCGGTATTCTATTCATCCGGGTGCCGCCAAGATGTATTAGGATTTGAGGCAGCATTATTGGTGGAGAAAAATGAATAAAGATATAGTAGAGTATGTGGCTCGGTGTTTTGAACTACAAGCAGGTGAAATACGAGCATCAGAGGCCGGGCGGTTTGCTTCAGAGACTTGAGATTCCCGAGTGGAAGTGGGAGCGTATTACCATGGATTTTGTTGTTGGGATCCCATGTACTTTAAAGAAATTTGACACAGTGTGGGTCAATGTGGATAGGTTGACCAAGTCGGTGCATTTCATTCCGGTGGCGGCTACCTATTATTCAGAGCAGTTGACTCATATCTATATCTGAGATATTGTTCGTCTTCATGGTGTGCATGTGTCATTATCTCCTACCGAGGCACGTAGTTCACATCGCATTTCTGGAGTGCCGTGCAATATGAGTTAGGCACACAGGTTGATTTTATTATAACATTTCAACCCCAGGGGGACGGGCAGTCCGAGCACACCATTTAGATCTTGGAAGATATGCTACGTGCTTGTGTTATGGATTTGGGGGGTTCTTGGGATCAGTTTCTACCGCTTGCAGAGTTTGCCTACAACAACAACTACCAATCGAGTATTCAGATGGCTCCTTATGAGGCCTTGTATGGGAGGTGGTGTCTTTCTCTAGTTGGTTTATTTGAGCCAGGAGAGGCTAAGTTGTTGGGCACTGATTTCGTTCAGGATGCCTTAGAGAAAGTCAAGTTGATTCAGGATCAACTTCGTACAGCCTGCCTAGTCTAGGCAGAAGAGTTACGCTGATCGGAAGTTCGGGATGTAGCTTATATGGTTGGAGAGAGGGTTTTTCTCAGAGTTTCACCCATGAAGGGTGTGATGAGGTTCGGAAAAAAGGGCAAGTTGAGCCCTAGGTATATTGATCCTTTTGAGATCCTTGAGAGAGTTGGTGAGGTGGCCTACAGACTTGCATTGCCACCTAGCTTATCGGCAGCTCACCCGGTGTTCCATGTTTTCATTCTCTGAAAGTATCGTGATTCGTCCCATGGAATAGATTTCAGCTCAGCCCAATTGGACAAGGATTTGCCTTATGAGGAGGAGTCGGTGGCTATTCTAGCCCGGGAGGTCTAAGAGTTTTCCTTCTGTGAGAGTATAGTGGAGAGGTTAGCCAATTGAGACAGGTACGTGGGAGTCCGAGCCCGATACGCAAAGTAGATACCCACGCCTTTTTGCCAGTCCAGGTACTTTTCTATGTCCATCTGAGGACTAACGTTTCTTTTAGAGGTGAAAAATGTGACAACCTGATAGGTCTTTTTGAGTACTAGCCCTTATTTCCGTATTCCGAGACCTCTATTAGCTTCAATTGATGTTTCTCGATTTGCGTGCTTAGTCCGTATCTTTTTCCGAAAAGTTTTTATGTAAACAGTTTGAAGAAAATATGATTTTTCACTTTAAAACTAACTTGGATTGACTATGGTCAATATTTTGTGTAAATGATCTTGGATCAGTGTTACGTCGATTCCAGTAGGTCCGTATTGTGATTTTGGACTTGCGTGTATGCACGGAATTGAATTCGGAGGTACCTATGTTTATTTGATTTATTTTGCCAAAAGCTAGTAATTTTGAAACTTTGGAAATTTCCTAGGTTTGACCGTAGGTTGACTTCATGGATATCGGATTCTAATTTTGATTTTGGGACTTGGTATAGGTCAGTTTTGCAATTTGAAACTTGTCTGCAAAATTTGGTGAAATTCGGAGTTGGTTTGATATGATTCGGACTCTCAGTTGTGATTCTAGTTGTTCTTGAGTTTTTCTTTGAAATATATTTCATTTTGATGTTAGATTTGTAGTTTTAGATGTTATTTTGGCGATTTGATCGCGTGAGCTAGTTCGTATGATGTTATTACACTTGTGTGCATATTTGGTTTGGAGCCTGAGCGGCTCGGTGAGTTTCGGAGGTGCTACGGATGACTTTTGAATGATATGCAATAGCTGGTGTGCTTTCAGTTCTGGTGTTGATCTGCAGATCTCGCATTTGCAAGGTCAGGCTCGCAAATGCGAGCCTCGTTTTTGCGAACATGATTTCGCATTTGCGAGCAGGGGCATGGGCTGGGTATCTCGCAATTTTGAAGGAATAGTTCACATTTGCGAACTGGCTAGGGCCGCTTTTGGGAGCATTTTGGTCACATTTGCGATGCCTAGAAATATAGGAAATCTTCATATTTGCGAAGAATTAGGCAACATTTGCGAAGGGTTAGTTGTTCGCATTTGCAATCTTATTGTCGCAATTACTACATTTGGGCTTCTGATACAAGGTTCGCATTTATGACCTTTGTTTCGCATTTGACATGCTCGCAATTGCGAACAAGAGTTCGCAATTGTGACATCTACAACTGGGTAAAAGAGGGAAAAACGGGACTTAGCTCATTTTACACCATATCTCAACCCTAAACACTCTAGAGACGATTTTTCAAGAATTTCTTCTTCCCAAAATCATTGGTAAGCAACTCGAATCCACTTTCTTTCAATTCCCCATTAGTTTTCATGAGATTTCAACATCAAATTTAGAATTTTCTATGGTAGAAATTAGAGATTTAGGTAGAAATTGGGGATTTTGTAAAATTAAAATTTAGACCTCAAATTGAGGTCAGATATCGAAATAAATTACATAATCGGGCTCGGGGGTGAATGGGTAATAGGTTTTAGTCTGAATCTCGGGTTTTGACCAAGGGAGCCTAGGGTTCACGTTTGTTGACTTTTTCAAAAATGACCAAAATTGAAACTCTTTCATTAATGGGTAATTTGTAAAGCTTATTTTGAATCATTTGATTGATAATTTGCTAGATTTGGTTGGTTTGGAGGCTCGAAAGGCAAGGCCATGGTTGATTAATTTCTTTATTCGCAGAGTGAGGTAAGTGTTGTGTCTAACCTTGACTTGAGGGAATTAGGACTCTTTGAATAATTGTTATGTGAATTATGTGGAGTAACAACGTATATATGAGGCGGCGAGTGTATATACGCCGTCATGGGATTTAGCATGCGGGATTTGGATATTTATTTCCATATTTTTATTTATTCCATGATAACTCTTGTTATATGCTTTAATTGTTACATGTTTTTACTTGACTTCTATACTATATTTGTTTCTTGTTATTTAATTTCTAATTGCCTTAATTTGTTCATTTGTCACATTGTTTCTACTTATTTGCTACATGTTTCACTTGCCTTAATTGTATGTTTTAATTGTCACATGTTTTACCTGCATTTATTGTTCTTATATTATTTGATACACTCTATAATGTTGTTTCACTTAAATAAGTTGTTTAACTTTCTTGTACTGATGAATTGGTAAGGTTTGAGATTTCGTGATGTTAGATATTCTCCGGTTATTCTGTGGTTCTTTACTGTCTGATACATTCACCTTCTTTATGTTGATATTTTGTAAATATTGTTGTTGAATAGTTTATGTTGATGATTTGAAATTGTTTGGGGATCTAGTTGCACGCCGCAACTGAAATTGAATGGTATTGAAATGATATAAAGGAATAAGAACGGATTATGATATAAAAGGATGATAATATGATGGGATTGGATTGCGCGTCGCAACGGATTTGATATGTTGCAACCGTTCGTGATTGTTGAGTTATCCTCGGCATTGTGATATGAGACTTGAGACTTTGTTATTTTGGCCTCTCTGGTAGTTAACCTTCGGGTCCATTTATATGAGTTTATTGCTTTATTTCTATTCCTGTTTTTCTATTGTTATTATTATTATTTCGTATAGGTTATTTGTAAGTGACTTGCCATAGCCTCATCACTAATTTGTCGAGGTTAGGCTCGGCACTTACAGAGTACATGAAGTCGGTTGTATCTCATACTACACTTCTGCAGTTCTTGTGTAGATACCGATGTGGGTCCCAACGGCGCATAGCAAGATTGCTCGGATTCAGCTGCTTTAGGAGACTTGAGGTATAGATGCTCGGTGTCCGCAGCCCTGAAGTCCCCTTTCCATTATGTATTTACTATTATTTAGTTTCAAACAGTTGTATATTGTTTAGACTTTATTTGTAGTACTCTAGATGCTCATGTATTCGTGACTCTAGATTCTGGGATATGTTTAGAATTTGTCATTTAGTATTTTATTAGACTATTTCAAATGATTACAGTTTATTATTTTTAATGGTTTGATTCTGAATTGTTAAAACTGGTTAAGTAACTTAGCTAATGTTTGTTTGCCTAACAATTAAAATGTAAGGCGTCATCATGATCTCGAGGGTGAGATTCCGGGTTAGGCTTGATAGTTAATGGGAAATATTGTGGTGTACTCATGCTACACTTCTGTACATTTTGTGCAGATCCAAGTACTTCAGCTCGTGCCGAACGCTAGTGATTGGACTAGATATTCTAGAGACTTCAAGGTATACCTGTTTGGCGCCTGGAGGCCTCGGAATCACCCTCTACTATTGTCTTTTCTACTGTTTATTTTTACCTTAAAAAGTATTGTATTTTTTTTTTTAGATTTCTAGTATACCTCTTAGAGCTTATGACTCAGTATTAATGATATTATGAGACTTATCAGTTGATTTAATATTCTTAGTGGCTATTTCTATTAAATTCTCTTGTATGTTAGGTTTATCTAGTCTTGCCATCACGACATCCTAAGGTGAGAGTTTGGGGTCGTGACATATTACTGTATCCGTGTTGAATTGAGAAGTTGAGCATAAGTGTTATTCTAGGGTCCTCTATTATGTGTTTTTAGTTCCGGTTTCATGTTAAATTCTTGCTTTCTCTATTTCTTCTATTATTTCATTTATATTCATACAAGTTTATAGTGAGTGCCTTGTTATAGCCTCATCACTATTTCGTTGAGATTAGGCTCTACACTTATTGAGTACATGAGATCGGTTGTACTCATGCTACACTTCTGCACTTCTTATGCAGATTCTGGTGTTGGTCCCAACAACAGTTAGTGGAGGCTTACTCGGATTAGCTTTTCACGAAGACTTGAGGTATAACTGCACGACAATCGCAGCCCCTGAAGTTCCCTTCCTTATCTGGTTTTACTGCTTATTTTATTTCAAACAGTTGTATTTTCATTCAAATATTTGGTTGTAGCACTTCTAGTATGTTCATGTACTTGTGGCACCAGATTTCGAGATTTGTGCTAGTTATCGTTTGGAGTATTTATATATGTTATTAAAACTCTACAGCTTTATTTATTATTAAACTGCTTCCAAATTGGTTTTAAAATGATTAATTGTGTACTAATGTTGGCTTGCCTAGCAAGTGGACGTTAGGCGTCATCACGGTCCCGCGCGTGGGAATTTCGGGTTGTGACACGTCCGAACTCCCACCGAATGTTCTAGCTCCTGCCTAGCGTATCCGGAATCACTAACTAAGTATTGGAAATCATGTGTTTTCCTTAGCCAAATTGACTACATAGCAGATGAAAAATGAACTGTTACATGCATGCAACAGTTTCTTTGGTAGAAAACCCAAATATTAACAATCTTATCATTAGAAGATAATTATTTTTACGTAATCATCTTATGATTATTGGGTTAGAAATCACATCTGGCCGAATAGGTTTAGTTTTACTCTTTTTTAAATCCTTGATACTTTACTTCTTGTCGCTGCAGTGGGAGTTAATCATCAAATTGTTGTTTCTTAACTGCATCATTAGCCAAGGAGCAGTGTAATAGAAAATAGGGGAGAAATACCCAACAAGATCCGCTAAAATGCATGTTTACGGGTAAAACCGAGCTCATGGTGCACCTCAACTTCCGATAAGATAAATCATGCTCGAGATATAGTGGCAAGGGACGGAAATCGAGACGAAGGTCCCATCGAGCCAGAGCCCGGGGGCGCGACGCCTGCCCTCGGAATGCTGGGGTCGTAGTTCCAGAACCGGCCCCAGCCTCGAACAACTTCAAAGGACATTGTCAACAATTAAGCATAACCAGCGGAAAGCCAAAATATCCGTGACGAGCCGGATATCACGGCGGGGATCTCGGTACGTACCGATAGAGAACCAACAATCAGTTAATCAGAAGATGATTTATCTTTTATAGAGTTGTACCTAATGTAGAACTCCCCTACTATATAAAGGGGGTCTGATTACTCATAAAAATCACTGTAACTCGCACTTCAAGGTAATATATTATTATTTTCTCTGCTATTAGCTATTTTCTTATTCATGAGCGTTGATCGTGGTGAGCCCGGATTGAGGTCGATTATTTCACTGAGACTGGAACTATTTCATTCGTGTGGTTTGAATTTATTCTGTCTTTGCTTATTCATTATTTACTTCATTAATTGCTTTGTGTCAAATTAAGCCATGTATCCTTAAAACCACTTACATATTTAATTGTTATCCGATTTTGGGGGTAAACAGTTCGGCGCCCACCGTGGGGCTAAAGATAATACTGGCTATTTGATACAAACTTCTATAACACATCCTATTTTACACTTGTTCTTTGAAGTGTCTCTGATTTCAGGCCAAAATCTAAAATGTCAAACTCCCAGTCAGCCCTTCTAAACGTAGATGCCGAATCCGACCACCATGGTGAAAATGACAACATGGCACCCTGTAACGAGGTGTACCCGGCCGATCTCGGCGGAGTCCCGGCCGCAGACCCGATCGACATTAGCTCGCATATGACCATCAATATAAATTTGCCCACCGATCCTGAGAACAGCATCCACAGAGATGTCTGATCAATTGCACAAATCACGCACGGCGGCGAAGATGGTAGGATCAACTTGTGGGTGATCTTCAAAATGTTATAGGCTCAACAGGTAGTGATATCCCAACTCCAAAACCAGAGCCGCGCGCCGAGCAGGATTGAGCCCGAACCATCCCGAAAAGTCATCCACAGAAATTAACTAACCCCGGAGAGGCCAAATGAAAGAGAGTCGGGGACCAACCCCGAGATCATGAAGATACTCGAAGAACTAATGAAACGGATAGAATCGGGGGAGAAGAAAATCGAAGCGAATGACAAGAAGGTGGAAACCTACAATTCCAGGGTCGATCAAATCCCAGGAGCACCACCGATATTGAAGGGCCTTGACTCCAAGAAGTTTGTTCAAAAACCTTTTCCTCCAAATGCCTCTCCAAAGCTGATTCCTAAGAAGTTTTGCATGCCCGAGATTCCTAAGTACAACAGAACAACCGATCAAAAAACAAATAAGCAGACTCAACTTCGGTTAATCCCAAATCGTTCCTGTCGGAATAGCGAACATCTTCAAAATTGTTGAAGGGATGTTCTCGCAAGAACGGACGTGTCTGTCAATTGGGAATCACTTTTACCATAATGCCCTTCCCCCGGCCCTAAAGCTATCCTTGAAAGTAAGAAGGGGCCATAGTTGCAAAAATAGCCACCCTTTCTTCGGTCACAATTGCAAAAATAGCCCCCCTTTTTCGTTGATTTTTCTTAAAATTGAGTTATTTACAAAAGATTGTTTGCAAAAGGAGTGCATTGGTTCTGTCTCTTGAGACTAGTGTCAACCCTAACCTTAACCACCCACAGGTACAAAATGAGCACTGTCCAGAACACACCGTTCACAGTTGTAGACGAGGCTCCACTTCAGCTTCAGATTTGGTGGTATGATTTAGGAGAAGATGGTCAGAAATGGGTCACCAAGTACCTGGGAGCCCTCACAGATATTATGAAAATTAAACCACGGGACGATTTGATTGAGGCACTAGTGACTTTTTGGGACCCTGTTCACAATGTTTTTCGCTTCTCCGATTTTGAGCTAACTCCCACTTTAGAAGAGATAGCTGGATATTCCGATTTTGGCAGGGATTTGAGAAAACAGGAGCTCATATTCCCGAGGGATCTTTCTGTACACCGATTCTTCGATCTTCTGAACATCAGTAAGCAAATTAGAAAGACCAACGTAGTCGAAGGGTGTTGTTCTTTCTACTTCCTGTACTCTAGGTTCGGGCAGCCAAATGGGTTTGAAATGCATGAAAGGGGCCTTAACAACAAGCAAAACAAAGACACATGGCAGATTCATCGTCGCTTCGCCTTCATAATGGCATTTCTGGGAATTATGGTCTTCCCAAACAAGGAGCGGACAATTGATACCCGCATAGCCAGGGTTGTACAGGTCCTCACTACCAAAGAACATCACACTCTTGCCCCGATCATTCTATCAGACATTTATCGGGCGTTGACTTTGTGCAAGTCCGGGGCAAAATTCTTCGAAGGGTGCAATATTTTGTTACAAATGTGGTTGATTGAGCATCTCCGACATCACCCCAAGTTCATGAGCTATGGTCCGAACAAGGACAATTTCATTGAGAGTTACGAAGAAAGAGTAAAAGATTACAACTCTCCAGAAGGGGCGGAAGCCTGGATATCCCACCTAAAATCTTTAAATGCAAGTCAAATTGAGTGGACTTTGGGATGGCTCCCGCTAAGAGAGGTGATACACATGTCGGCCATAAAAAGTTATTTGCTGTTATTGGGTTTGAGAAGTGTCCAGCCGTATGCGCCACACAGAGTTCTAAGACAGCTAGGAAGGTACCAAGTAATACCTAAGGATGAAGATTTGAGTGTGCAAGTTATTGAGCTACACCCCGAAGCCCCACTCCCCGAAGCTTTAATCCAGCAAATTTGGAATGGTTGTCGCTACTTGAAATATGATACTCAGGTGCCAGATCCTGCGAGAGGTGAGGTAGATCCGGGTTATGCTATATGGTTTGGAAAGAGGTCTCACGTGGATGATGTGCCAGAGCCCAAAAGGCCCACAAAAAGGCCGCATGTTCAAGCCTTTGATGATAAAATCCAAGAACGGTTGGCTTGGGGTGAACGGGAAAAGGGATACAAAACAACTATTCATGTCTTAGAAGAAAGGCTAAGAAACCTCAATTTTGAGAAAGACTTGCAAGAACAAGAAGCCGAAGGGGAAAAGAAGAGTCTGATCTGCAAAAATGAAGCCCTTCGTGCTCAACTTCAACAGATGAAGAAAGCCTCTGAAGTGCCAGTGAGAAGTTGGAAAGACCAGAGAACCATTGCCAATCTGATGGAGAAAGTGCAAGATTATGATTCCCTCTTGGCAAAGACTGAAAAGTCGTTGGACAAAGCCAATGAAAAGATCGTACAACTAAATGAGAAGGCCGAATCAAGTAAGGATCGCCAAGTAACACAATTTGAAGAAAAGAGGGCTCAATTCGAGAGAGAGAGAAGGCCCATTGGGTACGTTCAGAAGCTCAGCTCCATGCACAATTGGAAGAAATGAGAAGGTACAATAGAGAATACCAGCATGCAAATTTTGATAGGGAGATGGCTCATGCGAGACTCGAGCAGGCTAGACTTCGGGCTCAGTTGGAGTCAGCCTTAGATCGTGAGGGCCACATAAGGGAGATAGCCACCACTCGCCAGCAGCAGTTACAAGATCGAGACCAAAATTTCCAGTACTTCAAAGAGCAAGTTCATAATTTGGCTGTTTACACCGCTCAAAGTTATGTGAACTGCCAAGGGATGGATTATGAGAAGTTTTTGGAGCATGCACCTACTTTTGCCCGTCATCTTGTAGCAGAGTTAGAAAGGATGTACCGTACATTAGGGGGTCAACCAGGGCAAGCCCCACCATGAGCAGATGTTCCAGTGTTTGAAAGCCAGAAGATTGTGGAGTTGAATTATAGTCGTAGTTGTTAGAACTTTTTATGTAGTAGTTATGTTTTAGTTTGAGTCATTGTTGAATCTTTAAAATTGCTGTCTTTTAGTCTTGTCAGAGTCTGGTAAGTCATTTTCAATATAATGTCCTTTCTGTTATTGTATTATTTCGTTTTGTTTAAAAAAAAAAAAAAAAAAATATTATTGTTTTCCCCTGAACTACGTAATGGTCTGATTCATGCGGCGTCATGATACGTAGGCAATCCTCATCGGATGCGATCATAACCATAATTAATCTAAAAAAAATGATAAAAAAAAACCCCCGTTAAATTCAAGATGAAAATAAACCAATAAATCAATAAGCCGGGATGAAACATAAAGCCTTCCAAGATCATTTTAGAAATGAAAATGGCATTAGGTGCATAACATATAATGTGTGATTAATGTCTGCAAAATGCCTAACTCTAACACGTTTGTTGTTTGTCATTTTCAAAGATAAAGTAAAACTGAGGTGGTTGGTTTGTGGTTTAAACTGGCAACTCACCCTTACAACACGAGATCAAAAGGAAAAAGTAGAATGGCAAACAACAGTGAGAATGAGTCAGATAATGATGATGTCCATGGACAATTGGTTGAACAAGGTTCAGGACTGGTTGGAGAAGTAAGAGTGTTGAAGCAACAATTGGCAGAGATGTACCAAGCCTGGGTGAATGGACAAGCACCGCCCTCATTACCCATAGGGCCTTCGGACAATCTTCATAATGTGTCAGTTGCCACTCAAGTGCCTATATCCATAACAAGTAACCCATTGTACCAACCTGGATTTAGTCCGAGCTTTAACCTTCCCACTATCCCCAGTACCTCCATTCCACGTCCTCCAATCGCACCCCTCAGAAATGACCCACCTACTATACCCATTGTCCATACTTTCACTGTCCCTCAACCGGCTCTTACTCAAAAGTCCAATAATGATCCACAGCTGGATGCTCATGATGCCCAACATTACTCTCCAGAACTGACTTTAAAGGTTCCAGATTCATACAAGCACACTCCTCATAACGTGTTCCCAATTGAGATCGAAAAGCCCGAAAAGAATATGGAACAAGAGGAAATGACCAGAAAAATGAAGAGCTTGGAACAAACCATGAGAAACATACAGGGTTTGGGGGGCCACAAGAGTGTTTCGTTTAACGATCTATGCATGTTTCCCCATGTTCATTTGCCACCCGGCTTCAAGACCCCCAAGTTTGACAAGTATGATGGGCATGGTGATCCCGTTGCCCATTTGAAGAGGTATTGTAACCAACTAAGGGGAGCGGGAGGCAAAGAAGAATTGCTCATGGCTTATTTTTGGGGAAAGTTTGACAGGAATTGCTTCAGAGTGGTTCATAGATCAAGACATCTCTCACTGGCACGTTTGGAATGACATGGCTCAAGATTTTGTCCAACAGTTTCAGTACAATATTGATATAGTGCCAGACCGCTCCTCTCTCGTCAACATAAAGAAGAAACCAACAGAAAGCTTCAGAGAATATGCAATCAAGTGGAGAGAGCAGGCTGCTAGGGTCAAACCACCAATGAAAGAGGCAGAAATGATTGACTATTTTCTCCAAGCTCAGGATTCAGATTACCTCTATTACATGTTGGCCGCCATCGGTAAACCTTTTACTGAGGCGATTAAGATTGGTGAAATAGTTGAGAATGGCATGAAGTCAGGCAAAATTGTGAGTCAGGCAGCCCTTAAGGCAACCACACAAGCAATACAAAGCGGGTCAGGCAATTTCGGAAATCGGAAAAAGAAGGAGGAAGGATCCATGATGGCATCTGGGTTCAGGGGAGTTCAAAGAGGAATATCTCCTTCTTACATGCAATTCCAACAAGGACTATCCAATTCTCTTCAACATTATTATCCGCCTCAAGGTCCCCGATACTCAGTTCCCCTGCAATAATACACAGTGTTTAATGCTCAGGCTTATGCTAGGCCTCCCAATCACCAACAATGGCGGGCACCGATTCCACAAGGCTCCCGTCAACTCCGACCGAATTTTCAGGCACCATATAATCCTCGTCCCCGACAAGAATATGTGAGAGAACAGGAGCCAAAGAAAGAGTTCACCCCAATTAGAGAATCGTATACATGCCTATTTCGAAAGTTGATGCAGTTGAAGTTGATTGAACCTATTATGCCGCGTTATGTGAATCCAAATTCAAAAGGTTTTGACTCAAATGCAAGATGTGAGTATCACTCTAACACCCAAGGGCATAGTACTGAAAACTGTTGGACATTAAAGAAAGCCATTGAAAATTTGATTGAAGCAAAGGCAATTGTGGTAACAAACAATGAGGATACTCCTAATATCACAAACAATCCGCTCCCAACTCATGATAATACACATTTTATTGGGATGATTTGTGATGATCGGGATTATAAGCAGTCTGGCAAGACAGAGGTGGTTTTTAGAACCATAGGGCCAGAACCAAAAGTGATAGTGAGCCCGCCGCAATTGGCACCATTGATGGTAAAAGGTGCGAATTCTAGTTTGAACTTGGCATGTTCTGAAAAAACGATTCTCTATGTTCCTGGAAGCACAAAAAAGGTTGAGGTTCAATTGGGTGGGCCAAAACTTTACATCCCCGGAGGCATTCAAAAGATCATTCCGAATAATGGTTTGAGAAATATAACAGAGCCAGTCGTGATTCGACCTGTTGCCCAACTCCTAGTGACAAACACAAAAGCTATTCCCTGGAATTATAACAAGACTGTCATGACATACAAAGGAAAAGAGATAGTTGAAGAAACAGGTGAAATAGGGGGCTTGACCCGCTCTGGAAGGTGTTATTCACCAGAGGAATTGAGAAAAGCTAAGCAAGCCAGGGAAAGTCACTTGCCAGTGAAAGAACCCGTTGCAGAAAAAGAAGCGGAGGAATTCTTTAAGAAGATGAAATTGCAAGACTACTCAATCATTGACCAACTAAGGAAAACTCCTGCTCAGATATCTTTGTTATCTCTGCTTTTGCATTCAGAAGAGCATCGTCGTGTGTTGATCAAAACTCTGAACGAGGCATATGTCTCAGAAAAGACAACGGTGAATCAGCTAGAAAAAATGGCTGAAAGATTCTTTGAAGTAAATAGAATTACTTTCAGCGATGATGATTTGCCTGAGGAAGGGTGTGGCCACAATAGAGCTTTGCATCTTATGGTCAAATGTGAAGGGCACTACGTAAAAGGAGTCATGATTGACGGAGGCTCAAGTGTAGATGTGTGTCCTCTTTCTACTCTACAACAACTGAACATCGACAATAACAGAATTCGAACCAGTAATGTCAGCATCAGAGCTTTTGATGGTTCAAAAAGAGACACTATTGGGGAAATCGAACTCACCATGACAATCGGCCCGGTTGATTTTAACATTGTCTTTCAAGTGTTAGATATGGAAACTTCCTATAATTTTCTTTTGGGAAGGCCGTGGATCCATATGGCCAGAGCTGTACCATCCACCCTACATCAAATGGTCAAATTTGAGTGTGACGGGCAAGAAATTATTGTTCATGGGGAGGACGACTCATCCGTCTATAAAGACCCGTCCATTCCATATATAGAGGCCAACGAAGGATGTGAATCCATCATATATCAAGCATTTGAGGTGATTGAGGTGGACCAAGTGGAAGAAGGAAAACCAATTCTGCATCCCCGTCTTTCAGCCACATCTATGATGGTAACTTCGCTGATGTTGAGGAACGGCTATGAACCAGGAAAAGGATTGGGATCCTCTCTGCAAGGAATTGTGAACCCCATTGCTCCATTTTCGAAGAAAAATACCTTTGGCTTGGGCTTTAAACCAACATCAACTGACATAGACAGAGCCAAGGCCCGCAAAAAGAATGGTTGGAATCTGTCCAAACCAATCCCTCACATTGCCTACTCTTTTGTCAAGCCACAATTTGAAGAAGTCCAAAATCCTTCTACTCAGGATGACATTGACGGAGTTTGCCAGGGTCTCAAGGAGATGTTCTATGAGATCAATATGGTTCAAGTTGGGGAGGGCCCTAGCCGTGCAAGTGTTCAACTGATTGGTCCAGATACCTCGCTCAGCAACTGGGAAGCAACTCCTCTTCCCATCAGGAAGGAGTCTTGGTAGCCTGTTTTGTTGTTTTTTCTGTATTTGGATTATTTTAAGGGTTGTAATCCAGATATTTTAGTTTAATTGCTTTGCTGTGATGTTAACCCTTCTATCCTTTCAAATTCAATGAAATGAAGTTCCATTTTCGTAGTAAAATTCTATCTTTTTATTTCCCTAATTTTTGTTATTTTTTTTATCATTTTCAGTTTCGATAATGCTGGCTTTAAAAATATGACATGCATGCGGAATTCATGCCCAGATCTTAAAAAGCTGTCTAATCTCGAAATAATGAATCAAGAAGTTGAGTATGACGAAGATGAGGCTTTTAGAGAAATGAAAAGGCAATTGGATCAATTTGAGAATAAGCCTAAGCCTAACTTAAATGAAACTGAGGCAATTAACCTGGGAAGCCCTGAAGAAACCAGAGAAACAAAAATAAGCATTCATACTGAACAAAAGACGAGAGATGCCATAATTCAAGTTTTGTTCGAGTACAGAGATGTATTTGCTTGGTCGTATGATGACATGCCGGGTTTGATTGCCGATCTAGTGGTCCATAAGCTTCCCACACATTCTAATTTTGCACCAATCCAGCAAAAACAAAGGAAGTTTAAGACAGACATGTGTGATAAGATTAAAGAAGAAATCACGAAGCAACTAAGTGCAAATGTGATCAGGGTCGTCCGATACACTACATGGTTAGCAAATGTTGTGCCAGTGCGAAAGAAGGATGGGAAAATCAGAGTTTGTGTTGACTATAGGGATTTAAACAAAGCAAGTCCAAAGGACAACTTTCCCTTACCCAACATTCATATCCTTGTTGATAATTGTGCTAAACATGAAATCCAATCTTTTGTGGATTGTTATGCCGGATATCACCAAATTCTGATGGATAAAGAAGATGCAGAAAAGACCGCCTTCCCAACTCCATGGGGAACTTATTGTTATAGGGTCATGCCATTCGGTTTGAAGAATGCAGGGGCAACTTACATGAGAGCCATGACTACCATATTCCATGACATGATGCATAAAGAGATTGAAGTGTACGTTGATGATGTGATCATTAAGTCGAGAACACAAGCTTACCATGTGCAAGACTTGAAAAGGTTCTTTGAAAGGCTACGAAGGTACAATCTCAAACTCAATCCAGCCAAATGTGCATTTGGAGTTCCTTCTGGGAAGCTTTTGGGTTTTATAGTTAGTCGAAGAGGCATTGAGTTAGATCCCTCTAAGATAAAGACCATTCGAGAGTTACCTCCCCCGAAGAACAAAACAGAAGTCATGAGTTTACTCGGGAGGTTGAATTACATTAGCAGGTTCATCTCACAGCTTACAACCACATGTGAGCCTATTTTTAAGTTGTTGAAAAAGAACGCCGCTATCAAGTGGACAGATGAGTGCCAAGCCCAAAGGGATCCTAACCAGATGTGCAATATCATGGCACTCACGGCCACAGAACAGAAGATTGCCGACAGTTGAGAGAGGAAGTAGCTCGATTATTCAACAACGGGCATCTTCGAGAATTCCTGAGCGACCGAGCCAAGAATCATTTCAGGAATAGGGATTCTAATAAACAGACCTAACAGGAAGAACCACAACACGTCATTAACATGATTATCGGTGGAGTCAATATTCTTCAGGGGTCGATGTTAAAGAGCACCAAAGTATCCATCACGAGGGAAAAATGGACTCGAGATTACGTACCAGAAGGAACCTAGTCTTTCAATGACGAGGACACAGAGAGGATCATCCAGCCCCACAACGATGCACTGGTAATATTTGTACTCATAAATAAATCTCGAGTTAAGCGTGTGTTAATTGATCCAGGTAGCTCGGCCAACATCATCAGATCGAGGGTCGTGGAACAGCTTGGTCTACAAGATCAATTTGTGCCTGCGATCCGAGTTCTAAACGGATTCAACATGGCATGTGAAACTACTAAGGGGGAGGTAACATTACTAGTGAACGTCGTCGGCACCATCCAAGAAGCTAAGTTCTATGTAATCGAAGGAGATATGAGGTACAACGATCTGTTCGGGAGGCCATGGATCCACAACATGAGCGAAGTACCCTCGACTCAACACCAAGTGTTGAAATTTCCAACGCCATGAGGGATTAAACAATCTACGGAGAGCAACCAGCCGCAAAGGAAATGTTCGCGGTCGAAGAGGTGACCCCTATATATGCACTCACGACGACAAAAAGTCTATATTCGGTCACCATGGAAGAATCCAAATAGCAATTACCAACGCCGGCCCCGACGCGATCGGAGAAGCAGGGGACCGATGAAGATGATGACTACGGAGTTTCCAGGTCTTTTATAGTCCCCGATGACTCCGACGCTACTAAATCAATAGTCGAGAAGCTGGAACAGGTCATATTGATTAAGCATTTGCCCGACCGAAAGGTATACCTGGGCACGGGGTTAAGGCCCTAGCTCAGGAAAAAACTCATTCAATTTCTTATCGCTAACATTGATTGTTTCGCTTGGTCCCACCTTGATATGACAGGGATCCCGTCAGAAATAACCACTCACAAGCTGATCCTTGACCTGAAGTTTCGTCCGGTCAAACATAAAAGGAGGCCTCAATCCAAAGTCAAACATGCATTCATCAAAGAAGATGTATCTAAACTCCTTAAAATAGGGTCCATTCGGGAGGTTAAATACCCGTATTAGTTAGCAAACGTAGTGGTAGTCCCCCAAAAGGGAAATAAATTAAGAATATGTGTGGACTATAAAGATTTGAATAAGGCATGCGCCAAGGACTCTTTCCCTCTGCCCAACATTGATCGCATGATCGATGCGACGGCCGGCCACAAGATCCTCAGTTTTCTCAACACCTATTCCGGGTACAACCAAATTCGGATAGACCCGGATGATCAGGAAAAAACATCCTTCATCACTAAGTACGGTACCTACTGCTATAAAGTAATGCCTTTCAGACTAAAAAAATACCGGTGCCACTTATCAACGCTTAGTAAATCGGATGTTCAAAGAACAAATAGGAAAGTCAATAGAGGTTTACATTGATGACATGTTAGTTAAGTCCATGCGAGCAGAGGACCATTTGAAACATTTGCAGGAAACCTTCAACATATTGAAGAAGTACAATATGAAGTTGAACCCAAAAATGCGCGTTCGGTGTCAGGTCCGAAAAATTCCTCTGATTCATGGTGTCTACCCGGGGGATCGAGATCAACCCTGACAAAATCAAGGCCATAGAAGACATTACCATAGTGGACAATATCAAGACCGTACAGAGGTTAACCGGACGCATAGCCGCTTTGGGTCGATTCATATCGAGATCCTCCGACAAGAGCCATCGATTCTTCTCACTATCAGAAAGAAAGAATAACTTCTCATGGACTCCGGAGTGCCAACAAGCCTTGGAGAAACTCAAGCAGTACCTCTTGAGCCCGCCTCTGCTTCACACTCCAAAAGCAGGCGAATAACTATACCCGTACTTGGCAGTATCCGAAGTAGCGGCAAGTGGAGTCCTAGTCTAGGAAGAAAAAGGTACGCAATTTCCAATCTATTATATCAACAGGACTTTAGGAGAGGCCGAAACTAGGTATCCTCACCTAGAGAAATTGGCTCTCGCTTTGCTAAGCGCCTCTAGAAAGCTAAAACCGTACTTTTAATGCCACCCTATTGTGTTGTAACTACTTACTCGTTGAGAAACATAATGCATAAGCCCGAGCTCTCGGGACAATTGGCCAAATGGGTTGTCGAGATCAGCGGGTATGATATCGGATATCGTCCCCGCACCACCATCAAGTCTCAAATTTTAGCTGACTTTGTGGCCGATTTTACATCAGCCCTTATACCCGAGGTCGAAAGAGAATTGCTGTTAAACTCGGGGACTTCATCGGGAATCTGGACCCTCTTTACGGACGGTGCCTCGAATGCAAAGGGGTTCGGACTTGGCATTGTATTAAAGCCACCAACAGGTAATATAGTTAGACAATCTATTAGGACTGTAAAATTGACTAACAACGAGGCCGAGTACGAGGCCATGATTGCAGGTCTCGAATTGGCCAAAAGCTTGGGGGCAGAAGTGATCGAAGCCAAGTGTGACTCCCTTCTTGTGGTGAACCAAGTTAATGGGATGTTTGAAGTCAGAGAGGAATGAATGCAAAGATACCTGGATAAACTCCAAGTAATGTTACATCGGTTCAAGGAGTGGACTTTATAACACGTACCTCGGGACCAAAACAGTGAGGTCGATGCTCTCGCTAACTTGGGATCATCGGTAGACAACGATGATTTCAGCTCGGGAGCGGTCGTACAACTGATGAGATTGGTAGTGGAAGAAGGTCACGCCGAGATAAGCTCAACAAGCCTAACTTGGGACTGGAGAAATAAGTATATAGAGTATCTGAAGACAGGAAAATTGCCTTCGGATCCCAAGGAATCGAGAACTCTGCGCACGAAGGCAGTCCGGTTCAGCTTGTTCGAGGACGGTACCCTATTCTGGAGAATGTTCGATGGTCTACTCGCAATATATCTAGGACCAGGAGACACCGAGTATGTTCTGAGAGAAATCCACAAAGGCACCTACGAAAATCATTTGTGTGTCGAGTCGTTAGTTTGGAAAATAGTTAGAGCCGGCTACTATTGGATCGACATGGAAAAGGACGTGAAAGAATTCGTATGAAAATGCGACGGATGTCAAAGGCATGCTCCGATGATTCACCAGCCCGAGGAGCTGCTACATTCGGTCTTGTCACCCTGGCCATTCATGAAATGGGGGATGGACATCGTCGGCCCCCTTCCATGGGCACCCGGTAAGGCTCAATTTACATTGTTTATGACTGACTATTTTTCTAAAATGGGTGGAAGCCCAGGCGTTTGAGAAAGTCAGGGAGAAAGAAGTCATCGATTTCATCTGGGACCACATAATATGCTAGTTCAGAATGTCGGCCGAGATCGTGTGGGACAATGGAAAATAGTTCATCGCCAACAAAGTAAGCAAGTTTTTTGAAGACCATAAGATCAAAAGGATCCTCTCAACACCTTATCACCCTAGTGGGAACGAGCAAGCGGAGTCCATGAACAAAACCATACTCCAAAACCTCAGGAATAGATTGACCAACGCCAAAGGAAAGTGGAAAGAAATCTTGCCCGAAGTCCTTTGGGCGTACCGTACAACCTCGAAGTCCAGTACCGGGGCCACCCCATTCTCGCTGGTTTACGGCGCCGAAGCTCTAATACCGGTCGAAGCAAGAGAGCCGAGTCTCAGGTTCTGATATGCAACCAAAGAGTCAAACAACGAGGACATGAATATGAGCCTGGAACTATTAGATGAAAGGCGCGAAGTCACCCTCATCCGGTTGGCTGCCCAAAAATAACGGATCGAGAGGTATTACAATCGAAGAACCAACCTTCGACACTTCAATGTCGGGGACCTGATATTAAGGAAGCTTATACTAAATACCCGAAACCCGAACAAAGGGAAGTTGGGGCCGAACTGGGAAGGTCCATATCAAATTATCGAGATCACCGGAAAAGGGTCCTACAAACTCGGAGCAATGAACGGTGAGCAACTACCGAACAACTGGAATATAACTCACTTGAAACGATATTATTGCTAAGGTACGGCCCCATTCATTTATTTTATTTATATTTTGAACTAACACTTACAGGTAACCGACAAGGAACGATACAATTTTTAGGCCTGAAAGTACGCGTTGCACTCTTTTTCCCTTGAACCGGTTTTGTCCCAAATGGGTTTTCCGGCAAGGTTTTTAATGAGGCAGCAGTGGATTGTGCTAACTTAGAATCAAAGACCGGTCATGAACTGGTATCAAAGATCACATCAACAGTATCCTAGGCTTCTCTATGATCAGCCTCGAACATTGGGGGGCATCACCCTCGGATAATGATGTTAACAAGGGAAGAAACTTTGCGCTCGAATATTCTAGGCTCGGTCGATAGGATCCACTGTAAGGGCCAAACGGTCGAATGAACCGTGCCCACATAGACCTCCCGAGCCCTGACACAAAGCTTGTAAATATGTGTTTTAACCTTGTATATTGCTGGCAGAAATGAAAGAAAGTTTCTACCTTGGGGATAAATATCTTGTCCCTTAAAAAAAATCTTTTTTCTTACATTTTGTCCCCTAAATACATCGAGACCAAGGACCGCCTCACTCGGGGACTATTGTCCAAAATAGGACTGAACGACCCGGGATAACAAAGCCCGGAGGCACTAAACCTATTAGGCACTGTACGAACTTTAAAGGGTACGACCATCCTTATTCGGGAACATTATCTTAGGGTAAGCCCGGGTGAATCAGGGTAACAAGTCCATTGGGCAACACCCGAACAAAAAAGGCTATGACCATCCTAGAATGGTTCGGAGACATCCTAGAACCGTAATCAAAACATAAGGCCTTTAATATTTCTAAACCGGTTCAAAAAGTCTAACCTCGGCAAATTGTAATCCAAAATATTCTAAGTACTTTGGGGATAGCTCCCGGTCATACCGAGCCCCTATGAGTTTTAAAGTGAAATAATATCGAAAACAAGGCATATTCGAACCTCCGAACAAGACCTAGTTGTAACGTGTTAAGGCATTGGATATCTTTGCAATCGTAAAAGGAAAAAAAACTTTGTATTTATTAAAGGGAAAAAGCCTTATATATATATCAAAAGATTTTTTACAAGGGCTAAACGGGCTCGATAAAAATTTTTACAAAGGCCAAATGGCCTCAACAAAAAATGAAGATAACACAAAAAAAGCAGAAAAGCAAAAACATCTGCGAGGCATCTAAGTGGCCTAGTCCTCACCGGAGCCCGCCTCATCACCGGGACCATCGAGGTCTTCTCCACCCCCGAATTTGCTGGAACCCTCAGAATATTCTTCTTCTTCGTCCTTGGGGTAAGCCAACTTCTTGGCCTCGGCCTTGAGCCTCTTAGCATTTTTGATCTCGGCCGAAAAATTAAAACCCCGAGCATGAACCTCCTCGAGGGCCTTCCTTCGGGACTGCTGCTTTTCATACTCAACAATGTCTTTCAAGTGGTCTTGGGCTGCCTTGGCATCGGCTCTATATTGGTCCACCATCTAGTCGGCATCGGCCTTAGTTATTTCAGCTACCGACTTGGCCGCTTTAAGCTCTTTCGCGAGGGCCTCCCGATCAGCAGCAACCGAGCTCAGATGAGATTGGAGCTCCACAACTTTTTGAGACTGTGCCTCAGCTTTCTCTCTCATCATTCGAATTTGAGCCTCCACCGAGGCCAATTGCGCTCGGGAAATTTCCTTTTCCGAGGCCAAGCGGTCCATTTTGCTTTTCCATTCTTTGGCCTCGACCTTTATCACGTCCATATCTGCCTGAAGCTAGTCGATCTGATCAATCTTTTGTTTGACCTGCGGGTTCAGACTGTTAGTCACCGTGTCTAACTCATCGTCACTTACTTCAAAGATTTTTACCTGCTCAACAAGGACAGCATGTTCTTTCCGGACCACGTCCAATTCGGCTAGTAGGCTCTTGGCCTCTCCTTCACATTGCTCACGGAGAAGTTTATATGTGTCTCTCTTCTCGGCAAGCTCTTTGAGCTCAGCTCGTCCCGGTACCGAAGGAAGGTTTCATGGTGAAGCACCGAGGCCTGCAAATATGTGAGAAAAATATTAGGATCCTCGAGGAACTGAAATTAAAAAATGGAAAATTTGATAACACCTTACCCGGTTCAGCATATGTTGTGCTTTATTGAACAGGATGAGGGCATCCACCTCGTCCATATGGCCCGGTCCTCTTCGGTTATCAGGCACCGAAGGTAACTAGCTACCCCTACTGGGGTAGAAAGAACCCGGGCATCCTCCGGGATAGTGATAACGATCGAACGCTTCCGGCTAGGATCTGTGCTTGGGGCTGGAAATCGATTGACCAACCTCGGGCTTGAATGCGCCTCACCGGTCTCCGAGGATGGGCTTTTACTCGGTACCTCTAAATTGCCCAAACCGGTTAAGTCCTCCAGGACGGACGAATCAACGCTATCAAAGAAGTGACGAAGGGGATCCTCCACTCCTTGGGCCCCCTCGTTCGATCTCTCCTTCGTCGTTTAGGCTTCGTCGATCATAGAGTCCATGAACGAAGGAGACCCTGTAATATCTATGACACCGGGCGGGGTGGAGCCGGCATCTCGAGGGTTCTCGGCACCCGCTGTAGCGTCGGCCTCACAAACGTGAGGGGGGGTCAACCTCCACCATTTCCTCTTCGGCCACCGCCCGTTCTTCAGGGACTGATGGCTCTCGAGCCACTAAAATATCATCCTCCTCACACTCGTCCCTGAGCCGGAGGAGTGAGTCCGAGTCATGCACTCGGGAGCTGGAGGTTTCTTTTGACTTGCGAACCAACCTCCTTCTCGATTTCTTTTTTTCCGAGCTCGGGGAGCTCGGAGCCCTCCTCCTTTTTCTCCTCCGTCCTGCACTAAAGCAGGAGACTCGGAAGGCAAGTCATCACCACCAACCGGAGGCCGAAGCTCGACATCCTTAGGCAAGCCTGTAAAAGGGATTAAAGGAAATAAGGACTTGATAATAAAAAGGAGAGGCCTCACCTAACCTGATCGAGAAAGAGATCTTACCATGCGAACAGGCCTCCCAACGACCCTTCGCGAGTTCGCGCAACGAACGCTCGGTGTAGGGCATCTGTGAAACGATACCTTTGACCCATTCTTTGGGTCGGGGGATAGCATTCGGGCCCCGAGCGACGGCTGCATCACCACGAATACCGATAAAGAAAAGAGAAGTAAAAAATAAAATCAACAATCGAAGGTAAGTTTATACTTACGTGACGTGTTCCACTTCTCGGGGAATGGCATACATTCCGCCGCAATCAAGTTTGAAGTCCTCACTCGGACAAAATGGCCTTGCTAGACTCGGTCTCGGTCCTCTTCAATACTTGAGAACGGAGCCTTGCCGGCCCGGTGCACCAACTTTATCAACCCCCCTCGGAACTTTCGGGGACTGTACAAATGGAGCAAGTGATCCACGGTGAACCGGCAGCCGTCAATTTTGCTCACGAAGAATCGGAGGAGGGTCCCGATCCTCCACATTGAAAGATGGATCTGACCGAGGCATACTTTATACCTCTTGTAGAAATCTATAATGACCGGGTCCACCGATACCAATATGATGGGATAAGTGTAAACACTCAGGTATCCCTCGACATGGGTGGTAATGGCCTCCTCGGGGTCGGGGTCGGGGACCACTATGGTTTTATCGGCCCAGTTGCAATCTTTCCGAACCGTAGGGAGGACCTCTTCGGTAATCGAACAGATATATCTCGAGAAGTCTTCGCACCGACCCTGTACGAAAGAATGTTTTTCATCTTTGAAATCATTATTTACCGAGCATCCCCCGGGAACGAACATTTTCAAGGGAGGTTCAGCCACCGGTTCGTCAACTGTTACGCTCGAAGTGGCCGCCTTGCTCAGCGGCCGGCCGCGAAGTACAAGGAGTTTCTTTCTGGGGAATGGGTTTTTAGGTCTTTGCCATTTCTTTAGAAAGTAAAAGTGGAGGGAGATCTAGAAAAGATGAAGAAAGAAAGGAAGTTAAGGAATTGGACTTGTTGGCTTAGGAAGAAGATGGGTGAAATTTTTTGCGAAGGACCTTGAATAACGGGGGTAAAAGCACTCAAGACTGTTGAAATTCTAAGGGTACGAGGGTAAAAGCTTTGATGTAAAGTAAAAATTAACAAATGAAGGGGTATTTATAGTAGTTAGAAAACTTTTCGCGTCCAAGGATAACCGACCGGCGACCGACATGCATTAAATTCCATTATGACGTGACTAACGAGACGTTTCCGGTCTTTTTGTCGTTTCTGCCGCGATGTGTCGAAGTAGGAATCGAAAGCTCATGTCGTTTCTCGTCGTTTACCCTACGAGAAACGAGGGGACTATCTGTATACGTGTAAAACCGATCTCATGGTGCACCTCGACTTCCGATAAGATAAACCAGGCTCGAGATATGGTGGCAAGGGACCAAAATCAAGCCGAAGGTCCCATCGAGCCAGAGCCCGGGGATGCAACGCCTGCCCTTGGGAATGCCGAGGTCGTAGTTCCGAAACCGGCCCCAGCCTCGAACAACTTCAAAGGACATTGTCGACAATCAAGCATAACTAGCGGAAGGCCGAAATATCCGTGACCAGCCGGATATTACGACGGGGATCTCGGCACGTACCGATAGAGAACCGACAATCAGTTAATCAGAATTTTTTTTACCTTTTATAGAGTTGTACCTAATGTAGAACTCCCCTACTATATAAAGGGGGTCTGATTACTCATAAAGATCACTGTAACTCGCACTTTGAGGCAATATATTGTTATTTTCTCTGCTATTAGCTATTTTTCTTATTCATGAGCGCTGATCGTGGTGAGCCCGGATCGAGGTCAATTATTTCACTGAGACTGAAACTATTTCACTCGTGTGGTTTGAATTTATTCTATCTTTGTTTATTCATTATTTACTTCATTAATTGCTTTGTGTCGAATTAAATCATGTATCTTTAAAATCACTTACAAATTTAATTGTTATCCGATTTAGGGGTAAACAATGCAAAAGAAGTCAGGAATGTGATGTATGTCGTATTATTTAATTACATACACCATTCATGTAGAATCGATTTCACGCCAATTACTTTAATAAACTGATGACTATACTGCAGTGTACCCTTCTTTCCTGGTACAAAATAAGCATAAAACAATTAAAATGAACTCCCTGACGTTCTTCTTTTCTATTAATTAATTCTCCTTTTCTCCTTCAACTTGCAATTGCTTATCATTGACAACAACTTAGTACGATTTTATTCAATTTCTAATTTGTTTTTTTTTGGTAGCTGATCATGCTAATCAAGTTTAGGTAATTCGAGACCAATTAGAGAGCTCCTTTTAAGCTTTTGTATTTTGCTACAACTTGTACGCAGCATAAGTATCTACTAAGGTATAACAATGACAAACGTCCAAATGATTAACTTAATGCAAAATGTCACCAGAATCATATCTTGATATCTGTTCAGTGCCGTGCCGGGTGCTGAAGCACCCATTGACCCGTGAACTATGTACGGATATATAAGAAAATATAGGATCGTCATATATTGAATTAGTAAGCACCAACAAACCAAAAAGGCTCATTGTTGTTTGGTCCAAATCTGAAGTTAGGTAGTGTGTTTTCAAGCCACACGAGTTCGATTCCCAACTGCGACAGCTTTTCGCAAAGCCTGCTAACTTCTTGATGCTGACTCTCTATCTTCTATACTATTTCTTTCATTCTTTTTAATACTTTGACCTTTTCTTTTAGATTTCTTTTGTCATTTTTCCTATTTTCTTTAGGCGTTATCTCATTCATTTTTAGGATAAATTTAGCTTCTATAATTCTATTAGACACCAAACGACCAAACCCTTCTCCGCTTCTTGGATTTTCGGCTCTCACACAAAGAAAGAAAATGCGACTTCCAGCGAAAAGAAAAAAAAAACGAAAACCTAACAGCTAGTAATAAGATTATATTTTTGTTAAAGCTAGAGACTGAAAACATTTAGTATAGGGATTTTGGATTTTTTTTCCATGTTTATCGTATATGCTTGGTACAAAGTTCATTGTAAATTATGATTAGAAGACTGTTTTGGTAGTAATAATATTAACCAGTGTTTTCTCATTAACTTTTTACACTGTCGCGTTAGATTAGTTATGCACTTATACTATGTTAGTAATTGCTAGCAAATTTATGTTAAAGGAAATGAGCACCCATGACCTTAAAATCCTGGATCCGTCACTGATTCTATATTTATGATCGTAAATATAGATGTACTTCATGTAATTCTGTGAACGATATATTTTCCCTTATTTGTTAAACGAGACGTTCATGTTTTATAAACCTACAATTTAAACCATTTCTACACTATCATAAAGTATTTAAAAAGCAAATTATAGTAACCGTCTACAGTAGACTCTAAACCTGTGATTTGAAAAAGAAAGTAAATAATCTGATATAATTAGTTAAACTATGCATATGTTAAAATTTATTATATATGTATATAATTTAAATATGGAAGTAAAAGAAGCATCCAATCAAGAAATATTACAATTTCATTTATTTCTTCTTATCTTTTAATTTCTATTCAGTTTCCTGCTTTGTTGTATTCCTTCAATAATGGATAACACCAACCAATTTGAAAACATGTATTAATTGACCGATTTAGGATATTTTTTAAAATTACAAATTGGTGTATCTGAAACCAGAGCAGAAAGTTTCATCCCCAAGTTAGGGATCAGATGTGCTTGTAGTTGGCAATTTTTAAGGGAATCTATATTTATATATTAATATAAAGCAGGGCCCTTAGAAAGTGATGCGGCATATGATGAAATGTATTTATCTATTTTCTCATAATTTTAGGGCTATGTCTTCTAATTTTCACACAAAGAACTCAATTAATAAATCTAGTAGTGTTAATAATAAAAGAAGAACAGGAGAGTATTATAGAGAGTAGAGAGAGAGAATTCTTATTGATTTTGGGATCATTTACAATGGAATAGAACCCCTCTATTTATAGAAAAAAAGTGACTTAGCCACCAAGTAACAAACCCTAAAATCTCTCTAAAATATAGATATTCACCTTAAATACAATTCTATTTATAACACTCCCCCTTGAATGTCTATTCAACAGATAATGTGCCTCGTTAAAACCTTAAATAAAATAAACCCAGTGGGAAAAAAATTCTAGAGAAGGAAAAAGAGTACACATGTTTAGAAATACGGCTTTTGGTTGCCTCGTTAAAAACCTTGCAAGGAAATTCCAGTGGGACAAAATCTTGTAAGAGAAAAAGAGTACAACGTGTATTAACTCCCCCCTTATGAGAGCATCAATTCACATCTTTAAGCCTTCGCATCCCGATCTTGTACACTAGCTTCTTGAAGGTTGACGTCGGCAGAGATTTGGTGAAAAAATCATCCATATTAACTCCAATGAATATGTTGCACCTTGTAATAATCATTCTTGATAGATATATAATGTCGTGGAATGACCTTTTCAATATCTGCATAGAGGTGAAAATTCTCGCTATCATATTATCATGCTTATTGTTATAGCAAGATACAAATGTGCACAAATTGCACTTAGGATGTACTACTTCATGACCAAAAATTCTATATGCTTTAAGCGATTTAAATCCATCAGGGATTGTCATAAGTTAAGTCATATAAGCCACATAAATGGACTTTAGATTTACATCAAATTTTCATGTCATGCTAGACATATAAGATAGATAAAGGTGATTGCGCACACCATTTACTTTATACTTTCAAGTGTTTGAACTGCATGTCCAAAACTACATGTCTTTCATATGAAACCAATTCTACTTGAATTGTTTCTCCAGACTTAAGATCCTCGTATATATATATATATATATATATATATATATATATATATATATATATATATATCGTTGTCATAGATGTAATCGACGAACATTTTATATCGGTTCCATCTACTGTTTTCATAAAGACATGACATAGAGATCTCTTCATTCATATTTCAGGTACCTGAACCTCTCCTCAGATTTTATGAAATGTTATGTCATGTGATCTTCTAGATCACTTGCCTCTTTATTATGATCATTTTGATCATTTGCCCATCTTCTCTATTAAGAATTTTATTTGAAATCGATTTGTCTATACGTTTTAAATGTACCATAGACTTATTCTAATCGGAGCATTTGCAGTGAGAATATAGTTACTTTCTTTGGGTCAGCAAATGTGTCTGGCATGCTTTGCGATATAGTACAGATGAATTATCTTTTTATGAATTTCATGTTCATATTATCTTCGATGATCTAGAGGTACAAATGATAATTCATTCCACGTAATATTTTCTCAATTGTTTATCGTGTCTCCCCCTTATGTTAGAAAAACTAACTTACTTCCTCAACTTTAGAAACTCACCTTTATGCGTTATAGTGTTAATCAAAATATACAATGCACATCAATAATAATAAGATGAAATTATTTGGTTCCTGACCCTGAACCACTTGTGAGGGGAGAATGTAATATACTTTCGTATATAACCTATATCAAATTGATATAGATAACTTTGTTCTTATAAGAAATAGTTTAGCTATTAAGTGGAGACACTCAATAAATCATTTTGCTAAATCAATTATGATGTAAACCAACTTATCTAGATAAACTGTCTTGAATAGAAAATCTGAAAATTATGCTCTGCATTAAATTTATTGAGCAAGTTATCTGGCAAACAGCATGTTGTGGGTTAATAATAATCGCACATGTAACCATCTCATAGATGCATCTTATGTGGTATACATGGCAGGTGAATGGACCCATATTCACCTTTGATATTTCCAGCATTCATGAGATTCAATCCCAATTTTAGTTGGTCTATTAATTAATCAGAACAAGCAACATAAGAGAATTCGTAAAAATCTTTCTAGTTCTTTAATATTTACCCATGTGAATTCTCTTTTATTTTTGCACATCATAGTTGAATTAACATGGTTAAACCAATTGTGTCAACCGGATAAATTATCAATATTGATAAACTTCATGTTTATACTATGAGTGTGCAATTATCAATAAACTCCAAATTTATTATGATATGAATTTTTATATCAATAAATTTCTACTTTATTGTGGTACTCTTTTATTTATGTAGTACAAATTGGAGAATAAAGCGGGTAGCTTTTCACATACATATTACCCCGCTACAAGTTGTAGTAATTATAGATATTAGATCTTTCCTTTATTTATAGTCTCAATATAACCAACCGCTTTCGTGAATACTTTAGAAACTAAATAATTTTCTTTGAGACTTATTACGACACAATACCTTATTGATAATTAATTTTATTTCTCCAAAATAGTATAATTGGCTCTTCCAGAGCTTTCAATTAATTTTGTACTATCACATGTTCATCAACATTCATATGATGAATATCTCTTTCAAGGATAAAGTTATCACTACAAGAAAATAGGCCTTTAACGAGGGGAAATCTGGTCGTTAAAAGTCCAAATCCGATCGTTATAAGTTTATAACGACCAAAAAAAATTCGGTCGTCCCCGGTCGTTAAAAGCCCCAACGTTAAAAGCTAACGACCGGATTACAATGTGGTCGTTAAAGATCCTTTAGCGACGACATAATTTCCGGTCGTTATACATCCTTTTTAACGACCGGATTTTCCCTTCGCTAAATTGTTAGCCAGTCGTTAAAAGTCTTTAATGACAACAACTAATTCAGTAATTAGAAGTGCTTTTAGCGACCGATATTCCCTTCGTTATTTGTATTAATTTTAAAAACCAAATTTACCTTTATTAATGCCCATTAATCTGTTTGAGAAACCTATAATTAAAGAGTTTCAATGGCCACATTTTTCTTTGCTAATGTAAAATTATACTAAATATAAGTACAAAAATTTAAATTAGATGTATAGAACTAATTATTTATATGCTTTCATAAACACCCAACAATACTCTAAAATAAACCAAATACTTAGTATCTTTGTCAATATAAAGAACTAAAGTATCATATTTACCAGAAACCAATCTAAATCGTATGACATCATTTTTAATAATTCCTAAGAAGAGAAAAATAAAATTGCAGCATATGTACAGTGTCTTTAAACCATCCCTAATAAAATATAAACTTCTTGTACTTCAACTTGCTCTAAACTTTCTTCAAAGATAGGTTCTTCGGACTTCAAATATTTGATCTGTTAATATAACAAAGGTATGTCAGTTTAGTAACAAAGAATAAACAACTAAAGAAGAAATATCAGATCCATTAAATTAAAGGCTACACTTAATGGCCATAAACAAGAATTGAAATAATACAACGATCAGATGACTTGTTCCATATATTGCAGGTTGACAGATATGAACAATAGAGAAAAAGAATTCAAAACTTATCCATTTGGAAATCCAGGCTTTACTTGCTACAGTATACATGGTAGTATATAGTCAGTTGAATATGACAACCCCTAAAGGGGGAAGAATGACATTAAGTACATTTAGTATAAAAGAGAAAGTAAGCCAATGTATTGGCACTAAGAAGAGTTAGACTCTGTCAAAGGCATCAGAATGAGTCATAATTGGCAACAAAGACAAGAACAAGTAGTAGAAGAACAAGAGAAAAATAGATATCCACACATGCATAACCAACAGATTCACAATCATCTCGTCCCCATGTATGCTCTCTGCGGGAGATTGTCATCAGTTTCCCTTTGCCATCTTCCTCTAATAGGAGTACAATATCATATTGTAGAGATGAACCTGAACGTTTTCCATGGCATCGAAACTTTCTAGAAAATGTATTTTATGCAGATTTAAAAAATTGTGATGGAGGGTTTCTGGAGAACAAAATTTGTGGCGCACTATCATCACATACCTTATAAACAATGCCCAAAATTAATTGCTAGTAGAGAAACTAAAAGAGTTGGTAGGGAAGTGATTGGCCTTGGTAACAAGGACTGGGCTTTGTGAACAAGAAACATAGAGAGCAACCTCTAGAGAAGTCTTTGTACTTATTCTTTTTAATCTGCTAAGGTAGTAATTGAAGTAGTCAAAGAGCTTCCTTTCATTAATTATTAGAAAATAGAGCTAGCTCACCAAAAATAATTTTTCAAGAATATAACTATCAATTTTTATTTTTTGCAAGAATATCTTTAGCATAAGAAAGTGAAGCATTCATTAAAATTTCATTCACTGTATGACGAGTTTATTCATTTGGACAACTTGTTAGACGTGTTGTCATAAATATAATTACCTAATGCAAAGCAAACACACAAATATAAGTATATAACAACAACAATGCCTCAATCTCAATCAAGATGGGTAAGCTTATGAAAAGACTCCTAGCAAATATTGGACCTAGACTAATTATAATAAAAGGATCTAAGACGTAATCTCAACTTACTACCACATGTATAGATCTTTTATTTACATTGTGCTATATTTTTTGCTAGGTTTGCATGAATTTCAAGAAATTATAGGTCTTTCGAGATAACTCCTTAAACATATAAATAGAAGACAAATCCAAAACACTATCCTTTTCAATCTTCAAGAAATTCATATGTAAACTATGTTAGACCATTATTTGTCTTAATATCCTCATACCGAACGGGTGTGACATTGGTTCACTTTGTGCATATTCTCCAATATATAGAAAAAAATGCACATATTGTTGATACAACCTTCTCTAAAAACTACAGACTTATATAATAAGCATTTTCAGAGAATTCCAAATGCATTTGGACAATTTTCTTATCCTATTTTCTATCAGCAGAGATGTTAATATTCAACAGGTGTGTGCTATAGAGTTTTATTCTTAATCTGTAAATGGTCTTTTAAAAAGTTTCTTCTTTGTGAACACTGGATATTCTTGATAGAATATTAAAAACTTGTTCTTCTTTTCGTGTATGTTTTCCAATAGAACGAATGTTACTTTTTTTTTCTCTTTTAAATTGTTAATTATCTCCCGTCCTCTGTATATTTTTGGTTTATAGGTTGTAACTAATTCTGTCTATTAAGTGTTCATTCCAAAAGCTTTAATATTATTTTCTGGCTTCACATTAGTCTGGAATTTCCTATTCAACCAAAAAGAATTTGGACTAGCCTAGTAATACTAGCAAATTACATGCATGAAATAAGCATTTAGCCTAAGCTATATTCCTTCACCCATATCAGCAAGGAAAAATCTCCTTCAAGTAACCAAAGGATGTGGAGATCTTCTCATCCAAAATAGCTTAATACTAGCAAATTATGTAATGATATAAGCATTTAGCCTGAGATATATTCTTCTATTCAACCCAACGTTACTGTTTGTACAGACTCCCTGCCAAGTTTGGCGACATATATACAATAGATGATTCCATTAACCATAGAACAGATGATTCCATGGGAAACAAATAAGATTAATCATTAGAATATCAGCAAAGAAAAATAATTTTTGTCGCAAACATGACTTGCAGTTCTAACCATCGAGATTTTTGTCACATACGCTGTAGGGCAATTTGTTCTTGAGATATATAACAATTTTCAAGTTACCGTATGTTTCTTAAGACAAATTCTGATCAAAAGGATCCACAGAAATATAGTCAATATGTTCTTGAAACTGAATAGCTGCCAAGAAAATCTCCTCTAACATTTCTAGACTTATCAATAACAGGATAATAAAGATTGTAACCTAGCTATACATGTACAAATATTTGAAACTTCATTCTTACTTAAAGGCACTTGTTTCAATGACTATATTTTTGTTTATTCATAAACCTTAATAACATTAAAAAAATAAAAAAATAAAAAATTCCACATGAGCATTGCAATAATTTTATTAAAGACTACAATAGGATTTCAATCTACTAACCTGTTAAATGATTTAATTTATTGCTCAATTGAAGATGGTGATGAAGGCTGATCAAATACTGCACTTGCAAGCTGTGCGTATTTACTGTCTAACATATCATATTTACTCTCTAGCCCTTCCAGTCGTCCTTTTAGTGATTCATTTTCCTTTTTAGTAGCATTCAACTTCTCTAATAATGCAGCTTTCGAAGAGTTACCACCTTTCAACTCCGTAGCAGTTATCCCACCACCAAATCCAACTACATGACTCTTGCGTTGAGGTCCAAAGCACCTCTCTACAACCTCAATGTTTGTAAGAGACGATTCAGATTGCACCACTTCTTGGATTTTAGACTATAAATGAAAGATAATTTAATTAAAATACTGCAACACGGTAAACAAATGATGTAAAATGAAATTTATCAATAAACATACATATTTTTCATTGGTTTCAGATTCAACAAGCTTGTTGTCCATCTTACGAGTCTCAAAAAAGATAGTTGCCACATCTGGTGGATTGCCATCTTTACCTCCCTTCACATTCAAATAAACAAGGCAAAGAAATATTTTTAACAAGGATGAGATTTCTTAACAGAATTGCAAGATTTACTCACCAATTCATAAATGATCTCTCTAATTGGCTTACTACCCGTACAATGAGACATACTCAACTTAGACCTATTGACCGAGTTTCTTACACTTTTTTCCTAAATTGAGAACACACCAAAAAATTATGGTCAGCCACTTAATATAACAAGATGTTAGTTAATAAATAGTTATAAAATCATACCTTAAAATTATCTGATAAAAAATGCTCCTTAACAAGCCATTCCCAATCACTCTTGTCTACCCCATTTGGTACATCTTTTAGAGCATCACGAAATGGCTTAGACTTAATATTCTTGTGCAGTGATCCTCTCCAATTATTCCATAACTTTCTCATATGTTTCAAGACATGATCTCGTTGATCATTTATGTCATCACTATCAAATTTGTCCTATAATATTCACAAGTGTCAGTAAATATGAAACTATTCAATAAACTAAAAAATAAAAATTTAACCATCTGTGTGTATCAAAAGAGATGATAAATATATTATAAAGGTTATTATACGAGTTCTAATTGATAGAGAGGGCAGATTCTTAAGTCTGTGACTTTGGATATGAAAGTGGGAGATTGGTTCTATTGTAAAAATTTTATCATCCACAATAAAGTCATAGATAAGCCATGACAGATTCATACCATGATGTGCTGCACATATTGGTTCCCTATATTGATCTGTCAAAAAGCTATTACAATATAAATATGTTCAGTTTTTTATTACTATGTAATATCACCAAAGTTGGTCTAACTTTTAATCTGTTATTGTGCTAGCTCAAAATCTTCACTCAAAGATCAAGGGAAAAATGGAGAAGATGAAACACATCAGTAAGAGGAGAATGACAATCACTCTTTGGCATTAGTTCCTGTAGATTTGCCAAAGCCAAAGGAAAACAATGATCCTGTTGTTCTTGAAACCACTGTGACAGAAGTTCTTGATGCACGGAGGCATGCTAAAGAGAAACTTCAAACTCATATGGAGAGAAGAAATATGATTAGAGTTGGCTAATTTATATGACAAGTTGTTCATGGCATACTGGATGCTTATAGAACTATAGATAATGAAGTGCCAACCCTGATGATATTATATTATGTTCAAGCAAACTCACTGTTTCCATGTAATATTCTTGCAATAAAGGACATAATTTGGTGATAAACTTTCTATCCCAATTGAAAGGTCAAGGCTATGTCCTACTGGTGATCATCAAGTCATATTTGGTTGGTAAGTAAAAATTATTTATAACAACCAAGAAGTATAGAGATGGAAAATTCTTAACCAGTATCATAGAAAGTATAAGTACATTAAACACTAACTAAAAATAAAATGGAACACATGAAATATTAAGGAAACAAGAGAAATTCCATGAGACTTATTATGATAGATCTTTGAGAAGAAAAGGAACTCTTGAAGGAAACTAAATGCTATTATAAAAGGCCCACAGTTCTAGCTCTAGTTGAAAATCAAAACAAGTCTTGCATAGCAAAGAACGAGACTAGAGGGGATCTTCAGAAAATGGTAAGATAACACTTGCAATGGCAAGCACTTTCTATTTAGTGAAGTACATATTGGATTTTGCTTTGGAGTTTGGTGCATAAAACAAGGATAGATATTACACTATATGTGGTTATTCACTTTGTATATTACTTAAAGGAAGTATATAGCAAAATAGGGAAATCAGAGATGTTGTTGTCAAGTTTAACATGAGACCTTAAGTTTCTCTTACTCACTAACACATGCAAATAGCACTAACTAGGCATTAAAAGACATATTGAAACCTTTGTTAATACCAGCTCTGAGCTCCCTAAGATGAGAATCATTCAAAGTACTTATTTTTTCACTTTCTCATAACTACCCTTTGCAGCTTTATATTCCGCAACTGCTCAATCTTTCACTTTGAAAAATCAAAACTTGGATATCATGGACTTCCTCACATTCTAACTTGCATTTTTCTCATTTTTAGTATTCAACCAGTTACCAATCACCGAGACGATCAATCAGTCCGATGATTATTTAATAGCAATTGAATAATCAGCAACTGCACAGATTTTGACTCCAAAATTCAAGAGAGGAAAAAAGCTACTAATTGAACTCGGAACCATGAATTTCGTCCTCGAACAGTCACGTCCGAACCCGCAAAACACCAACCAAGCTCAAGCAAGATCCATGAACGAAGATCAATAGGGCAAAAACCAAAATATATATATTTTTTATTTTATATCTATGTATATGAAGATCAATAGGGCAAAAACCAAAAAAAATATATTTTTTGTTTTATATCTATGTATATGAAAGAAACTTAACTCCAAAATCAGAGGAGTAATATCCGAAAATCAGAGAAGAAACTTAAATCTTTGTATATCTCTTTCTGTAAATTTTTTTTTCTGGAATTTGAAACGCAAACAGAAAATCGAAGAAGAAAACCTAAAAGCAGAGAAGAAATTTTTCCCTTAAAACCCTAGCTTTTCACTCACTTTTTCTGTTTAAAACTTAATAATTGAATTTGAACAGCCATAGTTTAGAACTGGGGTTTCATCTACACTAAAATTGACATAAAAGGGTACAATTTCGAATCTTACCTTGATGAGAAGAAACTCGAAGATGAGCACTAGTTTCAATGAAGGTGACCAGCAATTTCTCTAATTTCGCTGAATTTTACTTCACCGTTGCATGAGAAATAACAGTTACGGTTTACAAAATAAGTGTTCATAACAGAGGAGTTGGAGAAGTCTCGGGGTATTTTTCTTCTTTTTTGGGTGGTTGACGGATCCAGTTATGGGTGGGGAAAAAAGAGGGAAAAGTTAGCGCCACTTTTTATTATTTATTAACGACAAGCTATGTTATATTTTAAGGCCAGAATATTATCCCCTCATTAATGTTGAGCTAATAATTAGTTTTAACGACCGAAAAAAAATTTAGTTGCTATAAGTACACTTATAACGACCAGATTTTAGTCCATTCGTTAAGAAGTGGTCGTTAAAAATCAAATTTCTTGTAGTGTATACCATTATGGTCATGGTCAAAATCATTATAGGCAAGATATGTTGCTTCTATTATTTTTGCCCTGTAATAATTACATTGCCATAATATTTTGGTATAATCACAATAGGTACGTGATCAATGACCATTCATGCCATAATAATAAAATTATTTTCTTATTTCGACTCCAACTTCTTTCTAGAGGTTAGTGTAGTACATGCACTACCACTAACAAGTTCATATTCTTCCAAGAATGAATATGTATTCATAAATCACATGTTGTCACATTCACATCATGAATGGACCATAATCATCTATATGTGCTTTACAAAATCTCATGTCAAATTGCTGACAAATATTACTTTCATAGAGTGAAGGATTATTTTGAGAATCCTTATTATTCTCATTACCACAGTGATGGCAATTATAATTTCATCTATTGTCACATCCACATCCATTGATTCCTTCATGGTGATAATTTTATCTTTTTTCAGACTTATAACATATTGTTACCACATTCTTTTAAGTGAATGAGAATAAAGCAAATTCAATGGGCGGGTTTCCACTTCTTGTGTTGACAATCATACATAAATTTGATCATGGCAAGACATAGAAATTTTACCATTTCGGGTGATTATAATTTCTCACAAAATCTATTAGAGTTATAATCAAAAATTATTGTTGTTACTTGTATTTAAAATCAAATTATAGAATTTCAAGAATTTAAAAGAGAAAAATAAGGTAAAATACTTACGTTCAATCCAGAATTTATTCCTGAAGGAAGTTCATGGATCAATTGACAATCATTATGCTTAATATTATATATAAGTTGAGCATCATACACGTATCCCAAAGCGTGGTGACCAAAGCAAATGCCTAGTCTAGGAATATCAACGCATTCACGCAAGAGCCTCATGCAAATTCCTATATCTTCTATCCACGGGTGGTTTAATTTCTCAAACATTAGACAACTAATTAATAGTATATCTACAAATTAAAACAATCGCCTCTACTCAATTGGTTAGAGTCTCGTGATGTGTTATAAAATAATAAAAGAAGAAGATGAGTATTAGAGAGAAGAGTAGAGAGACAGAGAATTCTTATTGATTTTGGAATTATTTACGATGGAACCAAGTAATAAACCCTAAAATCTCTCTAAAATATAAAAATTCACCTTAAATACAATTCTATTTATAACAAAAAAGATTAACTTTCTGAAATGCTGCATTAGTTTTCTTATTTCACACCTATTATGTCTCTTAATTTCTTTCCTCGTTATTACGTACCCTTACAACTTTTCCTGAAATATCTCCTTTTTTTTTTCTCATCCTTCTTCTGTGTTTCGATTTCCTTTCTCATTCAAGCATATGCATTTACTTTCTTCCTTTACTCACTTTTATGACTGCCTTTAATAATAAATTATCGTTATTCCTTTCTTTCCAGCCTCCAAATCTTCATCTTCACTTTTTCTGGTCAGGTTTAATTATATTTCACTTTTGTGAAGACCTATAACATTTCTATGTGGCAAGATCTTTTTCCTACAGACCTCGCTAGCCTGCTAACTCATATATTGATGCTGAGTTTCAGATAACCATTTGAACAGAAGGGAGGAGTTTTTGTTAAGATCATTAATAATGAAGAGGATGAGAGTAGAGAAGAAGAAGGGGAGATGGAGATGCGCCGGACTCTGAAATGTATATTAAATGAATTTGTGTATTTGAATGAAATAGTGTAGTGTGCAGATTTTTTTATCTTTTATAAAGGCAAATAATTAGGAGGAAATATTTTTAGCGATGGAGGAAGTTACATGATAGGAGGAGAGAAAGAAGAAAATAAATGAAAGAGAGGGAACAGGAAAAGAAGAAAGTACGTACATATTTTAAAAATTTTCCCTTTCACTTATTATTATTTTTTTTTCTCGGGTTTATTTTCCATTTCTCTTTCTTTATCGTTAATACTAGAAAATTTCAAGAAGGAAAAAAAGGTGTAGAGTGTAAATTTTACATATATATTTCTATGGCCAAGAAACACGCCGTAAATGGATAAATCAGGGATAATGCATACCCCGATTTCCCGGTGAAGAAAACGGAGGAAGAGCACGGACGCACGAAGTTGAAATCGAGGCCGGGAACCCTTCGTATCGAGATCCATGAAAGGCGAACGATGTGTTCATCATCGGGGGTGATAAAGCAACGCTCCCCGAACGAATTCTAAGACCTCGGGAAATATGGTAAACAGTTACGCACGACGGATAGAGGGTCGTGATATCCGTACCTAACCGGATATCACGGCGCAGATCTCGCTCGATGTCGGTTACGGATCAGTAATTAATGAGAAAGGAAGATTTTTACCTTTTTAGACTTATACTAGGGATGAAACTCTCCTAGTATATAAAGGGGGAGTTTTTCTTGTGTAAGACACATTGTAACACGCGAATCAAAGCAATACAAATTTATTTCTGCTTTCTACCTACTGCTAAAGTTCTTAATTAATTGTTTTGTTCTTCATTCACAACTGAGCTCGAACCAAGGGTCCAATCGAGGGCAAAGTTACTGTTCAACCTAGGTTCGGGCTAGGCCCTATCATTACAACTGATTTGATAATTTATTTTGTCTTTAACTTGTTCATCTAATATTCTTGGTTATTTATGTTGAATTAATCCACGCATCCTTAAAACCACGTATAAATTTAATTGTTATTAGATTTAAGGGTAAACAGTTTGACGCCCACTCTAGGGCTAAAGATAATAGCCGTGATTTGGTACGAATCTCCATAACACACCCTATTTTACGCTTGTTCTTTAAAGTATTAATTTCAGGTTAGCCCAAAAATGTTGAACTCTCAGTCTGCTCACTTGAACGTTGACGCTGAGTCTGACCATTATGGCGAAAATAATAATTTGGTGCCTAGCAACGAGGCGCCTCCCGCTGATCCCAACAATGCCCCAATTGCTGATCTGGTCGATGCAAACTTGCAGGTGGCCATTGACGTTAATTTTCCAACTGACCCCGAAAACAGTGTTCCTGGGGGACCCCGACCAACAACTCGAAAAGTGGCTGAAGACGAAGGTGATAGGGTAAGCCTGTGGCTGATCTTCGAAATGTTGCAGGCTCAACAGGTAGCAATAGCGCAACTACAGAATTAAGGTATGCCCCCAACAGGGTTGAGCCCGAACAATCCCGGGAAAGCACCCGAAGAAACGAACAAATCACCGAGAGACCGGGTGAAGCCGAGCTCGGGGTCAACCCTGAGATAATAAAAATGCTTGAATCATTAACAAAGCTAGTGGAGTCAGGTGAGAAGAAAATTGAGGCTAATGAAAAGAAGGTGGAAACATACAATTCCAAGGTCGATCAAATCCCGATAGAACCCCGACATTGAAGGGGACGGATTCCAAGAAATTTATCCAGAAGCCTTTTCCCCGAGCGCAACACCGAAGCCAATCCCTAATGAAAACAACTTAATCCTCGAAATCAATAAACCTAGAGATATCAGTCCTCAGCATCTCACATGATAAATATCGAGAGCTAACACAATACAACAATAAATACAACACACACAATCCGTTGCGGCGCGCAATCCGATTCCACCGTACAAACACAATCCTCCCTTATTTCACCATATAATTATCAAGAATAACATATAAAATCTGTTGTGGCGCGCAACCCGATCCCACAATATCAATATCAAATTCTCCATTATTTCATTCTAATACATAATCCTCTCTTATTTTACCTGTTGCGGCGTACAACATGATCCCACCGTATTATCATTTCGCAATCCTCCCTTATTTCACCTGTTGTGGCGCGCAACACGATCCACAAGCAATTTTAAATTAATAACAACAATCCAATCACTAAATTTACAAGAATCTCGACAATCAAATGGTATAAGAACACGTCAAAAAGGAACCACGTTATCAAAGAAATGCAACAAATATTACAAAAATAACATGACAAGTAAAGCACGTGACAACTAAGATGTGCAAGTAAAACAGTTAAGACAAGTAGCAAATAGGCACGGAGTCATGGAATGGACTCAACAATTAAAAAGGTAACAAGACAATAAGAAAGGCAATAACTTCAACTGAAACATGTAAGGGCAAAATAACAGGTAAGAGGTAGAACAAGTGCTACAACACCAAATAAAGCATGTAAAAGTAAATTAACAATGAGAGACATCACACATTATGACAATTCAATTAAAGGCATGGGAAGAGTCTAGATAACCTAAACTGGTCAAATAGTACAATAAACTCGAATCCTAAGGGGTAGTTTTCCCTACACAAAGTTAGGCAAGACACTTACCTCAAAGAAGTTAAACTGATACTCTAAAATGACTTTCTCGTGTGAAACAACCTGTGGACGGCTTAAATCTAGCCAAAATAACATAATATCATAAATAAAAATCATAGAAAATAATTCCGAATAATAAAGCTTCGATCTTTAAAGAAAATTAAAAAATCAACCCCGGGCCCGCACGTCGAAATCAGACAAAATTCACCAAATATGACAACCCATTCAATTACAAGTTCAACCATACCAGTTTCACGCAAATCAGACTCCGAATCGATGCTAAAAACTCAAAAATTCACTTTATGAAATTTTAGACAAAACCCCCCAATTTTTCTTTTGAAATCATCAACCAAATACCAAAAACGAGGATAGATTCATGAAATATAATCAAAACCGATTAGAGAACACTTACTCCAATCCATATGGTGAAAATCGCTTAAAAATTTGTCTCAATCCGAGCTCCATAGTTCCAAATAAGTAAAAATGGTCGAAACCTCTGAAATATAGTACTTATAAGCACTGCCCAGGCGAACCATTCGCGAACGCGGAAAAATCACCGCGTTCGCGATGAACAAAATGAACTACCACCAAAATGCCTTTTGCGTTCGCGAAGCTACCCACGCGAACTTGATGCCCAAAGATGCCACACAGCACGAATGCGTCCCACAACTCGCACACGCGAAGAAGAGTGCTCCAGCTCCCAGCTCACCATTGCGAACGCGACTACACAAACGCGAACGTGAAACTCAAGTCCCACATGCACCGCGAACGCGACTCAATACTCGTGAACGCGAAGAGATAAAATAGCCTAGTCCAAATCCTTATTCGCGATCGCGATGACTCCCACATGAACGCGATTCACTGCAGACATCAGCAAAAAGCAGCAATCCAAAAATAAGAGGAAATGGTCTGAAAGCGATCCGAAACTCACCTGAGCCCCTCGGGGCCCTGTACGAACATACCAACAAGTCCCAATAAATAACACGGACCTACTCGAGGCCTCAAATTACGCATAACAACATCAAAACCACGAATCGCACCTCAAATCGAATTTAATAAACTTTTGAACTTTCAACTTTCAAAACTTGTGCCGAAACATATCAAATCAACCCGGAATAAACTCAAATTTTGCACACAAATCCCAAATGACATAACAAACCTATTCCAACTCTCGGAACGACAATTCGAACCTGATATCATCAAAGTCAACTCTCGGTCAAACTCATGAACATTCCAAAGCTTTAAATTTTTAACTTTTGCCAAATAGTGCCGAAATCTTCTAGGAACAACCAAATGCAAATCCGGCAATATGCCAAAGTCCAAAATCACTATCCGGATCTAACGGAACCAACAAAACTCCGATCCCAGGTCAAATACACAAAAGTAAAACTTGGTCAACTCTTCCAACTTAAAGATTCAAACATGAAATTCATTCTTCCAAACTAATTTCGAAATGCCTGAAAACCAAAACTGACGATACACACAAGTCATAATACATCATACGAAGCTAACGAAGACTCCAAATAGCTTAACCGAATGCTAATGCTTAAAAGGACCGGTCGGGTCGTTACAGTAGCAGTCCCAAGAGATTCAAGATCCACCATTCCCAAGCCACCTTCACCTACTTTTTGTTTATATAAATGGTCTACGCTTTTAGTAATTATAATTAAAATTAAGAACCAATAATATATTATTTTTTTGCGGAATAGATAAACAACCCATTATATTAGTCGGATTCTTTCACTTTAACACCCGGTCAGCACATAAACGTACCAATTCGGTAGATCCGTAAGGGATGGTTAAACGACGAGCTTTCTATCGTAAAGTCAAAGACGCCCATTTTGTCTGGTTGAAAGTAGTCGACAGCTTTTTCACTCAAACAATAGTCAAACAATTCAAATTTAACACTTATAAAATCCAACATTTGAACCAGATTAACACTTTTTACTCATTTTGCCGGACAGCTTCAACGCGTGTACCAAACTATCTGACATGGATATTACGACCAATAGAAACAAAATACATGTAAATATGAAAACCAAATACACTCAATGTTAAAGACACCCCATCTGATACCAAATAGCCCCCGTAACCCTACTCTTCTCTCCTCTCTCTCTTGTGATTTCACGATACTGTTAAAATTGGAGGTCAGAGACGACGATTCCGACATTAGAAAGTTTACCTTCAGCACTTTTACGAAGAAATTAATGATTGTGATTGCCTGTTTGGCCATGCTTCTAATATTAGCTTATTTTGAGATGTATTTTTCTTAAAAGTATTTTTAAAAAAAATACTTTCGGTGAGAAGTAGTTTGTGTTTGGGTACTTGATAAACACTTTTAAATAACAATTATTATTTGGCTAAACTTTTAAAAAGTGCTTTTAGTATACTTTCTCAAAAATACTTTTTAAAAATATGTTTTTGGGAAGAAACTATTTTTTTATGTCTCTCAAAAACTACTTCTGCTTTTATTCAAAAGTATTTTTTTCCTTCAAAAAGTTTTGTAAAATATCTTAACTTTGGGAAAAAAATATTTTTGGCAGAAAAGATGATTGGCCATACATGCTATAAGTCTCTTTATTAGTACTTTAATATTCGTTGCTTTTTTGTTATTAGGGTTAGAATTTTAGAGTAAAACATAAAATTAGGGTTTCTTTTGGTTTCTTTTTTTGTGGGTGGGTGGTATTAAAATAATATAATCCCTTTCCTAATCTCCCTTTTTCGATTCCTTCAGGGATAACTGTTAGCAATATCAGACGAGTACATATAAATATTACTTCATCACGGTGTTTACTTTTCCCAGAATCCTATCCCCACTTACTTAGATGAGGGTGAGATTTTTGGTATTATAATTGACAAGGACCACTTTTATATAATTGGGCTGCAGTTTTATACTACGGAAATAGGGTATGTCGTTGTTCAGGGATTTTATTATCAGAATCCCAATAATAAATAACTCACTTGGGCAGAGTCTGACTAACACCTCGACGTTGTGAAAGACTTAAAAGACGAGGATATATTTGAATTATATGTAAAACATATAATTAATCAGCCTATTGTGGATGAGAGTGTTTTGGACCTTACTATTTTATTAACTAGTCCAAAAGTTGGCGAGTGTGTGTTTGTGCCATTAATAGAGGATATAAGTTATGACAAGGGATTTGAGGAAGTTAACCTAGAAGAGGTTAGGGTAGAACATGAAGGCTTTCAAATTGTGAAAGGTATTAACGCTAAACAAATAGATGTTACTATAGGTGGAATATCATATGTGGAAGGTCAATCTCAAATATGAATAGTAGTAATTCAAATCTCGGTGAGATTCCTAATTTTGATGATTTTGAAGTAGATGAGTAGTTGAAATGTAACGATCCAACCGGTTGTTTTGAGTTTTAGCATCTCGTTCTGTGATTTGAGTCTTCCCGTAGGTTCATTTGATATTTTATTACTTGCCGGTATGACATATTTTGGTCCCAAAAGGTTTGGAAGTGATTTGGAGCACTTAGTTCTTAAATGGAAGCTATAAGTTGAAAGAGTTGACCAAGATTTGACTTTTGAGTATACGATCTCAGAAAAAGATTTTGATGCTTCCGATAGGTTCGTATGATGATTTTAGACTTGTATTAGTACGTTCAAATTTGGTGTTGGAGGTTCCTAAAAGAAATTTACACCATTTGTTGAAAGTTGGAAATTTGAAGAGCTTAAGAGTCCATAAGTTTGACCAAGAGTTATCTTTGATATTATTGGACTCAGATTTGTCTTTTAAGTTTTCAGATAGGTCTATATAGTTGAATTGAACTTGTGTGTAAAGTTTGAAAGTAATCTGAAGTGTCTATGTTTGATTCAGACATTCTTTTGAAAGAATAAATATTTGAGAACTTAAGAGAAATTCTATTTGGTTTGAGCCTCGATTTTTTGTTATGATATTCCCCTGAGTGTTTTGATCCTTTAGACAAGTTTATATAGAGTATTTAGACTTGTAGGAATGATTGGATGGAGTGCCGAGGGGATCGGGTGAGTTTCGGCACATTTGGAGCATGTTCCGGAAGAATTGAGTTGCTGAAACATGACTTTTCTGCAGATGACCTGACTTCGAAAAAGTATTTCTCCCAATATATAAAGAATTTTATGATGAGATTTTAGCTCTTTGAGTCTAGTTTCTAATTGTTTAAACTGTTCGTCATTCTGACTTTTATAAATGAAATTATGGCTATTTTACCAGAAGGGGGCCAGTGCGGATTTTTGGACTTTTCTGTTTTGTGATGGATTATGCTGCCCCTAAAGCAGATATGCGGGCCCGCGAAGCAGATATGCAGCCCCTGGGAACTTTTTTGACATCTACTTCCGAGATCTATTTAAGGTTGTCTTATGATTTTTATTTATTTTCTAACTTTTGGAGCTCATTTTGAGAGGTTTGAGGTTAGGATTTTACCTACAAGCTTAGGGTAAGTTATTCTAACCTAAATTTATGGTTTATACATAAATTTTTCACTAGATTAAATATCAATATATGGATTTGATCGAGAGAAATTGAGGTTTTTGAGACCTAGAGCTAGAATCACCTAAATTGAGTTTTGAGTATACAAATGGATTCTAAATAAAAATTTAAGCATATATTTGGACTCGGGGGTTATGGGTCAACGAGATCTACCCTTAGACTTGATTTTTGACCATATGAATCCGAGTTGACTTTTATTGATTTTTTGAGTAAGCATAATAAATTATGTGCCTGTGATACTGTGGTCATTCTTATCTCTCACGTAATATATTATGCTTACTCATTCCTCTTGACCATATTCATGCATCCCACATTGTTTGGTACTGATATACATATGCATGGTGAGGATGAGTGATATTGCATGACATGTTTTTTCGTGCTGTGATGATGAGAGATATTTGCACGATGGGTGTTTTTGTGCGATTTGATATGATATTAGCAAGATGGGTATTTCTGTGCTATTTAATATAATATCGGCATGATGTGTATTTCCCTGCAGGTGAGGATGAGATCCATGTATTATATTATATCTATTATTCCCTCATTCACACATATATATATCATACCTTAGTTGTCATTGTTACATATACGCGTCTTACCTTGTTTATACTATTAGAGTATATGCATCCTACATTGTTTGTTACTATTACTCACATGCATCCTACCTTATCTATTACTGTATCTTATATGCATCTTATATTGTTTGTTACTATTACTTGTATACATCATATCTTATTTGTTAGTGTCACTTATGTACATCCTATCTTGTTTATTACTATTACTTATGTAAACTACCTTTTTTGTTACTTTTATTTACGTGTATCCTACCTGGTTTGTTACTGTTACCTATACGATGGGTGATTACACATGGAATGATATAATTGGGATCGGGTTATACGTCGCAATAATATGTGTTGGGTCGGGTTGCACGCCGCAACTACATTGTGATTTGGATCGGGTTATACGTTGCAACAATACAGTTATTGGATCGGGTTACACGTCATAAACGGTATTATGATTGAATCGTATTACTCGCTGCAACGGACCTGATGCTTGTTTCTTGTATATTTCTTCTCCCTCGTGGAATTTGCTTCATAAGGTTTTGCTTATGTTGTTATGTCTATGAAACTTATTGATTAGTTCTCTTATTTGATCATTTTATTGGTATTCGCCTATTCTCTAGTTTTGATTTATGCTTATTACTTGCACATATTTATAAAGGAGTATCTTTCGACTTAAAATTTGCCACTACTTTACTGAGATTGATCAAGATACTTACTAAGTACATATGACCGATTGTATTTATACTATACTTCTACACCTTGTGCGCAGATTTTGGAGATAAGCGATTGTGCAGTTCGAGGATGAGCATTGAAGATTTTAGCGTTCCGGCCAATAATTGCCATCTTGTTCATGGTAGTTTAGAATTTGTATTTCTGTTTATGTATATTCAAATAAATGATGTATTTCTTCTTGCCAACAGTGTAAAAATTTCAAATTTTACTTGCTCATGATTGTGCTACCGGATCTTGGGGTAGGTGTATTTAAAATTTATATTTTTATTTCTGTATTTATTGATGATCTTCGATTTGAATAATATTTTATTTTAGTTGAATTACCTAGCGGGTTTGGTTTAGGTGCCATCACGACTCGGTGAAATTTGGATCGTGATATGTGAATACTTAGGGAAGAAAGAAGGAGCAAAAAACAGAGGAAGAAACCTACTGAAACACAAAAAATACCAATTAATGAATCTAGTGGTACAGACAGATGATTTGAGGATATCGAAAAAGACAAGGCAAATAAATATGTTGGAAATCTATATAGAGATGATGATTTTATTAGGAGCTCCGATTTTTGGAGTGATGATAGCAAAGAAGAGCTAGATACATAAGCTGTTAGGGGCGTAGATTTACCCTCTAGAAGGACATCCAAGAAAGACAGGTATGATGAAGACTCTGAGGTGGCTATATTTGAACTTAATATAGTTTTTGAGAATGTAGAATAATTCAGCAAGGTTATGACAGACTATGTTGTGAAGTGTAGAAGATAGTTGATACTTAGACCTAATAAGAAGGTTAGAGTGAGGGTTAAGTGCAATGTTGTTAAATATAAATAATTTATTATTTTCTTCCACTGATAGGGACTCGGGTAATTTCACGGTAAAGAGATTTCACCCTATTCAAAAGTGTACTCCAAAAAGAAGAATAAGCTTTGCATTTCCAAAGTTATAGCTAGAAAACTTAAGGACAGAATAGTTTCTCAGCCATACATAAGGATTTGGGAAATTCAAGACTTGATTAGAGGTAAGTTAAGTCTAAATGTTAGTAGGACTATCAGCTACAGGGCTAGACTGAAGGTATTACATGAGAATATGGATGAGTGGAAGTAGAAATTTTCCAAATTATGTGACTATGCAGACATTATCAAACAAATCAATCCTGAAAGCTGCTGCTAGATCAGAACTGACACTGAATCTGAGCATGGGAAGAACCTCTTTGTGTACTTATATGTTTGCTTTGATTCATTGAAAAAAGGATGGCCAGAAAGGTGAAGGAATATAATTGATTTTGATAGTTGATTCCTTAAAGGTTCTTGTAAGGGTGAACTTTTAGTGGCTATTGGAAAGAATGAAAATAATCAAATGTATTCTACTACATGGTCAGTTGTGGATCAAGAGACAAATTATAGCTGGAGTTTTTCATATAATATTTGATTGGTGATATTTAATTTGGTAGTGGTGAAGGTCTGACTGTAATGCTAGACAAGTAAAAGGTGATTTGATTTTTGTTTTGCATTTCTTTCCTTTATTAATTTCTAATAACAGTTTCTATGTTTGATTATGTTATTTATATGATGCAGGGTTTGGTTAAGGTTATTAAGGACTTGTTACCAAACTATGAGCAAAGAACGTGAGCAAGTTACATTTGGAGCAACTAACATATTAATTTGAGTGGGTGAAGAAAGAAACAATTCTGAAGATGTAAAAAGGCAAGTTATGAAGTGAAACTCAAAGAAGAGATAACAAAGATGGAAAGACTAGGAAAGGACATCTGTGAAGACTTGCTAAAATATCGTAAAGTGGTATAGTGCAGGACTTATTTTAAGACACATGCTAAGTGTGATGTTGTAACGACCCGACCGTTCGTTTTGAGCTCTAGTATGTTGTTCGGCAGTTTAAGACCTTGAGTAGCTTCATTTCATGTATTATGACTTGCACGTGTATTCGGATTAGATTTTCGGGAAGATCAGATTTGATTTGGAAGAATAATTCTCAATTCGGAAGCTTTAAATTGGAAGAGTTGACCAATATTTGAATTTTATGTAAACGACCTTGGATCTGAGTTTTGATAATTTTTTTAGGTCCGAATAATTATTTTAGATTTAGACATAAGTCCGGATTTAGATTTGAAAGTCTGTAAGTTGATTTGATGCTTTTAGGCAAAAGTTGAAAGATTGAAGTTTATAAGGTTGATTGGTTTGATCGAGAGTTGACTTTGTTGATATCGAATCTGAATTATGTTTTCGGGAGTTGGTATAGGTGCGTTGTGTCATTTGGGACTTGCATGCAAAATTTGGGGGCATTCCGTGTTGATTTGGTATGGTTCGACATGAGTTTTAGAAGTTTAAAAGTTCATTAGTTCATTAGACTTGAATTGATGTGAGATTCATAATTTTAATGTTGTTTGGTGAGATTTGAGACCTTTAGTAGGTTCATGTTATGTTTTGGAACTAGTTTGTGTGATTGGATGGGGTCCAGGGGACCTTAGATGTGTTTCAGATGTGTCGCACTCTTATTTGATGTTTCAGCGTCGTTTCTTTAGGCATAAAGGGTACTATATTGAGCAAACGACCTTTGATTTGTGATTAAATTAAATCATTAGATCCGTATCGTAATTACGGAATCATAGCAATAAGAATCGTCGAATTCCGAGATCGTATGAGAGAGTTATGTATTTTTCCGTGTCGGAAAAGATTATTGATTTCTGGTGCGAGCTTTTGTTCTTCGCGAATGGGAGAGAGTTCCTGCGAATGACAAGAAGGAATTCTGGGTTGACCAGTCAACGCAAAAAATTGCTCTTGGCAAACGCAAAGGTCTCCCGTGAAGGCGATGAACAAAAATCATCTAGGAAGTGTTTTAAATTGGCAAACTAGGCATTTTAGTATTTTAAGCTTACCTTGAGTTCTAGAGGTCCGTTTGATGTGATATTTGTGGCGTTGTTCTCGTCTCAACAAGAGGGTAAATATCTGAGCTTTATTTTGATATTTTTCATGATTAATTTTGTTGATTATTATTTTTATCCGTATTTGGATTGTAAAAATTGAGGTTTTGAGCCCTAAAATTGAGAAATGGTAAATCCTTGATTTGATGGTCAATTTATAGATGAAATTGGATGATTATCTAGATATAGACTACATAAGTTATGTGTAATATTTATTTTCGATAATTTTCAGAATCCGGCACGTGGGCCCGAGGGTTGACTATGTTGACTAGTCGAGCGGAGTTGGGAATTTTTATAAAATTTTAAATTACGAGTATTGGAGTATATTTTGATTGGTTTGTACATTGTTTGTTTAGTTCAAATCGTTTGGCATCAGTTTGAGGAGTTAGAGAGGCGTTGGAGCCGGTTATTAGATTTTGGAGCGAGGTAAGTCTACTGTCTAACCTTGTGAGAGCGAATTTACCCTGTAGGTGTTATATTTATTATGTGCTACATATTGTGGAAGATATGCACGTATGAGGTGACAAGTGTCTGTGCGTATGTTAGAATTCCTGATTATGTCCAGGTAGACTTAGACTCACGCCATGCTCTAATTGTACTATTTGTATTATTCTTGCATGTTTAAATGCTTTAATTTACGTTTAGCCTGAGACTAGACTCGCGTAGAGTATCAGACTTGTTATTTAGATACTTGACGAGCTACTTGATTAACCGTGGATAGCTCGTGCAAATTGTATTTTCCTTCATGGAATTCTTCTGCGTTGTGCGTATTCGTCCTATAAGTCTTCTTGAATTTTATAACTCATACGTATATTCGTGACTGGGGTCAGTGACCTGTCAAAGTTTCATATTCTAATGGGATCGGGTTGAATGCCTCAGCAATACTCTTATGGGATCGGGCCGTTCGCCTCGGTGGTATCATGTAACACACTCTTATGGGATCGGGTCATTCGCCTCGACAGAGTAACATATTCTTATGGGATCGAGTCGTTCGCCTCGGCAATATCATGTATCATATTCTTTTGGGATCGGGCCATTCGCCTCGGCAGGATAATGTGTCACACTCTTATAGGATCGGGTCGTTCGCCTTGGCAGTTCTATGAAACACTCTTATGGGATTGGGTCGCTTGCCTCGGCAGAATTGTGCGAAATACTTGATAAGGAGTCCGCGTACTCATGAGTTTCCTAACTTGAGATGTGACTGTTGATTTGGTGTTGACCATTACGTATTCCATTTGAGGAGGTATCCGATAATTGAGTACTTTGTGTTCACTATTTAGTTGTAGACCGTATTATTTGCATATATCTGTTATCATTATTTACTTACCATGTTTCATACTTCTCTAACTTATTATATTTGATTTAGTAGACCACTAGTAAGTGTCAATGTCGACCCCTCGTCACTACCTCTTCGGGGTTAAGCTAGATACTTACTGGGTATACGTTAATTTATGTACTCACGCTACACTTCTGCACTGAATGTGCAGGTACTAAGGCATGTACATTAGGTGGTCATCTTGGTGCATTGGCGCAGCTGCTGAAGGGACTTTATGGTGAGCTGCATTCTATGCTACGATTCGCAGCACACAAAGTCTCCATCTAATTTAGTTATTATATCTTGTCTATTTTATATTCCAGACAAATATTGTGGTAGTGTTGTATTATTCTAGTAGATGCTCATGCTCTTGTGACACCGATTTTTGAGGGTTCCTAGTAGATGTTCATTATTTTATTTCATGTTATTATTACTTCACTTTATGATTTATTTATATTCGAAAATTTGGTAAAGAAAATCACATGTTTTTATGAGTGCTAGATTTTATTCTATTTATTTAATTAAATTCCTGATTTTAAAATTTTAAAATGGATAGTTAAGTGGAGTTTCACGCATTGCCTTGCCTAGCAGCATAGTTGGGCGCCATTATGACCTATTATGGGATTTGGGTCGTGACAGCTTGGTATCAGATCACTAGGTTCATTTAGGTGTCACGAGTCATGAGTAAGTCTAGTAGAGTCTTGTGGATCGCTTTGGAGACGTCTGTACTTATCTTCGAGAGGCCACAAGACTGTTAGGAAGAACTTCCCTTTCTTGATTCCTTGTCGTGCGATTTGATTTCGGTTGAAGCTTATGTCTTCAATTAGTTCCTACTCATTCGAACACGATGTTGGGCACTCGATATCAGTTGGGCATCGAGGAGTTATGGTGGTGCTACAGGTGTGCTGCAGGATGTTTTTTCCTGCGTTATGAGGGCAGACTACTATCGTTGCCTCGTGGAAGGGTGTCATTTCAGTCTAGTGTTGGTGTTGCCCACAGATTCAGGGCTATACACAGTATATTGTGATGATCATGCGTTGTTATCGTGCAGTATTGGTATAAATGGTAGGGTGTTTGCTTATGTGTTGCGGCAACGAGTGCTTCAAGAGAAGGGTTGTTCGGTTTGAGATTGGAAGATTTGACATTAAATTATAGCGCAGGAGATGCAATTGGGCCAAAGATGTTCAAGATTTGGTTAAAGGAGTAGCGAGATTTGACATCTACGAACTTGGTGGAATTCTTGTTTGTGTTGTGGTGTCGTCATCCTTGTTTGAATACACTAAGGCTCATTGGTATGATGGCTTTCATTTGTTTGCCTCTAGGGCACAGTGTTGGGAAATGGTACCTAAGAAGCAGTTATCGGAGATGACGGTGTTTTGCGACTTAATAATCGAATAAGAGTTTCCCGTGTTGATGGTACGAGAGAGATGATCCCCGAGGTGGCTTCTGTACTTAGGGAGTACGAATGTGACGAGAAGGGGCTTGATCGGAATGTAGGAAAATATGAATATTTGATTATCGTTTTGGGATGAAATATGGCTCCAAGTTTTAAACATATTGTTGGACCTTTGGTTGATTTTAATGAATGGATGGATTCTTACGGCTGGCGGATGAGTGTGGACCTAGGGAGATTAACTGATTTTATAATGGATGTAACTATGGCAATATTGTTGGGGGAGCCTATCGTTGATTATTGGGTCGCGTGATTATGTGCCTTTGATGTTTTTGGCTAGCGGTTAGTCGGAGGAGTAGTTATAACCGAGGAAGAGAACATCAGGGGTAATTCGAGCAAGGAATTTGATGGATGTGTGCTACATTTCACCTTATGTGTGCAGGTTGTAAAATGATCCAGATTTGATATTGCTTAGTGAAGCTGATGTGCTAGGGAAGAGATTCATTTGATTGCTTCTTCTGGATTGTTTGTGTTCTAACGGAGAACTAGTTTTTGTCTATATATTTGGAACCAGGTCATAGTGGGCGACTCTCAATGATGGTTCTGGTGGATTCAAGAATTAAAATACGGTGCCTAAGGATTTTTGTGTTCGTCGTGTGGCTAAGGAATTAGTTTTGCAGCGGAGTGTGAAAAAGACTTGAAGTACTTCTATGAATGTCGTCGGGTCTATGATGCAGTGTTAGAAAAATGGGAGAAACAACTTCGGATTCGCAGAAGATCTAATTAGCGTAGGTGTATCAGTTGGAGTTACTATAAACTGCATGAGGAGGGTATGGAATGGATTATGGGTGTTGAAACGACGTGGTCTCATGATTTGGGTCACTCAGGATGAGTGTTGATTGGGATTTGTTATGTGATTGAATAGAGGTATTGATTTTAAAGGCAAGTCAAGAAATAATTCGGAAGAAGCTGAGTCAGCCTAGTAGTTGTTTGGATCGGCATGGTTAAGGAAATGGTCGGTACCTTCAGTGTGTGGTAAGGCAATACAGGTATTTCGTGGCTGTACGTGCGGGCTTGACAACCTCCGTAATTTGATTGATTTGGAGGTATTTAATTCTGATGGTTTTGATTATGTGTAAATGGGTCCCAAAAGAGTTATGGCGGTTTAGAACACGACTTGAGTTATTTGTCTTTTGCGGCTGTGGGAAGTTGGTTGTGTGTTGCGATTCTTCTTCTAAAATGAGTTAAGTGAAAGGTTCTAGCTGATGAAGTGTTTATTCTACTGGTGGTTCAGGAGTTATGATGAAATTCTTGTACTCTCGTGTAGCTGCATGATAGGTATAGTGAGCAGTATGGGATTGGAATTTGAGGATCAAGGTTGCGATCCAGTTTTGACAGGAATGTCATGAGCTCGAAAAAGCTGGGGAGAAATTTCAGATGTTCAGAGTATGTTGGCGCTATTGTTGTGTCGCCTGAGAATGGTGTTATATGGAAGAGGCATTGTGTATTGATTTATGTATTCTTGATTTGCATTACAGTAATAGCATGGTTGGTAGTCATGGATGTGCAGATTTTTCTACCCAGTGCGAAAGGTCGTAGGAGTATCTCCTACATGATAATTATATAAGTGTGACGTGTTAGCCATTTATGTGGTAGAGATTGAAATCAGGTATGAAGATTTTGGTTCGATCGCTGATTGGAGGGTTTATGTATGAGAGACGCTTTGTTCCTTTGGTTGCAGACTATGGAGGTTTGTTCCTGATTAAATGATTGATCGTATGTGTCATGGATAGGGTCATTGTGGATTTTTGGAAGGTTATCGACCTATTTTGGGATGATCAGAATCGGCTTGGGGGTCCATTGGTAGACTTAATGTGAATGTATATTCAACACCAAATCATATATGGTTATTCGGCATAGCATTGCTTATGGATGAGTCTGCAGGCATTGGATGTTGTTTATGTCATCATTTATTCCATGTATTACTCTATTATGCCATGTGGGTGGCGAGACAACTTGATTATTCAGATGTGTGATGTGATCTTGTGCAGCTTGTGGTGTTATATGAGCGAGACGGTTCTCGAGATGCTTGTTTTTTTATTGCACCTTAGTCGTGCTTAGGCCTTTGTAGCGTATGGTGCTATCCGTCTCTCCAGGGTTATGTTTATGCACTTGGCATGCTTGTGGTTGATATGCGTGTGTCTAGTAGGTATGAGCATTTTGGCTCGATGAATGTTCCCTTACTAACGGTTATGGGTGGATCAGGTGGCACGCCGCCACAGGTATGATGTTTGGATCGGGTCGCACGCCGCAACAGTATCATGTGTGGATCAGATTGCACGCCGCAACAGTAAGATGTTGAGTATAGTTCCTTATAATTATTTTGTGTGTTTTATTTCTCATCTATGAGATAGGTTCATAGCATTGGTTTAGTTATTTTTGTTCGTTGCGCATGCCAGATATTCTTGTATTCGGGTTCGTTATTCCTTGTTGGTCATATTCGAGTTGTGGCTTGTTGGCACATTGACGACATCATATGAGATTTTAGATGGTGTTTGAGGTGGTTTATTGCCCGAGAAACTTGTACGGGCGAGACGAGGTTGTTGGACTTGGAATTAGTGCAATCAGCTTTATAAAATGTATATTAGAGGGAAAATTCACCAATCAGTTTAGAATGAGGCAATGGTTCTCGCCAAGCGGAGAGACTCCACGAGTTATTGATTTGGTAGGTGGTTATAGGTTTCTACACATCTCTTTCATCGTTGCAGTATTGCAAGGGTTGGAACAGGGCTTATATGCATTATGAGGTATATTACAGGCATCGGGTTCGTGAATTTGCAACGATTGTGGTTGGAGGATGTTATTATAAGCATACGGATTATGCGATGCATTGCGTGAATTCAGCATGGGTGCATGATCATGTTTTGGTACAGAGTGTTGAGATTGATACGGCGTGCATATGTTAGAATCAGACTTGGTAGAGAATTCCTGATGTTAGAATTTGGTTCTATGGCTTGTGGGCTAAGGTAGCAGGAAATATCTATAGTCTGACTTGAGATAATGTGCTCATATGGGTTGTGGTGGCACGGGTAAGTGCACGAGGTGTTAAACAATGATTTTGGGCAACTCTAGAACAGTTCTTGGTACGTTCGAGGACGAACATATGTATAAGTGAGGGAGAATGTAATGACCCGACCGATCGTTTTGAGTTCCAGTATGTCGTTCGACAGTTTGAGACCTTGAGTAGTTTCACTTCATGTATTATGACTTGCACGTGTAGTCGGATTAGATTTTCGGGAAGATCAGAGTTGGTTTGGAAGAATAATTCTCAATTCAGAAGCTTTAAGTTGGAAGAGTTGATCAAGGTCTGAATTTTGAGTAAACGACCTTGGATCGGAGTTTTGACGGTTACGCTAGGTCCGGATGATGATTTTGGACTTAGGCGTATGTCCGGATTTGGATTTAGAAGTCCGGAGGTTGATTTGATGCTTTTTGGCAAAAGTTGGAAGATTGAAGGTTTATAAGGTTGATAGGTTTGACCGAGAGTTGACTTTGTTAATATTGGATCTGAATTATGGTTCCGGGAGTTGGTGTAGGTCTGTTGTGTCATTTGGGACTTTCATACAAAATTTGAGGTCATTCCGGGTAGATTTGGTATGGTTCGGCATGAGTTTTAGAAGTTTAAAAGTTCATTACTTCATTTGGCTTGAATTGATGTGCGATTCATGGTTTTGATATTATTTGGTGTGATTTGAGGTCTCGAGTAGGCTCATGTTATGTTTTGGGATTGGTTTGTGTTATTGGACGGGGTCAAGGGGGCCTCGGGTTCGTTTCGGATGTGTTTGGGTTGTGTAGCACTCTTATTTGATATTTCGACGTCGTTTCTTTAGGCATTAAGGGTGCCATATTGAGAAAACCACCTTTAATTTGTGATTAGATTAAATCATTAGATCCATATCGTAATTACGGAACCATAGCAACAAGAATCGTCGAATTTCGAGGTCGTATAATAGAGTTATGCCCATTTCCGTGTCGGGAAAGATTGCTGGTTTCTGGTACGAGCTTTTATTCTTCGTGAACGCGAGGGAGGTCCCGAAAATGCGAAGAAGAAATTCTGGGTTGACCGGTCAATGCAAAAAATTGCTCTTCGCGAATGCGAATGTCTCCCGCGAAGGCGATGAACAAAAATCACCCGGGAAGTGTTTTAAATTGGCAAACCGAGCATTTTAGTATTTTGAGCATATCTTGAGTTCTAGAGGTCCTTTTGAGGTGATATTTGCGGCGTTGTTCTCGTCTCAACAAGGGGATAAATATCTGACATTTATTTTGATTTTTTCATGATTATTAGTATTTGGATTGTAGAAATTGGGGTTTTGAGCCCTAAAGTTGAGAAATAATAAATCCTTGATTTGAGGGTCAATTCATAGAAGAAATTGAATGATTTTCTGTATATAGACTACATAAGTTAAGGGTAATATTTATTTTCGATAATTTTTAAAATTCGGCACGTGGGCCCGGGGGTTGACTATGTTGACTTTTCGAGTGGAGTTGGGAATTGTTATAAATTTTTAACTTACGAGTATTGGAGTATATTTTGATTGGTTTACACGTTTGATTAGTTTTGGATCGTTTGGCATCGTTTTGAGGAGTTAGAGAGGCTTTGGAGCCGGTTAACGGATTTTGGAGCGAGGTAAATCTCCTGTCTAACCTTGTGAGGGGGAATTTACCCCGTAGGTGTTATATGTATTATGTGCTACATGTTGTGGGAGATACACACGTATGAGGTGACGAGTGTCCGTGCATATGCAATAATTTCTGATTATGTCCGGGTAGACTTAGACTCATGCCATCCTCTAATTGTTCTATTTAAGTTATTCTTGCATGTTTAAATGATTTAATTTACATTAGCTTGAGACTAGACTTGCGTAGAGTATCAGACTTGATATTTAGATACTTGATGAGCTACTTGATTAGCCGTGGATAGCTCGTGAAAATTATACTTTCCTTTATAGACTTCTTCCGCGTTGTGCGTGTTCGTCCAATAAGTCTTCTTGAAGTTTATAACTGACACGTATATTCGTGAGTGGGGTCAGTGACCCGTCAAAGTTTCATATTCTAATGGGATCGGGCTAAACGCCTCAACAATACTCTTATGGGATCGGGTCATTCGCCTCGGCGGTATCATGTAACACACTCTTGTGGGATCGGGTCGTTCGCCTCGGCAGAGTAACATATTCTTATGGGATCGGTCCGTTCGCCTCGGCAGGATTAAGTATCACACTCTTGTGGGATTGGGCCGTTCGCCTCAACAGTTCTATGAAACACTCTTATGGGATCGGATCGCTCGCCTCGGCAGAATCATGCGAAATACTTGACAAGGAGTCCGCGTACTTATGAGTTTCCTGACTTGAGATGTGACCGTTGATTTAGTGTTGCCATTACGTATTCCATTTGAGGAGGTATCCGATAATTGAGAACTTTGTGTTCATTGTTCAGTTGTTGATCGTATTATTTGCTTATATTTGTTCTCATTATTTACTTACCATGTTTCATACTTCTCTACATTATTATATATGATTTAGCGGACCACTAGTAAGTGTCAATGTCGACCCCTCGTCACTACCTCTTCAGGGTTAGGCTAGATACTTACTGGGTACGTATTGATTTACGTACTCACACTACACTTCTGCATTGAATGTGCAGGTACTGATGCATGTACATTAGGTGGTCATCTTGGCACATTGGCGCAACTGCTGAGGGGACTTTATGGTGAGCTGCATTCTATTCTACGATTAACAGCACACGGAGTCTCCATCTTATTCAGTTATTATATCTTGTCTATTTTATATTCCGGACAAATGTTATGGTAGTGTTATATTGTTCTAGTAAATGCTCATGCTCTTGTAACACCGAGATTTGAGGGTTCCTAGTGGATGTTCATTATTTTATTTTACGTTATTATTATCACCTCACTTAATGATTTATTTATATTCGGAAATTTGGTAAAGAAAAGTACATGTTTCTAAGATTGCTAGATTTTATTCTATTTATTTAATGAAATTCCTGATTTTAAAAATTTAAAATGGATAATTAACTGGAGGTTCACGCATTGACTTGCCTAGCAGCTTGGTTGGGCGTCATCACGACTTATTATGGGATTTGGGTCGTGACAGATGTCATAGAAAATGACATGTATGATACCTTCAATTCCTAGATTTTTGCTTCTAGGCATAAGTTGATTATCACCATGTTAGAGGAGATCAAGCATAAGTTTATGACTAGACATGTAGACATAATAAAATATATAGATACATGGATCACAAACATTGCATCAATGAGTAGGGCGATATTAGAAGACAATAAAGAGTTAACTAAGAGATGTAAAATCTTGCAGAATAGAAATTGTAATGACCTGACAGGTCGTTTTGAGTACTAGCTCCCCATTTTGTGTTTCGAGATCTCTCATAGCTCTATTTGGTGATTTATGACTTGCGTGCATGGTTTGTGTCAATTTCCAAAAAGTTTTAATGTGAATTCTTAAAGAAAATATGATTTTTGGCCACAGTCAATACTTTTGATAAACGACCTCGGATCGGTATTTTAATAATTCTAGTAGGACGGTATGATGGTTTTGGATTTGTACGCATATTTAGTTGGGGTCCCGGGTGACCCAAGGCCGTTTCAGCGCTTTATGTAGAAAGTTAGAAATTTGAGTTTGAACTTTGAAAAATCTTGAGATTTGGTGATTGATTCTTCATTCTAGATGTTGTTGTGATGATTTGAGCTCACAAGCGAGTTTGTTTGATGTTAATATACTTTTGTGAATATTCGAATTTGATCCCGAGAGGTTTGGGTGAGCTTCGGATATGTTGTAGACTGTTTTAGAATAGCTGTAGAGTTGCTGGTGTTGTTGGGCTGCCGATCTCGTACATGCGAGGATCTTTTTGCAAATGTGAGCCTCGCATTTAAAAGAGCTTGCTTGCATTTGTGACGCTTGGTAGGGAATGGCAGCATGCTTTAGTTCGCATCTGTGAGGGGTCCAACCTTCACATTTGCGACTCTGTGGGAGTAGTGACAGCTTCGCTTATGCAAAACTGAGTTCGCATTTGCGGATATCCCAGGTTCGCATTTGCAATCACATTATTGCATTTGTGGTATTGGAATCTCAGGAGCTAGTTCACAATTGCGACCAGTTATTTGCATTTGCGGATATCGCAATTGCGATACCTGCAGATGGATAAAATATTAGAATTTTGGGACTTAGCTCATTTGTCACCATATTTTGAGACCTAGACTCCATAGAAGCAATTTTTGGAGAGAAATTTCTTCCCAACTTCATAGGTTAGTAACTTTGACTTGTTTTTGTTTAACTCCCATTATATTTTCATGAATATTCAATATCAAATCTAAGATTTCATAGAGTAGAAATTGGGATTTTGGGTAGAAATTAGGAATTTTATAAAATTGAGATTTAGACCTCAATTGAGGTCAGATTTCGAAATACATTACATATTTGGACTCAGGGGTGAATGGGTAATCGCAATTTGGTCGTAATTTCGGATTTCGACCACGTGAGCCCGGGTTGACTTTTTGTTGACTTTCCAAATATGTTAATGATTGAACCTTTTTCATACTAGGGTAGTTTCTAAACCTTATTTTGACTTATTTAAACCATATTTCACTAGATTTGGGTGGTTTGGAGGCTTATTCTAAAGGAAAAATTCGTGTTGGATTGTTGACCTTGTTCCGGAAAGAGGTAAGTATCATGGTTAATCTTGAATTGAGAGAATTAAGAAATGATTGATCTATTTGCTATGTGATCTATGTGTGGGGATGGTGTATATGCAAGATGACGAGTGTATATGTGTTGTCATGCATTTAAGCATGCGGGTTGTACCACTTTATTTCACGTCTTTAATTATAACATGTCTTTACTTATTTCATATTTTAACTTGTTAGATGCTCTTACTTGATACATGTTATTACTTGATATATGTGTCTTCACTTATTACATGTTCTTAATTGTTACATGTTCTAACTTATTTGATACCCTTATTTATCGTACACCTTTATTTGTTACGTGCTCTTACATGTTATTAGACAGATTCTCTTACATATCTCATGCCTTTATTGCCTTATTGCCTTTACTTGTTTCTTGTTGTATTCTATTATGTTATATCGGATTGTGTGATCTTTAGATTGTTCTCGTGTTTAAGACTTGTTGAAGTTCTTGTTGACATATATTGTGAGGCTAGTTTATGAACATTGAATTGGTTGACCTTCCATGTTCTTATTTTTCCTTGGTAAATTATGCGTTTTAGTTTCCTTTTAAGTTATGTTGTAGGATTCGCCGTATTTGGTCGTTATTGAGTATTTTCAAATGAATTGATAATGCAATCGGGTTACATGCCGCAACGGTGTCACTATTAATATTGGTATCGGGTTACCCGTCGCAACAGTATTATCATTGTGATTAGGATCAGTTTGTACACCGCAACGGTATTTTTATTGATATTGGAATCGTGTTGCACGCTGCAACGGTGTTGTTAATTATATTGGGATCAGGTTGCGCACTACAACGGAGAGGATGTCTTGTAGTTGTTCTTGGTTGTTATGCTCTGCTACCGTGTTGTGTTATGAGGTGGTGATGTGATGTTATTCTGGGATCCTCTGTTATATACTTTCTTATTCCGTTTATTATGTAGTTACTCGTTTCTATATATTGTTATTGCTTTTCCGCTTATTACTCGTACATGTTTACACTGAGTGTCTTCCATAGCCTCGTCACTACCTCGTCAAGGTTAGACTTAATACATACCGAGTACATGGGGTTAGTTGTACTCATACTATACTTCTATACTTCTTGTGCAGATCCCGGTGTCAGTCTCAGCGGTGCTCAGAGGTGATTGCTCGGACCCTTTCCTAGGAGACTTGAGGTAGTGTTGCTTGGTGTTTGCAGACCCTAGAGTCCCCTTCCCATCTTTATCTACTATTTGTTGTATCAAACAGTATCGTTCTTTCCATTGTAGACTTGTGTTTAGCATTATTAGTGGCTCATGTACTTGTGACACCAAATACTGAGAATAGTTTTAGACAGCGATGGTTGTAGTCCTATGTTACGTTTTATGCGATTTTACTCTTTTATCATTATTAATATGTCTGTAGGTATTAAACTTATTTAATCATTGTGACAATGTTGGCTTGCCTAGAAAGCAGATGTTTGGCACCATCATGACCCCCGTGGTTGGCATTTAGGGTCGTGAAAAGTTGGTATCGGAGCCCTAGATTGCATAGGTCCCACGAGTCATGAGCAATCTTGGTAGAGTCTTATGAACTGGTATGTAGATATCTGTACTTATCTTCCAGAGGCTATAAGGCTTTAGAACTTCACTTTCTTTTTTTCTCTATCGTGCGACTTTATTCTGTCATGAATTTTGAATCTTTCTTCTCTTATTCTTTCACATATGGTGAGGACAAGTGCTTCGCCCGTATCTGATTAGGAGCCGAAGCCCCAGATTGCAGCCACTGCTAAGGGTAGGGGCGGGGCAAGGGTAGAGGTAGAGGTAGAGGTAGAGCTTATCCTAGATCACACACATCGTCACCCACAGTCGAGCCTCGCTAGCTTTGGAGGATGAGATTCCGGTTCAGGTCGAGCAAGTAAGACCAGCTCAGGTCCTAAATGGGTTCATTGCCACCCTAGTGATTCATGATGCCTTGGCACTATGGTTGCTTTCATAGAGAGTGCGGCTCAGGCTGGTGTGTTTCTTATGGCACCGGCCGCTTCTCAGGCTGGGTGAGGAGTTAGGACTTTCTCTACTCATAGCCCAGTCCAGATGGCCTATGGATATCAGACCCCATGAGTTCTACTAGTTGGGGTAAGTTTGACCTATTGTTGCTACACAGCCCGGGGACAGGCCTATGATGTCAGTTGATGAGCTGAAGAGGTTGGACAGATTCACCAAGTTGTTTCCCCATCTCTTTAGTGGTGCACCTTTAGAGGATCCCCAGGGCTTCTTGGTCCGTTGCAATGCTATTTTGTGCAACTTGGTACTAGTGGCATCCAATGAAACTAATTTCAACGTCTTTCATATACATGGTTCTGCTAAGAGGTGGTGGCAGGTTTATGAGTTGGGAAGGCCAACGGGATCACCCCCTCTCACATGGGCTCGGTTTTCGTAGTTGTTCTTGGAAAAATTTATTCCCTTCACTCAGAGAGAGGAGTTGCAAAATTAGTTGGAGCGCCTTCATCAGGGTAGCATGGACGTTACGTAGTATGAGACTATATTCGTTAATTTATCTCGCCATGTAGCTATCTTGATTCCTACTAAGAGGGAGAAGGTATAGAGGTTTATAGAGGGTCTTCATATGGCATCAGACTTTAGATGGCTAGAGAGGCCACGACCGAGATTTCCTTACTCAAGTAGTTGAAATCGCCAGGAGGATTGAGCGCATTACATGCCATGTGAGAGAGACGACCTCTTATAAGAGGCCATATCATTTTGGAGGACTCATTGGTGCCTCGTCTGGAGGCAGAGTTTCCTTTGGTAGAGGCCAATCTATTAGGCCGGTACAGTCAGCACTGAAGGTCACATAGGGTACATCAGGCAGTCGTAGTGCTTTTGGACCTCGTTCTGAGCAGCTAGCATTCGCTGCACCTTCAGCTCCCATTAGTGCACCACCGATTTATATTTATTATAGTGGTCATTCAGGTCATCAGGGTCAGTCTGAGATTCAGCAGCCACGCCAGCCTAGGGGCTACATTTTGTGTGGTGATGCTGTTTATATTAGGAGGTATTATTCCAATAGTGTACTCGTGCCATGATTTCGGCACCAGTTGCTTCACCACCCCTTCAGCCAGCTAGAGGCGGGGGTCAAGTAGCCCGAGGTGGAGGCAAGTTAGTTAGAGGTAGAGGTTGAGGTTAGTCAGTGAGAGGTCATCCTAGAGGTGGAGGATAGGTTGGTAGGGCTCAGCCTCATTTTATGCATTTCTGGGTCGTCCCGATGCGGAGTCGTCCGATATAGTTATTACAAGTATTATCTCAGTCTGTCACAGATATGCCTCCATATTATTTGATCCGAGTTCTACATATTCTTATGTGTCTTTATATTTTGCTTCGCACTTGGTGTCTATACCGTTTGGAGATTCCATAGTAATTGATCCGATGTACCGGTTTTGTGTTGTTACTATTAATGGTTTTGATACTATAGTTGATCTTTAATTATATATGGTGGATTTTGAGGTCATTATTGGTATGGATTCGTTGTCTCTACATCACGCTATCTTGGATTGTCATGCCAAGACTGTGACTTTAGTCATGCCGGGGTTGCCTAGATTAGAGTGGAAAAGGATCCTGGTCATTCCACTAGCAGGATGGTTTCATATTTGAAGGCTCAGCATATGGTTGAGAAAGGGTGTTTAGCGTATTTGGCTTACATCCAGGATTCTTGTGCGGAGGTTCCTCCTATAGATTCGATACAGGTTGTGATGGAGTTTCCAGAGGTATTTCCTACAGATTTCCCGGATATGCCACCCATCAGGAAAATAGACTTTTGCATTGGTTTTGTTTATGGCACTCAGCCTATTCCTATTCCACCGTACTATATGGCTCCAGACAAGTTGAAGGAATTGAAGGATCAGTTGTAGAATTTTCTTGACAAGGGATTCATTAGACCAAGTGTTTCACCTTGGGGTGCGCTAGTGTTGTCTATTAAGAAAAAAGATGGTTCAATGAGGATATGCATTGACTAATGGCAGTTGAATAAGGTGACTATCAAGAACAAGTATCCATTGCCAAAGATTGATGATTTATTTGACCAGCTTCAGGGTGCCAAGGTGTTTTCCAAGATTGACTTGAAATTCGGCTACAATTAGGTGAAGATTAGCGCATCGGATGTCCCTAAGACAACTTTTAAGACTCAATATGGTCATTAGAGTTCTTAGTGATGTCATTTGGCTTGACTAATGCTCCAACATCCTTCATGGATTTGATGAACCGAGTGTTCAAGCCCTATTTTGATTCCTTTTTTATTATCTTTACTGATGATATTCTGGTTTACTCTCATAGTAGAGAGGAGCATGAGCAGCACCTGTGGATTTTACTTCAGATGTTGACGGATTATCATCTTTATGCCAAGATTTTGAAGTGTGAGTTCTGGTTGGACTCAGTTGCCTTTTTGGGTCATGTTGTGTCTTCTGATGGTATCAAGGTGGATCCTAAGAAGATTGAGGTTGTTCAGAATTGGTCTAGACCTACTTCAGCTACAGAGATTCAGAGCTTCTTGGGTTTGGCGAGCGACTATTATTATTTCATGGAGGGGTTTTCATCTATCTTAGTGCCATTGACCAAGTTGACTCAGAAGGGAGCTCTTTTCAGATGGTCTAATGAGTGTGAGGAGAGCTTCCAGCAGCTCAAGACTACCTTGACTATGACCCCAGTGTTGGTGTTGCCCATATGTTTAGGGTCTTACATTGTATATTGTGATGAATCACATATTGTACTTGGCGCGGTATTGATGTGAGATGGTAGTGTGATTTGCTACACGTTTCACTAGTTGAATGTTCATGAGAGGAAATACCTTGTGCATGATTTGAAGTTAGCATCCATTTTTCACGCTCTTAAGATTTGGAGTCACTATTTATACGTCGTGACATGCGAAGTCTACACTAAGCATCAGAGTCTCCAATATTTATTCAAGCAAAAGGACCTTAATTTAAGGCATCAGAGATGGTTAGAGTTATTGAAAGACTATGATATCATAGTATTGTAACATACGGGACCGACTAACGTGGTGGCCGATGCCTTGAGCAGGAAGGCAAAGAGCATGGGTAGTTTGGCATTTATACCAGCAGTGGAGAGACCATTGGCCATAGATGTTCAGGCGTTGGCTAACAAGTTCGTGAGATTGGATATTTCGGATCCTAATAAGGTTCTTGCTTGTGTTATGGTGTAGTTATCTTTGTTGGAGCGCATCAAGGCTCGCCAGTTTGATGATCCTCACTTGTTGGCATTGAAGGACACGGTGTAGCAGGGTGGTGCTAAGAAGGTAGTGATTAGGTTTGATGGTGTTATGCGGCATCATGGCCGGATTTGTGTTCTGAATGTTGATGGGCTGAGAGAGTTGATCCTTGAGGAGGCTCATAGCTTACGGTATTCTATTCACCCAGTTATCACGAAGATGTATCGTGACTTGAAGTAGCATTATTGGTGGCGGAAGATGAAGAAATATTTTGTTGGACTTGTCTTTTAGTGTTTGAATTGTTAACAGGTGAAGTATGAACATCAGAAACCTGGTGGTTGGACTCAGAAGTTGGTGATACTGGAGTGGAAGTGGGAGCGCATAACTATGAACTTTGTGGTAGGATTACCACAGACCTTGAGGAAGTATGATGTTGTTTGGGTTATTATGGACTGGCAGACCAAGTCCACGCATTTCATTCTGGTGATGATTTCCTACTATTTAGAGTGGTTGGCTGAGATTTACATCAGGGAGATTATTCGCATGTACGGTGGGCCCATTTCTATCATTTTCGGTCATCACACGTAGTTTGCTTCGCACTTCTGGAGAGCTGTGCAACATGAGTTGTGCACACGGGTTGAGCAGAGTAATGCATTTTACCCTTAGACAGACGGAGAACCCGAGCGGACCATTAAGATTTGGAAAATATGTTGAGGGCATGCACTATTGATTTCGGATGTTAGTGGGACCATTTTCTACCTCTAGCGGAGTTTGCATACAACAATAGCTATCAGTCGAGTATCTAGATGGCTCCGTATGAAGCCTTATATGGGAGGCGATGTCGTCTCCAGTTGGTTGGTTTGAGCCAGGAAATGCTAGATTGTTGGGCATAGATTTAGTTCGTGATGCTTTAGGAAAGGTGAAAATTATTCAGAAGTAGCTTCATACAGCACAGTCCAGGCAAAAGAGTTATGCTAATAGAAAGGTCCGTGATGTGGCTTACATGGAGGGTGAAAAGGTTCTCCTTCGACTTTTGCATATGAAGGGCGTGATGTTATTTAGGAAGAAGGGCAAGTTGAGCCCGAGGTTTATTTGCCCATTTGAGATCATGGAGAGAGTTGGGAAGGTTGCTTATAGGCTTGCATTGCCTCCTAGCCTAGAAGGGGTACATTCAATATTTCATATTTACATGCTTCGAAAGTACCATGAGGATAGGTCGCATGTTTTAGACTTCAGTACAGTGCAAATTGATGAGAATCTGACTTGAGGAAGAGTCAACGGATATTCTAGACCGCATGTTTGAAAGTTGAGATCTAAGGATATTTCTTTTGTGAAAGTGCATTGGAGAGGTCATCCGACTGAGGAGACTACTTCAGAGTCCAAGTCTGACATGAGGAGCAGATACCCACATCTTTTTACCAGTCTAGGTACATTTATATGTCCGTTCAAGGACAAATGTTTTTTTTCAGAAGTGGAGAATGTAACGACCTGATAGGTTATTTTGAGTACTAGCTCCCCATTTTGTGTTTAGAGACCATTCATAGCTCTATTTGATAATTTATGACTTATGTGCGTGGTCTGTGTTGATTTTCGAAAAGCTTAAATGTGAATTTTTTAAAGAAAATGTATTTTTTGACTTTGAAAGTGGCTAGAGTTGACCACGATCAATATTTTTAGTAAACGACCTCGGATTTGTATTTTGACGATTGCGATAGGTTTGTATGATGATTTTTAATTTGTATGCATGTTTAGTTGGGGTCCTGGGTGACCGGAGGCCATTTCGACGCTTTATGTAGAAAGTTTGATATCTGAGTCTGAATTTTGAAACATACTTGAGGTTTTGGTGATCGATTCTTGATTCTAGATATTATTATGATGATTTGAGCTTATGGAGGAGTTCGTTTGATGTTAATATACTTATGTGAATGTTTCGATTGGATCCCGAGGGGCTCGGGTAGGTTTCGGATAGGTTGCAAACTATTTTAGAATAGCTGCAGAGTTGCTGGTGTTATTGGGCTACAGATTTCTCATTTGCGAGGATTTGTTCGTAAATGCGAGCCTCGTATTTGCAAGAGCTTTCTTGAAATTGCGATGCTGGGTAGGGGATGTCAACTTCGCTTTTGTGAAGCTTAGTTGACATCCCCTACCCAGCATCGCAATTTCAAGAAAGCTCTTGCCATAATTGCGACTCTGTGGGAGTAGGGACAACTTCGCTTTTGTGAATCTGAGTTCGCATTTGCGGATATACCAGGTTCGCATTTGCTATCACTGTAACACATTTGCGATAATGGAGGCTCAAGATCTGGTTTGCAATTCCAACCAGCTGTTTGCATTTGCGGTCATCACAATTGCGAATAATAGTTCACAATTATAATACCTGCGGCTGGGTAACAGATTGGGATTTCGGGACTTAACTCATTTTATGCCCTTTTTGAGTCCAAGACTCCATAGAGGCGATTTTGGGAGAGCAACGTCTTCTCAACTTCGTAGGTTAGTAACTTTAACTTATTTCTTTTCAATTCCCATCACTTTTTCATGAATTTCACTATCAAATCTAAGATTTCATAGAGTAGGAATTAGTTTTGGGTAGAAATTATGGATTTTGTAAACATGATATTTAGACCTCAAATTGAGGTCAGATTTAAAAATAAATCACATATTTGGACTCGAGGGGTGAATGGGTAATCGGGTTTTGATAATCATTTCAGATTTTGACTACGTGGTTCTGGGTAGTCTTTTGTTGACTTTTCCAAACATGTTAAATATCGAAACGTTGTCATACGAGGGTAGTTTTTAAAGCTTGTTTTGACATATTTAAACCATATTTGACTAGATTCGGATAGTTTGGAGGCTTGTTCTAAAGGAAAATCGGTGTTGGATTGTTTACCTTTTTTCCGGAAAGAGGTATGTATCGTGGTTAACCTTGATTTGAGGGAATTAGGACATGATTAGTGTATTTGCCATGTGATATATGTGTGGGGATGCCGTATATATAGGATGACAAGTGTGTATGCGTTGTCATAGGTTTAATCATGCGGGATCTACCACTTTATTTTACGTCTTTAATTATACCATTTCTTTACTTATTTCGTGTTTTTACTTATTAGGTGCTCTACTTGATACATGTTCTACTTGATATATGTATCCTTACTTGTTACATGTCCTTAATTGTTACAAGTTCTAGCTTATTTCAAACCCTTATTTATCATATACCTTTACTTGTTATGTACTCTTACATGTTATTGGATATATGCTTTTACCTGTCTCATGCCTTTATTGCCTTATAGCCTTTACTTGTTTCTTGTTTCACTCTATTATGTTATATCACATTGTGTGATCTTTAGATTATTCTCGTGTTTAAGACTTGTTTATGTTCTTGTTGACATATATTGTGAGGCTAGCTTATGAACGTTGAATTGGTTGACTTTCTTTATTTGTGCTTGTATTTTCTTAGTAAATTATGCATTTTAGTTTCCTTTTATGTTATATTGTGGGACTCACCGTATTTAGTCGTTATTGAGTATATTCAAATGAATTTATAAAAGGATCAGGTTGCGCGTCACAACGGAACCGTTATTGATATTGAGGTCGGGTTGCCCACCGTAACGGTATTGTTATTGATATTGGACCGAGTTGTGTGCCGCAATGGTGTTGTTAATGATATTTGGATCGAGTTGGGTGCCGCAACGGAAAGGATGTCTTGTAGTTGTTCTTGGTTGTTATGCTCCGCTACCGTGTTGTGTTATGAGGTGGTGATGTGATGTTATTCGGGTACCCTCTGTTATTTACTTTCTCATTCCGTTCATTATGTAGTTACTCATTTCTCTATATTATTATTTCTTTTCTACTTATTACTCGTATAGGTTCACAGTGAGTGTGTTGCCATAGTCTCATCACAACCTCGTCAAGGTTAGGCTCAGTACGTGACAGTACATTGGGTCAGTTGTACTCATACTACACTTCTACACTTCTTGTGCAAATCGGGATATCGGTACTAGCGGAGTCCCGAGGTGATTGCTCAGACCCTTGAGGTAGTGCTGCTTGGTATTCACAGACCCTGGAGTTCCCTTCCCATCTTTTCTATTGTTAATTGTACTAGACAGTATCGTACTTTCCATTGTAGACTTGCATTTTGCATTATTAGTGGCTCATTTAGTTGTAACATCTGATACTGGGGATAGTTTTATACAACGATGGTTGTAGTCCTATATTATGCTTTATTCGATTTTACTCTTTTATCATTATTAATATATATTTAGCTATTATATTGCTTTAATCATTATGCTAATGTTGACTTGCCTAGCGAGCGAATGTTAAGCGTCATCACGACCCCATGGTTGGATTTGGGGTCGTGACAGGAATGATGGTTTTAAAATATAGGAAGGTGAATATAGGTTTGTTATTCTTCCAAACAAGATATATACATGTAGGTTATGGATTTTAAGATGTATTCCTTATCATCGTTCTATTTGTGCATACTATAACCCCTGATGAACATGTAGAGCATTGGTATAAGAATGATAGATTTTTTAATGCCTACAAGTGCTTTATTCAATCTATTCCTAACATGAAGATAACTAACCATGTAATAGAGCCTCAAGCAATTAAGCATATGCCAGGTAGACCCAAAAAATGTAGAAGGAAGGTTAAGGATGAACCAAAGAAGAAATGAGGGAAGATATCAAGGAAATGTCTCAAAATGGCAAGTTCAAAATGCAATCAGACAGGCCATAACAAGATGTATGCATAACACAAGTGTAAATTATATTTATATTGTACTTGTATGTTAATACCCTATACTATACATCTTAATCATATTTACTTGTTATTATTATATTGTAACGACCTGGCCGGTCATTATGTATATTTGAGCCCTGTATCCCTATTTGATGCTTCTCTTGTGCTTAGTTGTTATTTTGCGACTTGTGGGGATGGTTGGTTGGGTATTGGAAAATTTTTGGATTGAAATGAAACACTTAGTTCCAAGATTGGAAGATTAAGTTATAAGAGATGACTAAGGTTTGAATTTTGTGTTAACGACCTTGGATTCGTATTTTTATGGTTACAATAGGTTCTTATGGTGATTTTGGACTTAGGCGTATGCTGGAATTGAATTTGGAGGTTCCTAGGATGATTTTATCTTTTTTTTGCCGAAAGTTGGCAATTTGAAATTTTGAAAATTTTATAAGTTTGACCATGGGTTGACTTCATGGTTATCTAAATTCGATTGTTGTTCCGAGACTTGGAATAGGTCCGTTTTGTCATTTAGAACTTGTGTGAAAATTTTTGTATCATTCCGAGTTGGTTTGGTAGGATCGGATACTTGGTTGTGAATATTGAAGTCTTGAGTTTCATAGCGTACATGATGTGTTTTGGTGTTGGACTCGTAGTTTTATATATTATTTTGATGTTTCGAGCGGGTGAGCGAGTTTTTATAAGGTTTAAGTACTTGTACGGACATTTGGTGTGGGGCTCGGGTGAGTTTTGGAATGATTTCGAATGTTTTGGTTTGCTTTAGATTTTCTTGTGCTGCTAACCTCACATTTACGAAGGCCTGCTCGCATTTTCAATGGCCGCATTTGTGGTGGACTTCTCTCATTTGGGGGGGGGGGGGGGCTGGGGGGACCTCACATTTGCAAGGATCTTGGTCGCTTTTGCGATAATGAGACTGGCAGTTTGGGCTTCGCAATCACGAATTGCCTGTCGTAGTTGCGACATTGGTTGTCAATGATAAGGTGGATTTAGTTTTAGTTCGAAAGTGTTGATTCTTGTTCCCAAAACTAATGAAATTATACAAATTGCAGGCATGTTGGAGAATTGGACCTTAATGAACAATTCTAACTCAAAAAGGAGTATTCGAGCTCAAAAAGGCAAGAAGGAGTGCAGCAGGCCAAAGTGCGGTCCGCAGAAATACATCTGCGGCCGCAGAAAAGATACCTGAGCCTCAGAGGAATTTCAAACAAGTGCTGTCCGCACACCAAATTGTGCGTCCGTAAAACCTGGTCGCACTGACAAGATTTTAAAAGTTCAGAGAAGGTGCAAAATGACCAAGTGTGAAGCCTTGCTAAAGTACAGCCACAGATGGAAAAGTGCGACCTCAGAAGCTGAAGTGCAGTCGCAGATGGAATTGTGCAGCTGCAGAATTTCTCCAACTGAAGAAGAGAAGAAAAGTGCGGATATCACATTGAATTTTGCCGCCGCAGAACCTCTCGAAGAGCATTTATGTTAGCTTATTTTAGGGCACTATAAATAGATGGGAAACACTTTTTTAGGGCAAGTTTTAAATTGTAATCAGCTGTAGCGGTTATCTTTTTCAGTTTTGGGAAAGTTGTGACTATTTTGAGTGAAGAATAATTTGTTTTATCATTTTAATCTTACTTTATGTCTTTAATTAGTTCTTCTTCTTATTCTTCTTCTTCTTCTTCTTCTTCTTCTTCTTCTTCTTCTTCGTTTTCTTCACTTTCTAGCATGAGTAGCTAGATTTTCTCTAGGGTTGTGACCCAACCCTAGTGTGTAAACCTTATGGGTTATTAATTTAGTGCTTGTCTATGATTGAGTGTTTATTATTTAGCCTTATTTATGCATTATTTCTAGAATTAATGGTTGCAAATATTGATTTATGCCTATTTGACTTGGTTCTTACTTGAGAAAGAGAGACTTAGTCTAGGAAAACTTGGCTAACAAGAAATTGGGCTAATTAAGGTTTGGCTAGTCTAGTTAAAGGGTTTGAACTAGAGATAGGGAAAACCCGACTTGAGCTCATATCAATTGTTTGAATTGATACCCAATTGGACTTGGGAAAGCCAATTTGGGCATAATGACTCTATAACCGAGAGGTATTGAGTGGGTAATCGAGAGTTGAGAGTTATAATATATCACGGTCAATAAAACAAGCATTAACGTGATTTACCCGTTAGGTTAGTACCTAGGTGAAGGTTACATTCCTAGGCTTTTTCCCATTTGATTAAAAACATCAAAAACAATTTCTCGCTTTTTAGTTTCTTCTAATTAGTTTAAATTTGTTAGTGTTAATTTTAGAATTAGAAAACAAAAACCCTTTGTTGGAAGCGCAATTGAGTTATTTCACGTACTCTCATTAAGTGTCTACCCTAACATCCCTTACAAAGTCCTTGTGGAATTCGACCCCGACTCTTATTGGGTACTTTTATATCAACGACCGTTTCCACTCACTATTGAGTGCGGATTGGACGTGGTTCAGTCAACTGGGGCATTGCATTTGCGATATTTTCTAGGGAAATCCTGGTTCGCATTGCCATACATGGGTCGCATTAATGGAGTTCACATTTGTGAACCTCTGATTGCAAATGCGACATCTGCAGCTTATTCATAGCTCGGCATTTCGAGACTTAGGCTTATTTTATCACATTTTGAGCCCTAGACTTGGTGAGGGGCGATTTGTGAAGAATATTTTCACACATAGATATTGGGTAAGTGCTTTTCACTTAATTATATAATATATCTTGGTTTATCATAGATGTTTACACCAAAATCGTGGAATTTGAAGGAATATTTGGGGATTTTTGACTATATTTTGAAAAATAAAAGTTGGGAATTTGAGAGTCAAGTTGGAATCGATTTTGAAAACTAATGATATATTTAGACTTGTGGAATTATGGGTAGTATAGATCTTCTCCTTGACTTGGGTTTTGATCGTGCGGGCCCAGGGGTTGACTTTTATTGACTTTTCATGAATTGAGTAAAGATTGAGACTTTATTGTTTGGAATTGATTCCTTTAGTATTGTTTGATATTATTGAGTATTCTTTTGGCTAGATTTGAGCCGCACAAAGGTGAATTTTAATGAAACGGAATTTCTAGAGTATTGAATTGGCTTATTTGAGGTATGTATCTTGCCTAACCTTGTGTGAAAAAAATACCCCTTAGGATTTGGCCTTAATTTCCTATTTGTGTTATGTGAAAAGCGACGTTTACATGATGTGACGAGCATGTACACGGACGTATATGTGGTTTATGACAGGATTAGATCTTAGGCTATTAATATGCCTTAATTTGAGGATATATTGTATATGGAACATACTTAATCACTTTTTGGCTAGGTGAACATAATCACTACACTTGTTTTAGCCGTAGTAATACTTTATTTGTTACACACCCATCCGCATTTTACTACGTTCATGTCTTTCTGCACCTTGTTGATAAATTTTGAACTCATATCTTTGATGAAACATTGGCTTTATTATCTTGTGATTATTGTGGAACATGTGGACATGTTGAGCGGATTTTTTGTTGTTTGGCACGAGCTTTTTACCGTGTGAATGTGACTGTGATTTTGTCAGGGCGAAGCCGATACAGTGGCTATTGTGATTTTTTCAGGGTGGATATTGTGGCACGAGGTCATTGCCGTGCGAGTGTGATTTATATTGTGGCACGAGGTCTTTGCCGTACGAGTGTGATTTATATTGTGACACGGGGTCTTTGTTGTGCGAGTGTGATTTATGTTGTGGCATAAGGTCTTTGCCGTGTGAGTGTGATTGATAATGTGGGCGCGAGGTTCCATATGAGTGCATTTCTATTTAATGACTTTTTGTGTAAGCTAAGCCTTTACTTGTATTTAATTGTTATCACCTGTTCTGATGAGATTATTGTGATTGTTTTACTCCTATACTTTCTGTTGCCAGTCTTTCATGTATTACACATGTTATTTGACTAGTGAGTAGCACATGACTTGAACCTTGTCACTACTTCACCGAGGTTAGTCCTGAGAGTTACTTGGTACTAACCGTGGTATACTCATATTAACTTCTGCATATTTTTATGCAGATCCAGGTATTGGAGGTAGTGGACCTAGGCATTGAGAGCTTCATTGACCGCAAGGATTCAAGGTAGAGTTGCATCAATAGTCGTAGTCCCTTGAAGTCCTATCCCTACATTGATATTGTCATTTCTATATTTGAACAATATTGTATTTTGAGATATTCTTATGTATTCAGTTAGAGCTCGTGACTCTGTACTATCTAGTTTTTGGAAGATGTTTTTGATTATCGCAACTTTGGCTTTATTGCCTCTATTTTTGCTTTTATATTAATTTTTGTCTTATTATATTATGTTTTGTTTAATTAATGTTGTTATGTGATAGCCTTACCTAGTTTTAGAGATTAAGTGCCATCATGAACCCTATGGTGGAATTTTGTCATTCCAAGTTGGTATCATAGCTCTAGGTTCACAGGTTCTATGAGTCATGAATGAGTTTAGTATAATCTTGTGGATCAATATGGAAACGTTACTTATCTTCGAGAGGCTATCGAACTGTTAGGAAATATCATGTTCTTTCATTCTTTATCGTGCCAATTTTTTATTTCGAAGTTTGAACCTTTACTCTTCTATTCTCTCACAGATTGTGAGGACACACGTTAACGGATCAGCTGATCAGACACGAGCACCCCCTACTATAGACGAGAAAGACCGGAGCCGAGGTAGAGGCCGAGGAGGGGCACGTGCTACAACTAGAGAACCTTCTAGAGCAGCAGTTGTGGAGCCTCCAGCAGCTCCAGTTGAGGACCAGGAGCTCGAGCATGTTGAGCGTGCACCTGAGTAGCCTGTTGCTACGTCGGGGCTCCAGGAGACCTTGGTAGACCTCATGAGTATGTTCGGTAGTTTGGCCCAGGTAGGGTTGATTCCGTTTGGACCAGCTACTTCACAGGCTAGGGGAGGAGCTCAGACTCCTGCCGCCCGTACACCAGAGCAGCCAACTCATGCTTATCAGACATTATCGTGCCGGTGCATTGTACCTTTCTATACTTCCATCAGCCCTATATTTTACCTTATAGACCATTTACACCCAATAGGCTTCTTTCCTTGTGGAAGCTCAACAATTTTCCAAGTCCCATTAGCTTTCAAAGCCTTCCTTGCTCATGGAATCTTGCCACTCAGGGATGGTGGTTGCCTAAGAGTATGAATGAGGCTCTGGGACATACAACTGACCATCACAAGAAACATGAATGGAAATAGAGGATAAAGAATGACAAACATAGATGTTGAGATAACTAGGAGGGTTATGTGGTCTAGAGGATCTTCTCAAAACAGGCAAAGGAGAAGAAGAAACAGGAGGTGAAGGAACAAGAAGTGAAGCAGGAGTTAGAAAGGAAGTAGGAGAAGGATGCAAGCCAGGAGAAAGAGGATCAACATCTGACGAAGAAACAAGTTAAGGGGGAGATGAGGGATAAGGAGATATAGAGTGATTAGTATCAAAACAAGAAGAAATAAGAGAAGGAAGAATGTGAGAAGACGGATTGGAAGTTGTAAAGAATGGAAAAATATGTTCTAGGAAAATGACATCCCTAGAAATGAAGCAGGTTCTGGAAGTCAGACTATAGAGTTTATAGCCTTTCTTAGCAAAAGGATAACCCACAAACACACAGGGAGTGGATCTGGGGGAGAATTTGTCCTTGTGCAACTTAGGTATAGTAGAGTAACACAAAATCCAAAATCTTTAAGATGAAAGTATGAAGGAGCATATCCATATAACAATTCATAGGGACTTTTGTGATTAAGGAGAGGAGAAGGAAACCTATTGATCAAGAATGTTGCAGTGAGAAGGCAGTCTCCCCAGAACCTGATGGGAAGATGAGATTGAAATAATAGAGCTCTGGCAGTTTCAAGCAAATATATGTGCTTCCTTTCCACCACTCCATTTTGTTGGGGAGTGTGTGGGCAGGAAGTCTAATGCTGGATGCCTTTCTCAGAGAAAAAATGAGAACCTAAAGTACTGGAATCTAATTCTAAGGCATTATCACTTCTGACAGCCTGACTTTAGTTTAAAATTGTGTTTCAACCATGGAAATGAAAGCCTTAAGTCAAAAGCATTACTCTTGGATCCCATAAGATGGGTCCAAGTGGCCCTAGAATAATCATCAACAATGGTCAAGAAGTACTTGGAACCATTATAAGTGGGTGTGGGATAAAGTCCCCAAGTATCTATATGAACTAATTGGAACGGATGAGTGGACTGTATGCTACTTTCTGGAAAGAAAAACCTAGTTTGCCTGGCTAAAGGGCAGATAGGACAACTAAATGATTGTTTAAGAGGAAATTTAAAATTTATAGCAGATATAGTTTTCAGTTTAGAGAAAGGAATATGTCTAAGTCTGTAATGGCAAACAACCTCAGCTTTATTCATATTATCAATAGCTGACATGGTATCTACAGAGGAACATTCATCAGTTACACTAGCATGAACAACAGAATTAGAACATGAAACATTTGAAACAACAAAGTGAACAAAAGAAGAAAATTGTGGGCTAGGAGCAATGACAGACTGAAACAACTTGTAGAGGCCATTGTCCAGCTTACCAAGTACCACTGTCTTCCTCACTGGAGGGCCCTGTAAAGTACAAGCAGCCTTGATAAATTGTACAATGTCATCACAATAAGAGAGTAATTTGTAGACAAAAATAAGATTGTATTGAAAACTGGGAACGTAAAGCACATTGTGCAATATCAAATCAAGCAATAAGGCCAATGAACCAATATTGGTAACTTTGACTTTATACCCATTTGAAAGAGAAACAAGGTATGGGACATGTAAGGTTTAAACATTAAAAAGTAAATTCCTAGTGGAAGTCATATGGTCAAAAGCCCCAGAGTCTATGATCCACACTATTCCATCCACTTTGGTCAACATGCATGCACCATAAGATACACCAGGGGGAATTAACTCACCAGCAAAATTGACTGATCCCATCAAATTTGAAGCAGATGGAGAAGGAGACAAATGTGACTGTTGAAGTAACATCATCAATTGGGAATACTGATCCTTGGTAAGCCCAGGAATAACATACATCTCTTCAAACTGTGGAACAGTACCATGCTCAGTAGAGATGTCACCAATCCCAGATTCAGCAGGGCTGGTAAGCTCAACATGTGCAGCAGTCTTTCTAAAGTTAGGAGATATAGTAAACTTGAAGTTTGGGGGAAAACCATGGCATTTGTAGCATTTGTCTATAGTATGGCCAGGTTTCTTACAGTATTTGCAGGTGACATTTGGTTTAGATGGGTCAAAATTCACCGTAGAAGAATAACCCTGTTTGGAGATCCCAGCACTAAAAGAGGCAGAGGTAGAAGGAAATTGAGTCCCAACAGATACATTCCTCTGCTTCTCATCAAATAGCAAGATGTTATACATAGTCCCAACTGAAGGAAGAGGCTTCATCATCAGAATGTTACTCCTGGTTTGAACATATGTGTCATTCAAACCCATCAAAAACTGATAGGCCCTCTGTTCCTCATTCTCTGCAGACATAGCCCCACAAGAACACACCCTAGCTCAACCAGCAGATATGGAAGTTATTTCATCCCATAATTGTTTGATTTTATTAAAGTATGAGGCTATGTCGAGGGACCCCTGGGAAATATGTGCTAATTCTTTCTTAAGTTCAAATGCTCTAACCCCATCGGCCTTACCATACCTCACTTCCAACCCGTTACAAATTTCCCTAGCAAACTCTGAGTACTCCACACTACGAAATATTTCCTTAGACAAGGAGTTCACCAACCAGGAGATGACAAGGTTATTGCACCTCTGTCATTGTTTGGCTAGATGGGAGGTAGTGAAGGCTTCTGGGAATTTCCATTTATAAAATCTAGTTTGTTTCTAATGGACAGTGCGATAAGGATATTATGCCTCCAACTACCATACCCAGTTCCATCGAATGAGGTGGAGACCAATGAGGTCCCCAGAACATCTATGGGTGCACATATAGAGGATGACATAGATGAGTATAGTCATCCTCATGGAAAGCAGTGCGAGAAGTTGTAGGAGTTGAAGATGTATCAGAAGCTCCGTTAGTCATGTTATCAGATTCACAATCAACCAGACAGAAAACTTAGGTCATGCAAGCGGAAATATGAAGATGTAATGATAAGTGAAGTTGATGTTACCAATCTCTTTCGCAACCGGAAAGAGCTACGGCCTTCAAACAAAAAACACCTCAATAGCCGCCATAAAACTCTTATACGAGAAAACCCTAATTTCAGTCGAAATCCTTGAAGTCGTCTGAAAGAAAAAATTCACCGCTGTAATGCACTGGAGTAGATGAGATAACACAAATACTGGAGAACTCAGGTGAAGAATCGAACATAGAATCCAACACCAGACCACGAACAACAAATGAAATAAAAAATCAAAGGAAGTACGAAAAATCCGATGAGAGAAGATGAGTGTAGCATCGATTGAATTCATAGCATGAGATTTACACGGATCTCAGCTCTGATACCATGTAAACGTGAAGAAACGAGGTAAACGAAGAAGGAGAGATTCTAGGGTTTACACCATGTTTAGAGAATCAGAAGCTTCGTGACTTTGTCTCTTCTGTGTATTGAGAAAAATGAATCAGAGAGTTGTTACTACAAAGGTGGGCTTCATTATTTATAGTGACCCGAAAAAAATATAAAAAATACAATGGACTACTAACTATTACAAATGGGCTATCTTTAGGGAAAGTTTCATAAGTGGGAAATATTTAAGAAGTAATTATACCAACCTAGCAGGGCTACTTAATAAACAAAGATGGCAGTAAAATAATTATAAAATTAGCAGAAACGTATCCGCATATCTCGCCCACTCAACCCCATTAACTATTTTCCTATTTTATCGATAAATATCCAATAAAAAGGACTAGATCCCCTTGTTGCCTTTGGCACAATACATCACAATGGACACTTGCATATGGCTGTAATATTTGTCTAAGTTTATATGTGTTATTCACTATTGCATCTATTAACTGTATTATGTGTTATGTTATATACATTGTATAAATAGTAATATAATATGTATTTAAGTGTGAATATAAAGATATATATTTTTTTTGTGAATATAAAGATATATAAATTAAAAATATATGATATATAAATTGTATAATCATATTTATAATGTGTATATAAGTGTGAATCAAAGAAATTAAACATACTTGTTATTTAACTTAAAATATCACATCCTTCAATGTAAAAATACACTGTATATATACTAGGAAAAATATATGGTATATAATATGAATTATATGATTTATACAAATATAATTTCTTAAAAATTATTATAAATTATACTAGATATATAGATGGTATATAATATGTCAATTTTGTATTCTATAATTCATCACGTTTAGCAAAACTATAATGAATGAAGACTTGGTAAAAAAGTAAAAGATGAACAATAAAAGGCAGCTACTGAAATGTTCACATGAGAATAGCAGCTATTCAAATTTGTTCCATCCCTATTTCATATGAGAATAGCTCTATTTTCCTTACATTTTTTCTTCTTATTTTCCTTTTTTCTTTGTTTTCCAAAAATATGCCTCTTGCTATAACAATACTATCATAAGCAACTGCGATATTCTGATGATTATACATTGTATAATTATGGTATCATGTGTATCTAAGTGTGAACTAAGATAAATATAAATTAACAATACCAAATCCTATAATTCACAAAAACTACATGGTATATATATAATCTATAATTATGATTTATGCAGCAAATAAGATTTAAAAAACATTAATAATTATACAAGGAATATTTATGGTATATAATATATTCATTATATATTTATGAAATAATTTTGGCATATAGCATATCTAATAAAAAATATTTTATTTTATAAATGATATGTTAATGGTATAAAGTATATGTGTTTGTGCATGTTTGTTTTAGCTAAAACATATTCTTGTATATTTATGGAATAAATAAAAATACATAGCATAATATTCATTATATTTTTATGAACAACGAAAGAGCCGTTATGGTCCAGTTGAAAAAGTTGAAGATGTAAAATGAGAGGGGTGAGAGAGAATGGAGTGGTCTGTACGAAGGGAAGAGAGAGAAAGATTAGGTTTTGAGGGGGATAAATTAATGAGAACAAATTAGTAATCCATCCCTTAATTAGTGATTCCTTAATTAATGAATCATTTAAAACATATAGGCAAATAAACGTATGAGTTTTTTAAAACATGCCATAATTGTAAATCAATTTGCTGTTTTTGAAATAAAGCAAAAGTAATACCATTTATATTATTAACTCTTTAAAAAAGATCTGGCTTCAGCCATTCTAGCTCCGTCCCTGCTTGTGCTATTCTTATACCAAATTAACAACTCACATTATAATTTCAATATAACTTGTACATAGATCAATTATGTTATATATTGGGAGAGAGTTCAAAGTAAGGGTGCGCAGGGGTGTAGGTGTGCTCCAGTTTAGAAACCACTGAAATTCAGATTTGTGACTCTACTTATGCTATCCCATGAGGGGACCAATTCCTACTCTTTTCACACTGTTCATAATAATTAAATAAGTTACTCATAATTTCCATTATTCAAAACCCTTAAATCATTCCCACAGAATTCTTTTTAGCAAAGAGAAATGAAGTTATCGCCTATATAAGGAGTATTCCCTCCCTCTTTACATACATTAATTCTACCTCCTCATTCATTTATGTACTTCAGAAGCCTCCATCATCTCATCTATTCAATTTAAACCTCAAACCTTGATTGTAAGAATTCGTGCCTCACTTCTCTCTCATTGTATATTTCTACATACAGGAATTTCTTAACCTTCCTCCTTATACATATACCTTCGAAACAGTACGAGAACACTAGTCTCTAGCTGCTTGAATATCAGTCTTTTGCATGCCTCTTGTTTCTGTCTCAGTTCTCATTGATTCAAATAATTTCTAACAATCCATTTTCTCGTGAACCCAACCGATCGGGTGTTAGAAAGTGAAAAATAATGGATCATGAAGTGTTTGAAAACGTGAAATATGAGAAAGCCAGAGCAATGGTACGGTTCAATCGGTTTCGGAAAATGATGAAGTTGTTGCAATTTGTTGAAGTGCTCTTGGCCTTCATGTTTATTTCCTGGTCCTGGACATATCTCCCGGCCGCCGTTAAATTCTCCGGCGACTTATTGGTCGAACTCTCAGTTTATATATTCAATCCTCATGTCATTTTTCTCATTGGCAACGCAATTATTGTCTCTGTCTTATTGCTCTGCCGTCAAACAGAAGCCGAGAACCACTCCGTCACTGGCGGTATCCACCGCGACGATGTCCGCTCCTGTGAAGTTCAACTACCGATTGTCACTACCTGTGACGGCTATGTGGTAACTTCATCACCTTCTTCGTCGCCGGGCATTGCGGTGCCTAATTTCGCCGGAGATGAAAGTAAGCAGATTGTTTGCTCAGAAAGCAAGGTGCCGAATAAGGTGCAAAGCGACGCCGCAGAGACGACAATAGATGTAACAACGAAGAATATACAGATACTTCAAAGGACTAAATCGGAGAATTTGAAGCAAGAGATTCCAGTGAATCCTTCAAAAAAGCTCCGGCGTTCCCAGACAGACATGTCGGCGGTAGACACACTTAGCAGCGAAGAATTTAAGCTTACTATTGAAGCGTTCATAAAGAAGAATCAAATCTTTTTTGAGAAACAGAGACTAGCTGAAACAGAGCAGGAAAAATTGATCACATAAGTTTGTGGACAAGGATTTACATTTTGGGCGATTGTAAGATACTCATTCAATTCAAATCCGTAGTATTACGAGTTCGATTTTTAAAACATATTGATAAATTGAGTTTTCCACATGTTAATTATGTTTGAAAAATTACAAGAAATTGCAGTTGAAGGAGCAGTAATTACTAATACTAGAAAGCAAAGATAATCAGTTTAATTATAGATAGCATGTGACTGTACAAGGATTATTTCTGCGGTTCTGCCTATTCCCTGCTTTCTTCTTCTTCTTCTTCTTCTTCTTTCTTCTTCTTTCTTCTTCTTCTCGATTTGGGAAGAAAAGTTTTATTCAGCGGTAACATTTCTTTGCTCTTTTTCCAGCCTTATTTGATTTGGATTTATTATTTTCTTCTATATTAATAGCTTGGATTTTTAGCAAAAGAGATCTAAATTTTAAATTAATAATTACATAGTACTGCTATTTTATTACTCACTCCATTCTAGTTTATGCAAACGTGTTACTATTTGTCAAATATTGTCACAATCCAATTTAGGATCGTGACCGTCGCTTTGGAGCAAGTGCTCTCAAGAAAGCCTTATTGGTGTTTTACAGAAAAACAGACAGAATTTCCCTTGTTTTTGGACTATCCCAAAAATATTTCCTAGCTAAAAATCAACAACCAACCATCCTAATATCAAACCAAACAACAACAACTTATCAATTAACCCAAATAAGTCTCCACCATTACTAATCAACTCACTAACAACCAGAAATACTAATTTATCTCCAAATTCGATAAGAAAGTGCAATACTCATCATAAATCTAATAACGAAAGAATACTCATGACACTAAAATAATGACTATGGAGAGACTCTAAGAGTTCAAAGAAAAGACCATAACAATAAATAAAATCTCCGCTCACGCGAACAAGTGCGAGGCTCACCAAGAACTATCAACCTATGTGCTCTAATTAACGAAATCCTCGCTTTCGTTACATACTGTCTCTGAAAAAAATAGTGGGGAGTGAGTCGCTAGCTCAGTGAGTAATAACACTTAACCACAACCGTTTTTATTAGGGACAAGTGAGAAAACATGCTAGTATATTGAATAGAAAATATCATAAGAATGCCCTTTCAGAACCAATAAATAATTTTCAGTCTCATCATATTTTTCATGTAATATAATTCAATTGACAATTCAGTAATAAGCTTAGTAGACACTATCTAATATCAATATTCATATTTGGGAGGTTTCAATGAACGGATCATGTAATCAGTATAACTGTGGACGTCTTCACAAGAAGTCAAATATAACGGTAGTCCCTACTCGAGGGAAATCGGTAATTTCAAGGTGCACCAGGTCTAACGAACCCGCCGTTAGCTACGAGATCCTTCAAAGTCTACTCTCATTTATACTTGTCTCTGTAATCCGTATATACTCATAGAAAAATATTTTAAAATAATATAGGGCATTTCGATTCTTATCAAATCATGTAATTTTATTTCGATAACAGTAAATTCAAGTAACGGTAAAATATATCTAGTGACAACAAGAATATTTAAAACAACGGTAATCATCTCAAATAATTATTTCGGTATCAAATCGAGTAAAAGACTTGTCCCATATGCAACTCAAAATAATCGGTAACATATTCATATTAAAAATCATGTGTAAATCATGCAAGTTATGAAAACACAAATTGCAGTAAGATTACTACTCACCTCTTGATTCCTACTAGCCAAAGCTCGACTTCTGATCGATCCAAACGCCCAATTTGTGTGAAATCTATAAATCAATATAAGTCTAGTGTTACTACCCATCAACCCCGCAATCTATTCTCTAAATAAATATAATTCTCTTTTTTCTTTCTTTCTATTTTCAAACCTTTCCAACTTCTTTACTAGTATTCTAGTATCTTGACGTCCAACTCAAATAATTGAAAGTACAAATTTGATATTTATTCACCTAATTTATTACTCAAAACTTAATTTTGTTCTCTGTATCTTGTGCGACAAAACAGTCTAATAGATTGTTCAATAGTAATTATAACAACACCTTAAGTTCTTGTTTCTTTCTATCACAGGGAAATACCAAACTAACTCTTAATATTGTAATTTATCTCAAATTTGATAAAGGTCGATATATATATATATATATCCATTTAAGCATAAACTAAACTACTACACTGTTTTTTTTCCTTCCCTTTTTCTTTCTTTTTCTTTACATATGATTATTTTCTTCTCTAAGCGTATTGGTCAAAACCAGAAAAAGATATAAATTTTCCATAATATTTCTCATAGGTATTAAATCTTTAAAAAAAATTTAACCTAATAAGATTGCCTAGACAAAAGAAGCAATTCAACCAAAATTGTAGAAAGAAGTGAACTTTTTAACTAGAGAAAAGATTGCGCTAGAAGGATTATGAACAAGCACCAAGAGTAAAACCTTCTTTTTCTTCTATCTTCTTTGTAAAGTTATTTTTTTTATTAGTATTTCACCCAAATTCCTTTTCTCTATTGTCTGCTGCGTACCCTTTCCCCTTAACCCCTTTTTCTTCTTTTACTTTTTGCCAGATTTTCATCTGGTGGGTTTCGCCCTCCTCCCCCCCCTTTTTTTTACTTTTTTTTAAACCCCTCCCAAATTAGGAGGATCTATAGTTTTTTCACACTTCCCCTCCATGGTGACTCGAACCCAGGACCTAACGGTCGTGGGTGGAGGTGCTTTACCAGCTGAGCAAACCTCACTTGTCAACTGAGCAAGCCTCACTTCGGCCCTTTTGCATCTCATTTCCCTTTTTAAAAAAAACATAATTAGTTTGCTAAATGACCATTGTGTCCTTATTTAAAAGTTATGTGATATTACATCCTCCCCACCTTATAAAAATTCGGTCCCTGAATTTCAAGTAGCTTCTTCAACTGTATGATTTCGCCATAAGACTTTTACAAACTCAATTTCTTTTGACCGTAGCTTTCTTACTTGCCTATTAGCAATAGCCATCGGTTCCTCCTCGTAAGACAACTTCTCATCAAGCGGTATAGTAGGTGCTTCAAGCATCTGAGATGAGTCTGATATACATTTCCTTAGCATTGAGACATGAAACACTGGATGAATAAACGACAACTCAGGAGGAAGTGCCAAACGATAAGCCACAGCTCTCACTCGGTCTAGTATCTCATACGGTCCTATAAACCTGAGGCTCAACTTGCCTCTTTTCCCAAACCGTATCACACCTTTCATAGGGGAGACTCGTAGGAACACTTTGTCCTCAATTGTAAACACTAAATCTCTTCTACTCTTATCAGCATAAGACTTTTGTCTACTTTGAGATGTGAGTAATCGTTGTCTGATCAACTGGACCTTGTCAATAGTTTCTTGTACTAAGTCGGGTCCCAATAAGTTAGTCTCACCAGTTTCAAACCATCCGATAGGAGAATGTCATCTTCTACCATACAATGCTTCGTACGGTGCCATTTGAATACTGGACTGGAAGCTATTGTTGTATGCAAATTCAGCTAAAGGTAGATAAGCGTCCCAACTACCTCCAAACTCAAGAATTCAAGCTCTCAACATATCCTTCAAGATCTGTATAGTACGTTTAGACTGCCCGTCTGTCTGTGGATGAAATGCAGTACTAAGATCTACTCGTGTACCCAATGCTTCTTGAAAAGATTTTCAAAAGTGTGAGGTAAATTGTGATCCTCTATCAGAGATAAATATCTGTGCATACCTCACTCCACCATATGTAGTCTTCGCTGGCAAAAAGTGTGCTGATTTTGTCAGTCGATCTACAATTACCCACACAGAATCATAACCTCTAAGAGTATGGGGTAGGCCAGTCACAAAATCCATGGTAATTCTTTCCCATGTCCACTCTAGAATCTCAATTTGTTGTAGTAGTCCTGCTGGTCGTTGATGCCTTGACCTGCTGACAAGTCAAACAATTAGAAGTTAGTAACATCTTTCTTCATACCTTCCCACCAATAAAATTACTTTAGATCATGATACATTTTTGTGGATTCGGGATGTATAGTGTATCTAGAGTTGTGAGCTTCTATAAGAATAGCATGTCTCAACCCATCTACGTCTGCGACACATAGCCTGTCACCCATTTGAAGAACACCATCACTTTCAACAATCATATCCTTACTTTTACCAGCTAAGGCCTCATCTCTGTACTTGCAAAAACGCTCATCCTCATATTGGGTGGCCTTAATGCGCTCAACTAATGAAGACTTAGCTTGAACACAAGCCAACAATGCCTCTAAATTTTTGACACTAAATCTAACACTTGTACCCTCTAGTCTATGCATATCTTCAACCAAAGGTCTCCTTGCAGGAACTATATGTGCCAAACTTCCTATAGATTTTCTGCTCAATTCGTCAGCCACAACATTGGCTTTTCTAGGATGATACAAAATAGAACAATCATAGTCTTTGAGTAATTCCATCCACTGAAGTTGCCGAAGGTTCAGATCTCTCTGCTGAAAAATGTACTTCAAACTCTTAAGGTTAGTATAAATTTCACAAGTTTCACCGTATGGGTAATGCCTCCAAATATTTAGAGCAAATACCACTGCAGCCATCTCCAAATCATGTGTAGGATAGTTTTGCTCGCGCTTTTCCAATTATCTCGAAGCATAAGCTATAATGTGACTATTTTGCATGAGAACACATCCTAATCCCACTCTCGATGCATCACAGAACACCGTAAATCCTCCAGAACCCGATGGTAAGGCTAATATGGGTACGGTTGTCAGACACGTTTTGAGTTTTTGAAAGCTCTGCTCACATTCTTCTGTCCACTGTAACTTTGAATTTTTATATGTTAGCTTAGTTAGTGGCGCTGCTATTCTGGAGAAATCCGGCACAAAATGCCTGTAATAGCCTGCCAAGACTAAAAAGCTACGAATCTCTGTAGGAGAAGTAGGTATGGGCCATTTCTGCATAACTCAGTACGAATCTCTGTACTGAGTCTAGACAAAATTCACACTTCGAGAACATAGCATAAAGGTGATGTTCTCGTAATGTCTACAACACAGTCCTCAAATGATTCTCAAGTTCTTCCCTGCTACGAGAATATATCAGGATATCATCAATAAATACTATTACAAATCTATCCAAAAATGGCTTAAACACCCTATTCATTAAATCCATGAATGCAGCTGGAGCATTAGTCAATCCAAAAGACGTCACAAGAAACTCATAGTGTCCATATCGAGTTCTAAAAGCAAACTTAGAAATATCTTCATCTTTGATTCTAAGCTGATGATAACCAGACCGGAGGTCAATCTTTGAAAAGTGAGCAGCTCCTTGTAACTGATCAAACATGTCATCTATACGAGGCAAGGGATATTTATTGCGAATTGTTATCTTGTTCAACTTCCTGTAGTCAATGCACATTCTTAGAGATCCGTTTTTCTTCTTTACGAACAATACTGGTGCACCCCATGGTGATACACTAGGTCTAATAAAACCCTTATCTAACAAATCCTGTAACTATTACTTTAGCTCCCTCAACTCTGCTGGTGCCATCCGATATGGGGGTGTCGATATGGGCTATGTGCCAGGTGGCAAATCAATACCAAAATCTATTTCTCGTACTGGAGGCAATCCTGGTAAATCCTTGGGAAATACATCAGAAAATTCTCTCATGACTGGTACATTTTCTATACTAATTGTTTCCTTTCTTGTGTCATTTACAATAGCTAAGAAACCCAATGAGCCTTTCTTCATAAGTCGTTGAGCCTTCATAAAAGATACAACTTTGCAAATCTCTCGAACCTGACTCCCTCTTAGAATAAAATAGGGTTCGTTTGGTATCTCAAATTTAACTATCTTTGCATGAAAATCGACGATAGCATAGCAAGAAGATAAGCAATCCATTCCCATCAGCTTGTCAAAGTCAATCATATCAAGTACAATAAGGTCAGCTAGAGTATCTATATCCTCAACCTGAATCTTACAAGCACGGTACACATATTCAGCTAATAGAGACTCCCCAACAGGAGTAGCAACTAGAAAAGGATCATTCAATAGCTCAGGCTATCTACTAAATCTCAAAGCAAATTACGATGACACATAAGAGTGAGTATATCCCGGATCAATCAACGCAAGTGCATCAAATGAACAGACAGAAAGAATACTTGTAACCACTACATTCGAGGTCGGAGCATCCTGTCTGGTAAATGCAAAAACTCTCGCCTGACCTCTACCAGCATTCCCTTGTCCTTGATTCACAGTAGCACGATCACCAGCACCTCGATCTCTATTTTCTGTACCTGTTGTACCTAAGGTATTATGAGTAGTCTGAATAGGTGCAGCTGACTGAGTAGAAGCCTATTTGGAATTCCTCGGAGGCTGAGGGCAATCCCTCAAGTGATGTCCCAACTGGCCACACAGAAGGCACTCTCCAGTTAGAACACGACACTGGCCCAAATGTGATCTACCACAGGTCTGGCAGACTGGAGTAGTGGCATATATCTGCCCAGAATTGCGATGTCCAGATGATGATGGTCCCCTAGTACCCTGTCTATAATGTGGTCTGTATGTGGACTGTGAAGACAAATGTGTCCCTGTCTGAGAACCCTATTGATGTTGTCCTTGATTTCCTGCTCTGCGCTTTTCACTAAAATCACCATTGAAAGATCCCCCTGTCTTGTCCTTCTTACGTAATTCACTAGCTGCACGCTCATCACATTTTCAATCTTTCTAGCGAGATCGACTGCATTAGTGTAGGACAAAGTCTTTATCTGTGGGGCTACTGCAGTGTATAGACGACCAACCAACCCATCAACAAACCTCCGAACTTGAGCTTTATGGGTAGGCACTAAGTAAGGAGCATATCTCGCCAGATTACAAAACTTCGTGTTGTAGGTTGGCACATCCGTATCTGGAGTCTGAACCAATCTCTCAAAGTCTCTAGCATATTTTGCCTCAGGCTATCGGGAAGAAAATGATCCATAAACAACTTACTGAACTCGTCCCATGTCAGTGGGGCTGCTCCTGCTGGCCTTCCTAGCAATATAGTTCCATACCATGTGTTAGCCATATCCTCTAGTTTGTATGCTACGAGCTTCATGGCCCTCTCACTAGAACATCCTAGAGCACGCAATGCCTTGAGTGTCCCATCCAAGAAACATTGAGGATCTGCTGAATTATCAAAACCTGTGAATTTTGGTGATTTCAATTTCAGGAACTCTTGTAGGGATACTGTCACGCCCCAAAACCGAGGAGCACGACCGGCGCTCAACCGAGTGAACCCGATCGAGTAAGCCTGTTAGATTTTATTCTACTCAAATTCATCCATGAATAGAGATAACACATATTATCATTAATTAGACGAAAATGTGTTCATGTCTACAATACCAATTCATTTCTAATAGTTTCATCATTTTTAAAGTCTCAAATGGACAAGTAACACGTCCACAACATAACATAGTTTGTCTTTCCCCAACACCAATACACAACCCACACTATGTCTACGGAGCCTCTATAGATAAAGAAGAGTACAATGATAATGCCGGCAACAAGGCCCCGGCTATACCTCAAACAGGATACACAAGTACAAAAGATTCATGACTCCGGAATAAAGTGGGGCTCACCAAGTTAGCTAGGAAAAAGGTGCAATGCTATCACTGATTAATATCTCATGCTATGGAACCACCTGCATCCATTGAAAGATGCAGCGCCCCCGGCAAAAGGGACGTTAGTACCGTCGAATAGTACTAGTATGTATAACTAAACACCCTCTCAATAGAATAACAATTAATACAAACACGATTATCATAATATCAATGAAAACCTTAATCAACATCAAACCTCAATTTAGGATCAAGACAGTGTTCAAATTAATTTTCATATCTCACATTGGGAGATCTTTAGTATCGATATACCATTGTCTGCAATACCAGTGTTCACAATACCAATGCCACCATAATTTTAGCACGGAGTCCGATCACGACCCGATCGGCTAGGTTATCTCATTAGAGAATCAACCACAATGACAGTGTTCAAGTTAATCTCCATATCTCACGGAGTCCGATCACGACTCGATCAGCTAGGCTATCTCATTAGGGACATCAACCACAATTACTCTCAATATCAATACCATCATTTTTAACACGGAGTCCGATCACGACCCGATCGGCTAGGCCATCCATTAGGGACATCAACCACAATTACTCTAATTACCAATTTCCAGCATAATCACTACAATGTCTGCGGCATGGTGTCCGATCACGACCCGATCGACTAGGCCGTCTTATTTGAGACATCAACCTTTTTATATCAATCATCACATTTCTTATTACTTTCACATCTTTTCATTTAATTGGAACTAATGGAAATAATTATAAGATCATTCTTGGCACGTTGGCCATATTCAGTATTTCATGCTCGCCTTATCAATTTCAAATATCATTATCATCATCAACAACAAATACAATGCAAATCAAGGTGTGTAATACACATGTGAGCAATTTAGAGTCTAAGACACATAGAGATATTTCATAAACTTTGGCATAATAGCCTTCATTTGAACTTGAATTAAAGTCAAAATATTATTAATGCACAACCCATATTTTAACACATCCTCAATTGGTAACATAACATGAATAAAGCATTTGGGATGCTTGTTGAACATATATCTTTCAACCCAATCTTACTCGGAATAGCCAGTTTCATAATGAATCATTCGGGACTTTCATAATTTACATGAATATCATGGGATTCAATTCTAAGAGAAGAGTTTAGCCAACATAGCTCAATTGAGCTTCCTTAAACTGTAAAATATTCCGAAAATTCTTAGCAACTTCAATCTCTAGGATGAACACCTAGTGAGCTTCCCTTCTTAATCTTCCAAAACTTGAGCAAGAATTGAAGAAAAATTACTGAAGAGCACCTTCTCACTCTAGGGCACTCTCTCTCACTCTAAAATATCATATTATGCCTGAAAAATGGCCCAAAGAGTGTATTTAACGAAATAGGGTCAGGTTTTAAAAATCCAAAAATGGAGCTTTGGAACAAGGTATACGATCGCATAACCGATATGCGGACCGCATATCGGTCACATAATTGGTTACAAAATAGCCAAAAGAACTGTCTGTGTATGCGGTCACTATGCGGTCCGCATAACTGTTATGCGGTCGCATAATGCACCGCATAACAGTTATGCGGTCGCATAATCAACCGCATAGCTGCTTCCAGAATAGCCCTCATCTGCTCACTTCTGTGGCCATTATGCGGCCCGCAGAGTGATTATGCGGTCTCATAATAGACCGCATAAATGCATATTTTCGGCAAAAAAATTTCTTTACTTTCCCGTGCATTGTTCAACCCAAAAATTTCTATAATCCTCAAACACGTAAGCCTAGTCCGACACCATAAAACATTATTTTCTTTGCAAATTTTACCAGGCCTTACACTTAAGTACTTTGAAATTTTTCGGGGTGTTACAGATACCCCCGCTTAGGATCATTCATCCTCGAATGAGGATACAAATCTGTCATTAGCATCTTATGTAACTCAGTTTGTTTCATACCACTTTTGGGCAGCCCCAAATTTGACTAACTCCCAAAATCTCCAAATATTTCGCTAGAGTTTCCCTTGTAACTATGCCTATCCACTTGTTAGAGGGCCCCAGAAACACATCCTAACAGCACATACATAATCCAACGACGTAACATAATACAAAATAACACCAACTGTGGTCTCACAAGTAATATATTTCCAGAAAGGAACACCCTTAACGCCAATTGTACAAATGATACAAAATTCATAGAAAGCAACTCTTAGAATATTTCTCATAGATCATAACTTTATAAATACATGGCTATTCAAACAAATAAGGTTACTTTTTCTTCATTTCTTCCTCGGCTTCCCAAGTAGCCTCTTCAACCTGTTGGTTTCGCCACAACACTTTCACGGAGGCAATTTCTTTATTTCTCAATTTTCGGACTTGCCGATCAATAATAGAAACCGGAATCTCTTCATAAGTCAATTTCTCTTTTACCTCAATGGTCTCAACCGAAACAATGAGTGTCGGATCTCCAACTACTTTCTTTAACATAGACACATGAAACACCAGGTGTACTAATGACATCTCAGGTGGTAGCTCAAGCTTGTACGCCACCTCACTGATCCTCTGAATGATTTTGTACGGTCCGACATACCTCAGACTCAATTTCCATTTCTTATCAAATCGCATTACACCGTTCATGGGGGAAATTTTCAAGAATATCCAATCATCTTCTTTGAACTCCAAATCCCTACGACGAACATCCGAATAGGATTTCTGACGACTCTAAGTTGTCTTCAACCGCTCCTTAATGATTTTAACTTTTTCCATAGCCTGATGCACAAGGTCTGGCTCTATCAAATCTGCTTCCCTAATTTCGAACCACCCAATGGGAGATCTACATCTCCTACCATATAAAGCCTCGAACGGTGCTATTTGAATGCTAGCATGATAGCTATTGTTGTAGGCAAATTCTATGAGTGGTAAATGATCATCCCAGTTGCCTTTGAAGTCTAAAACACAAGCACGCAACATATCCTCAAGCGTCTGAATAGTCCGCTCTGCCTGCCCCTCAGTCTGTGGGTGAAAGGCTGTACTAAGATTCACTTGAGTACCCAAACCTTGCTGAAATTTCTTCCAAACATTTGCAGTGAATTGTGCTCCCCGATCAGAAATGATGGAAACTGGGGTGTCATGCAACCGGACTATTTCTTTGATATACAGCTGAGCATACTGCTCCGCTGTGTCGGTAGACTTAACCGGCAAAAAGTGTGCTGATTTCGTGAGTCAATCCACAATCACTCAAATCAAGTCAAACTTATGAGGAGTACGAGGCAATCCTACTACAAAGTCCATATTAATCATTTCCCACTTCCACATTGGATTTTCTATATTCTGTGCCAACCCACCGGGCTTCTGGTGTTCGGCCTTCACCTACTGATAATTTGGACATCCCGCCACAAATTTCGCTACATTTCTCTTCATATCGTTCCACTAATAGACCTCCTTAAGATCATGATACAATTTCGTAGAACCCAGGTGCACAGAATACTTAGAAGTGTGAGCCTCGGTCATGATTCTTTCCCAAAGACCATCCATATTTGGAACACATAGTCGCCCTTGGTACCTTAGTGTACCATCATCCATGCCACGAGAAAAGGCCATGGTCTTATGTTTATGAATCCCCTCTTTCAATTGTACCAGCAATGGGTCGTTGTATTGTTTTTTTCTTTGACTTCCACTACAAGTGATGATTCAGCCCTATTTTGCACAATTACCCCTCCTTCACTAGAGTCCGTAAGACGAACTCCCAAACTAGCCAATCGGTGAACTTCTTTGGCCAATGGCCTTTGGTATGCCTCCAAGTGTGCTAAGCTACCCATAGATTTCCGGGTAAGAGCATCTGCCACAACATTGGCTTCCCTGGATGATATATAATATTGATATCGTAATCATTACGTAACTCATGACATCTTCTTTACCTTAGATTCAATTTCTTCTACTTACAAATATATTGAAGGATCTTTTGGTCCGTGAATATGTCCACCTGGACCCTAAACAATTAATGATGCCAAACCTTTAATATATAAATCACAGCCGCCAGTCCTAAGTCATGTGTTGGATTATTTTTCTCATGATTTTTGAGTTGCCTAGAGGTATAAATGATCATCTTGCCATATGTCATCATTAGTGAAACATCTATATCAGATTTCTCTTTCGTATGACCTCCTAGAAATTGAGTTCTACAAAAATTTCCTTGATACAGTTACGATCTTATTAGTACTTGCAACTTATTTTTCCAAATTATTTTCAACAAAAGATATTACTAGGCCAGTTTTCTTATGGGACCATCAGTTTCAAATGAATAACATCTACTAGCTTAAAGTCGAAATATTATTAATGCACAACCCATATTTTAACACATCCTCAATTGGTAACATAACATGAATAAAGCATTTGTGATGCTTGTTGAACATATATCTTTCAACCTAATCTTACTCGGAATAGCCAGTTTCATAATGAATCACTCGGGACTTACATAATTTACATGAATATCATGGGATTCAATTCTAAGAGAAGAGTTTAGCCAACATACCTCAATTGAGCTCCCTTAAACTCTAAAATATTCCTGAAATTCTCAGCAACTTCAATCTCTAGGATGAAGACCTAGTGAGCTTCCCTTCTTAATCTTCCAAAACTTGAGCAAGAATTGAAGAAAAATTTCTGAAGAATACCTCCTCACTCTAGGGCACTCTCTCTCACTCTAAAATATCAGATTATGCCTGAAAAATAGCCCAAAGAGTGTATTTAACGAAATAGGGTCGGATTTTAAAAATCCAAAAATAGAGTTCCGGAACAAGGTATGCGATTGCATAACCGATATGCGGACCGAATATCGGTCGCATAATTGGTTACAAAATAGCTAAAAGAACTGTCTGTGTATGCGGTCCGCATAACTGTCATCATGTTTTTCATGTAATATAATTCAATTGAAAATTCAGTAATAAGCTTGGTACACACTATATAATATCAATATTCATATTTGGTGGGGTTCAATAAACGGATCATGTAATCAGTATAACTGTGGACTTCTTCGCAAGAAGTCAAATATAACGGTAGTCCCTACTCGAGAGAAATAGGTAACGGCATGCTAGATCTACCTTCCCACTAGCGAGGGTTGTAATGGTAATCGGTAATTACAAGGTGCACTAGGTCTAACGAACCCGCCGTTAGCTACGAGATCCTTCAATGTCTACTCCCATTTATACTTGTCTCTGTAATCCGTATATACTCATAGGAAAATATTTTAAAACAATATAGGGCATTTCGGTTCTTATCAAATCATGTAATTTTATTTCGATAACAGTAAATTCAAGTAACGGTAAAACATATTTAGTGACAACAAGAATATTTAAAACAACGGTAATCATCTCAAATAATTATTTCGATATCAAATCGAGTAAAAGACTTGTCCCACATGCAACTCAAAATAATCGGTAACATATTCATATTAAAAATCATGTGTAAATCATGCAAGTTATGAAAATACAAATTGCGGTAAGATTACTATTCACCTCTTGATGCCTACTAGCAAAAGCTCGACTTCTTATCGATCCAAACGCCCAATTTGTGTGAAATCTATAAATCAATATAAGTCTAGTGTTACTACCTATCAACTGCGTAATCTATTCTCTAAATAAATATAATTCTCTTTTTTCTTTCTTTCTATTTTCAAACCTTTCTAACTTCTTTACTAGTATTCTGGAATCTTGACGTCCTACTCAAACAATTGAAAGTGTAAATTTGATATTTATTCACCTAATTTATTACTCAAAACTTAATTTTGTTTCCTGTATCTTGTGCGACAAAACAATCTAATAGTTTGTTCAATAGTAATTATAAGAACACCTTAAGTTCTTGTTTCTTTCCATCACAGGGAAATACCAAACTAACTCCTAATATTGTAATTTATCTCAAATTCTATAAACACCAATATATATATATAATTTAAGCATAAACCAAACTACTACACTATTTTTTTTCCTTCCCTTTTTCTTTCTTTTTCTTTACATATGATTCTTTTCTACTCTAAGCGAATTGGTCAAAACCAGAAAAAGATATAAATTTTCCATAATATTTTTCATAGGTATTAAATCTTTAAAAAATATATAACCTAATAAGATTGCCTAGACAAAGAAGCAATTCAATCAAAATTGTAGAAAGAAGTGAACCTTTTAACTAGAGAAGAGGTTGCGCTAGAAGGTTTATGAACAAGCACCAAGAGTAAAACCTTCTTTTTCTTCTATCTTCTTTGTAAAGTTATTTTTTTTAATTAGGATTTCACCCAAATCCCTTTTCTCTGTCGTCTGCTGCGTACCCTTTCCCCTTAACCCCTTTTTCTTCTTTTACTTTTTGCCAGATTTTCATCTGGTGGGATTCTGCCCTTTTGCATCTCACTTCCCCCCTTTTTTTAAACATAATTAGTTTGCTAAATGACCATCGTGTCCTTGTTTTAAAGTTATGGGATATTATAAATTAATACTGATATTTTTAAATATTTTAAATTATTAAATATATAGTCCATTCATTCCAATTTATGTGGCAATGTTTGCTCGACACAGAGTTTAAAAAAGAAAAAAAGATTTTTGAAACTTGTGGCATAAAATAAGCCACAAATATTTCTGTACCTATAAATTGTCTCGTTAAGGGTAAAGTAGGAAATTTTAAAATTAAATTTTTTATTAAAGAAGAAAGTGTTGCATTCTTTCTGGTACAGACTTAAAAGGAAAGTATGACACATAAATTGTAACAAAAGAGTAGTACTTTTTGGATAATTTTCAAATATATAAATTTTCTTTTAAAAAATTATGCCCAAGTTCATACAAAAAAATAGGTGTTTTAATCCTCATATTTGGTTAACCTAAATTCATTTGAAGGCTAGTCAATTGAATTTATATTTAGAACATAAACAACTGAATTAAACCAATATTATCTAATCTTTTCGTTGAAATAAATGTGATTGAAGTAGAGCAGACAAAATAATTAAGTAAATAATCGTGCTGAAATAGCAGTAAAGAGAAAGTATAGTGACTCTGTAACGACTTGACCAGTTGTTTTGAGTACTAGCTTTGCTTTCTGTGTTCTAAGACTTTTCATAGCTCTATTTGATAATTTATGACTTGCGTGTGTGGTCCGGGACGATATTCAAAAAAAATTAAATGTGAATTTTTAAAGAAAATGTAATGTTTTACTTTAAAAAGGACTTGAGTTGACCATGGTCAATATTTTTGGCAAAAATCTTGGATCGGTATTTTGACGACTCCAGTAAGTTCGTACGATGATTTTGGATTTGTACGTATGTTTGGTTGGGGTCCCGGGTAACCCGAGCGCATTTCGGCGCATTATTTAAAAAGTTGGAAAAATGAGTTTTTAACTTGAAATTCTTGAGTTTTGATGAGAGATTCTTGATATTTGATGTTATTTTGATGATTTGAGATAGCGAACGGATTTGTATGATGTTATTACACTTGTGTGAATGTTCTAATTGGAGCCCGAGGGGCTCAAGTGAGTTTCGGATGGGTTGCACAAGGTTTTGATAGCTGAAGGCATTTTCTGGTGTGGGTGAATTGTAGGTCTCACAATTGTGAGAACCTATTCGCAAATGCGATCCTCGCATTTGCGATATTGGGCATGGCTGGGGACTTCGCAATTGCGAAGTTACTTACCGCATTTGCGAGCTGGAGGGCATTGCATTTGTGACTCAGGCTGGGGCTTTATCACAAACGACTATTTTGTGGCAATTGTGATAACAGAGTAGCTGGGACACCAATCGCATTTGCGATCAATGGTTCGCTTTTGCGATGGTCGCAATTGCGAACAAGAACTCTCAATTGCGACATCTGCAGCTGGGTAAAAAGTGGCGATTTCGCGACTTAGCTCATTTTACACTATTTTTTTAACCCTAATCTCCATAGAGGCAATTTATAAAGAGGATTTTCTTCCTAAATTCATTGGTAAACATCTTTAACTAGTTTTCAATCAATTTCAACTACTTTTTCATGAATTTTAATATCAAATCTATGAATTTCAAAGTAGAAATTGGCGGTTTTGGGTAGAATTTAGGAATTTTATAAAATTGATATTTAGACCTCAAATTAAGGTCGGATTACAAAATAATTACAGATCCGAGCTCGAGGGTGAATGGGTAATCGGAATTTGGTCCGATTTTTGAATTTCGACCACATGGGCCCGAGTTAACTTTTTGTTGACCTTTTCAATTATGATCAAAATCGAATATTTTTCTTTCGTGGATAGTTTTTAAAGATTGTTTTGAATGAAATTTTGCTAGATTCGATTGGTTTGGAGGCTTCTAAAGGAAAAGCCAAGGTTGATTGTTGATTGTGTTCTGGAATGAGGGATTTTCCCCCTCAACAATCGACCTCGACTTTGTTGGAATCTCAAAAACGTGTCTTCCCTAACTTTGTTGAGGAGATTTTTCCTACTAAATGAGATTGTTTGATACATGTGGGGGTGATGTATAAACGAGGTGATGAGTGTGTATGCATGCCGGGGTTTTCATGCTCGGGATGGAGAATTATATGCTTCTTATCTTATGTTTCATTTAATTCGATTACTAATAAACCTAATTAACTGTGTTAAGAATCATGCTAGAATATATGACATCTTAAAAAATATTTAATGTGTAGTTTTTGAGATTCGTTTGCATACTTAACTTGATCGTAGTATCACGAACCTATATCTATTCCTGTTATTGCAATGTTACTTGAGCTTCTTTATCCATACTAGGAGATGATGATTGGAGCCTTAGGGATATATTTGGGACGGGTATTTCTGTGCAATTGATATGATGTTGGCATGATGGGTATTACCGTGCGCTGTGAAATAAGATAGGCCGGTTTGTTGTTACTGTGTGAGAAGAATGGGAGTTGGATTCTTGTTATGATTACTCATTAGGTAAGCACTTAAATGCTCTCTACCTTGGTTTCTATTAATGCCTGATGTTTAATATGTTACTTTCCGGTTTGTGTTCCTTATGTAGGTACCTTTGTGTTTCCCATTTGGCATGTTACTATTATAGGTATACTTTTACCTTGTCTGTTACTGTTACTCCTACGCTTTTACTTGTTTAGTTCTGCTGTATGTCCTCTTCGAGTTCATGCTTTTGCTTGTTATTAGTTCGTACATGTTACATGCCTCCATTTGTTATGTAATTTGCTTAATAGATGTTTTGACCTGTTACATGCTTTCACTTACTACTTGCATTCACTTGCTATATACCTTTAATTGTTTCATGCCTCTACTTGTTAGATGATTTCACTTATTACACACCTCTACTTGATACATGTTTTTACCTGATCCTTCCTCGTTTCATGTACTACACTTTGTTTTTTAGCCGAGTTGGGTGACTTTTAGATTGGTTGTGTGTTATGCATTATGGAAGCTTGTCTTTATATGTGGGAGACTAGCTCTGGGATGTTGTGTTGCTTATCTTACTTGGTTTGAGTTTGGATTTCCTAGTTGAATTTCGTGTGTTAGATTTCTTGGTGTTATGTTGTGAATTTTCCTGCTTGGTTATTGTTGAATAGTTTTATATAAATCTATATTGATATTGGGATCGGGTTGCATGCTGCAACGATATATATTTTGATATTGGGATCGGGTGCAAGCCGCAACAGTATTTATATTGATATTGGAATCGGGTTGCATGCCGCAGCGGTATTGATATAAGATATATGATCGGGTTGCACGCCGCAACAATATTGATATTTTATATGGGATCGGGTTGTACGTCGCAACGAAGAAGATGTATTATGGTTATTCTTGTCTGTTGCTTTTTGTGATCGTATTGTGTTGTGAGACTGAGAAGTAATGATATTCTGGGGGGCCTCTATCATTTGCATTCTTGTTCCATTTATTACGTGGTTATTCGTGTCTCTTTCTCGTGTTGCTCTTTCTGCTTATCATCTGCACATGTAAAATAATGAATGAGTATCTTTTAAATTAAAACCTCATCACTACTTCACCGAGATTAGTCAAGATACTTACTGAGTACATGGGGTCAGTTGTACTCATACTATACTTCTTCATCTTGCCTGTAGATCTTGGAGTTGCGTAACTGTGGAAGACGAAGCCTTGCATTGAAGACGTACCAGCGTTCTAGATTCAAGCTACCTCTTGTTCATGGTAGTTTAGGATATAAGTTCTGTTTATGTAAAATTGAAACAGATATTGTATTCATTCTTCATATCGGTTTGGTAAATCTAAATCATAGTGGCTCATGACTTGTACTACCAGTTTTTGGGAAATTGTATAGAATTTAGCTCTTTTCATTCTTGTCGTTATTGATTTTTTTTTTCATTTGAGTTACATCATTCTATGTTTGGCTTACCTAGCATTGGGATTAGGTGTCATCACGACTAGGTGGATTTTTGGTTATGACGGACTCTTATTAAGTGATCTTTGATGGATACAATATGATGAACAGTAGAGAGAAGATCTATAACAACTTCTATAGAGTGAATCTGACAGAATTCACGTGGGATATAATTATGGTGGAGAGGGGGTATTTAAAGGAAAATCTAATTGTAATTGTTCCTAATATCTCTCCCATACGTTGCATTCATTATCTGTAGTAAGTGAAAATCCCATCCGTTACGCTAAGCTAAAGCATACTGGTATGCGTCATTAGTGGAGAATCCTGAATATCCCGGAGTCCGTTGATCTGCGAGCAATATTTATCCGGACGTTTGTGACCATCTGGATTCGAAATGACATTGACTATATAAATAAAACAATCCCGGGACCGACTATGTTGTCTTCAATCTTCGATCTAGTTGACTCCGAAAGACTTAGAGTTGACTAGGAAAAGCTTTTCATGCGTTGATATAATGACCCAACTGGTCGTTTTGAGATCTAGCATGTCGTTCGGTGATTTGAGACCTTAAGAAGCTTCACATCATGTATTATGACTTGCGCGTTTAGTCGATTTTGATTTTTGGAAAGTCCGGAGTTGATTTGAAAGAACAATTCTCAATTCGGAAGCCTTAAGTTGGAAGAGTTGACCAAGATTTGACTTTTGAGTAAACGATATCGTAATCGGGATTTGAAGGTGCCTATAGGTTCGTAAGGTGATTTTGGACTTGGGCGTATGTTCGGGTTGAGTACCTAATGGTCCGGAAGCGTTTTAGCACTTAATATCAGAAGTTTGTATTTTGAAGGTTTTGAAATTTGCTAAGTTTGACTTGGAGTGGATTTTGGTGTTATCGGACTCCGAGTGGTATTTCGGGACCTTGATAGGTTTGTTTTATTGATTGAAACTTGTGTGTAAAGTTTGGTCATGATCTGAAATGTCTAAAAGCGATTCGGTTGCGTACGTCGAAGTTTGAAAGTTAAGAGAAGGTTTTAATCGTCGATTCTAGGTTTTGATGTTATTCGTGGCATCTCAAGACTTTGGACAAGTTTAGATAAGGTATTGGAACTATCTTGTAAGACTTGATGGACCCCAAGGGCCTCGGGTGTGTTTCGAAATGGTTTCAGACCAAGTTTGGGTGTTTTGTTGCTGCTGGTGCTAGTTTTTGGTGTTGTCCTTTGCAAATGCGGTGGGGAGCACACATTCACGAAGAAGGATTTTTGGCTACTGGGCATTTGTGCTACGCGAACGCGACGTAGGAGTCGCAAACACGGAGAAGGAACTGGGGCCAGGAGACTTTTACCCTACGCGAACATGACTAGGGAGCGCGAACGCGAAGAATAGTGGGCTGGCATATTTGCTCTTCGCGAATGTGGAAGGTCGTCTGCAAACGCAAATGAGGGGATTTATGCTGGGGGAATTTGGTCATTGCGAACACGATGGTTTGCTCGTGAACGCGATGCTTTAGAGCAGGTAGGGCTACGCGAATGCGGCAGTTGCCTGTGAACGCGATGAAGGGCATGGCAGAGGCTTATAACAATGAGCTTGGGGTGAGCTCATTTTTTTAAATTTCTCTCTTTTAAGTCGATTTGGGGTGATTTTGAAGAGCCATTTTCATCATCTATCATGAGGTAGGTGATTCCCACTTGTTGTAAGTTAAATACATTGATTATATGTATGGATTTTTAACATGGAATTTGGTAGAAATTTTGGAATTTGGAAGAAAACCTAGAAATTATATTTATGATTTTAACCACGAAATTGGACATGAAATTGAGAATAAATTATATATATATTTGAGTTCGTGGTGCTATGGATAATACTTATTTTCGAAAATTTTTGAAATCCGTGCGCATGAACCTGGGGGTTGACTTTTTTGACTTTTTTTGTGGAGTTGGGAATTGTTTTTAAATGTTAAATTATGAGTCTTTGAGTATATTTCAATTGGATTTCAGGTTCTTTAATTAGTTTCGGATCATTTGGCATTGATATGAGGTGCTGGAGAGGCGTTGGATCCATTTAGATTTCGGAGCGAGGTAAGTCTCATATCTAAACTTGTTTAGTGCTACATGTTGTGGGAGCTACGTTTGATGTGACGAGTATCCGTGTGTATGCTAGAATTTCTGATTAGGTCCGGATAGACTTAGAGTCACGCCATGCTTTAATTGTGTTATTTGAGTTATTCTTGCAAGTTTACCTGCCTTAATGATCATATTTAGCAGAGACTAAACTTGTATAGAGTATCGAACCTTGCTATGTTAAATACTTGACGAGCTACATCGTTAGTCATGGAACTTATACTTTCTTTACGGATTAATCTCATGTTGTATGAAATTGTCCGAAAGCCTCTTAAATTTCATAACTCACACACATGTTTTTTAGATTCGTTTGCATACTTAACTTGATTGTAGTATCACAAACCTATATCTATACCTGTTATTGCAATGTTACTTGAGCTTCTTTATCAGTACTAGGAGATGATGATTGGAGCCTTAGGGATATATTTGGGACGGGTTTTTCTGTGCAATTGATATGATGTTGGCACGATGGGTATTACCGTGCGGTGTGAAATAAGATAGGCCGGTTTATTGTTAGTGTGTGAGAATAATAGGAGTTGGATTCTTGTTATGATTACTCATTAGTTAAGCACTTAAATGCCCTCTACCTTGGTTACCATTAATGCTTGATGTTTAATATGTTACTTTCCGATTTGTGTTCCTTATGAAGGTACCTTTATGTTTCCCATTTGGCATGTTACTGTTATAGATATACTTTTACCTTGTCAGTTACTGCTACTCCTACGCTTTTACTTGATTTAGTTCTGCTGTATGTCCTCTTCGAGTTCATGCTTTTACTTGTTGTTAGTCCGTATATGTTACATGCCTCCATTTGTTATGTGATTTGCTTAATAGATGTTTTGACCTGTTACATGCCTTCACTTACTACTTGCATTCACTTTCTATATGCCTTTACTTTTTTCATGCCTCTACTTGTTAGATGATTTTACTTATTACACACCTCTACTTGATACATGTTTTTTACCTGATCCTTCCTCGTTTCATGTACTACACTTTGTTGCTTAGCCGGCTTTGGTGACTTTTAGATTGGTTGTGTGTTATGCTTTATGGAAGCTTGTCTTTATATTTGGGAGACTAGCTCTGGGATTTTGTGTTGCTCATCTTACTTGGTTTGAGTTTGGATTTCCTAGTTAAATTTCGCGTGTTAGCTTTCTTGGTGTTATGTTGTGAATTTCCCCTGCTTGGTTATTGTTGAATAGTTTCATATGAATCTATATTGATATTGGGATCGGGTTGCATGCTGCAACAGTATATATATTGATATTGGGATCGGGTGCAAGCAGCAATAGTATTTATATTGATATTGGAATCGGGTTGCATGCCGCAACAGTATAGATATGAGATATATGATCGGGTTGCATGCCGCAACATTATTGATATTTTATATGGGATCGGGTTGTACGTCGCAATGAAGAAGATGTATTATGGCTATTCTTGTTTGTTGATTTTTGTGATCGTATTGTGTTGTGAGACTGAGAAGTAATGATATTCTGGCGGGCCTTTGTCATTTGCATTCTTGTTTCATTTATTACGTGGTTATTCGTGTCTCTTTCTCCTATTGCTCTTTCTACTTATCATCTGCACATGTAAAATAATGAATGAGTATCTTTTAAATTAAAACCTCATCACTACTTCACCGAGATTAGTCAAGATACTTACTGAGTACATGGGGTCGGTTGTACTCATACTACACTTCTACATCTTGCGTGCAGATCTTGGAGCTGCGTAGCTGTGGAAGACGAAGCCTTGCATTGAAGACATACCCGCGTTCTAGATTCAAGCTACCTCTTGTTCATGGTAGTTTAGGATATAAGTTTTGTTTATGTAAAATTGAAACAGATATTGTATTCATTCCTCATATCGGTTTGGTAAATCTAAATCATAGTGGCTCATGACTTGTACTACCAGTTTTTGGGAAATTGTATAGAATTTAGCTGTTTTCATTCTTGTCGTTATTGATTTTTTTTTTCATTTGAGTTACATCATTCTATGTTTGGCTTACCTAGCATTGGGATAAGGTGTCATTACGACTAGGTGGATTTTTGGTTGTGACAGACTCTTATTGAGTGATCTTTGATGGATACAATATAATGAACAGTAAGGAAAAGATCTATAACAACTTCTGTAGAGTGAATCCGATAGAATTCACGTGGGATATAATTATGGGGGAGAGGGGGTATTTACAGGAAAATCTAATTATAATTGTTCCTAATATCTCTCCCATACGTTGCATTCATTATCTGTAGTAAGTGCATATCCCATCCGTTATGCTTAGCTAAAGCATTTTGGTATGCGTCATTAGGGGTGAATCCTGAATATCCGGAGTTTGTTGATCTGCGAGCAATATTTATCCGGACGTTTGTGACTATCTGGATTCGAAATGACATTGACTATAGAAATAAAACAATCCTGGGAAAGACTATGTTGTCTTCAATCTTCGATCTAGTTGACTCCAAAAGACTTAGAGTTGACTAGGAAAAGCTTTTCATGTGTTGATATAATGACCCGACTGGTCATTTTGAGATCTATCATGTCGTTCGGTGGTTTGAGACCTTAAGAAACTTCACATCATGTATTATGACTTGCACGTTTAGTCGATTTTGATCTTTGGGAAGTCCGAAGTTGATTTGAAAGAACAATTCTCAATTCGTAAGCCTTTAAGTTCGAAGAGTTGACCAAGATTTGACTTTTGAGTAAACGAACTCGGAATTGTAATTTGAAGGTGCCTATAGGTTCGTAAGGTGATTTCGACTTGGGCGTATGTTCGGGTTGAGTATCGAATGGACCGGGAGCGTTTTATCACTTAATATCAGAATTTTGTATTTTGAAGGTTTTGAAATTTGCTAAGTTTGACTTGGAGTGAATTTTGGTGTTATCGGACTCCGAGTGGTGGTTCGGGACCTTGATAGGTTTATTTTATTGATTGAAACTTGTCTGTAAAGTTTGGTCATGATCTGAAATTTCTAAAAGCGATTCGGTTGCGTACGATGAAGTTTGAAAGTTAAGAGAAGGTTTTAATCATCGATTCGAGGTTTTGATGTTATTCGTGGCATCTCAAGACTTTGGAGAAGTTTAGATAAGGTATTAGAACTATCTTGTATGACTTGATGGGCCCCAGGGGCCTCGGATGTGTTTCGAGATGGTTTCGGACCAAGTTTGGGTGTTTTGTTGCTGCTGGTGCTAGTTTTTGGTGTTGTCCTTTGCAAACGCGGTGGGGAGCACGCATTCGCGAAGAAGGATATTTGGCTGCTGGGCATTTGTGCTACGCGAACGCGATGTAGGAGTCGTGAACACGGAGAAGGAACTAGGTCCAGGGGACTTTTACCCTACGCGAACATGACTAGGGAGCGCGAACGCGAAGAATAGTGGGCTGGCATATTTGCTCTTCGCGAATGTGGAAGGTCGACCGCAAACGCGAAGGAGAGGATTTATGCTGGGGGAATTTGGTCATCGTGAACACGATGGTTTGCTCGTGAACACAATGCTTTGGAGCAGGTAGGGCTACGCGAATGCGGCCTGTTGCCTGCGAACGCGATGAAGGGCATGGCAGAGGCTTATAACAGTGAGCTTGGGGTGAGCTCATTTTTTAAAATTTCTCTCTTTTAATACGATTTGGGGTAATTTTGAAGAGCCATTTTCATCATCTATCATGAGGTAGGTGATTCCCACTTGTTGTAAGTTAAATACATTGATTATATGTATGGATTTTTAACATGGAATTTGGTAGAAATTTTGGAATTTGGAAGAAAACCTAGAAATTATATTTATGATTTTAACCACGAAATTGGACATGAAATTGAGAATAAATTATATATATATTTGAGTTCGTGGTGCTATGGATAATACTTATTTTCGAAAATTTTTGAAATCCGTGCGCATGAACCTTATCTTCGAAAATTTTCGAAATCCGTGCGCATGAACCTGGGGGTTGACTTTTTTGACTTTTTTTTGTGGAGTTGGGAATTGTTTTTAAATGTTAAATTATGAGTCTTTGAGTATATTTCAATTGGTTTTCAGGTTCTTTAATTAGTTTCAGATCATTTGGCATTGATATGAGGTGCTGGAGAGGCGTTGGATCCATTTAGATTTCGGAGCGAGGTAAGTCTCATATCTAACCTTGTGCTGGAGAATTTACCATGTAGGTGTTATATTAGTTTTGTGCTACATGTTGTGGGAGCTACGTATGATGTGACGAGTATCCGTGTGTATGCTAGAATTTTTGATTAGGTCCGGATAGACTTAGAGTCATGCCATGTTTTAATTGTGTTATTTGAGTTATTCTTGCATGTTTACCTGCCTTAATGATCATATTTATCAGAGACTGGACTTGTATAGAGTATCGAACCTTGCTATGTTAAATACTTGACGAGCTATATTGTTAGTCGTGGAACTTATACTTTCTTTACGGATTAATCTCATGATGTATGAAATTGTCCGAAAGCCTCTTAAATTTCATAACTCACACATATATTTGTGAGTGAGGCCAGTGACCCATCAAAGTCTTCACTATTCCTATGGGATCGGGTTCGATGCCTCAGCAGTATCATTATGGGATCGGGCCATTCGCCTCGTCAGTATTATGAGATACATTTGGATCGGGCCATACGACCTCACAAGTGTATACGATTATTATGGGAGCAGGTCGTGCGAAACTACAGGATATCATGCCATGACTCTCATAGGATCGGGCCGTTCTCTTCGGTAGAGTCGTGCGAAATAGTTGATAAGGAGTCAGTGTACTTATGAGTCTTCCTGATTTGAGATGTGACATTTTATTTGGTGTGGACCATTATGTATTCCATTTGAGGAAGTATCCAGTATTTGAGGACTTCGTATTTACCCTTCAGTTGAGGATCGTATTATTTGCCTATATCTGCTTTCACTTTTTTACTTGTCGTGCTTCATACCTGTCTATTTTTACTGTATTTGATTTATTGGACCATTAGTAAGTGTCGATATCGACCCCTCGTCACTACTTCTTTGGGGTTAGGCTAGACACTTACTGGGTATGCATTGATTTACGTACTCATACTACACTTCTGCACTAACTCTGTAGGTAATGAGATAGGTACTTTTGGTGGTCATCTGGGGGCACATGCACAATTGTTGAGGAGACTTCGTGGTGATCTTCTCTCTATATTACGATCCATAGAACACGGAGTCCCCATACTATCCATTTATTATATTCTGTCTATCTTCTATTTCAGACAGTTGTTGTAGTAGTATTGTATATTCTGGTAGATGCTCATACATTTGTGATACCGAATTTTGGGGATTTAGATTTTGCTCGTGGTTGTATTTTGTTATTATTCTGGGTTTATATTTCAGCCACATTTGTACATTTAAAAATAATAACATCTATACTTTTTTCAAAACGAACGATTTTCACTCCTTATTTCTTTAATTGATTTGAAATGCATTTTTGATTTGCTACGTACGTATTGATTTAATTGTTGGCTTGCCTAACGGTAGCGTTGGGCGCCATTATGACCTACGATGGGTTTTGGGTCATGGCATCTTGGTATTAGAGCTCTAGGTTTTCTTAGGTTTCACGGGTTATGAGCAAGTCTAGTAGAGTCTTCCGGATCGGTACAGAGACGTCTGTACTTATCTTCAAGAGGCTATAGGGCTGTTATGAGAACTTCCCTTTCTTGATTCTTTGTCATTCGATTTGATTTTGTTAAAGCTTATGTCTTCTGTTCCTCCCTAGTCATTCGAACACGATGTTGAGCACTTGGTATTAGTTAGGCATCGAGGAGTTATGGTGGCGCTACAGGTGTGGTGCAGGATGTTTTTCCCTGCTTTATGAGGGTAGACTACTATCATTGCCTCGTGGAAGGGTGTTCAGTCATTTCAGTCCAGTGTTTGAGTTGCTCATGGGTTCAGGGCTATACACGATGTATTGTGATGTTTCTCGCATTGTAATCGGCGCAGTGTTGGCGTGGACGGTAGTGTGTTCACTTATGTAACAGTGAATGACTCGGGAGGAGGATTATTCGATTAATGATGGGGAGATTCAGCATTTAATTCCAGCGAAGGAGAGGCAAAAGGACTATAGATGTTCAGGCCTTAGTTGACGGAGTAGTGAGATTTGATTTCTCCAAATTTTGTGGAATTCTTGTTTGTGTTGTGATGTCGTCGTCCTTGTTTGAATGCATTTAGGTTCGTCGGTATGATGGTTTTCATTTAGTTGCCTTTTGGGGGGAGGGGGTTACACCCCATGTTTTCGTACTTGAGAGTACGCCGTTAGTCAATTAATGTAACCACATAAATGAGATTATATTTGAAAGTATATAAAGTAAGTTAATCATGTTACCTTGGTGGTTACAAATATTTAAGATCATGAATAACAATTACCAAGAGGGTTGGAAGGCTTAGAAGCTAAGAAAATAAGTTTCTTCTGAAGTTAATAAGTTGGGAATGTTATAACATGTACTTTTGGGGTGAGACTAGGGTGCTTAACATGATAAGAAGGTTATGTTATGAGTTATTATAGTCGTCTGATAGTCATATGTTGAGTTTTGAAGTCAAGCGAGTTGTGGAACAAAAGTTGGCAAAGGTCATCACAAGTTACATTCATAAATGTACTGAAAATTATGTCAAATATATCAGAGCTTTTCTCTTAAAATATTAATAATTAGGGGGTGATCCACATATAAAATTGAAGGTCTACGAGTCTAGTTTCCAACACATTAAACCGTTTGTCGCTACCACATCGGAGTAGAGAGATATTTAGATTTTTGCGAGACTATGCCAGCAGTTCCCTATGGGACCCACTTAGGCAGTTGAGATATCTTGATATACATGTGACGCCTAAAGCCCGCTTTAACTCAATATGTTTCACTCTCTTCAGACCCTAGACACCTAAAAACTTTCTCTCAAAGTTCTCTCATGATCCAAGACACAAACCAAGGGCAAACAACACAAATCAAGTGTCGGGAATCCCGTGGCGCTAGTGAGTTTCTTGTTCTTCTTGTGGTTGCTGATTTTGGCGTGGTTCCATCTCGTGTGGGGAGTTTTTTAAAGTGGTTAAAACTCTGGAAAATACTCTCCTAAGGTTTTCATATTAACCCTAGGTGATTTCAAGTGTTCCAAAGAGATTCTAGTGCCGAGAAACCCGAATTGATTGCTAGTTTCGCTTGCTTGTTCTTGTGGCTGCGTTGGATGGATATTTCGTGGTGAACTAAGATCAAATTGGAGTTGTTCTATCTGATTAAAGGTAAGGAACCTCTTATTCTACATGTATTTAATCTTATCCAAGTTACGGCTAAGTCATTGAAGCTAGAACTTGTGAGATATTGATCGAAAGGCTTGTTAGTAATGTTGTTGATTGTTGGACTATTTAGGAGGTGTTCTTGCAGCGTTTTATGGCTTGAAAATTTATGTAATAACCTGAGTATATTGTGTTGTTATTTTCAACATTTTCCTGAATATAAATAAGAGGAAAAGGGTTCAAAATATAGTGCTATTAGACATGAACCGAGCTTGCAGCTCGACGTGTTATTGTGCTGGTTGTGTTCCATATAGCTATTGGTTGTTGTTTGGGCTGTTTGGTGACTTTTAGTAACTTATGGGATGTAGTACAAACAATGGAGGTGTTGTCCGTTTTCTTGTAGAATATTGGTTTTGACATATGAGAGTTACAACGCTTATATGATGATGACGAAGTCGGTTTACTCATTGTAGACATAAGAAGATCATATTGAGCTTGATTGACGATTGGAGAGAAGATTGCAAAGGTATGTTAAGGTACTTCCTTATTTCTTTTGGCATAATCTAAAGTGAAATGAATGTAAATGATACGCTATTTTGTAATGGATCTACTCATAGCAACTAAGGATATCCATGTTGTTCTTTCCTTATAAAGTTATTCTAAGCATGTACGTATGATGCTTGAATTCTATTGAGGTTCATATTGATGGTATGATGTCCATAATGTTAATCGAAAGTGCAACGACCTTACATCACTCCGAAAGGTTGAGAATGTGATTCCATGAGTCCACCAAAGATTATATATATGTATCTATTTTACTCTACCGAGCCGCGCTATAGTTGGCCGGGTACGACACCTATTGTGCAACCACTGATCAGTTGGGTTTTATATATATTGCTAAAAATAATAATGAATGTGATCGGCTTACGTGGCCGGGTACGATTTTACTGAGCCTTATGATGGTCGGGTACGTTTTTACGGAGTCCTCTTTGAGGCCGGGTATGATATGATGATGATGATGCCCACAGAGGCGTATATTTTTAAAAGTTTATGTATATATATATATTATGCATTTCATATCAGTAGCCCCCAGAGGCACTTAGAGGCACTCAGATGTTACAGGTTGTATCTTCTTTGTCTCTCTTTGTATTACTGTTCTTATTTATGTTTTCCTGCCTTACATACTTGGTAGTTTATTAGTACTGACGTCCCTTTTGCCCGGGGATGCTGCATTTTATGCCCGCAGGTCCCGATAGATAGCTGATAATCCTCCTAGTAGGATATCAGCTCAGCGGAAGGTGTTGGTGCACTCCACTTGCTCCGGAGTTGCCTATTTGGTCAGTATGATATGGACATGTATTGATTGGTATGGCGGGGCCCTGTCTCGACCTTTGTAACGTTTATGTACTCTTAGAGGCTTGTAGACAGATGTCATGTATATGGATACTTGTATGGCCTTGTCGGCCTATGTTTTCAGTGTATAAATGATCACGTCGGCCTTATAGGCCAGTATGTTACATGTATAAGTTTTTACATCATGTTAGGTCATCCTATATCGAGTATTCCCTTATGTTTTATTCTGGTTATCTCATGACAGCCTTTCCGGCTCATTTACCCATGATAGTACAATAAGAAAGATATGTTACGTTGGTACTCGGTTGAGTAAGGCACCGGGTACCCTCGTGGCAAGCTTGGTATCAGAGCAGTTATGTCCTAGGGATTCTACAAGCCATGTATAGTAGAGTCTTGTTTATGGGTGTGTTGTGCACCACACTTATAAGCAAGAGGCTAGAAGGCATTTATGACTGTCACTCTTTTTTCTTACTGTAGATCGTGTGGTAGAGCTCAGTTGTAAGAATTTAAACTCCTAAATTCTATTTTATTCGTAATACAATGATACCTACATCTAGAAAGACAGCTGGTAAGAGATTGAATGTGGCTGTGGAAGAGTTGAGTAAGAGGAACTCAATTTTGCATCATGCTTATGATGAGTAAATGTGAGGTCTTCAGCAGACTTTTGTGTACTAAGACATGTAAGCTTCTTGATAAGGAGTCCTAAGGCATGAACATCTATCCACCCATATGGTATAAAGAAATGAGAGAATCAGAAGGTACATACAAGTTTCAACAAGTAAAAGAAGCAAGGTGAAGAAGGGTACGAGTACCCAGTTAGTCAAGATTATCAGTATTTACAATTCAGGCAGAGAAATATAAGCATTTTGAGTTACTTTCAATAGTAACAGAGATATATACACTTGAAAACACCCATCTCAGTTATGCCCTATGGGAGCTAAAAGATATAGTTTAAGAGAAGGATGGGATATCAGGATCCAGCTGGAGCTAGAGTAACCCTAGCGTTAGCTGACATTTTCGAAGGATATTGCAAATGTGATAATAGTTCTCCCTGTGACACACCCAGATGGTGCACTCTAGAATAGTACAATTAGATATGAATACTAGAATATTCTAAAAATTTAGAAGATAGGAACTGGAATCCTAGAAGGGATGAATATTTCCCTTAGTATGGCCCCCATCCCTAGTAAAGAGAGATTGCTAGGTGACCCGAAGAGCCAGTGAGATGGTGCAAGGGAGCTACAAGCGAAAGAATGTTTTGTTGATGTTTTCAGAATAAGGTGATAGACAAAAATACTAGCACGAGAATAAGAAGAGTGTAAATGAAGTATTATTAGTAAGATATGATAAATGGGTAACAACGGTAAATTAAAATATGACATGATGACATAGTCTATAGTCAAGTGAAGGAAAAGATAAGAGGTAACAGGCCTTGAGACAATAAAAGAGTATATGCCATAAAGTCGTATCCTCATTTTGAGAAATGAGCTGGAGACTCCAGCGTGATTACCAGAAGGAAAAGTTAGGCCCCCGGGGTAATAGAAATTAGTATTGGCTAGTAAACAAGGAAAAAAAACCGAACATGAATTAGGGACCGAAGGATTTGATAATAGCTGACATCGTGAGAATTTCAGAGATCGTGTTACGGTGATAATAGAATGTACAACAGAAGAATAACCTTTAAAGGTCATTTAGGAAGATGCTTGCCTAAAGAAAGCGCTATGAGCAGAGTTAAACTTAAGGGACTAAGTGTGCCAGTTACACTAGGTGTCACCCTCGTGCGTAAGAAATTCAGTTATCCTTGGTACAGAAGGGTTACCACAAGGCGGGTAAGAGTATGTGAAGATGTGAAAAGACACAAAAGATGAAGAGGTAAAACATTTATAAATAAATCTTCATAGTATTAATTCTTAGTACTCCCCTAAAGGGGGAAAGATGGTGTGATATGGTATTAAGTCAGAGTTAAGTGGTTCATGTAATTACGGAATAGTAAAGGAAAAATGCGGTAAAAAGGCGAAAGGAATGTGATTGCATTTATTCAGATCTTATAGATATGTTACGACTCCAGAAGATTATGCAAGCACGATGCTGGGGAGAGGCAGTAAGGGTTCACGCATAGGATGTTAATTGATAAATAAGTGCGAATGGACACTTGATACATAAGGATCCAGTGCGAGAGGTACGTTAAGACCAAAAAAAAAACCAAGAGGGGTTACGCAGCATATAGATATCAGAATGGGCCAACAAGTAGTCTGTAGTTGATTCAGGAAGAGTCTAGTTATGGCTAGACAAGAGGTCACAGATAAATCAACATATCATGCAAGATAAACGTAGTGAACCCTAACATAAGGAATTCAATCTCATAGATACGTGATCGCAATCCTTGAAAAATTTTCAGATAGGAGTAAGGATAAGAAAATATGAGTGAGAAGGCGACAAGAATAGGTAAAGCCTCGGAATTAAAACCATCAAAACAAGAGAAATGATGGTTTTCATAAGTTATAGAAAGCTTAATATATCCTGAATGAACTCAAAGTAGCTTAAAACTAGGAGCATTTAGAAGATATGAAATGCTGCCCTATTCGTATTATGAGGGTGTAATTGTGATAAATTATAAGAGGATGATGTTCAGGCCTTCGATTGAGTAATGATTCAAAGAGAAGAGATTTCATGAATTGCACGGGATTAGAATACCCCTCATAAGATGAATCGCGTTGGGATGCTTTGAAATACGGTTATTGAAGTATAGTATCGTCCCTAGATAGACCAGGCGAATAACTTCAGATATTCCCCAATGAGACGTGAGCCACAGTGATAATGTATTACGTAAGAAGTTTCAAGTTATCAGTGGTAGATTATAGATCAACATTAAGGTGAATCAATAATAGATGGATAAAAGTTCCAATGTAAGAGATGAGATTAGGCTTTTATTCTTAAGATGAACAGTAATGAGGAAGCATTAAAGAACATAGACTTATACCTACAGGATGCAGTGAGAGAGTAACATTGAGTTGGGTAGAAAACCTCGGTAATAATAAATCGAAGTAAGTGTTATGGTATGGTATGGCCTACCTAAATGCAGTAAAGCCATAAGCATAGATAACCAAGGCTGTGAACCAAGATATAGAAATAGTTGTAAGTTCGTCAAAGTACCAAGCGAAGGACTTCAATACACCTATAGATGCCCAGAGGGATAGCTTAATATAGTTCTGTATATGTTTACAAAGTGAGGTCTAGAGATTGGCTAAAAGCTGGAGTAAAAAGGAGAGAAAAGTCTCATAGGTGCACATACAAGGTCAGAGTCGTACATGCTGCAAGACAGAAGGTAGCAACAATTACGATATTGGAAGAATTCCGACCACAAGTCGTGGTGTGAGAAAGAGGCCTAAAGGGGGGAATTCCCTGGCGATTGGATTTATTCACCAAAATGTTGCCTAGATGGCAAGGACAATATTCATGTATTCATAAGAGTTATAGGCTATGACACTGATAAGCGCATCAGTCAACATTAGAGGACGAATGTTCCAAAGGGGGGAATGATGTTACACCCCATGTTTTCATACATGAGAGTACGTCGTAAGTCAATTGATTTAAGCTCAGAATTGAGATTATATTTGGAAGTATATAAAGTAAGTTAATCATATTACCTTAGTGGTTACAAATATTTAAGATCATGAATAACAAGTACCAATAGGGTTGGAAGTCTTAGAAGCTAAAACGAATTAAAGAAAATAAGTTTCGTCGGAAGTCGACAAGTTGGGAATGATATAACATGTAACTTTAGGGTGAGACTAGGATGGTTACCATGATAAGGAGGTTATGTTATGAGTTATTATAGTCATATGATAGTCATATGTTGAGTTTTGAAGTCAAGCGAGTTGTGGAACAAAAGTTGGCAAAGGTCATCACAAATTACATTCATAAATGTACTGAAAATTAGGTCAAATGTAGCAGACCTTTTCTCTCAATATATTAAGAATTACGGGGTGATCCACCTATAAAATTTAAGGTATACGAGTCTAGTTTCTAATTAATTAAACCATTCATCGATACAACATCGGAGTAGAGAGATATTCGCATTTGCGCGAGATAGCGCAAGCCGCTCTCTATGGGACCCACTTAGGCGGTTGACATATCTTGATATACATGTGACGCCAAAATCCCGTTTTAACTCATTAGTTTTCACTCTATTCAGTCCCTAGATACCTAAAAACTTTCTCTCAATGTTCTCTCATGATCCAAGTCCCAAACCAAGGGCAAACAACACAAATCAAGTGTCGTGAATCCCGTGGCGCTAGTGAGTTTCTTGTTCTTATTGTGGAAGCTGATTATGGCGTGGTTCCAGCTCGTTTGGGGAGTTGTTTAAAGTCTTTTAAACTCTGTAAAATACTCTCCCAATGTTTTTATATCAACCCTAGGTGATTTTAAGTCTTCCAAAGAGATTCTAGTGCCGAGAAACCCGAATTGATCGCTAGTTTCTCTTCCTTGTTCTTGTGGCTGCATTGGATGGATATTTCGTGGTGAACTAAGCTCAAATTTGAGTTTTTCTATATGTTTAAAGGTAATGAACCTCTTAATATACATGTATTTAAGCTTATCCAAGTTACAGCTAAGTCGTTAAAGCTAGAACTTGTGAGATATCGATCGAAAGGCTTGTTAGTAATATTGTTGATTGTTGGACTATTTGGGAGGTGTTCTTGCAGCGTTTATGGAATAAACTGAGTATATTGTGTTGTTATTATCTACATTTTCCTAAATATATATAAGAGGTAAAGAGTTCAAAATATAGTGTTACTAGACATGAACCGAGCTTGCTGCTCGACATGTTACTGTGTTGGTTGTGTTCCATAGAGCTACTGGTTGCTGTTTGGGCTGTTTGGTAACTTTTAGTAACTTGTGGGATGTAGTACAAACAGGGGAGGTGCTGTCCGATTTCCTGTAGAACATTGGTTTTGGCATACGAGAGTTGCAACTCTTATATGATGACGACGAAGTCGGTTTACTCATTGTAGACGTTAGAAGGTCATATTGAGCTTGGTCGATGATTGGAGAGAAGATAGCAAAGGTATGTTAAGGCACTTCCTTATTTTGTTTGGCATGATCTAAAGTGAAATGAACGTAAATACTACGCTATTTCATAACGGATCTACTCCTAGCAACTAAGGTTGTTCATGTTGTTCTTTCCTTATAAAGTTATTCTAATCATGTATGTATGATTATTGAATTCTATTGAGGTTTATATTTATGGTATGATGTCCATAATGTTAATCGAAAGTGCAACGACCTTACGTCACTCCGAAAGGTTGAGAATATGAATCCATAAGTCCAGCATGCATTATATATATGTATTTGTTTTACTCTACCGAGTCGCGCTATAGTCGGCTGGGTACGACACCTATTGTGCAACCACTGATCAGTTGGGTTTTACCGAGCTCCACATGGCCAGGTACGATTCTACCTAGTGTTATGATAGCCAGGTACGTTTTTACCAAGCCTATTACGGTCGGGTATGATATAATGATGATGATACCCACAGAGGCATATGTTTTTAAATGTTTATGTATATATATAGGTTTCATGAATTTCATGCCAGTAGCCCTCAGAGGCACTCATATGTTACGGGTTGTATCTTCTCTATCTCTCTTTGTATTACTGTTCTTATTTATATTTTCCTACCTTACATACTTAGTACTTTATAAGTACTGACATCCCTTTTGCCTGGGGATGCAGCGTTTTATGCTCGCAGGTCCCGATAGACAGTTGACAGTCCTCCTAGTAGGATATCAGCTCAGCGAAAGTTGTTGGTGCACTCCACTTGCTCCAGAGTTGCCTATTTGGTCAGTATGATATGAACATGTATTGATTGGTATGGCAGGGCCCTGTCCCGACCTTTATGATATTTATGTACTCTTAGAGGCTTGTAGACATATTTCATGTATATGGATACTTGTATGGCCTTGTCGGCCTATGTTTTGAGTGTACAAATGATCATGTCATCCTTATAGGACCGTATGTCACATGTATAAGTTTGTATATCATGTTGGGTCGTCCTATATTGAGTATCCCCTTATGTTTTATTTTGGTTATATCATGACGGCCTTTCCGGCTCATTTACCCATGATATTACGATAAGAAAGATATGTTACGTTGGTACTCAGTTGAGTAAGGAACTGGGTGCTCGTCGCGGCCCTTCAGTTTAGGTCATGACAAGGGGTACCTAAGAAGCAATTATTAGAGATGGCAGTGTATTGCGACTTTAGGGTCGGATCGGTGTCTCCAGTTTTGATGGCTCAGGGGAGATGGTCCTTAAAGAGGCTTAGAGTTTATGGCAATCTATTTGCTCGTGTGCTACAGAGATGGTTCATGATTCAAGACAACATTTTTGGCAGCAAAGGATGATAAAGAACATGGTAGGATGTGTCTCGCGGTTGTTGAATTGTTAGCAGGTCGAGTACGAGCAGCAGAGATCCAGTAGTGTGCATAGGAATATGGTTTAACTGGAGTGGGAAAAGTAGCGTATCGTATGGATTTTGTGGTAGAATAGCCACATGCATTAGGAAGCTTAGAACGATTTGGGTCATGGTGGACAAATGACTAAGTCTGTGTATTTCATTTGGGGTGGTGGTTTCTGTGCTTAGGAAGTTTGAATGTGGCGAAAAGAGTTTGCCTGGAATATAGAGGAATGGGAATGCTTGATTTTCGTCTTGGGATGCAATATAGCTTCAAGTTTTAAACGGATTGTTGGAGCTTCAGTTGATGTTAATGGAATGAACAGATTCTTACGGTTGGTGGATGAGTGTGGACCTAGGATAATTGACTAATTTCATGGTGGATGTACCTATGGCAATGTCATTGTGGGATGTCGATATGAAGTTACACAGGTGGGGCTATCTTTTGTGAGACGGTTAGGGGTTGCGTGATTTCTGATGAGGTTCCTATGAAGAGTTCTACTTTCTATTCAACACGAGGCATGTACTACGATGTGTACTTGGATCGCGTGAAGAAGATGGTGCGACTATCAGGAGGTTGAGTGCGCATTTGGGGCTGATGATTCACAGGGTGTTATGATTTGTGCAACAAGAGCTTGCGAGAAATTGTACTGAATAGTGGTATGTGATCATGGTAGCTAGAATGAAAAGTCATTATTGGTCCTTGGACTTTTCAATTGTGGCTTAAAGCCAAGTAGGGGAGCCTACCGTCGATGATTGGGTCATGTAATTATGTGTCTTTGAAGTTTCTGGTTATTGGTACGTTGGCGGATTTGTTATGACCGAGGAAGAGAACAACCGAGGTAATTCGAGCAAGGAATTTGATGGATATGTGCTACATTGACACCTTACCGATTCATGTAAAAGTCGTGGAAGGACTCAGATATTATACTTCTTGTGAATGTGATGTACAATGGAAATGATTCATTCGGTTACTTCTTTGGAGTACTCGTGTGCTAACGAAGCACCAGTTGCTTGGTTTATTATATTTGGGACTAGCTTAGAGTGGGTGAATCTCAACAATGGTTCTAGTGGGTCCAAGATTCAAAGTGTGGTACCTAATGATTTTTGGGTTCTTTGTGTAGATAACGATTGAGCATTGCAGCGGATTATGATGGAGACTTGGAGTATCTCTATGTTACCACCGAGTCAGTGGTGCAGTATTAGAGAGATGGAAGAAATAGTTTCGAATTTGCTAAAGGTCTCATCAAAACGGTTGTAGCAGTTGGAAGTACTATTAAGTGCATGAGAGGGTATAAAATGACTTATGGGCATTGAGATGACGTGGTCTAGTGATTTGGGGTCACTCGGGATGAGTGTTGATTAAGGTCTATTATGTGTTGGAAAAGAGGTATTGCTTCGAAGGCAACTCAAGAGTAAATAAGAAGAAGTGGGGTAGTTTAGTAGTGGCTTGGATCAGCGTGGTAAAGAAAATGATCAGTCCCTTCGGTATGATAAGACTATACATGTGTTTTATGGCTATACTTTTGGGTTTGGCAGTCTTCATCACTCGGTTTATTTAGGATACTCAGTTTAATGGTTCGGTTATGTGCAAACCGGTCCCGAAGAGTTATGGCGGTTTCGACCACGACTTGAGGATTGTGTCTTCTACGGTTATGGGAAGTTTGTTGCGTGTCATGATTTTCTTTCTGAAATGAGTTAAGTGAAAGGTTTCTAGTCTATGAAGTGTTTATTCTATTGGTGGATTAGGGTTAGGATGGGGTTGAAGTACTCTCGCGTAGCAGCATGATAAGTACAATGAGCGGTATGGAATTAGGATTGAAGGATCAAGGTTGTAGTTTAGTCTTGAAAAGGATGTCACGAGATCGAAGGAGCGGGGGAGAATGCAGGTGTACAGAGTATGCTGGTGCTACTTTAGTGCCGCCTGAGAATGGTATGTTTTGTGGAAAAAGCATTGTATATTGATTTGCGGATGCCTAGATAGCACTACAAAAATTGCATTATCGGTGGCCATTGATGTATAGATTTTGTTACTTGGTGCGATAGGTTGTGGTAGTATCTCCCATGGGATGATTATGTAGAGGTGGCGTGTCAGTCATTTAAGTAGTAGAGATTGAGGCCAGGTACGGAGATTCAGGTACTGTTGCAGTTTGGAGAGTTCATGTTTGAGAAGTCCAATATTTATATTATTGCAGACTGCGTAAATTTGTTCAGGATTTTACGGTTGTATGTATGTGTCATGAATGGGGTCATTGTGGATCTTGAAAGGATACTTACCTATTTTGGGATGTTCGAAATCGGTTTAGAGGGCCATTGGTAGGCCTAATATGAATGTATATTCTACACAATATCGGATATATTTATTCAGCACGACATTTGTCTATGGATAAGCCCTTGGGTGTGGTGGATGTTATTCCTGTCGTCAGTTCATGTGTTACACTTTTAGGCTCTGTGGGTTGTGAGGTGGCTTGATTAATCATATGCGTCTCGTGGTTCTGTGTAGGCTTGTGGTGTTATATGAGCTAGATGGCTCTCAGGATGCTCGTTGTTTATTGCACCTTAGTCGTGCTTGGCCTTTTGTGGCGCATGATGCTATCTGTCTCCCCAGGGTTATGTTTATGCACTTAGCATGCTTGTGATTGATATACGTGTTCCTAGAGAGTATGAGCATGTAGGCTCGATGGGTATTCTCATGCAGATTGTTATATGTGGATCGGGTGGTACACCACCACGTGTATGATGTTTGGATCGGGTTGTGCGCCGTAACGGTATCATGTGTGGATCGGGTTGCGCGCCGCAACGGTATCATGTGTGGATCGAGTTGCACGCTGCAATGGTGAGATGTTGTGTACGACTCCTTATACTATTTTGTATGTTTTATTTCTCATATGTGGCATAAGTTCATAGTATTTTGTTCAGTGGTTATATCTGTCACGCACGCTGGATAGTTCTATACCTGGGTTTCTTTCGTTATTGTCATAATCTAGTTGTGGCTTATTGAGTGCACTGATCGTGTTGTATGAGACTTTAGATGGTATTTGATATAGCTTGTCGACCGAGCAACTTGTACTAGGTGAGATGAGATTTTTAGGCCTGGAATCAGTGCTATCGGATTGGTATAATGTATGTTTGAAAAAGGAATGTAACAAATAAGTTCAGAATGCGGCAATGGTTCTTGTCGAGCGAAGGAACTCCATCAAATACTGATTTGACGGGTAGTTATGAGAGTCTGCACCTCTCTTTAATAGTTGTAGTATTGCAAGGTTCGGAACGTGATCTTTTATGTGTCATGAGGTATATTACCAGTACCGGGTTCAGAAATATCAGCCGGTGCAGTTGGAATATATTACTATGGGAATATGAATTATGCGGTGCGTCATGTGGTTACAACTTGAGTGTATATGTATGTTTTGGTACAGCTTGTGGAGATTGATACAGTGTATGTATTCAAGAAATTTGATCTTATAGGAAATTTCAGATGTTGGAAATTGGTTCTAAGGCTTGTGTAGTAAGGTAGCAGGAAGGATCTTCTGTCTGGGTTGAGTTAATGTGCTCATATGGATTATGATGGCACGGTCAAGTGCACGAGGTGTTACACAATGATTTTTGGCAACTTTGGAACGATTTTTGGCACATTCGAGGATGAACGTATGTTTAAGTGGGGGAGAATGTAATGATGCGGCCGGTTGTTTTGAGCTCTAGCATGTCATTCACAGGTTTGAGACCTTGAGTAGCTTCACTTCATGTATTATGACTTGCGCGTGTAGTCGTTTTTGATTTTCAGGAAGTCTGGAGTTGATTTGGAAGAACAATTCTCAATTCGAAAGCCTTAAGTTGGAAGAGTTGACCGAGGTTTGATTTTTGAGTAAACGACCTCGAGAATTGGGATTTGAAGGTGCCTATAGGTTCGTAAGGTGATTTTGGCCTTGGGCGTATGTTCGGGTTGAGTATCGGATGGTCCGGGAGCGTTTAAGCGCTTAATATCGGAAGCTTGTGTTTTGAAGGTTTTGAAATTTGCTAAGTTTGACTTGGAGTGGATTTCGATGTTATTGGAATCCAAGTGGTGTTTCGTCACCTTATATAGGTTCATTTTATTGATTGGAACTTGTGTGTGAAGTTTGGCCATAATCCAGAATATCTAAGTGCGATTCGGACGCGTACAGCGATGTTTGAAAGTTTGTAAGTTAAGCGAAGGTTTTAATCATTGATTTGTCATTTTGATGTTATCCGTGGAATTTTGAGCCTTGGTACATGTTTGGATAAGGTATCAGGACTGGCTTGTATGATTGGACGGGGTCCCAGGGGCCTCGGGTGTATTTCAGGATAGTTTCAGACCAAGTTTGGGTGTTTTGTTGCAGCTGGTGCTAGTTTCTGGTGTTTTCCTTCGTGAACGCGATGGGGAGAACACGTTCGCGATGAAGGATTTTTAGCTATTGGGCGTTTGTGCTACGGGAACGCGATGTAGGAGTTGCAAACACAGAGAAGGAACTAGGGCCAGGGGACTTTGACCCTACGCGATTGCAACAAGGGAGTTGCGAACACGAAGAATAGTGGGGTGGCAGATTTGCGCTTCGCGACGCGGAAGGTTAACCACAAACACGAAGGAGGGAAATTATGTTGGGTGAATTTAGTCATCGCGAACGCAAAGCTTTGGTGCAGGTAGGCCTTCACAAATGTGGCTAGTGGCCCTTGAACGCGATGAAGGGCCTAGCAGAGGCTTATAACTGTGAGCTCGGGGGTGAGCTCATTTATTTTAATTTCTCTCTTGTTGAGGCGATTTGGGGCAATTGTGGAGAGCCATTTTTATTATCTATCATGAGGTGGGTGATTCCCACTTGTTATGAGTTAAATATACTGATTATGTATGGATTTTTAACATGGAATTTGATAGAAATGTAGAATTTGGAAGAAAATCTAAAAATGATATTTTTGGATTTTGACCACAAAATCGGATATGGAATTGAGAATAAATTTTATATATGTGTTCGTGGTGCTATGGGTTATATTTATCTTTAAAAAATTTCAAAATCCGAGCGCGTGGGCCCGAGGATTGACTTTGTTGACTTTTCTTGTGGAGTTTGGAATTGTTTTTAAATGTTAAATTATGAGTCTTTGAGTATACTTCGATTGGTTTGCACATTCTTTGATTAGTTTGGGATCATTTCGCATTGGTTTGAGGTGTTAGAGAGGTCTTGGAGCCATTTATTGCATTTCGGAGCAAGGTAAGTCTCATGTCTAACCTTGTGAGGGGGAATTTACCCATAGGTGTAATATTTATTATGTGCTACATATTATGGGAATTACGAACATATGTGGTGATGAGTCTCCGTGCGTATGCTTGAATTCCTGGTTAGGTCCGCGTAGACTTAGACTCACGCCATACTTTAATTGTGTTAATTGAGTTATTCTTGCATATTTACCTGCCGTAATTATCATATTTAGCCTAAAACTGGACTTGTATAGAGTATCGAACCTTGCTATCTTATATACTTGATGCGTTACTTGGTTAGTCGTGGAATTTATACTTTCTTTACGGATTAATCCCGTGTTGTATGAAATTGTTCGAAAGTCTTTTAAATTTCATAACTCACACATATATTTGTGATTGGGGCCAGTGACCTGTTAATGTCTTCACTATAGTTATGGAATTGGGATGAACGCCTCATCAGTATCATTATGGGATCAGATCGTTCTCCTCGGCAGTATTATGAGATGCATATGGATCAGGACGTATGAACTCTGTAGTGTACACAATTATTATGGGATCAAGATGTACACTACGACAGGATATCGTGCCATTACTCTTATGGGATTGGACCGTTCGCGTCGGCAGAGTCGTGCGAAATAGTTGATAAGGAGTCAGCGTACTTATGAGTCTTCCTGACTTGCGATGTGACATTTTATTTGGTGTGGACCATTATGTATTCCATTTGAGGAAGTATCTGGTATTTGAAGACTTCGTGTTTACCCTTCAGTTGAGGATAATGTTATGTGCCTATATCTGCTTTCACTGTTTTACTTGCCATGCTTCATACCTGTCTATTTTAACTGTATTTGATTTATTAGACTGCTAGTAAGTGTCGATGTCGACCTCTCGTTGCTAATTCTTCGGAGTTAGGCTAGATACTTACTGGGTACACGCTGATTTACGTACTCATACTACACTTCTGGACTAACGGTGCAGGTATTGAGACATGTACTTTTGGTGGTCATCTGGGCGTGGTGGCGCAGTTGCTGAGGAGACTTTGTGGTGAGCCGATATCTATGTTACGATCTGCAACACACGGAGTCCCTATCCTATCCATTTATTGTATTCTATCTATTTTCTATTTCAGACAGTTGTTGTAGTAGTATTGTATATTCTGATAGATTCTCATGCACTTGTGACATCAGGTTTTGGGGATTTATATTTTACTAGTGGATGTATTCTGTTATGATTTTGGATTTATATTTCGGCCACATTCGTACATTTAAAAATAATAACATCTATACTTTTTTAACGAATGATTTTTCACTCCTTATTTCTTTAACTGCTTTGAAATGAATTTTTGATTTACTACGGACATATTGATTTAATTGTTGTCTTGCCTAACGATAGCGTTGGACGCCATAACGGCATACGGTAGGTTTTGGACCGTGACAATTGACTCATGTACCCGCCACATATCTAGTATGTTTTTATCCATTGCATGCATTCCCTCACTTTTTCGAGCATTTCTCAGGTACGATCGGTGAAGGGGAAACTTTTTGGGTCAGAGACTTAACCGTCACCCCTACTTTTGAATCCAAAGAGACATGCGTATTTTTCACATAATGCTCAGGGCACGTGGTAAAATTTGTTTCAATGGTTATTAAGGCGATGATGACTTTTTCGTCTATAAGTAATGCTTTCCTTCACTTTCTCTCTTCTTCATCTTCAGCTCTGCCAAAAATATTTTAAAAATTCTTTAACTTTCCTAGAGAATCCCTGTTTTCTCAGTCTTCTGCTTCCAAATCCTTATCAAATTTCTTAACCATGGGTTCTCAGGAACAAAACTTTCTATCTGGTCAACAAACTGTTGCCACCAGTTCTAACATTGTTGAAAGACAAATTCCAATGGTCCCTCTCATTAAAGTAGAAGAAGTGGACATGATAGTGGTGTTCAGTAAAACAAATTCCCTCGCTAGTATATCCTCTGCCAAGAGCAAAAACAAAACGATTAGGAACCCTTTATGTCTAATATAGTCGCAAAAAAAGTTGGATTTTATGGTAGACTGCACTCTTCGCAGCAAGACAGAGAAGAAAATCGGTGACCAAAATAGTTCAATGGAGAAGTACATTTTTGTGATTCAGCTAGAACACCTTCCCATTGTCCGGGAGGAATGAAAAAATGTTATCAGGAAGTACGTGTTCATATCGTCCGAGAAGACAAGTGGATTACCTCCCGTCGCATATATTATTTATTTGTGTACATATATCCATTCACCATGTGGCTCGAGTTTTTGATCAATATAGGTATTAAGGATATGTGCAAGAATACAACATCTACTTGGCCCAGATAAGGCCTCAAGTGTGGAGGCTTATCGCATGATTGTGGTTCTTGGCTGAAGAAAAATTTACCCTTTATCATTTTTTATACCTCTATTCTCCCAAACTTTTCCGGCATAGTATGTTTACTTTAGTCACGCAGGATAGCATGGCTATCATCACTAGTGCCCGCGATGACTACGACTGGGGGTGGTACGAGAGATTTAACGTTGTGCCAACCAAGATTTAGTTCATTTGGACAAATCTTCTTTTTCCGAAGTGTAAAATATCAATCGTAAGTATGTTTCCTTATGTAAGAACTTATTTTCTCTTCCTCTTTACTTCACTTACAAATTCCTTTACATTGTAGCTACCTTGGTGTATGGGGCTGAGTGTTGGCCAGTGAAGATCGCTCATGTACAGAAGATGAAGGTAGTAGAGATGAGGATATTGAGATGGATGTGCGGGTACACCAGGTTAGATAGGATCAGAAATAAGGTTATTCGTGACAAGGTGGGTGTGGCCCCTACTGAGGACAAGATGCGAGAAGCGCGACTTAGGTGGTTTGGTCATGTGAGGAGGAGGAGCACAGAAGCCCCAGTGAGGAGGTATGAGAGGTTGACATTGGAGGGCCTACGGAGAGGTAGAGGTAGGATAAAAAAGAGGTGGGGAGAGGTGATTAGGCAAGATATGGCGCAGCTTCAGCTGACCGAGGACATGACCCTTGATAAAAAGGTATGAAGGTCAAGGATTTGAGTAGTAGAGTAGGTAGTCTAGAGTGTTCATAATCGTAGTATTGGCACACAGTCTAGCTTTCTGTTGGTAGTTGATTTTTATGACTAACCGTTATTTTCTTTCATTGTTGATCACTTTACTGTCTTGTTATTTTTATTTTACTTTTATATGGCTTTTTGGTATTGTCCCTTCTTGTCTATATTTTTATTAATGTGGTGCGTATGCTTTTCTGAGCCGAGGGTCAATTAGAAACAACCTCTCTATCCTTACAAGGTAGGAGTAAGGTCTTCGTACACACTACCCTCCTCAGACCCCACGGTGTAGGATAATATTGGGTATGTTGTAGTAGTTGTTCTAGTTATTGCAGCTACCTTAGAGACTTTCGAGAGGATCCATAATATCAAATATTTGGTTGTCAAGATATTAAGTAGTTTCACCAAGGAATCGAGATCCTGAAAATCTATTTCTGCCAAGACAAGATGGAAGGCCAAACATCATAGTACTGTTCTATTACTTAAAATGGACCATTCATCTTTATTTAACTTCTTGGCTTAATATTTCATATCTTTGTAGGCCTTTAGACAAAAGTATAACAATATTAGCCTCGGGTTTAGCTAAGTCTTCTAGATCCTAGCGAGGCTTGAAGAATAATTCAGGAGCTAGCGGCTGGTGTGTTTAGCACTGGCAGGGAGGGTCCATCTCCTTCTAATCATTCTCGGAAAAGAAAGAGATGATCTAACATGAAGATAGGTCAGCCCGTAGATAGCTGAAGTAGTCCTCAGATGAGTACCTAGACTGTTCAGCACCACCTCGTGGATAAATCTGAAGAAAATACTACTCATGAGGTGGTCGACGTGGATAATGGTGTCCCGGCTGATGGATAGACCTTAGGCCAAAACGCTTAGTTCTGCGGCCAAAGGAGGAAGACTTGACTACAAATTGTGGCCTTGATGATCTAGAGATTGCTGACCGGATTATTACTCAAAGGCGTAGCCACCTTCATTTTGATGCTAAATGTGGTAATACTGCTCGGGTATTGGAGTCGCAGCAAGATCTTTCAACCTCTTTGGATCAAGGGATCAGTCCTTCAACCAGCACCGATGACTGCAACATCACAATATCGATATCTAATGATGTCATTTTTTCATCACGTCCGAGATATGTTATTTATTTGTTGCATATACTGATTGGTCCCTGAAGAGTGCTCGAATAGAGAATGTCTCCATACCTGGGCTGATCAATTATTTAATTTCTTCTTTTCTCAAGGTAAACTATTTGCATTGGACTGTTTTCTTTAATAGACATGATCTTATCCATTACTTACATACTCTATTTTGTAGTGCAATCTTATCTCCATAGGAGCTTAGCAAAGGGTACAAAGGCAAGAGGCTACACTTTTGGAGTATGTCGAGGCTAATAAGAAGTGGGTGTCCAAATTTGAAGGACTCAAAGCTAAGAAAGTGATCCCCAATCAAAGGGCCAACGTTATTGTCAAGGAGTTAGGGTAGCTGCATAAAACGTTAGAAGACTGGGAATATTATTTATCTGTTGAACTATCAAAGGAAACCAAAGAAATTAAGAATCTCCATGCCTTGATAGCAAAGAAAGGAGAAAATCACCACTAGTTAGCAAAGAGCATTCCCGAGTTCTCTATGATAACCGGGTTCTAGATGATAAAGTGAGAAATCTACATTCTGTATTTAAAACCTTCGAAGAGGAAAAGGCATTTCTGCAGTTTACGTATGATTCAACAGCCTCAGATTTTGATGACTCCAGACCTAGTTGAAGCTTGACCAGAACTATGACTTCTTGGCGACCTAGTTGGATAATTTGCATGGAGTTCATTCCGGAATTTCAACTATTGGTGAAGAGATCTAGAAAGCTGATGCTGCAGTGAAGGATGCTCGGGGACTAATGGAAATATCTACCTCCGAGAATACATAAGATAGCTTTGCGGAGGAAAAAGCATCCCCTGAGAAACCTGGTGGAGAAAGCAAGGAAAGAGATACTTTAGAGCATCCTGCTCCAATGGATCCCCAAGTAATTTATCTTCCTATTATTTTGTCTACTTCTCAATCTACTTCTTCTGCTTCGGACTCTGTGCCTCGGGGATTAAATAATCCCTGTGAGTTTAATTTTGAATTTATGTACAGTTTATCTTGGTCCTTCATGTCTTGTAGTAAAATAATATCTTTTCGAGTACTTCTTTTATGTTACTGGATGCCATATTTGTCTTACTTTGAATATTTCATATTTCGAAATATTTCCTTCAAGTTTTCTAGCACTTTTAGGATGAATATCTTAGGCACTTTATTATTTCACTTGAGTCACACATAGACACATGCGGCCTAATATTTTATTTTAGATTTTCTCTTTCACCGGAATATCGAATGCTCAATACTTATTAGTAATTGCCTTATTTTTGGTAGAAAATTAATTAAAAACCCGTTATATATTCGATGCATATGAAGATGATATCTAATCTTCACTTGGGCATAAAAGGATATCAAATCCGGAGGAATGCATACAATAGTATGCTAAATAAAGTAGGATAACTTATCGAGACAATAAAAATACGATAGTATTTAATAATTTAATTAAGTAATATGGGATAATGTATCTGTACATCCTTGATAAGTCACTTTAATGGACTTATTTGTAAAAGCAATTTTCGAATAAAATCAATCTGAGTCGCTTAGAAGGGTTTTCAATTTCTATATGGTCACTATTGGACCATAAGTAAATAATAAATATTTTTTGTTCGTCTGAGATGATCTTGCTCTGAACATAGACTTTGTTATCGGATGTAGTAATTTTTGGAACACGGGTTAAACTGAGTATTTGTAACGATCTAATCGATTATTTTGAGTATTTGAACATCGTTCCTCTATTTGATGCTTTCCCTATGTGTATTTGATATTTTGGTGACTTATGGGGATCGGTGGTTTGGTTTTCATACGGTTTAGGAGTAAATTAAAAGACTTAGTTTTATTTTGGAAGCCTTAAGTTGAAAGACTTGACCAAGGTATGACGTTTGTATAAACGATCTCGAATTGGTGATTTGATTATTCCAGCAGGTTCGTACGGTGGTTTTGAACTTATGTGTATGTTCCGATTTGGATTTGGAGGTCCCTAGAAGATGTTGTGCCTATTTGCCTAAGTTGGCAATTTTAAGAATTGGAAAGTTCTTAAGTTCTTAAGTTGACTTTGACGATATCAGACTCTGAATGTTGTTCCGGAACTTGGTATAGGTTTGTTTTATTGTATGGAACTTTTTACAAAGTTTGGTTGTGATCTGGATTATTTGGGCTTGAATCGGACGCTTGGCTGAAAGTTTGGAAGCTCTTGAACTTAAGAGAATTGCAACTTATCATTTGATCTTTGATTTGTAGATGTGATTTTATCGTATGTGTTTGGAAGTTTTGGATAGGTTCGAATAGTGTTTATGAAATTTTTGGTATGATTGAACGGGGTCCCGGGGTGGCTCGGGGTGAGTTTTACCACCCGAAACTTGTTGAAGATAGCAGATTTATTTGTTGATGTCTGGTGTTCATCGCGTTTGAGGGAGGAGCATCGCGTTCGCAATGAAGGATTTGGAGCTGGGGAGGATTTTTCTTCGTGTTTGCACTTGGAAAGTCACGTTGGCGAAGGCTTGTGGAAGTGTGATTCGCGTTCGCGTTGAGAGGTCCGCGTTCTTGAAGAAGATTTAGGAGCTGGGAGTTTTGGCCTTCAGGTTCGCGAAGGCTTGATCGCATTCGCGATAGGCTGGACATGTTAGGTATCATGTTCGTGGGGGTTAGGCCGCGTTCGCGAAAAGAAATTTTGGGAAAAGCATTTTTGTGCTTTACGAATGCGAGGCATGGGCCACATTTGCGAAGTGTATACCTGGGCGGACTATTTTAAGTTAAAATTTCGGGATTTTAGCTCATTCTCTCATGTTTTGTATCCTAGACTTGGAAAGAGGTGATTTTGCAATGACAGTTTCATATAAGAATTTGGGATAAGTGATATCTACTCATTTATGGTATTATTCAAGAATCGATATGGATTATTAATACCTAAAATATAGAATTTTGAGGTAAATTTGGGGGGTTTTCCTACAACTTAAGAACTGAAATTTGAGATTTTGGGCTATGATTTGGATTTGAAAACCAAACACATATTTGGACTTGTGGAATTATTGATAGTCAGGATCTACCCTTTGACTCGGATTTTGACCATGTGGGCCCGTGTTGAATTTTGCTGACTTTTTGGGAATTGATTAAAGATTGAAGCTTTATTGTTTGGAATTGATTCCTATAGCTTTATTTTATGCTATTGAGTTGTATTTGGCTATAGTCGAGCCGGTTGGAGGTGATTACTAAAGGGAGGGTATTTTGGAAGGTTGATTTGGGCTGGGTAAGGTAAGTATCTTGCATGATCTTGTTGTGAGGGAATAACCTTTTGGATTAGAACTTACTTGCCAAATTAGAATGTGTGGATAGCGATGTATATGCGAGTGCTATGTATGATTTATGACCGGATTAGACTTTAGGCTTATATTATACCTTATTTTGGTTGTCTGCTTTCTATGATTCATGTTTTTTCATCTATATGACTACATGAGCTTCTCCTTTCAAGCTAGAGATCATGTTTAGGATTATTATCTCTTAGTTGTCCAAGATAGGCTATTTGTGGAATTATTGCTATAAATAATTTAGCCGTAGTCATGCTTCACATCTTGAGCAGACATCTGCACTTTATTATTTTTATGTCCGTGTACACCTTATTGATTAATTGTGAGTATATGTCTCTTTGATGATGAAATGTTATTTTGGTACAATTGGACATATTGATTTAGAAATGGCATGAGGTCTCTTCCATGCAGTTATTATGGTATTGTTGATGTTGTGGCACGATGTGCTATGCAGTTATGATGATATTGTTACTGTTTGCACAAGTATTATAATGTGCAGCGTGTGGATCTGGATCCATCCCCCTAGGGTCACCATCTCATGTTTCTCTCTTGATGGTGTACACGCGGATTGTGAGAAACCGATGAGTTTCTGGTTGATGTGAGCTCTAGGAGAGCTGGTCACTATTATTGGATCGGGTTGTGCGCCGCAACAGACTGATAACTTGTTAGTCAAGATTGAAACATCCATGTTGAGTTGGTATTTCCTGATTTGATATTTGATGATATTGCATTTTTTGTTATATTCTTTTTCCATATTATTATAAAATTCACATGTTTATTTGATTAGAATATATCATATGGCTTGGACCTCGTCACTACTTCACTGAGGTTAGTCTTTATACTTACTGAGTACATATTGTCATGTACTCATACTATGCTTCTGCATATTTTGTGCAGATTAGAGTGTTGGCGGTAGTGGATCCCACAATTGAGCTGAGTAGCTGGCAGAGAGAATTCAAGGTAGTTCTACATGATCACTAGCAGACCTTTGGAGCCCCTTTTCCCTATCCATCATGTTGTTTTCTATACACTTAGACAATATTGTATTACTTATAGATTTTCTTTGTACTCCGTTTTAGAGCTTATGACTCCGTACTACTAGGTTTTGGGGATTGACAGTTGTAGTAATTATGCTATCTATTGTTGAAATTTATTCCATTATTTATGTTATATCTTGTTTCGTTGGTTTGAATCTCTGGCTTACCTAGCCTATGAGGTTAGATGTAATGAAGACCTTTGGTGAGAGTTTGGGTCGTGATAAAATTGGTATCAGAGCTCTAAGTTCATAGGTTTTACGAATTATGAGCATGTCTAGTAGAGTCTTAGGATCGGTACATAGACGTCTTTACATACCTTCGAGAGGCTATGAGATAGTTAGGAAACTTCACTTTTTCCTTATCTCTACGTGTGACTTTTTTCAACCTAAAGTATGAATCTTTGCACTTCTATTCTCTCATATATGGTTAGAATACGTTCTTCAGTAGTAGCTGAGCAGGCACCAGTACCCCAGGCTAGAGTTGAGAGAGGCAGAGGCTGGGGCAGGAATAGAGTTCAGGGCAGATCACGTATGATCGCACCTGTGAGAGGTGGAGAACCAGTAGTTCCTCGTGCACGTGCTAGATCAGCTTCTGAGGAGACACCTATAGCTCTAGTTGAGGATCAGGTTCTAGCTCACGATGTTTCACCAGGTACGACTTAGGTTCCCGAGGGTTTTATTACTACCCTAGTGCTTCAGGACACTATGGTCTGGATCTTAAGTTACTATAATAGCTTGGCATAAGCCAGTATATTACCTATGATTCCATCTACTTCTCGGATTGGAGGGGGAGTACAGATCCCAGCTATTCACACTCCAAAATAGGCTATTGCTATGTATCAGAATGCAGGAGTTTTTGGTTGTACCACTGGTTGGGGAAGTTTAACCTGTTGCTACAGTCAGACCTGAGATTAGACTTTCTATGACCGTTGGGGAGCAGAAGACGATGGATCGGTTACTAAAGTTAGATCATCCATGTTACACGGGTGATCCCACAACTGATGCTAAGGATTTCATAGACAGGTGTCATGCGATTCTATGCAATTAGGGGCTTGTGGAGTCCAATGGAGTTGATTTCACCATATTTCAATTAAAAGGGCTAGCCAAAAGGTGGCGGCAGACATATGAGCAAGACCGACCAGCAAGGTCACTTCCTCTCATGTGGGATCGATTTTCGACTCTGTTCTTAGAGAAGCTAATTCAACTTACCAAGCGTGATGAGTTGCACAGCTAGTTTAAGCACTTATAGTAGGTGGGTATGACTGTTACCTGTATGAGATGAGGTTCATAGAGTTGTCAAGTGTTACACCTCGTACTTTCATGTTGAAATGAATATTAAGTGAATTAATATAGGCCGGAGAGATTAAGGGCCTTTACAAAGATAATGATGAGTTAACACAGGTGTTATGGAAGTATCGTGAAGGTTTGAGGCTAAACGAATCAAAGGTATTATAACCCGTACTTTCGGGGTAAAACTAAGAGTGATTAATATTCTAAAGAGGTCGTGTTTTAAAGTACTTGAATCATATAATATTCATATGTTACATTTTAAAGTCAAACAAGTTGTAAAACAAAAGTCGACAAAGGTTGTCGCAAGATACGTTCATAATCTTACTGAAATTTGGGTCGAATGTCATTGAGCTTTTCTTCCTATATACTTGGAGTTGCGGGGTGATCCACCTACAAAATTGAAGATCTATGGGACTAGTTTCCAACTGATTAAACCGTTTATTAATACGACGGTGGAGTAGAGACATATTTGTATTTTTGCGAGACTGTGCAGGCAGCCCCTATGGGACCCACCTAGGCAATGAAAGCTTATCCTTTTGTTATAAAAATTGGGGAAGCCCTTATCTCTCTTATTATTCGACCACAACACATCCCATATCTCTCCAAAGGCTATCTAAGAGCTCTCAAAGGTTTAAGGGTGATTTCTAAGGTAAACCACCCTAATCTAACATCAAGAACCTCGTAAAGGTAGCTGGAAGTGCTTTTATCGTGTTGTTGTCGCATTAATGGTTTGTTTGGTTAAACAAAGATTTGGTGGACAAGTTATTCTCACTATGTAAGGTAATATTTTCATCTTTCTACTTTTACTTAAGCTTGTTTGGTCTTGGTAGTGTTCTTTAAATTAGAAAAATGTGGAAGATACTCGGAAATCGGTAGATATGGAAGATACTCGGAGCAACTAGCTCATTGTATTATTGGGCTATTGAAGGTGGTTGTGATGTTGTAAATGTAAGGTTAATGATGATATATGTTTCTGGTTTTATGTTATGAAACTTGGGTAAGTAAGTGAAGTAGGCGACATGCTGTCGAAAGTTTCCTAAAATGAGCTAGTTGCTTGATATGCTAGTAGTTGCCTTAGAGTTAAACTTGATATGGAGATTCTTCTTGTTGTCCTTTTGTTGGACTGTTTTGAGTCTATGTATAAGGATTCCTATGGCTGGAAATTAAAGGAAATAACTTGGTTATGATGATGATGTTGTTATTATGCTTGTCTATGTGTTGGTTGTGTGGATGACGTTATGAACTAAAAGAAACAATGCTTAAAAGTTGTGTGATATGGTAGCTCTTGTTGGGTGACTATTGTTGTTATTAGAGATGAATAAATGGTGTGAAAATTGTATGAATATGTTTGTTAACTTGCTGGGTATGTTGTCAAGTTGAAGTTGAGGCAAAGAAAGGGGTAGAACGGCTTGAATGGGGTTCAATCCGAGCTCGCCGCTCGTCATGATGTTTAGTAGATTTATTGATAACACTTGTGTACTTGCTTTGTTGTATAGAATAATGTGGATTACGGACTGTTTGGATTGGAATTGTTGAAGCAGGAAGGCAAAGGTATGTTAAAGCTAAACCTTTCCTTCTTTTTTGCATGATCCCCTACCTAAATGTGTTTGATAACGAGACATAAAAAGAAGTCCACATTCATGAATTTATGTACATTATACTCTCATAATTTATAGTATTCTCCCTTATCGGTACTTTATATTCAGTCAAGTGTTGTCTTCTTTCATTCAAGAGAGCAGAGGGTCTAAATATATTCAGTATTACAGTATTTTCACCACCCCGAGCTATAATCGGTGGGCAGGCCCCTATTGGACAACCTCAGATCAGATGATAAGTTATATACTGAGCCTACTGTGGCCGAGCGCTTATGAGCCATCCCACAATGGCCGAACAGTGATTTATATACCGTGCCTACTGTGGTCGATCGCCTATGAGCAAGCCCAGAATGACCGAGCTATGATTTAGATACCGAGCCTAGTATGATTGAGCACTTATGAGCGAGCCTACTACGGCCGAGCAGTTACACATACCGAGCCTGAAAGGGCCGGATAGCTATTTTACTTACTATATTAAGGGAGTTAAGACAGTATCAGCAAGTAAGGATATCTTCATATCATCTTTGACTCTTAGTTACTTTCAGTTATTATATTTTTAGTTCAGTTTTAGCTTTCAGTTATTCTATTGCCTTACATACCCGGTACATTATTTTGTACTGACGTCCCTTTTGATAGGGACGCTGCATTTCATGCTTGTAGGTCCTGATAGACAGCTGATAGACCTTCATAGTAGACAGAGCCAGACATCAGCTTGATTGGTAAGCTCCATTTCCCTGGAGTTATCAAGTCTAGACTTTGGAGTCCATTTTGTATATACAAACTTGATGGGTAGGTCGGGGCCCTGCTCCGATCATGATACAGGTTTGTTATCTCTAGAGGCTTGTAGACGAGTCTTGTATATCTTGTATGCTAGTATTTTGGCTTGCCAGCCCTGTGTATATGTTTAGTTTGGTATTACTGGTTGTAGACGTTCATGGTAGCCTCGTCAGCCTGTATAGTTATATATATATATATATATATATATATATATATATATATGAGCTTTTGGGTATGTTTACCCCTCAGATGAGATAGACGTTATTTTCAGATGATTCAGAATATGGCTTCGTCGGCCTTGATTTATATTGTTAGCTTGTGGGTAGGCCTCGTCGGCCTAAGGTTAGGGGTACCCCTCCAGAGATTACAGTTACAGAGTGGTACACTAGGGTCGAGTATGGTACTGGGTGCTGGCCATGCCTCCCGAGGTTTGAGGCGTGACAAAAGTTGGTATCAGAGCAGGTCTGTCATAGGGAGTCTAGAAGCCGTGTCTAGTAGAGACTTTTTTATAGATTTGTTGTGCATCACATTATATAAATAGGAAGGTACAAAACATTTAGGAGTCTATTACCCTTCTGTCAAATCCAAATCGTGTTATAGAGCTGAGTCATAAGAGTTTCAGTTAGGACTTATGTTTCCTAATAATACAAAGAAGCTTGTAATTAGAAAGATTACAGCTAGCCAGAGGGCAAATACAGCAGCAGGTAAGGGCATTAGTAGAAAGAGTTCTTGACGACGTGGCGCAGTTTGAGGCCCTATCAGATCGTGCATGCCGCATGTGCAAATTTCTTTTTTAAGACCCTAAGATAGGAAAATCGAACACACCCCATGAATAGCAGACCAAGAGAGTATCAGAAGGTAAAAGTATAAGTTTCAGCAGGTAAAAGAAGCAAGGTGAAGAAGGGTATGAGGTACCCAGTTAGTGAAGATTATCAGTATATTTACAATTCAGGCAGAGAAATATAAGCATTCAAAGTTACTTTCAACAGTAACAAAGGTATGTACAATAGGCCATACCCATCTCAGTTATGCCCTGTGGTAGCTAACATATATAGTTTAAGAGAAGGATGAGATATCAAGATCCAGCTGAGTTAGAGTAACCCAAAATGGTGGATGGATTGTTAGCATTAGCTGACATTTTCCAAGGATATTACAAACGTGATAATAGTTCTCCTTGTGAGACGCCCAGGTGGTGCACTCTAGAATAGTACAGTCAGATATGAATACTTGAATGTTACAGAAAATTTAGAAGATTGGCACTGGAATCCTAGAAGGGATTAATATTTACCTTAGTATGGCTCCTGTTCCTAGTAAAGAGAGAATGTTAGGCGACCCGAAGAGCTAGCGAGATGGAGCAAGGGGAGCTAAAAGTGAAAAAATATTTTGTTGAAGTTTTTAAAATAAGGTAATAGACAGAAATATTAGCAGGAGAATAAGAAAAGAGTAAATAAGAATTATGAGTAATATGTGATAAATGGGTGATAACAGTAAATCAAAATATAACAAGATGATAGAGTCTATAATCAAGCAAAGGAAACGACAAGAGAAGACAGGCCTTGAGACTATAAAAGAGTATAACCTATAAAGTTATATCCTTATTTCGAGAAATGAGTTGGTGACTCCAACGTGATTACCAGAAGGCTAAGTTAGACCCTCCAGAGTAATAAAAATCAGTATGGGCTAGTAAAAAAGATAAACCGAACATGAATTAGGGACCGTAGGTTTTGATAATAGTCGACATCGTCAGAATTTTAGAGACCGCGTTCTAGTAATAATAGAATGGATAACAGAAGAATAACCTTTAAAGGTCATTTAGGAAGACACTTTCCTTTAGCAAGAGTTGTGAGAAGAGTTTAGCTTATCTAAGTGTGCCAATTACACTAGGTATCACCCTCGTGTGTAAGAAATTTCAGTTATCCCTGGTATAAAAGGGTTACAACAAGGCGAGTAAGGGTCATTAAAAATGTGAAAAGACGCTGAAGATGAAGAGGTAAAGCATCTAAAGGTAAAACTTTAGAGCATTAAATGTTAATACTCCCCTAAAAAGGGGAAGATGGTGTGATATGGTATTGATTCGGAGTTAAGTGGTTCAGGTAAATATAGAATGATAAGGGAAGAATGCGGTAAAAAGGCAAAATGAATGAGAATGCATTTATTCAGATTCTATCGATATGTCACGAATCTAGAACGTTATGCAAGCACGACACCAGGAAGAGGCAACAAGGGTTCTCGGCAAGGATGTTAATTGATAAATAAGTACAAATGGAACTTGATATATAAGGAGAAAGTGCGAGAGGTAAGTTAAGACAAATGACATAACCCAAGAGAGGTTGCGAAAAATATAGATATGAGAATGGACCGCCGAGTAGTTAGTAGTTGATTCAGGAAGAGCCTAGTTATGGCTAGACAAGAGGTCACATATAAATCAGCAGATCATGCAAGATGAACGTAGCGAACCCCAGCATACAAAATTCAGTCTCGCAGATACAAGATCGTAATTCTTGAGGAATATTCAAGTACGAGTTAGGGTAGTTAAAGGTACTGTATAAGTATTAACAGAAATAAAAGAGAGTGCCACTGCGAAGTAAGTAACTAAGGATAATTATAGGCGAGTAGGAACATCAAAACTTCTGTCGGGTATACGATGAAATAAGTTTGCATCTTTGTAAGAGTCAGAGGGTCTCCCCTAAGTACTATAACAAAATACTAGCTAAGGAAATAAGGAAGAAGACTTCGACCTAAGCATAGTAACCTGAATTCGATATTATAGAAGAAATGATCATGTAACAACAATCTCATTAGAATATTGTATGCACTCAACAAGAAAGTGTCACCCATCGTGACTAATGAACGGGAAGTAAAATCAAAAGTAATATTCGAGATCATATGAGTTGCACGATCATCCAATATGCGTAGGAACTAAGATAAGAAAAGTATTCATGCAAAAAGGGGCCAAAAGACCAGGAAAAGTAATTGCTTACGTTTAAAGAAGGAACGAAAGGAATTATTTGATCTATGACCCAGAGCTAGTTACGTTACAAACGCACTAAAGGTTTTGGAGTATTGTCCATACAACATATATGTTGACATTCTTACAGCTATAGTAAACTTTCGTATATCATTAAAAGAAGTAATTGAGTCCACGTCATAGACAAAGGCTTGAATTGTTAGAAGATTATAACATAGATGCTCCATAGCATCCACGAAAGATTAATGTAATAACTAATACCCTGAGTTGCATATTGGAAGACAGCTTAATCATACTTAAAGACTGAGAGATAAGAGGAAGCTCGAGAGTTACATCAGCTAAGTAATTAAGGAGTATAATTATTAGTGTCGCACCCCAACCTTAGGAGGTGCGACCGGCACATGATGAACGGAGGCCCGTGTGAACCGACGCGTGCTCTTCTAGTATTCTATTCATAAATATCTGGGTTGTTGAGGCCTTCAAGTAACGATTACCAAAATTTAAAATGAGTACAACTGATTAGCAAAAGAAAAATTAGCATTTTATACATGATTATCACTTTCACTAACATAGTCATACCCGGCCATTACATGCAATCAAACACTAACACTAGTCTTTAAGCCTCTAAGAGTGCCATAAGAGATATACATATTATTAAACTTGGTCGGGAGAAGGTCCCACTATAACCAAAATGTGTATGACATTTGTTTCAGTATCTATTGACCTCTGAACAACTACTCTGAAGAAGTGGAGAGCGACAACCAAAAGCTAAATCGTGCACCTACTGGGGATAACTGTCACCGGGTCTATCTATACCTGTGGGCATGAACAGCGCTAAAAAAGAAAAGGCGTCAATACGGAAAATGTACTTAGTATGTAAGACTAAGAAGCACAAGTAAATCAGAGTTATACCATAATAAATATGAGTATATTATTCCAATATGGATACCGAAACAAACCACCGGGGGCACAAATCAAACTGTGAAAAACTATGGATCATAAATGCATGCAAACTTTTGTAAAACCATGCCTCTCATTAGGGACATGAATCATTTGATACTATATATATATATATAGACACACACACAAATATATTCAGCCATTATTTGGTGCAAATTTTACTGGGTACGATATCGAATATCAACCTCGTACGGCCATCAAGTCTCAAATTTTGGCAGGCTTCGTGGCCGACTTCGCGCCAACCCTCATACCCGAAGTCGAAAAGGAACTCCTTTTGAAATCAGGTATATCGTCTGGGGTATGGATCCTTTTTACGAATGGTGCTTCGAATATAAAGGGGTCCGGATTAGGCATAGTTTTGAAACCCCCCACGGGTAACATTATTAGGTAAGCTATTAAAACTATCAGATTAACTAACAACGAGGCCGAGTATGAAGCAATGATTGCAGGTCTCGAACTAGCTAGAAATTTGGAGCAGAAGTCATTGAGGCGCATTGTGACTCTTTGCTGGTGGTGAGTCAAGTAAACAAAACCTTCGAAGTCCTAGAAGGTAGGATGCAAAGGTATTTGGACAAACTGCTTATCACTTTACACCATTTCAAATAATGGACCCTACGGCATGTTCCACGAGAACAGAATAATGAGGCCGATGCTCTTGCAAATTTGGGATCGTCGGTCGAGGTAGATGATTTGAGCTCGGGGAGTGTCGTTCAACTTTCAAGATCGGTAATCGAAGATGGGTACGCCGAAATAAATTCTACTAGCTTAACCTGAGATTGGAGAAACAAGTATATTGAATACTTAAGAAACGAAAAGCTCCCTTCAGACCCTAAAGATTCCAGTGCCCTACGGACTAAAGCTGCTCGATTCACGTTGGCTGCGAACGGAACATTATATCGAAGAACATTCGATGGACCGATGGTGGTATGTGTGGGTCCGGGAGATACCAATTACATCCTCCGGGAAGTACACAAGGGCACTTGTGGCAATCACCCCGGTGCTGACACATTAGTTTAAAAAGTGATCAGAGCGGGGTATTATTGGATCGATATGGGCAAGGATGCAAAAGAATTTGTTCGTAAATATGACAAATGTCAAATTTTTGCGCCAATGATCCATCAACCCGGAGAGCAACTTCACTCGGTCCTATCCCCATGGCCATTCATGAAATGGGGAATGGACATCGTCGCCCTCTGCCATCGACCCTAGGTAAAGCCAAATTTATTTTATTTATGAGTGACTATTTTTCTAAATGGGTTGAAGCGCAGGCGTTCGAGAAAATAAGAGAGAAAGAAGTTATAGACTTTATTTGGGATCATATCATATGCCGATTCGGGATACCCGCCGAAATTTGAGTGAGTGATTGCCCGAACTCGAAGAAAGGTAGCCCGTAGGCTTAATAGTCGAGTGAGTTCTTTGCTCGAACTCGAAGCAAGGTAGCCCTTAGGCTTAATAGTCGAATGAGTGATTTCTCGAACTCAAAATAATGTAGCCCATAGGGTTAATAGTCGAGCGAGTGATTGTTCGAACTCGAAGTAAGGTAGCCCGTAGGCTTTATAGTCGAGTGAGTGCTTTTCTCGAACTCGAAGAAAGGTAGCCCGTAGGCTTAATAGTCGAGTGAGTGCTTTGCTCGAACTCGAAGAAAGGTAGCCCATAGGCGTTATAGTCGAGTGAGTGCTTTGCTTGAACTCGAAGAAAGGTAGCCCATAGGCTTAATAGTCGAGTGAGTGCTTTGCTCGAACTCGAAGAAAGGTAGCCCGTAGGCTTTATAGTTGAGTGAGTGATTGCTCGAACTCGAAATAAGGTAGCCCATAGGCTTAATAGTCAAGTGAGTGATTGCTCGAACTCGAAGTAAGTTAGATCGTAGGCTTTATAGTCGAGTGAGTGCTTTGCTCGAACTCGAAGAAGGTAGCCCGTAGGCTTTATAGTTGAGTGAGTACTTGCTCGAACTCGAAATGATGTAGCCCGTAGGCTTTGTGGTCGAGTGAGTACTTGCATGAACTCGAAATGATGTATCCTGTAGGCTTTGTGGTCGAGCGGGTACTTGCTCAAACTCGAAATGATGTAGCCCTAGGCTTTGTGGTCGAGTGAGTGATTGCTCGAACTCGAAGTAATGTAGCCCGTAGGCTTAGTGGGACTTGAGCTCGTTGATTTTTCGGTTGGCAGTCCCCGATTTATGGGGTAATGGTCGGCCCCTAAGCCTGCTTGCAAAATAGATCATAAAATAGAGGATGGATTCAGAGATATTGGTAAGAAATCCTCTTTATGTCATTATACATGTGTTTATGTTCTGTACCAAGGATCGAGCAAACTACACGAGCATGGTTCGTTTTGACCGTTTGGCTTTTACAATTTTTCCTATCAAAACCCTGTTGTTATGAAGTAACTTTCTTGCATCGAACTTGATATATTTGAGGGTAATGCCCCCCAGTATTCGAGGTTGATTGTAAAGAGGCCTCTGATACTGTTGAATTGTTCTAAGTTAGCACGATTAATGGTTGCCTCATTAAAAACCTTATTGAAAAACCCATTTGGGATAAAACCGGTCTAAGGGAAAAAGAGTGCAACGCGTGCTTTCAGACCTAAGGCTTCGTGTTAAACAATCCATCTTTGTTCCTGGTCGAACTCCTGCAAGGGTTAGTTTCAAAATATAAACGAACATGGGAGGGTCATACCTTAACAGTAGTACTGTTTTAGGTGCGACACGTTCCAATTGCTTGGTAGTTGTTTGCCATTCATAATAACGAGCTTGTAGGATCCTTTACCGACGTTTTCAAGTACCTGATACGATTCTTCCCAGTTTGGACCTAGTTTTCCTTCATTTGTATTTCGGGTGCTGAGAGTGACTTTCCTTAGCACTAAGTCCCCGATTTTAAAATGGCGACGATTGGTCCTTCGATTATAGTATCTTTCGATCCGCTGCTTTTGGGCGGCCAATTTGACGAGAGCGGGGTTGCCCCCGTACTGGATTTTGATGTTGTTCGATATGCCCAAAGAACTTCGGGTAGGATTTCTCTCCATTTTGCCTTAGCGTCATTCAACCTTTTCTTTAGGTTTTGAATGATAGTCTTGTTCGCCGATTCAGCCTGTCCGTTCCCACTAGTGTGATACGATGTTGATAATATCCTTTTTATTTTGTGGTCTTCGAGGAATTTTGTCACTTTGCTGCCGATAAATTATTTTCCATTATCACACACTATTTCGGTGGGTATCCCAAATCGACATACGATATGATCCCAGATAAAGTCTATAACCTCATTCTCTATTACTTTCTCGAACACCTATGCTTCAACCCATTTAGAGAAATAGTCAGTCATAAACAAAATGAACTTAGCTTTACCTGGGGCCGATGGCAGAGGGCCGACGATATCCATTCCCCATTTCATGAATGTCCATGGGGATAGGACTGAGTGAAGTTTCTCTCCTGGCTGATGGATCATCGGTGCAAACCTTTGACATTTGTCACATTTTCGAAAAAACTCCTTTGCATTTTTGTCCATATCGATCCAATAATATCCTGCTCTGATTATTTTTCGGACTAATGAATCGGCACCAGAATGATTTTCACAAGTACCCTCGTGAATCTCATGTAGGATGTAGTTAGTGTCTCCTGGATCTAAGCATACTGCCAATGGTCCATCGAGTGTCCTTCAGTATAATGTTCCATCTGCAGTCAATGTGAATCGAGCAGCTTTGATTCGTAGGGCCCTCGAATATTTAGGGTCCGATGGGAGCTTTCCGTTCTCCAAGTATTCAATATACTTATTCCTCCAATCCCAGGTTAAGCTTGTAGAATTTATCTCGGCATGACCTTCCTCGATCACAGATCTCGAGAGTTGAACGACAGTCCCCGAGCTGATCTCATCTTCCTTGACCGATGATCCCAAATTTGCAAGTGCATCGGCCTCACTGTTTTGTTCTCGAGGTACATGCTGTAAAGTCTATTCTTTGAAACGGTGCAAAGTTACTTGTAGTTTTTCCAAATACCTTTGCATTCTATCCTCTCAAACTTCGAAGGTTTTGTTAACTTGATTTACCACTAGTAAAGAGTCACACATGGCTTCAATGACTTCTGCTCCCAACCTTTTAGCTAGCTTAAGACCTGTAATCATGGCCTCATACTCGGCTTCGTTGTTAGTCAACCTAGTAGTTTTGATAGATTTCCTAATAGTGCTATTCGTAGGTGGATTTAAAATGATGCCTAGCCCGGACCCCTTTACGTTCGAAGCCCCGTCTATGAAAAGGGTCCATACCCCCGATGATGTACCCGATTTCAACAAGAGTTCTTTTTCGACTTCGGGTACAAGGGTTGGCGTGAAATCGGCCATGAAGTCCGCTAAAATTTGAGACTTGATGGCCGTTCGGGGTTGATATTCGATATGGTACCCACTGAGTTCGACGGCCCACTTGGCCAATTGTCCTGATAGTTCAGGCTTGTGCAAAATATTACGAAGTGGGTAAGTGGTTAGTACGCATATGGGGTAACATTGAAAGTATGGTCTTAACTTTCTAGAGGTGCTTATCAGTGCAAGTGACAATTTCTCTAAGTGTGGATATCTAGTTTCTGCTTCCCCTAAGGTTCGACTTACATAATAAATGGAAAATTGCATACCTTGCTCTTCTCGACTCGGACACCACTTACTGCGATTTTCGATACTGCTAAGTACAAGCAAAGTTTCTCGTCTGCCTTTGAAGTGCGAAGCAGTGGTGGGCTCGATAGGTATCGCTTCAATTCCTCTAATGCATGTTGGCATTTCGGGGTCTAGGCGAAATCGTTCTTCTTTTTGAGTAGAGAGAAAAATCTGTGACTTCGATCCGACGACCTTGAAATGAATTGGCCTAAGGCAGCAATCCGTCCCGTTAGCCTCTGCACGGCTTTTACACTATCCACGATGGCGATGTCTTCGATGGCCTTGATTTTATCGGGGTTGATCTCGATCCCCCGATTCGATACCATGAAGCCAAGGAACTTGCCCGAACCGACACCGAAAGCACATTTTTCGGGGTTGAGCTTCATGTTATATTTCCTTAAAATCTCGAATGTTCCCTGCAAATGAGCCAAATGGTCCTCTGCGCGCAGGGACTTAACTATCATGTTATCAATATAAACTTCCATTGATTTACATATTTGTTCCTCGGACATTTTATTTACTAGGCGTTGGTAAGTATCTCCTGCATTTTTTAGCCCGAAGGGCATCATATTATAACATTATGTTCCATACTTGGTGACAAATAAAGTTTTTTCCCGATTTTCCGGGTTCATTTGGATTTGATTTTACCCGAAATAGGCATCGAAAAAAGTAAGGACCTCATGGTTGGCCATGGCATCGATCTTGCGATCGATGTTGGGCAGCGGAAAAGAATCTTTGGGGCACGCCTTGTTTAAATCCTTATAATCTACACACATTCTAAGTTTGTTCCCCTTTTGACGGACTACAACTACATTGGCTAACCATTCGGGGTATTTCACCTTGTATACGGTCGAAACTGATTTCAACCTTCCTACGACTGATCAAGATGAAAACATAATGGACCGAAAAAATTCTTCATAATATCGAGATGGGATCCGAAGAAGGCACAAACGAGCTTCAAATTTCAGGGACAGGTCAAATACCGAGCTCGGGTCCGAATCAAACTATGATGAGATATGATGGAATCGAGCTTAAGGGCCAGAGGCCAACCAATACCGAGACCAAGTCATTACTGGACCCCGAGGCGGCATCGACCTCAAACCCGCATCGAGTTCTAAAACTGGAAATCGACCAATACCGACCAATACCAAGTCCGATCGAGATCGAGCTCATAGACAAGAGCCGTTGCAGCTGCACTAAGGGAGAGAATCTCGGCGGGAATTAGGGAAAATTTGATTTATCATGGGTTCTTCATTATGTATTTTTAATTATATCTAAAGTAGGACCCCCCACTATTAAAGGGATGACTATATTTCTGTAAAAGAACATGTTTGGCATACATTATAACTGAGATATCATACACTCCCATATTGAAGAGTTATCTTTTTTTAGCTTCATAGATTGATTTATCTTGCTTAATCCATAAATCATCCTCTTTCAACTTTGCTTACTTTTCTTTCTCTACAATCAACACCCGATATTTCTATTTACTCTTATGATTTGTGTCAAGTTATACCACATATACTTAGAACTACGTACAAATTCAACTCTATCCGTTTTCGGATAAACAATTTGGCGCCCACCGTAGGGCTAAGGATAACAGTGGTTATTTGATACGAATCCAAAAAACACGCCATTTTATGCTTGTTTCTGGAAGTGTCTTTGATTTCGGGTTAGTAACGACGAGCTATTAATTAAATGGCCTTACCTATCGACAACGAAGCTGGTCTTCAAGGTGAGAACAACAACTTGACGCCCAGGACCGAAAGGCCACTTGTTGACACCGTTAGAGCTCGAGTTGAAGTACCATTAGATGTTAATTCGCATGTGGCCATTGAGGTAAACCTATATTCTGAACCTGAAAATAGCATTCATGGTGGCACTCGATCTGCAGCTCGATATACCCATAACATCGAGGAAAACGGTGTCAGCTTGCGTATGATTTTTGAAATGTTGCAAGCTCAACAGGCAGCAATAGCTCAGTTGCATAGTCAAACCCAGATACTAAGCAAGCTGGAGCCCAGTCCACCCCGAGAAATTGCCCACAGAACGGAACCAACTATAGTAAGGTCAAATGAGCAAGAGTCGGGGACTAATCCCGAAATTGCTAAGATGTTCGAAGAACTGATCAAACTAATAGAATCAGGAGAAAGAAGGATCGAGGCAAACGACAAAAAGGTGGAAACTTATAACTACAGGGTTGATCAGATCCCTAGGGAACCACCGATATTGAAGGGCTTAGATTTCAAAAAGTTCGTACAAAAGCCTTTCCCCCCAAGCACGGCTCCTAAACCTATCCCAAAGAAATTCTACATGCCCGAGATTCCAAAATATAACGGAACTACCGACCTCAACGAACATGTCACCTCTTACACATGTGCCATTAAAGGGGACGACCTAGAGGATGATGAAATCAAATCCGTATTATTGAAGAAATTTGGTGAAACCCTGTCAAAGGGAGCAATGATATGGTATCATAATTTACCATCTAATTCTATTGATTCTTTTGCTATGCTTGCAGATTCTTTCGTAAAAGCACACGTCGGGGCCATAAAGGTCGAAACCAGGAAGTCGGACTTGTTCAAAGTAAGACAAAAGGATAACGAGATGCTAAGGGAGTTCTTATCTCATTTTCAAATGGAACGAATGGATCTTCCACTAGTCACAGACGATTAGGCTGTTCAGGATTTCACTCAAGGTTTGAACGAATAAAGTTCGACGGCTTCACGGCGTATCACGACCCAAACCGAGGGGCCGCGACGGGAACCCGATGCCTTACTCAACCGAGTACCAATATTACATATCATTCTTATCGTACTGTCATTGGTAAATGGGCCAAACGGGACGTCATGGGCTAACCAGAATAAACATAAGGGAATACGCAATATAAGATGACCCAATCTGATATAAAAATTTATACATTTGACATACTGGCCTATAAGACCAAAACGATCACTCGTACACTAAACATAGGCCGACAAGGCCATACAATCTTTCACATACATGACATATGTCTAAAAGTCTCTAAGAATACATAATTTTCATAAAGGTCGGGACAGAGCCCCGCCATACCAAACAATACACATCTAAATTATACTGACCAAACAAGAAACTCTGGAGCAAATGGAGTGCACCGACATCTTCCACTGAGCTGATCGCCTACTTGGAGGACTCTCGACCTGTCTATCGAGACCTGCGTGCATGAAACACAGCGTTCCCAGGAAAAAGAGATGTCAGTACAAATAATGTACCGAGTATGTAAGGAATAAAAACCAGTAATTAATAGACATGAGAGAAACATGGAGTAAAAGACTCGACATGTACGTCTGCATAGCTCTGTGAATCATTTCATTTTTATAATGTCATGCATATGCGTATAAATATCATACCATGCATAGGTATATACGTTCATAACATCATCAAGCCTCTGAGGGCATCCTATCATATCATTTCGGCCACTGTGGGCAAATCATCAACGTATACCAGCTGATCAGGTGGTGGTGCGTATATAATGCCGTAACCTTTTCTCGTATATATATATATATATATATATATATATATATATATATATATATATATATATATATATATATATATATATATATATATATATATATATATATATATATATATATATATATATATATATATATATAATCTGGTGATGGGTCAATGTACATGTATAAATGCATGAAATGCATAAGAAATACGTTAATAAGATTTTCTCAAAATGTCATAAAAATAATATGCTTATCGGATAAATTTTATCAAATACGTATTTTTCGGAGACCCATGAACAGAAGATATAATAATAATTCACATGGGTAATCAAGAGTATAGACACCCCTAATATTTCTATGAATAGAGTCATTTATGAAACTGTACGTTTGATCGTTTCTTTCAGTATCATTTGGATCATGCCAAAAAGAAAGAAGGGATAGCCTTAACATACCTGAGTCGATTCTCTTGATAATCCCTCTAACACACGTTAATTGCGATAACACATGTGACGGCAAGATTAGAGTAGGAAAAAAATCCGTATGATATTCTTGAGAAAGATTATACCGGTAAATCCTGTTACTATTACGTCGTATAACTTCGTATGAAGCTGAAGATCGTTACTTGGTAGATGTATAACATGTCATTTTTGTGAATTTGATCACAATTTCATACGGCTCTATTTGCTTAAGCATACCCATTTTTCATTCCCTATCTTTGTGAATTTTGAGAGTTTCTTATTATAGGGGTGGGCATTACTTGCAAGATGACTAAACCAACCAATTTCCTTAAGTGTGACACCTTGCTAAAAGGAGTAAGAGTCACCTATTTGGGCTAATGTGCTGCCACGTTGGGGGGTTGGCTTATCCAAAAGATTTATCCACTAATTCCTTAATTAATTGCTAATCATCCTCCAAAAATTTACAATTAATCAATTATTCGCATAATTAGAAATTATCTCAAATTACTTAAAATACTATTCACTTTTAACACACTTTATACACCTTACTATTATGGTCATGTGGTACCTTGTAGGGTACTAGTCCATAAATACCGAGTATTATAGCTGAGACCGTATTTTATCTCAAAATGACAACCTTCGACGAAACTCATTTTCTTCGATTTGCTTACCCTCTCACCTTCATGAATTTACTTATCACATGTTTGAAATAGCATAATGCTTATAATCTCAAAATAATACCATTTCCGAACTTACGTCGATTATCTTAAGATGAAACTTTAACGTACGAAAATGCGGGATGTAATATCTTATTTCCGAGATTTTATCAATTTATTTATGGCGTACTTTTACGTATGAAAACATGGGGTGTAATATCATTCCCCCCTTTGGAATATTCGTCCTCGAATGTTGACTGATGCACTTATCATTCTCATAACCCATAGCTCTTGCGAATACTTTAATACTCTTCTTGACATTTAGGCAACTGTTCTTTGAATAAATCCAAAGGCCAGGGCATTCCCCCCTTTAGGCTTCTTTCTCACACCACGGTCTGCGGTTGGAATTCTTCCAATCTCGTAACTCTTGCTACCTTCTGTCATGCAGCTTGTACGACTTTTTCCTAGTATGTGCGACTATGCGACTCTTCTCTCCTTTTTCCTCCAGTTTTTAGCCAATCTCTAGGCCTCACTTTGTAAGCATATACAGAGCTTGATAAGATGTCTCTATGGGCATCTATAGGTATACTGAAGTTCTTTGCTCGATACTTTGTTAAACTTACGAATATTGCTATATCTTATTTCATAGACCCGGTTATCCATTCGTATGACTTTACTGCATCTAGGTAGGTCATACTATACCATAACTCTTACTTCAATTTATCGTTATTGAGGTCTGCTACCGAACTCCAAGTGACTTTCGTTACTTATTCCATATGTATAAATCTAAGTCCTTTAATACTTCCTCATTACTGTTCATCTTAAGAATGACGGCCTAATCTAATCTCATACTTTGTGACTTTTGTCCATCTATTGTTGATTCAGTGGTAAATGTCCATCTTACATAACACTGCTGCTAGGGCTCACGTCTCATCGAAACATCTGGAGTAATTAGACTGATCCACCTAGGAGCGATATTATACTTCCATAATCGTATTTCATAGCATCCCAATGTGATTCACTTACGTAGGTATTTTAATCCTGTATGATTCTTGAAATCCCCTTTTTTCAAATCATTACTCAATCGAAGGCCCAAATGCCATCCTTTATTTGTCACAATTACACCGGCATCCTATTATCAGGGCAACATTCCATCTCTTCTAAATGCTACTAGTCTTAGACTCCTTTGAGTTCATTCAGGCTATACTGAGCTTTCTACAACTTAGAGAAACCATCAGCTCTCTCATTTTTATGGGCTTAATCCTGAGGACTTATCCATTCTCATCACCTTCTCACTCGCCCTTTCTTATCCTTACTCCTATCATAAAACCTTATCGATTTACTATACTTTAGCTTGCGACCTATACATATCTATTTATACTACTTACAACCTTCTTTCAACTTTCTTGCACCATAGATTTCCTTATGTTATTCTGGAACATCAAGCGAGACAACACATCGTCTCTAACTCTTCTTTACTCTCTTGGCTAGATCTCTCGGTACCTAGAAACCATAGGCTGGAAGATATGCCACTGACGACACTGCTACCATTCTTGGATACTGAATCCCAGCGCTTCTAGCATTCTATCTGCAGTATGGACTATTCACAACCTTTGGCACTTGAGTATCTCGTACGTTGTTCACCTTTACCTTACTTACCTTAAAATCTTGCATCACGTCTTCTATCTCTTTCATAACTTCCCTTCTGCATAGGTATGATTTACATCCACAACTTGAAGCTCAATTATAACACTTGCACCTCTGGTGCATACACAATCCAGTGGGAGCTTCATAGTGACTTCTTATGAGGCTGTTACTTCTTCTAACTGGCTTTATCATAGAACCATTATACAATATGGCTACTGTACTATCTATCTTGTACCTCTGATAGCTAAGAGTAATCCTACAATATTCTCAATCACGAGGTCTATAATTTTCTGGGTCCAATAATCAGATTCCTGATTTATTTTGTTTGTGTAACTCTTTAGTTTCCTCTTCCCTCTGATCAACCTTTATGTAGGCTTAAGCTATCTTCCGATCTGCGGCTCATGGCATTAATTTAGCCTTTCATTGGCGCTATGGAATATCGAATATCCATGATACAATCTTCTAACAATTCAATCCTTTGTCTATAACCTGGACTCAATTATTTCTTTTAACTTATACCAGAGTCTTCTACGGTTGTATGATTGTCAACATATATGCTGCATAATACCCCGAAATCTTAGGTGCATTCATAATGTAATTATCTCTGGATCATTGATCGAATAATTCCTTTCATTACTTCTCAACTTTCTTTAAATGCAAGCAATTTCTTTTCCTGGTCGTTCTGCCATTTGTTGCATGAATACTTGGTTTATCTTAATGCCCACACATATTAGCCATGATAGGTGCCACTTTCTTATGGGGTGCATACAATGTTATTGTGAGACTGTTGTTACAAGACCATTTCCTCTTTAGGTCACTGTGCGTAGGTTGAAGCCTTCTTCCTTATTTTCTCGGCTAGCCTTTTGTTGTAGTATTTAGGGAAGACCCTCTGACTCTTGTAAAGCTGTGAGCTTATTACATCGCATACCCGATGGAATTCTTGATGTTCGTACTCACCTATAATTATCCGTAGTTCTTACCTCCATGCCCTTGTGCTTGTAGGGTTGCTTTTGAACTGATATTTTGACTGACTTCCCAGTGGCACTCTCTTTTATTTCCATAACATTCATACGATACCTTTAACTACCCCAACTCCTAGCTGAATATTTTTCAAGGATCAGGATGTCATATCTGCGAGACTGAATTCCCCATGTTGGGGTTCACTACGTTCATCTTGCACAATCTGTTAATTTGTCTGTATCCTCTTGTTTATCCATAACTAGGCTCTTCCTGGATCAATTACTAACTGCTCATTGGTCCATTCTCATATCTGTATTCCGCGTAATCCCTCTTGGGTTATTCCCTTTGTCTTAACTTACGTCTCGCTCTGGCTCCTTATGTATCAATAACATCTCGGGCAGGGACCCTTACTTCCTCTCCTTGACGTCGTGTCTGCATAATGTTCTGGAATCGTAGCATATCTGTAGGATTTGAATCAGTGCAATCTCATCCCTTTCTCATTTTTTATTACATCCTTCCTTTACCATTCCATAGTTACTAAAACCACTTAATTCTGACTTAATGCCACATCACTCCATATCCTTCCCTTTAGGGGAGTACTAAGATTTAGTGCTACAATGATCTACGTATTGATGTTTTACCTCTTCATCTTTGGTGTCTTTCCACATCATCAATGATCCTTACTCGCCTCGCAGCGATCTTTCTGTACCACGGATAATAAATTTCCTTACTCGCGAGGGTAACACTTAGTGTAACTGCCACATACAATCCCTAATTCATGTTTAGTTTATCTTGTTCACCAGCCCATACTGATTGCTATTACTTTGGGGTTTAACTTTTCCTTCTAGTAGTCGCGTTGGTGTCACAAACTTATTTCTCGAAATGAGGATATGACTTTATGGCCTATACTCTTTTGTTGTCTCAAGGCCTGTCACCTCTCGTATTTTCCTCCCCTTGTCTATAGACTCTGTAATACTGTCTCTTTTTGTTTTGATCTACTGTTGTCATCCATGTACCACATTTTACTCATAATGCTTCATTAACTCTCTTCTTATTTTCCTGCTAACATTTCTGTCTATCACTTTATTCTGAAAACTCGAACAAGACATTCTTTTGCTTTTAGCTCCCTTTTACTTCATCCAGTGGCTCTTCGGGTTGCTTAACGTTCTCGCTCTACTAGGGACGTGAGCCACACTAAGGTAATATTTATCCCTTCCAGGCTTTCAGTGCCTATCTTCTATTTTTTTTTATCATGCTAATATTCACATCTAATTGTAATATTCTAGAGTGCATCATCTGGGTGCCTAACAAGGAGATTTATTAGCACTTTTGTAATATCCTTTAGAAATGTCAACTAACACAAACAATCCATTCACCATTTTGGGTTATTATAACCCCAGTCGGATCTAATATCCCGTCCTTTTCTTAAACTACACATGTTAGCCCCCAATAGGGTATAACTGAGATGGGTGTGGCCAATTCTACATACCTCTGTTACTGTAGAAGGTAACTCACAATGCTTATATTTTTCTGCCGGAGTTGAAAATACCGATAATCTTCATTAACTGGGTACCTCGTACCCTTCTCATCTTGCTCCTTTTACTTGTTGAAGCTTGTTTCTATCTCCTGAATCTCTCATTGCCTTTCACCATAGGAGTGGATAGATATTCTTTGCCTTAAGGCTCCTTATCAAGAGGCTTACACGTCTTAGTACACACATGATCTACTGAAGACCTTACATTTACTCATCATAAGCATCATGCAAAATCGAGTTTCTCTGACTCAACACTTTCACAGCCACCTACAATCTCTTACCAACAATCTTTCTAGACGTAGGCATCGTCGTATTATGAATAAGATAGAGTTTAGAAAATTGAGTTCTTACAACTAAGATCTACCACACGATCTAGAGTAAGAAGAAAAAGTGACAGTCCTAAGTGCCCTATAGCCTCCTGCTTATAAGTGTGGTGCACGACACACCCATAAACAAGACTATACTAGACACGGCTTGTAGACTCCCTAGGACAGAACTGCTCTGATACCACTTTTGTCACGACCCAAACCGATGGGCCGCGACGGGCACCCAGTGCCTTACTCAACCGAGTACCGACATTACATATCATTCTTATCGTACTGTCATTGGTAAATGGGCCAAACGGGCCGTCATGGCCTAACCAAAATAAACATAAGGGAATACTCAATATAAGACGACCCAATCTGATATAAAAATTTATACATTTGACATACTGGCCTATAACACCAAAACGATCACTCGTACACTGAACATAGGCCGACAAGGCCATACAATATTTCATATACATGATATCTGTCTACAATGCTCTAAGAATACTTAATTGTCATAAAGGTCGGGACAGAGCCTTGTCATACCAAACAACACACATCTAAATCATACTGACCAAACAAGAAACTCCGGAGCAAATGGAGTGCACCGACATCTTCCGCTGAGCTGATCGCCTACTTAGAGGACTCTCGACCTGTCTATCAAGACCTGCGCGCATGAAACGCAGCGTCCCCAGGCAAAAGGGACGTCAGTACAAATAATGTACCGAGTATGTAAGGAATGAAAATCAGTAAATAATAGACATGAGAGAAACATAGAGTAAAAGACTCGACATGTACGTCTGCATAGCTCTGTGAATCATTTCATTTTTATAATGTCATGCATATGCGTATAAATGTCATACCATGCATAGGTATATGCGTTCATAATATCATCAAGCCTCTGAGGGCATCCCATCATATCATCTCGGCCACTGTGGGCAAATCATCAACGTATACCAGCTGATCAGGTGGTGGTGCGTATATAACGCCGTAACCTTTTTCCATATCCCATATATATATATATATATATATATATATATATATATATATATATATATATATATATATATATATATACGCGTATATAACGCCATCTGGTCATGGGTCAATGTATATGTATAAATGCATGAAATGCATAAGAAATATGTTAATAAGATTTTCTCGGAATGTCACAAAAATAATATGCCTGTCGGATATATTTTATCAAATACGTATTTTTCTGAGACCCATGAACAGAAGATATAATAATAATTCACATGGGGAATCAAGAATATAGACACCCCTAATATTTTTATGAATAGAGTCGTTTATAGAAAAAGACGTTTGCTCGTTTCTTTCAGTATCATTTGGGTCATGCCAAAAAGAAAGAAGGGATAGCCTTAACATACCTGAGTCGATTCTCTTAATAATCCCTCTAACACACGTTAATTGTGACAACACATGTGATGGCAAGATCGGAGTAGGAAAAATCTGTATGATATTCTTGAGAAGGATTATACCGATAAATCCTATTACTATTATGTCGTATAACTTCGCATGAAGCTGAAGATCGTTACTTGGTAGATGTATAACATGTCATTTTTGTGAATTTGATCACAATTTCATACGGCTCTATTTGCTTAAGCAATCCCATTTTTCATTCCCTATCTTTGTGAATTTTGAGAATTTCTTATTATAGGGGTGGGCCCTACTTGTAAGATGACTAAACCAACCAATTTCCTTAAGTGTGACACCTTGCTAAAAAGAGTAAGAGTCACCTATTTGGGCTAATGTGCTGCCACGTTGGGGGGGGGGGTTGGCTTTTCCAAAAGATTTATCCACTAATTCCTTAATTAATTGCTAATCATCCCCCAAAAATCCACAATTAGCCAATTATTCACATAATTAGGAATTATCTCAAATTACTTAAAATACTACTCACTTTTCATACACTTTATACACCTTACTATTTTATCTCAAAATGACAACCTTCGACAAAACTCATTTTCTTCGATTCGCTTACCCTCTCACCTTCATGAATTTACTTATCACTTGTTTGATATAGTATAATGCTTATAATCTCAAAATAATCTCATTCCTGAACTTACGTCGATTACCTTACGATGAAACTTTAACGTACGAAAATGCGGGATATAATATCTTATTTCCGAGATTTCATCAATTTACTTATGGTGTACTTTTACGTACGAAAACATGGGATGTAACACGGCGGTTGAAGCATAACCTGATCGAGTACCCAGCTATTACTTGGGTCGACGTGCATAATCGGTACCAGTCAAAAATTAGAGTCGAAGACAATCAGTTGGGTTCTGAACCTGCTGCTAGAAGGGACATCAATCGAGAACAAGGTCCGATCAGGGACCGATACCGACCATATAGTGGAAACCACAGGATGAATGAATCGAGACCTAACCCCGGACAAGGCAATAAAAGAAGTGATCGAGGTCAAGGGTCTCAGGGGCTTATGAACATAAATGGGTTCGACAGGCCTACCGGACCTAAGGAAGCACCACGGTTATCGGAGTATAACTTCAGCATCGATGCATCCGCCATCGTGTTGGCTATCGGGCGCTTCAAGGACACTAAATGGCCTTGACCCATGAAAAATGATCCTGCCCAAAGGAATCCCAATCAAATGTGTGAATATCATGGCACTCATGGCCACAGAACGGAGGATTGCAGGCAACTAAGAGAGGAGGTAGCCCGGTTATTCAATAAAGGGCACCTTCAAGAATGTTTAAGCGACAGGGCCAAAAACCATTTCAAAAACAGGGATTTCGGTAAACAAAATGAAAACTAAGAACCGCAGTACATCATCCACATGATCATCGATGGCGTCGATACCCCTCAAGGGCCGGTGCTTAAACGCACTAAGACATCGGTTATACGAGAAAAGCGACCTCGAACTCAGGATTACGCACCCATAGGAACCTTGTCCTTTAATGATGAAGATGCAGAAGGAATCATGCAACCTTACAACGATGCACTAGTAATATCCGCACTTATGAATAAAACTAAAGTTAAGCGAGTGTTAATTGATCCAGGTAGCTCGGCCAACATTATTAGATCGAAGGTTGTAGAACAGCTCGATCTACAGGACCAGGTCGTACCCGCGACCATGGTTCTAAATGGATTCAATATGGCATGTGAAACCACCAAAGGCGAGATAATTCTGCCGATAAACATGGCAGGGACCATCCAGGAAACGAAGTTCCACATAATCGAAAGCGACATGAGGTACAACGCCCTTTTTGGAAGGCCATGGATCCAAAATATGAGAGCTGTACCTTTGACCCTCCACCGGGTTCTTAAATTCCCAACATCGGAGGGAGTCAAAACAATGTACAGAGAACAACCTGCCGCAAGAGAAATGTTTGTCGTCGAAGAAGCAATTCTGATATCCTCACCTTCATCAACAAAGGGGTCGAACTCAAAAGGGGAACGAGATGTCAAATGGCAATCACAGACATCAGCTTCAACCCAACTAGAAAATCAGAAGATTGACGAAGATGATGATCAAAGGATCCCTCGATTCTTCGTGGTCTCCGATGATTACGACGCTACCCAATCAACGATTGAAGAACTGGAACAAGTCATACTAATTGAGCATTTGCCCAAATGAAAGGTATACCTGGGAACGGGATTAACCCCCGAACTCAAGAAAAGGCTTATTCAATTTCTTATCGATAACATAGATTGTTTTGCTTGGTCCCATTTAGATATAACAGGGATCCCACCGGATATAATGACGCATCGGCTAAGCCTGGACCTTAGGTTCAAACCAGTGAAGCAAAAGAGAAGACCCTAGTCCGAGGTAAAGCACACATTCAGATAGGACGAGGTAACTAAACTTCTCAAAATAAAGTCCTTTCGGGAGGTGAAATACCCCGAATGGTTAGCCTATGTAGTTGTAGTCCCTAAAAAAGGGAACAAACTTAGAATGCATGTAGATTATAAGGATTTAAACAAGGCATGCCCAAAAGATTCTTTTCCGCTGCCCAACATCGATCGCATGATCGATGCCACGGCCGACCACGAGGTCCTTACTTTTCTCGATGCCTATTTCGGGTATAATCAAATCCAAATGAACCCGAAAGACCGGGAAAAAACTTCATTTGTCACCAAGTATGGAACATATTGTTATAATATGATGCCCTTCAGGCTAAAAAATACAGGAGCTACTTAACAATGCCTAGTAAATAAAATGTTCGAGGAACAAATAGGTAAATCAATGGAAGTTTATATCGATGACATGCTAGTTAAGTCTCTGCACGCAGAGGACCATTTAGCTCATTTGCAGGAAACATTCGAGATTTTAAGGAAATACAACATGAATCTCAACCCCAAGAAATGTACTTTCTGGGTTAGTTCGGGCAAGTTCCTTGGCTTCATGGTATCGAATCGGGGAATTGAGATCAACCCCGATAAAATCAAGGCCATCGAAGACATCGCTGTCATGGACAGTGTAAAAGTCGTGCAGAGGCTAACGGGACGGATTGCTGCCTTAGGCCGATTCATTTCAAGGTCGTCGGATCGAAGCCACAGATTTTTCTCTCTACTCAAAAAGAAGAACGATTTCGCCTGGACCCCTGAATGCCAACAGGCATTAGAGGAATTGAAGCAATACATATCGAGCCCACCATTGCTTCACACTCCAAAGGCAGATGAGAAACTTTTCTTGTACTTGGCAGTATCGAAAATCGCGGTAAGTGGCGTCCTAGTTCGAGAAGAGCAAGGTACGCAATTTTCCGTTTATTATGTAAGTCGAACCTTAGGGGAAGCAGATACAAGATATCCACACTTAGAGAAATTGGCACTTGCACTGATAAGCGCCCCTAAAAATTTTAGACCATACTTTCAATGTCACCCCATATGCGTACTAACCACTTACCCACTTCGTAATATTTTGCACAAGCCCAAACTATCAGGCCGATTGGCTAAATGGGCCGTCGAACTCAGTGGGTACGATATCGAATATCAACCCCGGACGCCCATCAAGTCTCAAATATTAGCAGACTCCGTGGTCGATTTCACGCCAACCCTCGGGGTACTTAAAGAACTCTTGTTGAAATCGGGTACATCATCGGGGGTATGGACCCTTTTCACAGACTGGGCTTCGAACGTAAAGGGGTCCGGGCTAGGCATCGTTTTAAAGCCACCTACGGGTAGCACTATTAGGCAATCTATCAAAACTACTAGGTTTACTAACAACGAGGCCGGGTATGAGGCCATGATTGCAGGTATCGAGCTAGCTAAAAGCTTGGAAGCAGAAGTCATTGAAGCCAAGTGTGACTCTTTACTGGTTGTAAATCAAGTAAACAAAAACTTCGAAGTTTGAGAGGATAGAATGCAAAGGTATTTGGACAAACTACAGGTAACTTTGCACCGTTTCAAGGAATGGACTTTACAACATGTGCCTCGAGAATAAAACAGTGAGGCCGATGAACTTGCAAATATGGGATCATCGGTCGAGGAAGATGAGATCAGCTCGGGGACTGTCGTTCAACTCTCGAGATATGTGATCGAGGAAGGTCATGCTGAGATAAATTCTACAAGCTTAACCTGGGATTGAAGGAATAAGTATATTGAATACTTGGAGAACGGAAAGCTCCCATCGTACCCTAAATATTCGAGGGCCCTACGAATCAAAGCTGCTCGATTCATATTGACTGTATATGGAACATTATACCGAAGGACACTCGATGGACCATTCGCAGTATGCTTAGGTCTAGGAGACACTGACTACATCCTACGTGAGATTCACGAGGGTACTTGTGGAAATCATTCCGGTGCCGATTCATTAGTCCAAAAAATAATCAGAGCAGGATATTATTGGATCGATATGGATAAAGATGCAAAGGAGTTTGTTTGAAAATGTGACAAATATCAAAGGTTTGCATCGATAACCCATCAGCCCGGAGAGCAACTTCACTCAATCATATCCCCATTGCCATTCATGAAATGGGGAATGGATATCGTCGGCCCTCTGCCATCGGCGCCAGGTAAAGCTAAGTTCATTTTATTTATGACTGACTATTTCTCTAAATGGGTTGAAGCACAGGCGTTCGAGAAAGTAAGAGAGAATGAGGTTATAGACTTCATCTAGGATCATATCGTATGTCGATTTGGGATACCCGCCGAAATAGTGTGTGACAATGGGAAATAATTTATCGGCAACAAAGTGACAAAATTTCTCGAAAACCACAAAATAAAAAGGATATTATCAACATCGTATCACCTTAGTGGGAACGGACAGGCCGAATTGGCGAACAAGACTATCATTCAAAACCTAAAGAAAAGGTTGAATGACGATAAGGGAAAATGGAGAGAAATCCTACTCGAAGTTCTTTGGGCATATCGAACAGCATCAAAATCCAGTACAGGGGCAACCCCGTTCTCCTTAGTATATGGCTCCGAAGCCTTGATTCCAGTCGAAGTCGGGGAACCCAGTGCTAGGTTTTGATATACAACAGAAGAGTCAAATCACGAGGCAATAGATACTAGCCTCGAATTATTGGATGAAAAACGGGAAGCTGCTCTCGTCCAATTGGCCGCCCAAAAGTAGCGGATTGAAAGATACTATAATCGAAGGACCAATCTTTGCCATTTTAAAATCGGGGACTTAGTGCTAAGGAAAGTCACCCTCAGCACCCGAAATCCAAATGAAGGAAAACTGGGTCCAAACTGGGAAGGATCGTATCAGGTACTCGAAAACATCGGTAAAGGATCCTACAAGCTCGGTATTATGAACAGCAAACAACTACCAAGCAATTGGAACGTGTCGCACCTAAAATGATACTACTGCTAAGGTAGGACCTTCCCATGTTCGTTTATATTTCGAAACTAACCCTTGCAAGAGTTTGATCAGGAACAAGGATGGATCATTCAACACGAAGCCTTAGGTCTGAAAGCACGCGTTGCAATTTTTTTTCCTTAGACCGATTCCTTCTCACTCGACCACAAAGCCTATGGACTACATCATTTCGAGTTCGAGCAAGTACCCGCTCGACCACAAAGCCTACGGGCTACATAATTTCGAGTTTGAGCAAGTACTCATTCGACCACAAAGCCTACAGGCTACATCATTTCGAGTTCGAGCAAGTACTCAATCAACTATAAAGCCTATGGGCTACCTTTCTTCGAGTTCGAGCAAAGCACTCACTCGACTATAAAGCCTACGGGCTACCTTACTTCGAGTTCGAGCAATCACTCGCTCGACTATAAAGCCTACGGGCTACATTATTTTAAGTTCGAGCAATCACTCATTCGACTATTAAGCCTAAGGGCTACCTTACTTCGAGTTCGAGCAAAGAACTCACTCGACTATTAAGCCTACGGGCTACCTTTCTTCGAGTTCGGGCAATCACTCACTCGAGTATTAAGCCTATGGGCTACCTTTCTTCGAGTTCGAGCAGATCACTCACTCGACTATCAAGCCTACGTGCTATATTTCTTCAAGTTCAAACAAAGCACTCACTAGACCTCTAAGCCTACGGGCTATATTCCTTCGAGTTCGAGCAATCACTCACTCGACTACTAAGCCTACGGGGTCCGAATTTGATCAAATTACCTAAAGCCTTATAAAAGCCTTCGTAAGGCATGAATGAAACAAGATCTTCACAAGGCAGAAAATAGAGGCAAGTCGGTAAAAGAAAAGATCTTTATATATATATATATATATATATATATATATATACAAGAATGTTTACAATGTCCAAATAGGACCCTACACAAAAAACCAAAATGAAAACTAAGGGCTAAGTTTCTTGGTTATCTCCGGGGCTAGTCTCTTCTCCATCGGGCTCCTCCCCGCTCTCGGACCCACTCTTGCACCCATCATCGCCATCATCATCATCATCATCACCATCATCATCATCGGAAGCCAAGGCTTTAGCATCGGCTTCGAGCTCTTTAGCCCTTTTTATCTCTTCGGTGAGATCGAAACCTCGAGCATGGATCTTCTCGAGGGTCTCCCTCCGAGATCGGCATTTAGCAAGTTCAGCAACCCAATGTGCTCGAGTGTTAGCGGTCTCAGCTACCTCTCTTGCTTGTACCTGAGCAGCTTCAGCATCATCCCGATAGACGGCCACAGATGCATCCGCATCGGCCTTTGCCTTTTCAGCGTCAGATTTGGCCTTGGCAAGTTTAGAGGCCAACCGAGCCTCGAGCTCCTCTATTTTTCTTGCTTGAACCGAGATTTTCTCCTTCATGCTTTAAATTTGGTTTTCGACTGATGATAATTGGGATCGAGTAGTTTTGTTTTCTGCAGCAAGACAGTCCATGCCATCTTTCCATCCCAAGGTCTCCTCCATTATCATATCGACCTCCTCACGAAGTTTCCTAATAACCTCAAGCTTCTGCTGCAGCTGTGAGATCGAAATGTTAGCCACCATTTCAGAATCGAGCCCATGGGTTTTTAAGATTACCATTACCTACTCGGTCAGGTCGGTCTGGGCTTGTTGAGCCTTGGCCAATTTAGCTCGGAGGTCCTTGATTTCTTCTTCCCTTTGTCCGAAGAGGAGTCTAAGGGCGTTCCTCTCCTTCGTGACCCGTCAGAGGTTGGCCTCATACCGATGCAGCTCAGCTCGAGACCGATAACATGCTTCTCGATGAACCACTACGGCCTACGAAGAAAGAAGAAAAGAAGTTAAAAAAGAATTGCAAACATGAAAGTGGTATCAACGAAGGGAGTTAGAGCTTACCCGATTTAGAGCTTGCTGCACTTCACAGAAAAGGCCTAACACATCACTAGGGCCAGCAACATCCTCGACACCAGCGACTCACTTGGGGCGTTCTCCTCATTTCAGAGAGCTTCAAGACCGGCTCCTTCGGATATACCCACCGTTTGTTGACTTCGGTGTGAAATATCCTTGATCTGTAACAATTCGGGGACTCTACCCGAATCTTTCTCTGATACCACCTCAGTTCGAGGTGGAGATACACAAACCACTATCGATCTAGCTACTTTCGAAGCATCAATGGTTTTTCTCACTCGGGCCATCAGTACGGACATGTCGACTTCTTTTTCCTCCTCGTCTTCATCCCTTAGACGCCGAACTAATTCTTTGTTCAAAGGGATAGTATTCTTCCTCGACTTACGATCCATCCTCGTATTCGGTTTTGGATCTTCGAAAGCAGAGGCCTTTTTTCTCTTATTATCCTTTACCGATTTTGGAATAGAGGCCGAAGCCTCTTCCTCGACGGACGGGGGCCTCAAAACTGCATCTTTGCCGAGGCCTACATAAAATAAAATTGATTTAAGTATAAGGAGAGCATCTTGTTCGAACTACCAAAGATACGAGAAAGAGGCTTACCATGATATTTGACCTCCCATCGGCCCTTTGACAAATCACGCCATAAGCGCTCGGCATATGTAGAGGTCGAAGCTAGACCCCGCACCCAGTTCTTGAGGTCAGGAACTACACCGGGCATCCAAGGAATCACTGTATCACAGAAGGGGGATATCGGTGAGGAGAAATGAGGGGGCAAAACAGTAGGAGATAACAGCAGAATTACACTCCTCGGGAAATGGCATCTTTTCAGTCGGAATCAGGTCTGAAGTCTTCACTCGAATGACCCTGCACATCCAGCCTCGATCCTTGTCCTCGTCTATGCTCGAGAATAGAACCTTAGTAGCCCGGCGCTGAAGTTTTATTAACCCGCCTCGAAAGAGGCGAGGGCAGTGTAATCGAATGAGATGGTTGAGGGTGAAAGGCATCCCCTCAATTTTGTTCAGGAAAAAACGGATCAAAATAACAATCCGCCAAGAAGAAGGATGGATTTTTTGGTATTGACGGCAGAAATCAATAATAACAGGGTCGAGAGGACCTAATGTGAAAGGGTAAGTATACACGCTTAAAAACCCTTTCTCGTGAGTGGTGATATCTTCTTCAGAAAACGGGATTAGCACTTCTTTGTTCTCCCAATAGCAATCTTTCCTTAGCTATTCGAGGTGCCCCTCGGTTATCGAACACATATACCTCAATACTGGCTCACATCGGTCGGGAACCAATGAGCCTTTGTCGACCTTAAAATCAGAGGTAAGAACATACGCCCCAGGAATGCACTCCTCAGGCCGTGGATCCATTGGGGTTTTGTCGGCGGCAGACTGTGAAGAAGAAGCTTTTTCTTTTTGAGGAATAGTTTTTGATGTTTTTTCCATTTTGGATTTAAATATCAAAAATAGAAGGAGGTAGCAAAGATTTGGTATTTTTGAAGAAAGATTTTGTAGTGAAAAATCATAGATTTACAGATAAACTCAGAAGATATGAAAAAGAACTTGGAAAATTTGGAGATTGAAGATATAAAAGTGATAAATGGTAACGTAATGGACCGAATAAAGTCTTCATAATATCGAGATGGGATCCGAAGAAGGCACAAACGAGCTTCAAATTTCAGGGACAGGTCAAATCGAGCTCGAAGTCATTATCGAGCTCGGGTCTGAATCAAACTATGATGAGATGTGATGGAATCGAGCTTAAGGGCCAAAGGCCAACCAATACCGAGCCCAAGTCATTACTGGACCCCGAGTCGGCTTCGACCTCAAACCCGCATCGAGCTCTAAAACTGGAAATCGACCAATACCGGCCAATACCGAGTCCGATCAAGATCGAGCTCATAGACAAGAGCCGTTACAGACGCACTAAGGGAGAGAATCTCGGCGGGAATTAGGGAAAAGCTGATTTATCATGGGTTTTCCACTGTGTATTTTTAATTATATCTAAAGTAGGATCTCCCACTATAAAAAGGGATGACTATATTTCTGTAAAAGAACAGGTTTGGCATACATTGTAACTGAGATATCATACACTCCCATATTGAAGAGTTATCCTTTTTTAGCTTCATAGATTGATTCATCTTGCTTAATCCATAAATCATTCTCTTTTAAACTTTGCTTATTTTTCTTTCTCTACAGTCAACACTCGATATTTCTATTTACTCTTATGATTTGTGTCAAGTTATACCACATACCCTTAGAAATACGTACAAATTCAACTCTATCCGTTTTTCGGGTAAACACACCTCCCGAATGGACCCTATTTTGAGAAGTTTAGTTACCTCGTCCTTTATGAATGTGTGCTTTACCTCGAATTGGGGTCTTCTCTTTTGCTTCACCGGTTTAAACCTAGGTCCAGGCTTAGCCGATGCGCCGTTATATCCGGTGGGATCCCTGTTATATCTAAATGGGGCCAAGCAAAATAATCTATGTTATCGATAAGGAATTGAATAAGCCTTTTCCAGAGTTCGGGGGTTAATCCCATTCCCAGGTATACCTTTCGTTCGGGAAAATGCTCGATCAGTATGACTTGCTCCAGTTCTTCAATCGTTGATTGGGTAGCGTCAGAATCATTGGGGACCACGAAGGATCGAGGGATGCTTTGATCATCATCTTCGTCAATCTTCTGATTTTCTAGTTGGGTTAAAGCTGACGTCTGTGATTGCTATTTGGCATCTCGTCCCCCTTTTGAGTCCGACCCCTTTGTTGACGAAGGTGAGGATATCGAAATTGCTTCTTCGAAGGCAAACATTTCTTTTGCGGCCGGTTGTTCTCCGTACACTATTTTGACTCCCTCCGATGTTGAGAATTTAAGAACCTGGTGGAGGGTCGAAGGTACAGCTCTCATATTGTGGATCCATGGCCTTCCAAAAAGGGCGTTGTACCTCATGTCACCTTCGATTACGTGGAACTTCGTTTCCTGGATGGTCCCGGCCACGTTTATCGGCAGAATTATCTCGCCTTTGGTGGTTTCACATGCCAAATTGAATCCATTTAGAATCATGGTCGCGGGTACGACCTGATCTTGTAGACCGAGCTGTTCGACAACCTTCGATCTAATAATGTTGGCCAAGCTACTTGGATCAATTAACACACGCTTAACTTTAGTTTTATTCATAAGTACGGATATTACCAGTGCATTGTTGTGAGGTTGCATGATTCCTTCTGCTCTTCATCATTAAAGGACTAGGTTCCTATGGGTGCGTAATCCTGAGTTCGAGGTCGCTTTTCTCGTATAACCGATGTCTTAGTGCGTTTAAGCACTGGCCATTGAGGGGTATCGACGCCACCGATGATCATGTGGATGATGTGCTGCGGTTCTTCCTGTTTGTTTTGTTTACCGAAATCCCTATTTTTGAAATGGTTTTTGGCCCTGTCGCTTAAAATTCTTGAAGGTGCCTTTATTGAATAACCGGGCTACCTCCTCTCTTAGTTGCCTGCAATCTTTCGTTCTGTGGCCATAGGTGCCATGATTTTCGCACATTTGATTGGGGTTCCTCTGGGTAGGATTGGTCTGCATGGGTCGAGGCCATTTAGTGTCTTTGATGCGTCCGATAGCCGACATGATGGCGGATGCATCGATGCTGAAGTTATACTCGGATAACTATGGTGCTTCCTTAGGTCCGGTAGGCCTGTCGAACCCATTTCTGTTCATCAGCCCCAGAGACCCTTGACCTCGATCACGTCTTTTATTGCCGTGTCCGGGGTTAGGTCTCAATTCATTGATCCTGTGGTTTCCACTATATGGTCGGTATCAGTCCCTGAACGGACCTTGTTCACGATTGATGTCCCTTCTAGCAGCGGGTTCAGAACCCAACTGATCGTCTTCGACTCTAATTTTTGACTGGTACCAATTATACATGTAGGCCCAAGTAATAGCTGGGTACTAAATCAGGTTATGCTTCAACCGTCGTGAAGCCGTTGAACTTCGTTTGTTCAAACCTTGAGTGAAAGCTTGAACAGCCCAATCGTCTGTGACTGGTGGAAGATCCATTCATTCCATTTGAAAATGAGATACGAACTCCCTTAGCATCTCATTATCCTTTTATTTTACCTTGAACAGGTCCGACTTCCTGGTCTCGACCTTTATGGCCTTGGCGTGCACTTTTACGAAAGAATCTGCAAGCATAGCAAAAGAATCGATAGAATTAGATGGTAAATTATGATACCATATCATTGCTCCCTTTGACAAGGTTTCACCGAATTTCTTCAATAATACGGATTCGATTTCATCGTCCTCTAGGTCGTTCCCTTTAATGGCACATGTGTAAGAGGTGACATGTTCTTTGGGGTCGGTAGTTCCGTTATATTTAGAAATCTCGGGCATGCGGAATTTCATTGGGATCGGTTTAGGAGCCGCGCTTGGGGGGAAAGGCTTTTGTACGAACTTTTTGGAATCTAAGCCCTTCAATATCGGTGGTGCCCCCGGGATATGATCAACCCTGGAGTTATATGTTTTCACCTTTTTGTCGTTTGCCTCGATCCTCCTTTCTCCTGATTCTATTCGTTTAGTCAGTTCTTCAAACATCTTAGCAATTTCGAAATTAGTCCCCGACTCTTGCTCATTTGACCTTACTATAGCTGGTTCCGTTCTGTGGGCAATTTCTCAGGGTTGACTGGGCTCCGGCCTGCTCAATATCTAGGTTTGACTCTGCAACTGAGCTATTGCTGCCTGTTGAGCTTGCAACATTTCAAAAATCATACGCAAGCTGACGCCGTTTTCCTCGACGTTATCGGTATCTCGAGCTGCAGATCGAGTGCCACTATGAATGCTATTTTCAGGTTCAGAATGTAGGTTTGCCTCAATGGCCACATGCGAATTAACGTCTAATGGCACTTCGACTCGAGCTCCAACGTCGTCGACAAGTGGCTTTTCGGTCCTGGGCATCAAGTTGCTGTTCTCGCCTTGAAGACCAGCTTCGTTGTCGATAGGTAAGTCCATTTAATTGATAGCTCATCGTTGCAAACCCAGATTCAAAGACACTTCCGGAAACAAGCGTAAAATGGCGTATTTTTTGGATTCGTATCAAATAACCACTGTTATCCTTAGCTCCACGGTGGGCGCCAAACTGTTTACCCAAAAAATGGATAGAGTTGAATTTGTACGTAGTTCTAAGGGTATGTGGTATAACTTGACACAATGTTTACCCAAAAAACGGATAGAGTTGAATTTGTACGTAGTTCTATGGGTATATGGTATAACTTGACACAAATCGTAAGACTAAATAGAAATATCGAGTGTTAACTGTAGAGAAAGAAAAATAAGCAAAGTGGAAAAGATGATGATTTATGGATTAAGCAAGATGAATCAATCGATGAAGCTAAAAAAGGATAACTCTTCAATATGGGAGTGTATGATATCTCAGTTACAATGTATGCCAAACCTGTTCTTTTACAGAAATATAGTCATCCCTTTTATAATGGGGGGTCCTACTTTAGATATAATTAAAAATACATAGTGGAGAACCCATGATAAATCAGTTTTTCTCTAATTCCCGCCGAGATTCTCTCCATTAGTGCGGCTCCAACGACTCTTGTCTATGAGCTCGATCTCGATCAGACTCGGTATTAGTCGGTATTGGTCGGTTTCTAATTTTAGAGCTCGATGCGGGTTTGAGGTCGATGCCGACTCGGGGTCCAGTAATGACTTGGGCTCGGTATTGGTTGGCCTCTGGCCCTTAAGCTCGATTCCATCACATCTCATCATAGTTCGATTCGGACCCGAGCTCGATAATGACTTCGAGCTCGGTATTTGACTTGTCCCTGAAATTTGAAGCTCGTTTGTGCCTTCTTCGGATCCCATCTCGATATTATGAAGTCTTTTTTCGGTCCAGTACGTTTTCATCTCGATCAGTCGTACGAAACCCGAAATCAGTTTCGACCGTATACATTGTCATGAAGAGAAATTAGGTATGTTACACATTCACAACAGAGAGATTAAAGCTTCGGCAAACAAAATAAATTATGAATTATACCCAGCACACAATAGATGGTTCAGTGACTAACCACATCAGGATGGCAAAACTAGCAGACAAACACTACTATGTACATGCTGCTGAAATTAAAAAATTTGAGTCTTGTAAACACAGTTCTAAAAAATCAACCAGCAATTTTAGGAGCTGTCAATTACAGTTGCATTGAATCAAAATGTTTGAACTAGCTCTTTGATTTCAAAACTGTACAAGAATAAGCCATTACCCAATAAATCTAGATCAAAGTACACAACTACATAAAATAAAATTACTGATATAAATATTTAAATAGCTATTTATAGTGTTCATACTTCTTCTTCCTGTTTGCTTTATAATCATATCATTAAATTAACATATGGAAAAAATTAAAAATGTATCTCTACTCGCACCGTCAAATGTTTTAGCTTTAGTTTATTAATTATTAAAATAAAACACAGATGGTGCACTACTAAACATGAAAGCGTTGCTGAATTGTGATTACTTGTACCACCGGCGCACAAATAATTACAAGAAACCCATCAAAAATCAATGCAGCCAAGTTAACAAAATAAGAAACCAGAAAGCCAATGACTTTCGATTTCAATGAATAACCCACTTTTTTGGCATTAGTTAGTATACTGATCTCTTTATTCTGCATTCAACAATGCTAATGTCTATAGCAAAACGAATCTTATAGAACAACTACAGTGTCAATTTATTAGCTAATTGAATCGGTATGTCCTAATATAATTCAGTTATAGACAGCTTAATTGTCTGTTAACAATCATAATGAAATATTTTAGGAAGACTATTCGTTAACTATGAAAGTTCTCCCTTAGACATATCAAAAAGTTCAAATAATTTTTTATCCTTGACCATAATCACAACTTTCAACTGCGTTTAGAAGCATGAAGTAGAGTTGACTCCTATTCATCTTTGATGACATGGCTATATAGACTGTCTAGGCGATTCCAATCATTACAAATGTTGCGTAGGTTTCCTCTATGTGAAGCCGACCAAAAAAACAGGTTCCCAAAATATCCTCTCTGTACCCCAAGAAAGATAGGAAAAGACCTAAACCAAATACACATTCCGACACAAGAATGGACAGTGATCAAATATGAACACAAAGAATGGCTTCCAGCGTATTCCATGTAATTTGACACTTGCATTATATTCTTATACGTCATCGAATCCATTTGTAGTAAAACTAAATTAAAATCTGGAAAAAATAAATACGAAAAGGATAAAAAAATTCAAATAAACAATGTCTCTACTGCTATGAGGATTTACAAAGAAAAAGTCATCCAACAATAGAGTTAACTAATTGCCAAGCGATACCCATCAAAATCATGGCCATCACGCCCCGCGAAAAGCATCAGCATTGTAAGCCTCTCCAAACTGTTGATATTTGCAAAAGAATGATATCGAAGGCCTTAAAATTTGGAATGGGTATATGCATGAAGTTCATATTAGCTCGTTCAACTCAAACTCGCCTCAACAAAAGCATAACCAAGGGATCATAGAAGAACTTTCAGGTCATACGTACTATCATAACACACTACTGTTACATGACACACTCTTTAAGTTTTAGAGTCAAATAAATTGGGCATACACATTGGCAAATGACATCCAACTAAACTATGAAGCAAAATGAATTATATATATGTACCTTGTAAAAACAAAGTCTTATATCATGATGATTAATTAACTACCTGCATATCATATGCATGACTAAGTCGGCACTCTGTGAAGGAATCTATTGTTCTTTGTCTTGATGCATGTTTACAAATTGCATCACGGGAGGTCCAGCATCTTCATATAACTCAATGTTTTCTTCTGATGTGACTGTTTGAGGTCGCCAGCCATCTCCCTTCTCCTTTTGCTTTTTTTATCTTTCATATCTTGCTTAGCTCTCTCTGTCTCTGCTCAAGTTAAACAAGCTCTTAGAGAAATTTCTTACAAAATAAATAAATAATTTTCTTTTTGTGGGCAAGGAAGTAATGAGACGCTGATGAAACTCAACATATATACCAAAGTATTAAAGTAAATATAAATCTCAACTACTTTCATACTTTGAGATCTCTTTCCATGACTTTGGATCTGCCGAGAGAATTATTTCGTTGCAAGTAACTTAACTGTAACCATCTATGGAGATATTTGTACCTTTTGATAACTTCTTCCTTAACTAAGTTGAGTAGGAATTACAAGTAAATAACTCTAACAAAGATACAATATTACTAAGGACATATGATAAACTCAGTGTTGGGATCTGGTCCTTTATTATGTTGCTACTTTGTTCTTCAAGCCTTGGAGTCAATGAGAGGCAGCAGCACACTTGAGAGCGAGACTTAATGATTTAGGGTTTACAAGTGTATATATTCCCTCGCCTAATGTTGGTAATATATAAGTAAGGTCATTGGGATGATGTATGTAATTATCCGGTACAAGGCATGCTCCATAAAGCGACTCCTGCACTGTTGCGTGTGCAGAGAAACAGTGCAGCGACTTTAACAGCTGTAGGGAGTTGACTTGTATTTTCACCGGAGGAACTGATAGACATATGTTTCCTCTGCCGTTTCTTTGACTGATCATGTTGGAACTTGAGCCATACATGTGACTTGTTATTCTTGAGCACTTTTGAGGATGTGAAATAGGTTCCCTATCTAGTTCTCATATGAAGTTTGTTAAATCATCAAAATACAAAAGACACATAACTTATCAATTTTCCCCTTTTTGATGATGACTAACTTATAATTGTAGTTCCCCCTGAGAACCAGATCTCTATACAATTTTTCCTGCAGAATATCTTTATTCCCCCGAGAGCCTAAGAACATGTTCCCCTTTTTGTCCCCCCTCTCAACGTTCTTCCTCCTTTTGGCATCATAAAAAGATTAGACGCAAGTAAATGCAAAAATATGTCCAGCAAGATTAACTCATGCTATATGTGTGTACACAATATGGCTAAAACCAGAACGCAAGAGTATAACATACATATCAAAAGATGAGATGCTCATTAATTAATAAGAGAGGAAAACAGAGGTAGTAGCACCATTGTTACAAAAACATCCACATAAAAACAACTTAAAGTACTAGTCATAACAACAACAAGCCAAAAATAAAAAGACACAGGGTTAAGATAGACATTATTCAAACTAGACACTGAGAAGGGAACTGTTTAAGAGGCACTGGAAGAGGGAGGGAAGGATGAGCAGGCAAGGTCTTTGAGAAGAATGTCTACTCGAGCATTTGCAGACAGCTGCTCGTTTATCAGTTGCTCTTTCAGGTCCTCGACCTGTTTCCTCAGGTCTGCATTTTCAGTAGTCAAGCGGGCAACCTCTGCACCTTGGGCATCCAGAGCTTCCATGAGAAACAGGTCTACTTTTGAAGCAATGGAACGCCTTTCTGCGCGTGGAAGCAGGACCTTGTTCACCATTTCAAACATAAGTTGATACTCTGGAATGAGGGCCTTCTTGTGCACCCGTTCCCCTTGTTGAACAACCTGATCTTTTAGAATTACCTTTCTAAAGTTAGGGGAACTTGTCCCTTCAACATATGAGAGCCCTTCAGTGGGCATACCCAAGATACTTCCAAGAACAGCCTCGTCCATCACAAAATCTACTCCGTTAACCTTCAAGCAGATGTTGTCGTCTTCCAAAGTAAACAGATCTGCGTAGAAACTGCGAACCTCATCTTCATAAATCTTGGGACTCTGAATGGTAAACAAATGAGTCCACTTCTGAAACTCGCAGATTGCAAACAACTGTCTCATGCCTAACATTTCAAGAATGTCAGTGTCAAATGCTCTGCCCCATAGCACCCTTTGCTTCTTAAGGTTTTCTTATCTCTCCACTTCAGACTCATCTACTTTGGCTTTCTTGGAGGAACCAGGTTCCTCTTTGTCACTTGCCTTCTTTTTTAATGACTTCTTCACACTTTTCTCCTTCTTTTCAGACTTCTCACAAGACTCCACTCCTTTAACATGCTTCTCCTTATAAACCTCCACCTCTTTTACAGATGATCCTCTCTTGGGCTTTATAGTCACAGATTTCTTAGAGGATTTACGAATCAAGGAAGAAGGTTCCTCATTCACCCCCTCATCTTCAATATTCACAATGTTTTCTGGAGGCACATCCTCTTCATTCACTAGATTTCCCCCTTTCACCGTCCTCCTTCTTTTCTTTTCCTCTTTGTTTCTCTTCAGAGCACTCTCAAAAGCTTCTTTCTCCTGCTGCCTAGTAGTGGGGCCCTACCACTTCTAGTAGCAATGAAACTTGACACAATCACATTATCATAGTCTTCCTCACTATTTTCATTATCCTCTTCAGACAAGGGTCTCATTTCAGGAATAATAAAATCCAATGGCACTACATCAAAGTGGGAAGAAGGAGCAGGGTCGGTACTGACCTAGGGCTCTTTTGAGGAGCATGGGGTTTCATCCCTAGTAGGAGCAGAGTGCTCTTATTGGGCAGAGGGAGCAAGTCCCTCTGTTATTTCCCCTATAGTACTGACTGGCACTATGTTTTGAAGAGGAACCAGTTCCCCACCTTCAACTCCATTTCCTTCTCCTTCCCCCTGAGACCTAGCGGTCACATCACGACACTCATACTCCCGAACCAACCCTTTATTGGTAGCAATAAGTAGCATATTCTCTACAGCTTCTCTCACGCTCACACCCAACAGTGTAGAATCAAAAGATGCAGGAGGAGCGTTACCTATCGGAGAGGTAACATTCAGATCAAAATATGGAGCAGGCACTTCGGATACTTCACCACTGCTAACAATATGTTGTTGTAGCGATAAATGTTTTGGAGGTTTGGTTTTTGCGACTACAATGAGAACCGGAACTCGATGGGGTTGGAGAATAAACGGTGGGTGGTTGTTGGTCTGAGTTGGGGTTTTCATTAGATGACGGTTTACACTCAGGCTCACGCTATAGTGCTTCGTGAGACAAAGACATAGTGGGAGTGACACTGGTAACATTTGAAACCTCTGAATTTTAGGAAGACAGTGTGAATTTTTGGAAGTAAAGACATGAGAAAGAGAGGGTTTTTAAGAGAAAGAGGAAGTTTGATGGATTTGATGTGGACAGTTGTGAGAAGGACGTCTCTTGGGGTTATTTAGAGGGGATGAGGGATCGGTTACAAAAGATTGCAACGGACTGAGTAGACGGGTCGGCTTGTAACGGGTGTGACGATTGGGCTTTAAGGGATGAGAGATAGAAACAGACTCATTTAATGACGTGGCACTTTTATGATCGTTTACAATGTGCATGAGTTTAAAAGGAATTACTAACCTGAGTCAAGGGAACCAGGTTCCCTGACTGAATTTTGTAAATGTGAGCCTTATCCTTTTACCACAATACAATATTATTAGTTGTTTGTTTGCTCTGTAGTTTCCATGCGTATTTACCTGTAACGATATAGAAATGACTTAGAAATTGCTAGAAAATACGTTTTAGCAGTTTACCTATTCATTCTTTCATAGCCAATCATTGCGGGACCTGGTACTCAGTTTGATTTTATCAGCCCCAATGCCAGTCGATTCTTTTCAAAATGCTCTTTGTTCAATGCTTTGGTGAAGATCTCAGCTACCTGGCCCTCTGTTTTGCAGAACTTCATGCAAGTGAGACCCTTTTCAACATTATCCTTGAGAAAATGATGTCGCACATCAATGTACTTTGTTCTCTTATGCTGGACCGGGGTCTTTGCCATGTTGAGAGCACTTCTGTTGTCACATAATAATGGCACACAATCAGAAAACACCACAAAATCCTCCAGTTATTGGTTGATCCACAACAGTTGAGCACAACAGGAGGCAACTGCCACATATTCCGCCTCTGCAGTAGAAAGAGCCATAGAGTTTTGTTTCTTTGTACCCCATGAAATCAAGCATGACCCTAGAAAATGTGCCATGCCAGATGTGCTCTTTCCATCCACCAAGTAACCAGCATACCCAATTAAGTTGAAATTATCTCCTGAAGGATAGTAGAGGACCAGGTCCTATGTTCCTTTGAGATACCTTAGAATCCTCTTGGCAGCTTTCAGATGAGATTCTTTTGGACTTGATTGGAATCTAGCACATAATCCCACACTGAACATAATATCAGGTATGTTGGCTGTGAGATACAAGAGTGAACCAATGATACCTCTATACATGGTTTCATTCACAGGAGCACCAGGTTCATCCATGTCCAAACGAGTGGCAGTGGCAATAGGAGTATCAATTGTTTTTGAACTTTCCATCTCAAATTTCTTTAGAAATTCTTTAATGTATTTCTGCTAACTAATCATCGTTCCCTTGGAGGTTTACTTAACTTGCAGACCTAAGAAAAAGTTCAGTTCTCCCATCATGCTCATCTCAAACTCGCTTCCCATAAGCTTGGCAAACTCCTCACACAAGGAAGCATTTGTTGCACTAAAAATGATGTCGTCAACATAAACTTGCACAATCAGCAGGTTCCTCCGTCGTTTCTTCAAAAATAGAGTGTTGTCGAGAAGGAACATGGACAACCTTTCATACCATGCATAAGGGGCCTGCTTTAAGCCATATAGTGCCTTGTCAAGCTTTAATACATATTTAGGATGCTCATGACACTCAACACCAGGTGGTTGTTTGACAAAGATTTCTTCCTTTAAATACCCATTCAGAAATGCACTCTAGACACCCATTTGGAACAAATTGAATTCCATATAAGATGCAAAGGCAATGAGAATTTCGATGGCTTCCATTTGTGCAACTGGAGCAAAAGTCTCATCATAGTCAATACCTTCTTCTTGATTATAGATTTGAACCACTAACCTGGCCTTGTTCCTTGTTGTATTCGCAAACTCATTAAGCTTGTTTCTGAACACCCACCTTGTTCCTATAATAGTTCTATATGAAGATCGAGGAACCAGGTGGCATACACTGTTCCTCTCAAATTGATGGAGTTAATCTTGCATAACAGTAATCCGGTCAGTATCTTTCAATGTTTCCTTGATATGTTTGGGCTCAATTTAAGAAAGTAAAGCTGAGAAGGCAAACATGCTTCTTGTCTTTGATCTGGTTTGAATCTCTTAATCAGGAGGGGGTGATCACATTCTGGAGAGGATGTGAACTTTTGTGCTTCCAGTTGGACACCTGAATCTTATTGTGAGAAGACCTAGGTTCCTTTGAATGGGATCCATCATTAGCATCAATGGAAGAGTGAGTGCCACTTCTCCGCTCAGCATCAGGAGTTCCTTGGACGATATCAGCAAATCTATTTTCTGCTTCAGTTATTGTAATGGAGGAACCAAGTTTTTTTGTATCAACTGGAGGTTCTGATGTATCTTCCTCATTAGATTCCTTGACCTGACTTATCAGATCAGCCTCTCCATTTGACATATCAATGACTTCTCCAGGAACCTTTGACTACTCTCCATCTTGATCATTCTTATCATGTGAGTCTTTCCCACATAAGTGGTGTGATTCATCAAAGATTACATATATGCTTTCTTCAACACATTGAGTCCTTTTGTTGTAGACCTTGTACGATTTTCTTTGTGAAGAATACCCAAGAAAGATTCCTTCATCACTTTTGGCATCAAATTTTTCTAGTGCTTCCTTACCATTATTGAGAACGAAACATTTGCAACTAAACGTTCTCAGGTGAGTCATCTTGGATTTTCTCCCGTACATCAATTCATATGGGGTCTTGTTTAAGAGGGACCTAATCATGCACCTGTTTATCAAATAGCAAGCAGTGTTGACCGCCTCTGCCCAAAAGCATTTTGCTACACCACTGTCAATTAGCACCGTCCTTGCCATGTCTTCGAGAGTCCTATTTTTCCTCTCCATAATATAATTTTGTTGGGGTGTTCTGGGAGCTGAAATATTATGACTTATACCATTTTCAGCATAGAATTCTTTGAACTAGGCATTGTCGAACTCTGTGCCATGATCAGATCTTATGCTTACAACATTATGGTTCATCTTCACTTGAATCTGCTTCACAAAGGCAGCAAAGACTCGAAAAGTTTCATCCTTGGTTCTGAGGAACAAGGTCCATATGAATCTAGAGTAGTCATCAATTATGGCAAACATATACTTCTTTCCTCCTCTACTGGGCACCCTCGTAGGTCCACACAAATCCATATGAAGAAGATCAAGTGGCCTCGAGGTGCTTACTTCCTTTTTTAGCTTGAAGTAGGACCTGACTTGCTTTCCTCTTAAACATGCATCACACACCTTGTGATCCTTGAACCTTGACTTAGGCAGCCACGAACTAGGTCCTTCTTAACCAGCTTGTTCAGCAACGAGAAACTTGCATGTTCGAATCTTCTGTGCCACAGCTCAGCATCATCATCAACAACACTCAAACATGTAAGATCCCCACTATTCAAGGACTCAAAATCAGCAACGTAGATGTTTTTGAATCTTTTTGCCATTAAAACCACTTCACCAGTCACAAGATTGGTGATTGTGCAAGTCTTTGATAAGAATTCAACTTTGTTTCCTTTGTCTAGCATTTGACAAACACTCAATAGGTTGTATTTCAGGCCATTCACATAGTACACATTCTCAATCGAGTGAGTGGGTGTCTTCCCAACTCTTCCAACTCCTAGAATGTATCCCTTTTTGCCATTGCCAAAGGACACACTCCCACCTTGCAGGGCTTTGAGTGAAAGGAAATCATCAGTGCTTCCAGTCATACGCTTAGAGCAACCACTATCCATATACCATCTTTGGCTGCTTCCTTTCACTGCTCCCTGCATAAGGAAATCAGAGATTAGACTTAGGAACCCAAACAAGTTTTGGTCCCTTGTAGTGAGGAAAAGGGCAAATTAAACTTCTTCTTGTCCAAGCAGGCATCACACGTTTTTTTTATTGGAGGGACCAGGTTCCTTAGCAGTAGGTACTTTTTCAACAAAAACTTTATTTTTCTATTGGGACTGAAATCTAGCTTTACATGATTCTTTAAAGTGCCTAGTGTTACCACAGTGAGTGCAAAGCTAGTAAGGAGATTTTTCCTTTTGGAACCCAATTCCCTACATGTTCCTCCCTTTACTTTTATATATTGCAGTGATTGTATCAGAGGACCAAGTCCACTTTAGAGATTTATCTAGGTCATTTTTAACCCTGCCTAGATCTTCCTTAAGTTGTCTATTTCTCTCAAGTTCAGCACACAGACTCAATTTCACTATTTTGTGCTCATTTTTGAGTTTAAGGTGTGCCTCACTTGCCACTTCCTTACCTTTTAAAGTGTTTCCAGAACTACTTTCTCTTTTTAATTCTTCTACTGTTACTTTTAGATCCACAACTACTACCAACAAGGCATCTCTCTCATGCTCTACGTTTTTAATTTTCTCAGTTAGAGCATCATTTTCTTTCTTTAAATACTCAATGGTTTCTTTTAAATCAACCACTACAACTACCAAATTATCTCTCTCATGTTCTACCTCTCTTAGTTCCATAGTTAACCCATTTTTATCATTGATAAGATTATGATAAGCATCAATCAGAACATTAGCTAAGGATACAAGCTTCTTTTGGGAAAAAAACTTCAAATTTCTTTCAATGTCTAGAAAATTTACCTCATCATTATCTTCATCCTCGTAAGATTTACCCATCGGGGAAAAGATGGAGACATATTCAGCTGCTTCACTTTCAACTACCATCATAGAGCTCTCGTCTTGTTCATCATCTCCCTCAGATTCACTCGAGGAGTCTCCCCATGCAGCAAGAGCTTGTTTCACAACAGTGTCAGCAACATCTTTTCTCTTGCATTTCCTGTCAAGAACCAGGTTCCTCTTGGTTGTTTTGTCTATGTTGTGCTTGTACTGATCTTGCTTGTGGAGAGGACAATCTTTGATGAAATATTCTGGCTTCCCGCATTTATGACACAAGTCATAGCCTTTTGATCTACTGGAGCTGCCCTTTTTCGGAATGCCTCCATTTCTGCGAACCATTTTCTGAAATCTCCTTGTCAAATAGGTCATGTCAGCATATTCACCACTTGAATCATTATTGTCTTCATTGAGTACGAGGTTCTTTTACTTTTTGGGTTCTCTTCTTTCATAGTCCTTCTTTTTCTTCATTTCATATATCTTCAGATTTCCAATAAGTTCGTCAATGGTCAACTGTTGCAGATCTTTTAACTCTATGATAGCATTGACTTTGCTTTCCTAAGAACCAGGTGATATACTAAGTATTTTCCTGACAAGTTTGTTCCTTGGAATGATCTCTACTAGAGAGTGGAGCTCATTGATGATGGAGGTGAATCGAGTATGCATGTTCTAAATGGACTCATCATCCTGAAGAGTTCATACTCAATAGTGAGCATGTCGATCTTTGACTGCTTGACTTGAGTTGTTCCTTCATGTGCGGTTTGGAGATCCTCCCATATCTCCTTGGTAGATTGACAAGCAGAAACTTTGTTATACTCGTCTGGTCCAATACCACAAACGAGGATATTCTTTGCTCGAAAAGCTTTCTCTATATCTTTGCGGTCGGCATCATTGTACTCCTTCCTTGTCTTTAGAACTGTCATTGCTGGCTCGCCAATGGTCTTCATAGGGACGACGGGACCATCACATATGGCATCCCAAAGCTCTAAATCTTCAGCCATAATAAAATCATGCATCCTTGTCTTCCACCATCCGTAGTATTGTCCATTGAATCTTGGTGGATTCTTTCTAGGTATTAGACTTATAGAAAGAAGCTACTCTAATACTAATTGATTTAAACTTAGAGTCCACCAAACTGTATAGAGAACCTGGTTGTCTATCAGTTTCCACAGAACACACACACAGAGTAATAAATAAATGACACAACATTGTTTTACGTGAAAAACTTCTAGCTCACGAGATTAAAAACTACGACCTATACTCGTAGGATTTTAACTTTACTAACCGAGCAAACTTTAGATTACAACCTATAGTAATCTAGGAATTATCCTCTTAATCCCTCACCTACTTGTAATAACTCTATTACAAGCCTCTTTGTAATAACTCTATTACAAAGCTCACACTTTGACTAACTCTAGACAAACACAAACACAAAGTTTATGTTTTTACAAACGATGTCCTACACAATGCTTCTAACTAAGCTGAGTAGGAATTACAAGTAAATAACTCTAACAAAGATACAACAATACTAAGGATATATGATAAACTCAGTATTCGGATCTGGTCCTTTCTTTTGTTGCTACTTTGTTCTTCAAGCCTTGGAGTCAATGAGAGGCGGCACCACACTTGAGAGGGAGGCGTAATGATTTAGGGTTTTCAAGTGTATATATTCCCTTGCCTCATGTTGGTAATATGTAAGTGAGGTCATTGGGATGATGTATGTAATTATCCGGTATAAGGCATGCTCCATAAAGTGACTGTTGCACTGTTGCGTGTGCAGAGAAATAGTGCATCGACTTTAACAGTTGTAGGGAATTGACGTGTACTGTCACCGGAGGAACCGATAGCCATCTGTTCCCTCTGCCGTTTCTTTGACTGATCAAGTTGGAACTTGAGCCAGACATGTGACTTGTTGTTCTTGATCACTTTTGAGGATGTGTAATAAATTCCTATCTAATTATCATATGAAATTTATTAAATCATTAAAATACAAAAGGCAAATAACTTATCATGCTTCATACTCACCGCTTTCTTCTTCATCATTCAATGTTGTTTTCTCAAGAAGACAATCGCCCCATTTATCGCAATGATTCGGAAAACTCTGAAAATAGACTATCTTAACTAAATACAACTTGACCAAAAGTTATCCAAATCCAATTGGTAAGAAACAAATTGAAAGCCGAGGAATAATCCCTGTTAATTAATAATAAACATAAATGCATGCGTACTAAGCTACAATAAACATGGATATCACGTGGAACCAGTACGGCATTGTTTATTGCCAAAGTTCCATGTGTATTACGCATTATAATGTTAATGTGACAATTGATGGCACAAACCGAGCTTCTTAAGCTAATTTGTTTTCTTTTGACAGCCCAAAGGATAAAATATGCGTTCAAGCTTGCAAGTATAATCCTTTTTTTGAAAAGTTCAACCCACATGGGTCAAAATCTGCCCGTAGAATATTTGAGACAAGATAATACTAAGGGAAGAATTCTCGAGTCGTCGTCAGTAGAGATGGCCCAAGAAGCAGCAAAATCCATAGTCGAAGAGTCGACGAGGGCCGTGGTCGAGATGTCAATAAGGGTCGGGGTCGAGCACCATTGATAGAGCTTTTGTTGATACCAAATTTTGCCCTCATATTTTTTAAATAGTATATATACTTTTAAAATATCGTTTGCATCAATACTTAATTTACAAAGAGTTATACAAGTATTTTTTATAATGTTTCATAATTTGTAGAGCTTTAAAATTAATTTTTTTCTTGCAATTAAATTACCTGGATATATATTAATTATCAATTAAATTATTTTGTGATGATTTAACCATCCAAATCTATTATTTGCATCCACAAATATGCTTCACAATATTTTCATATAATTATATTGACTATTCACCCAATTTTGCAATAATAGCCTATATGTTATGCATAATTATATTTTTTACATTATTCTTGCCAAATAGTATTTTTATATTGTTATAATGTTAAGTTATTTTTTTTTGAATCATCTTACAACTTAAATAATATTTTATTATTTGTTAATTAATTTTTATAATTTTATTTTAATGAAATTCGTGTATTTTAAATTATAGCCCAATATTTTCGAACCAATTAAAGTCAAAAACATCTGGCCCATTCTGTTTAACCCTTCAGAATCCCAAACCAAACCACCTCTTCATCTAACCCAGTCGCGATCCGTCTCGCGATCCGCCTCGCTTCCTCTTTAATCCTGGCCGTTGATCTTAAATGATCAATGGCCCACGACAACCTTTGCCTTTTCCTTATAACCCTCGCCCCAAACCCTAGAGACAAATCGCTCATTCCACCGCCCCTTGAATCTCTTGAACCTTCCCCTCTTCTCTGAAACCCTAATAGCCGCCTCCCTTAACCCTCTCCGATTCCTACCCCAAAATGGAATCAATCCATGATTCTCTTACCTTATACGTTCTGTCATCTGGTTACTTGCACGATTTTGGCATCACCTATTGCTTGCCTATTTTTGGCAAATACCAGGCCTTGGGTTTTGAACAACCGTCCTCAATCTTTGAGACTTAGGCGGTATTTCGTCTATATACACTCACCACCGGGTTGTATGGGTCTGATTTACCAAAATCCTTGGCCAATCTTTAATTTCCGTCGAACAAGGGTTTGAAATTTCAATTTGTTTTCTTTTCTGGTTCTATTATCGACTACATGTGATTTCCTTTCCTTATTTTGTGTTTGATTAATTGTTTTCCATGTTTACTCGCTTGATTCCACCACTATATAAACTGCTCCCCTAATCCCCTTCAAGGGAATTTAATCATGGTTATTCTCTCATACTCTCATTCACTCAATACTATTCTGAATCTATTGGTCTTGTCCGGCTGAAAGCCAAGGCCATCAGAATCTTCTCTATTAACCTCCCAAGTGCGAGCACTGCTCGGGGCTCACTGAAACTCTTGTGAACTCTGACGCATTAGGATTTGGGATTTTTTGCTGTTCTATTGCTGTCACTACTGAGATTCTGGGTACTCACCCTTTTTTGTTTGTTTATCTTCGCAACTGGCCAACATTCTTGACTCTCATAGCCTTCATCGTTATTCCTTTACTTACTTATGTGTGTACTCGGTATGCCAATGCTGATTCAACTTTTAGACAAACATGCCTTAAGTTTCTCTGTTATTTATGAACTTGCAGTATTATATTATTGTGTTCTTTTCTATAAATCTACTATCTCAATGATGTTCCGTACGTTCCATGACCTCTAGTATCGAACTTGAATAGTTTCAACATGCGTAGTAGACTTTCACTCTGCATATTTGATTCGAATAGTTCCTGACCCTCTTAAGTTTTACCTTACTGACCATGTTCATACTAGCCTGAATGTCATGTTCTGTGCTCACACTTATGCCTTAATTTCATGTTCTGTGATAGTTATAGGTTCATACTTGTGCCTTAATGTCATGTTTGCTCAGATTCTGCTTTAAGGAATCTCTTCCTCTTGAACCCTTTAAGAATAATCTATTATTTCCTGCAAACCGATTCCTGATTCTCCTATGTTATAACACTATTTCACTATATAACCAAACTTGTTTATCTGCAATTCGTAACTCTAGTAGTCATATTCTTTGATCTGTCAATCCTGCACTCTTAGCATTTCTTCTAGGATAAATGTCAATGTGTAGTTTTCTCTCATGTGGGATCGACTGATATGAATCCTAATGTTTGCTTGTCCTGTTGATCTATAATTAACGTGTTCTTTTACCTACCATGAGTTATTTAGAGTCTTTGTGCTATAGTAATGCCCATCATGTTAGGTCTCATGTTCAACTAAGTGATATACTGTCAACTGTTCTTAACTATGCCCTTAGCCCATTGCTATGTTGTTGATGAACATACTCTCATCAGGCTCTCATGTTAAAACCTTCATGTGAAAACTGCCTCTCACTTTTTCCTGTCTATGAATTTGCTAGATTCTCATGTTAATTGTCTGAAAACCTTTGGACTAATTCTGGACTATTCTTCATTTTAAAATTCTATTTGAAGTAGTTTGTTAGCTTATGATGTTCAATCCTGTCACTTTAAAACCTAGCATGAGCCCATTTTATGTATGTCTTCTGTATTTTCCAAAGTTTCATGTGATCCTGCTTATATGTTTTGGTTAGAACTGTTTGTTACTTACAACTTTCAAAATTAAGTGTGAAAAGGTATTTAATGAATTCCCAGAGTAGTTGTCACTTGCATGGTTAAGTCCGGCATCAGTAGGTAAGTCGTGCATCTTGGGCCTAGTATTGGGCCATACATGTTGTTGGACCTATATGCTAAATTCATGCATCTTCTATTGTTCTGCTAAGCCTAGGGCTTGGGCCTACTAGTCATGTGAAGAGTGAGGATTGTTGAAAGGCCAGCTAGTGTTGGGTTGTTTTGTTTGGGTCTATTTCTAGGCATGTAGTTATTCTTTAGGTACTGTTTGTAGGTGTATTCATTATCCAGTTCTGTAATAATTTGTAAACTAAATAATTGGGGAATTAGTAAAAAAAAAATGGGGATAGGGTACTTTAATTCTCACATGAATGGGTAGATAACATGCTTACAGGATCTACATGTTTGTTTGCTACTTTGTTCGATATGCCTATTTCTATACACTAATTGTCACGCCCCAAACTCGAGGAGTGCGACCGGTGCTCAACCGAGTAAACCCGGTCGAGCAAGCCTACGTTACATCAACCTCTCATCATAACTCATGCATGATTTATCAAAATATAATTAGATCATGACTTTCAAATTGAATACATTTGGCTCAATGGCCTATAATTTTTCTTTTCTTTTCTTTTTCTCTCGTGATGGGTACATAGCTTCATAAATATCTATGAACATAAATACATGAAGAAACTCAAAACTTAAGTACATGACCCATAATGTACATGGAGCTTCTATGACAATAGATACCTAAGTACATAAAACCAACTAGACTCGAATGCCCACTCGAATTGTAGCGGACTCACCATAATCTGTTGCGCAAAAGTTCCCTAGCAAAGATCCATATCATCCTGTAGAAGTATACCTGCATCCATTAAAAGATGCAGCGCCCTCGGCAAAAGGGACGTGAGTACATGTGGAATAGTACTTGCATGTAAAGCAAACAGAACAACATATGATATCATGGTAATTAAAAAAATAGTCATATGAATTACATCAAGAACTACGAAATATCCAATAGATTCACATTTCAAGTCTCGTTGTGCTTACATCATTTTAAATTTCGTTTAGGATTAACTGAGCCACATGAACTATGCGTGGAATACATAATATAAAGTAATTGAAATAACATGTTCAAACACGGCCAATGTAAATGGCACGTAATGTCTGTGTTAACAATGCGTCTCACTAGACCGTCCATATCCCTCTTTTATCTTACACCTATACATTTCATAGACCGTCCTTAGTGTTCACATGTCATATTAAACACTTATGTCTTTCCTAGACCGTTCATATGATTCCATAGACAATACACCTATGTGTTTCATAGACCGATCATAGGATTCAATAGACAATACAACTATGCGTTTCATAGACCGTTCATAGGATTCACATATACCATACAATACACATGTACGTTTCATAGACCGTTTACAGTGTTAACTTACACAATACAACTGTGCGTTTCATAAACCGTTCACAGTGTTTACTTACACAATACACTTGTGCGTTTCATAGACCGTTCACAGTATTTACTTACACAATACACATGTGCGTTTCATAGACCGTTCATAGTGTTTAGTTACACAATACACCTGTGTGTTTCATAGACCGTTCACAGTGTTTACTTACACAATACACTTTTGCGTTTCATAGACTGTTCACAATGTTTACTTACAAAATACACCTGTGTGTTTAATAGATCGTTCACAGTATTTATTCATATTATATTATACACCTATGCATTTCATAGCTCATCCATAGGATTCACATATTATACACATATACGTTTCATAGCCCGTCCATAGGGTTCATACACATCATTATGCACATAACCATATATAAACTCAAAGCGACATGATTAACATTACATTAAGGTCGTAAGTTCCCGGATCATTGGAACACTTCATGTTCATGCTCATCATGGAGAAACATAGCTCATTACATTAGCATATGTATGGTGAATCAATGAGTCAATTTCAATGGCACATGAGCCCAATTTATTTTCTTAAGGTTCATCATCATTTTAGCATAGGACATATCCCTTTCATCTCGTTATTCACTCACTTGACATCTTGAGGTCATTAGCTAAGTTCATGATTCTTGAGGACTTAACATCGAAGTCATTTACATACATTATTTCAGAAGCATACAACTATAGTCAAAACCATTGGGACATACAACACCTCATAATTCTCATTTAGACAAACGACCACATTTCATGTTCGTACTATCACTTCATTAGTACTTTCAACTGCTTACAACATCATTATTTCATTAGCTCCCTTTTGCCATACATATTATTCTTCATTCACGGTACGGTGGTCGTATCTCATATTCCATACTTTCATTTCATTACTTTCAAAGCTCATCATCATAAACATCAACATAGAGAATATTCTTAAAGTACCTTTCCCAAGAAGGATGTAAAGGCTTAAAACACATTGGAATACTTACGAAGCGCAGCATTAGTTAGAACAACCACATTTGGACATGACTTGAGTACATAAGCTTTTGGATAATTATATTTTCAGAGTCAATTTGGAATAATTGAATCAAGGCTCATTTCATTTCATTGGCGTTATTGGCCACAATTATAACTTTCATCATTGGCACGGTGTCTACACTTTATATCCCCAACTCACTACTTTCACTTTCAAACATCTTTATAGATTATCGACAACAAAGAATCTCTAATCACAAATTTTAGTACACCTATGAGTAATTAAGAGTCTTAGGCACATTGAGACTTCTTACAAAATTTGGCATAATAGCCTTCACTTGAAACACTACTTGGAGTCATAACATTTTTATATCCAACTCATGCTTTGAACACACTCCCGAAGGATAACATCATGTGATAAGAGCATCCAGAATACATTTGGAACATATACCTTTCAACACAAAGCTTATTCGGAATAGTTAACTCGGGACTTACAAGAACATCATGGGATCCAATTCTAGGAAAGAAGTTTAGCCAACATACCTCGCTTTGAGATTTCTTTAAATTACTACAACGTTCCGGAAATTCTAGTAATCCCAATCTATTTTGAGACATAATACAAATTGAACCATAATTAGGAAGATATTCATGGTTTTAGTTCATTTGAGTATTTTATCAAACACTAGGTGTGTAAATTTGGCTACAAAGTTCTTCTACAAGATTTTCTTCATTCTACAACCCAATCTTTACTTATTTGAGCTCAACAATCTTCCCACAAACCTTATTGGTACATGCATGTATAAATATTACTCACATACCCAATAATCATACTCCTAATCAACCATCTTCTACCCAAATTCGAAATTAAAAACTAGGGTATGAAACCTTAACTCTTAGATGAAGAACTTGTGAGATTTTCTTGTTGGATTTCAAAGCTTGGACAAGATGTTGATGAACAAAAAACTTTATGTACTTCCTCTATCTATAACACTCTCACTTCTCTCTAAAAAACCTCATATAATTGCCACAAAATAAGCCCCAAAGCCTATTTATCAAAATGGGGTCAGGTTATAAAAATAGAAAAATTAACCCTTCGAAATCAGGTTTGTGGTCGCATAATGGACTGCAAAATGGGTCTGCGGGTCGCACAATGCACCGCAAAATCGATGCCTAGAATTGGGCTACGCTGGCCAGGTCTGCGACCAATTTTGTGGTCGCATAACCATTTTTGTGATTGCATAACCACTTTGCGATCGCAGAATTGGCCGCAGAATCATCTTGTGCCAGCCTTTGATAATTTGGTCATACCTTCTTGTAAGAGTGTCCGAATGACTAACGGTTTGAATAATTAGAAACTAGACACATAGACATTTTCTTTTTATAGGTAATACACCACATAACTCTTTATATAATGAGAGTTATGCTCGTTTGAAGTTAGGTCTTGTGCGAACTCACTTGAAACTTGATCCCATTATAAAATTTTCAACTTGACTTAGTCTTGAGGCTCTTATTAGACCATAAACCATTCTTAATGCACCTCATACATATATTAGCATGATCAATTGATATCATTCATATAATAGTCCTTGTCTGCACACAAAATAATATAATTAGCACTTATCAACTTTTTTAATACTGCTTAAGTACTTCGAAATTTTTCGGGGTGTTACATTCTCCCCCACTTAAGAACATTCGTCCTCGAATGTTTTAAAAGTCACTTCTAATAATAGAGTTACCATCATTTTACTTCCAACCATTATGCATTGGCACTTATGACCACATGGGTCTTATACTTCCTTTCTAAAATTTCAACTTACTTGGCTATCTTTACAAATTCTTAAAAGTTTCGGCAGAGTTTCCCCTGTAACGGGGCCTATCCACCTGTCAGAGAATCCTAGAAATCAATCCTAAATAACATATAGATAACACCACATTGTACCATATACTTGAAATCAACAACTATGACTCTCGGGGCCAACTGTATGACCTTGCTTACCTTGGTCGTATCCTTGACTTTTCCTTCCTCCATTACGAGGACAATTGGGCACCTCACATATTATACCTGTCATGTGCGTCATTCCTTTAATCCTTAGGCCTTTCTAATTTCTTAGCACAATGTGCAACACTCCTTGGTATTAACAAGGGAACTCCGAGACTAACATGGAACCTTAACGCATGATCGAGGATAGAAGAAGAGAAATATTTCCTAAATGTCGTTGTAGCCTCCCTATTATAAGTGTGGCCGACAACACACCGATAAGAGAGACTCTACTGACACAGCTCCATGACACCTTAGAACTCCTAAACCATGCTTTGATACCAAGTTTATCACGCCTCAAACTCGAGGAGTGCGACCGACGCTCAACCGAGTGAACCTAGTCGAGCAAGCCTACGTTACATCAACCTCTCATCATAACTCATGCATGATTTATCAAAACATAATTAGATCATGACTTTCATATTGAATACATTTGGCTCAATGGCCCATAATTATTTTTTTCTTTTTCTCTCGTGATGGGTACATAGCTTCATAAATATCTGTGAACATAAATACATGACAAAACTCAAAACTTAAGTATATGACCCATAGTGTACATGGAGATTCTATGACAATAGATACCTAAGTACATAAAACCAACTAGACTCGAATGCCCACTGGAATTGTAGCGGACTCACAATAATCTGTTGCGCAAAAGATCCCTACCAAAGATCCATATCATCCTGTAGAAGTATACCTGCATCTATTAAAATATGCAGTGCACCCGGCAAAAGGGACGTGAGTACATGTGGAATAGTACTCGCATGTAAGGCAAACAAAACAACATATGATATCATGGTAATTAAAAAAATAGTCATATGAAGTACATCAAGAATCACGAAATATCCAATAGATTCACATTTCAAGTCTCGTTGTGCTTACATCATTTTAAATTTCGTTTAGGATTAACTGAGCCACATGAACTATGCATGGAATACATAATATAAAGTAATTGAAACAACATGTTCAAACACGGCCAATGTAAATGGCACGTAATGTCTGTGTTAACAATGCGTCTCACTAGACCGTCCATATCCCTCTTTTATCTTACACCTATACATTTCATAGACCGTCCTTAGTGTTCACATGTCATATTAAACACTTATGTCTTTCCTAGACCGTTCATATGATTCCATAGACAATACACCTATGTATTTTATAGACCGTTCATAGGATTCCATAGACAATACAACTATGCATTTCATAGACCGTTCATAGGATTCACATATACCATACAATACACTTGTATGTTTCATACACCGCTCATAGTGTTTACTTACATAATACACCTGTGCGTTTCATAGACCGTTCATAGTGTTTACTTTCACAATACACCTGTGCATTCCATAGATCGTTCACAGTGTTTACTTACACAATACACTTATGCATTTCATAGACCGTTCGCAGTGCTTACTTACACAATACACCTGTGCGTTTCATAGACCGTTCAAAGTGTTCATTCATATTATAATATACACCTATGAATTTCATAGCCCATCCATAGGATTCAAATATTATACACCTCTGTGTTTCATAACCTGTCCATAGGGTTCATACACATCATTATGCACATAACCATATATAAACTCAAAGCGACATGATTAACATTACATTAAGGTCGTAAGTTCCCGGATCATTGGAACACTTCATGTTCATGCTCATCATGGAGAAACATAGCTCATTACATTAGCACATGCATGGTGAATCAATGAGTCAATTTCAATTGCATATGAGCCCAATTTATTTTCTTAAGGTTCATCATCATTTTAGCATAGGACATATCCCTTTTCATCTCGTTTTTCACTCACTTGACATCTTGAGGTCATTACCAAAGTTCATGATTCTTGAGGACTTAATTTCGAAGTCATTTACATATATTATTTCAGAAGCATACAACTATAGTGGAAACCATTGGGACATATAACACCTCATAATTCTCATTTAGACAAACGACCACATTTCATGTTCATAATATTACTTCATTAGTACTTTCAACTGCTTACAACATCATTATTTCATTGGCTCCATTTTGCCATACATATTATTCTTCATTCATGGCACGATGGTCGTATCTCATATTCCATACTTTCATTTCATTACTTTCAAGGCTTATCATCATAAACATCAACATAGAGAATATTCTTAAAGTACCTCTCCCCAAAAGGGCAATACACAATTTCAACTCATAAATATGTAAAGTCTTAAAACACATTGGAATACTTACAAAGCGCAGCATTAGTTAGAACAGCAACATTTGGACATGACTTGAGTACATAAGGTTTTGGATAATTTTATTTTCGGAGTCAATTTGGAAAAATTGAATTAAGGCTCATTTCAGAATATTTCACACATCATTTTATTTCATTGGCGTTATTGGCCATACTCATAACTTTCATTATTGGCACGGTGTCTATACTTTATATCCCCAACTCACTACTTTCACTTTCAAGCATCTTTATAGATTATCGACAACAAAGAATCTCTAATCACGACTTTTAGTATACCTATGAGAAATTAAGAGTCTTAGGCACATTGAGACTTCTTACACAATTTGGCATAATAGCCTTCACTTGAAACACTACTTGGAGTCATAACATTTTTATATCCAACTCATGCTTTGAAAATATTCCCGAAGGATAACATCATATGATAAGAGCATCCGGAATACATTTGGAACATATACCTTTCAACACAAAGCTTATTCGGAATAGTTAACTCGGGACTTACAAGAACATCATGGGATCCAATTCTAGGAAAGAAGTTTAGCCAACATACCTCGCTTTGAGCTTTCTTTAAATTACTACAACGTTCCAGAAATTCTAGTAATCCCAATCTATTTTGAGACATAACAAAAACTGAACCATAATTAGGAAGATATTCATGGTTTTAGTTCATTTGAGCATTTTATCAAACACTAGGTGTGCAAATTTGGCTACAAGGTTATTCTACAAGATTTCCTTCATTCTATAACTCAATCTTTACTTATTTGAGCTCAAAAATATTTTCACAAACCTTATATGTACATGCATGTATAAATAATACTCCCATACCCAATAATCATACTCCTAATCAACCATCTTCTACCCAAATACGAAATTGAAAACTAGGGGATGGAACCTTACCTCTTAGATGAAGAACTTGTGAGATTTCCTTATTGGATTTCAAAGCTTGGACAAGATCTTGATGAACAAAACACTTCATCTGCTTCCTCTCTCTAGAACACTCTCACTTATCTCTAAAAAAACTCATATAATTTCCCCAAAATAAGCCCCAAAGCCTATTTATCAAAATGGGGTCGGGTTATGAAAATAGAAAAATTAACCCTCCAAAATCAGGTATGCGATCGCATAATGGACCGCAGAATGGGTCTGCGGGTCGCACAATGCAGCTCAAAATCGATGCCCAAAACTGGACTATGCTGGCCAGGTCTGCGACCAATTTTGTGATCGCATAACCACTTTTGCGATCGCATAACCACTTTGCGATCGCAGAATTGGCCATAGAATTACCTTGTGCCAGCCTTTGGTAATTTAGTCATAACTTCTTGTAGGTGTGTCCAAATTACAAAATGTTTAAATAATTATAAACTATACACATAGATATTTCTTTTGATAGGTAATACACCATATAACTCTTCATATCATGAGAGTTATTCATGTTTGAAGTTAGGTCATGCGCGAACTCACTTAAAACTTTATCCCATCATAAAATTTTCAACTTGACTTAGCCTCGGGGCTCTTCTTAGACCATAAAACATTCTTAATGCACCTCATACATATATTATCACGATCAATTGATATCATTTATATAATAATCCTTGTCTGCATACAAAATAATATAATTAGTGCACATCAACTTTCTTAATAGCGCTTAAGTACTTCAAAATTTTCCGGGGTGTTACACTAATAGAGATCATGTCTATAGGGATTCAAACACTTCACCTACTCGATTTCTTTAATGCCCACACATTATCTGAAGCGGGAGTTTTAGTGCTTTACTTGTTCACATGTCTACTGCTATGCATTATTAGATAGCATGCCTATAAGAATCAAGCATCAATAACTATTCGCTCAATTTGTGCAACTGCAATGTGCTTATTTGATAGCATGCCTATAGGATTATATTAATATATGCCTTGCTAATACTCATCTATATACTATGTCTATAGGGCTTTAATTGATTAACCAATCGACTGCTTTCGTCGTCTTATTACTTTGCCCACCTAGAAAACATGCCTATAGGTTTCAAGCAACATCTCGATTCTGAAACTGCCTACTGCATAATGTGAAATATGTCCGCGTGCATTTGTTGCTTATTTGTGGAGGCTAACTTAGGCCTTTAATTGTCTTTATGTGAAGTCCTATCTATTTTGAATGTCGCTTAGTTTTATCATTTTTTGAGCAACCTAAGTAAAGTCTAGAACCACCCAAATAGTAGGTCCAAAGCCTCCTAAACCATAGGCATGGGATGGGTAACGCACGCGTAGGGTACGACTTAGAACTGAATTAGAACGCTTTTAAGTAAACAACTTCAACATAGTAAACGGGTAGCAGGAGATGATAGTCTGTGCCTACTGAATAATATGAGAAACCCCTACCTAAAGGGAGTTGCGAAGTATTATTCATGTTGCACGGGGTGATCTTTTAGGCTAAAAAACTTAGGACCCCCCCCCCTCCCCCCTTTCCTTCATATACTTGGCATTTACATTTAGTCATTTAACATAGACCAATGCATTTGTGATCATTTAAGATTTGTACCAATTCCCAATGTGTTATGATAAGACTCTTTCTATACCTTCCTTTGTTTATTTGATCACCTAGCCTAATCACGTAATCCACATAGTTTAAAGTTTGACCGGGACCCATATTTGTGGATCTCGAAGAGTGCCTAACACCTTCTCTTTGAGGTAATTTGAGCCCTTACCCGATCTTTGGTGACACAGACTAGTTAAAACCAAGTTATTTACAAATAGGTTCCCTAACACACCTTAAAAACCATTAGGTGGCAACTCTTCTCTTTTAATACCTCATTTAAAAGAGTTGTCACACGTCCAAGACCGCTTTCACGAGAAAACGGGGGGCGATAGCATGGCGACTCTGCTGGGAATTACACTTAGGATCTTACCATAATGAACTTGACTTATGTGGATTACTCTCTTTTTCTTTATTTGTTCTAAAACAGCTTCTACATGCACATCTCTTCCCTTCTTCACCTTTATTTGCTTGAATTTGCTATGACATGAACATCCCTTCCCCTATTCACCTTTATCTGTTTAAATCTGCTATGACATGCACACCCCTTCCCCATTCAATTTTATAACTACCGTTCATCTCTTTTGATCCTGTCTAAAACTGCTATATCATGTCTTTCCCATCCCTACTTCCTGCTTTATTACATTTCCACATATATTTTTATGAACTAAACTGACTTCTTCCTTATGTCTTTCTTCTTTATTCTTTTCATGTTTACTTTGCTATCCTATTTACTACTTTCTATCATGCAAACATTTGGCAACGTGTTATTATCTTTGCATAAAGCATGCTCCACATCATACTCCACTCGTGCCAATTATCAACATAGCGGCTTCGCACTCTTCCAAAAATTACCCTTTTAAAACTGAAAAGGCTTATTTGCGGTAGACTGGTCGATCAGCGGTGCAATCGACGGTCCTGTGCCTTTCTCTCTCAAGTTGTCCACTTGGGAGTACCAGTCTAGACCATTCTAGAAACCCTACTCCAACTTGAAATGTAAATGCATCATGCTAAACCTAGTATGGGCTGGAGCGTTATCAACGTAACAACCCGCTAAGATAAACCTTGTCCAAATTTTGCCGGGATTTCCACAATCCCAATAGACACTATCATATTATGTGCATTACTTGGAGAAAATACGCCAACGTGTTGATCACTATTGCATAAGTAGTCAAATCTGGAGGGGGAAAGAGCTAACCTTAGTTGGCTTGTAGAAAATGAAGCATGAAGTCCCCAGGTTCGGTATGGTCCAAAACATCCCACCGTTGCTACTTGACTGGTGGAAAGACCTTGCACCTTGCGACAAGAATCATGTGAGAAGAGTATTGGGTGACCTGCCATCCTTGCTAAACATTCGACCAAATAGGGCACTGATTGAGTCCACTACCATGTTCTGGGATGAGAAAAGAGTCATTTTTCGATTCGACGATATTGAAATGACTTCTCTCCTAGAATAAATAGGAGGCTTCGCTAAGTTGCCATGGAATAGTCCGAGATTACTGGTACCAGAGAATCGCACTCCTCGCGGTTTTCTAAAGATGTTGGGTTTTAAGAAAAATGACGAGTTGCTCTGTTTAAATAAGTCATACATCCCTTTTGAATTTATTTATGAGCGTTATGGGCACACCAAGTCATATCGTCTTCATCATGAGGAACTTGCCATTACTTCCTTGGGTTGGACGCACCGCCGAGTTTATGTGTTCATTGTCTGCTTCTTGGGGTTGTTGATATTCCCAATGAAAGGGGGAAGGATTCATACTCTCTTTCTAATATACAAACATCACCGTTTCACTAAGATTCTTGTCCATACTTTTCCATCAGATCTGAGAATAACTCAAATATTGAAGGCTTTTTCTGTCATTCATCATTGTCAGGAGGAACATCCACCTATCTCAACCTTTTTTGGGTGAATCATTCCTCCTATTTACTTAAATTCCATTTATTGCTATTCATTGTTATTGAATGCTACATTATTGCTCGTGATTTCTAGAACAGTTATTGCATGTTGTTATCATTGACTGACCGAACCCATCTAATGTTTATTGCATCTTTGAAAGCTTCATCTAGGGATAGTATTGCTAACTAAGATTAACCCCTAATTATATAAATTTAATTATTCGAACCAAGATCTGTATTTTTTGGTCAAATAATTTGGCGCCTTCTGTGGGGATTTCTTAGTTAAACTTTTAGTTTCTTCTAGATCTACAACTAGGACGGGTCACTAACGTAAACAAAAACAAGATCTCCTTTCTTTGTGTACACAAATTCCAACATGGTAGGTAACCGAGAAGAAAGGACGAGAATAACAAGTGACATCCCAACCAACCTCATGAACATCATCAATGAAAGCTGTGAAACGGCAGGTGAGGGCGCGACGCCCAGTGCTTGCCCTAGATGAGATGGGTCACTGCCCCTTACTACATCATAACAAAGTCCCGTGGTAAAGGAGCCACCACGTCTGTGGAGGAAGAGACGCCCCCAGTTGTGAAAAAACTCCTCGAAGCGTGGCTAACTGACATGCTAACAAGCATCCTAAACAAGCCCGCTCAGGGCACGACTATAGAAAATGCAATGACTTGCACGATACAACAAACAGATGAGCAATGCAACCAACTCTTTCCTCCAACAACATGTATTACACACAATGTCATTGATAGTGCAGGTGACAACGCCCTCGCAGACATTCTAAAAAGGATGGAAGAAATGGAGAATGAAAACAAGGCGCTCCGAGATTAAATGAAAGAACACCAAGAAAGGGTCGATAAAATACCGGGCGCTCCTAAGCTGTTGCTGAAGAGGGACATCGGCCGGTTCGTCGAGCAGCCTCACAGTGATGATGCATCCCCACATGCCATACCAAAGACCTTCAAAATGTCTTCGTACCTTAGGATATATGACGGCACAACCGACCCTAAAGATCACATGACTCATTACGTCATCACCGTAAAAGGCAATGATCTCACCAAAGAATAAGTATCTTTTATTTTGCTGAAGAAGTTTGGCGAAACCCTTATAGGAGAGGCATTAACATGGTATTCGCAACTACCAACATGGTCCATAGAGACTTTCGAGGAAATGGCTGAAAAGTTCGTAACGACCCATGTCGGAGCCAAGAAGGCCGAGGCAAGAGTTAACGACATATTTTCTATTAAGCAGTCCTTGGGAGAGAGACTAAGGGACCTCCTCACCCGATTCAACCGAGTGAGGATCACTCTCCAAACGTATCTGAAGGGATGGCGGTCGCAGCCTTTCAGATCGGGCTGAGTAGAGATGGTCCAAGAGCAACTAGAAAACTGTTGAGTCGGTTGATGAAGTATCCCTCAACCACTTGGGACGAAATCCACAATGGTTACTGTGTTGAGGTCTTTGCAGATGAGAACGACCTCAACGGACCAACTTACCTACTAACCTTCGTACAAGCCGAATCAAGAAAAGATCGAAGAGATAACATAGAAGAGATCATCCAATTCCACGACCTAACAGGGAACGACATCAACCATATATCAGGGCGGTCGTTGCGCCCTCCCCCTCTATGAAGAAGGTCCGTCCATACCAAGAACGGGAACTCATCGGAACGACTGAGGTATGCCTCCCCTATTATCTACTCACAATTTTTGCGTGTCACCTACAGAGATAGTCTACGCTCTGGAAAAGCTTGGACCGAAAGTGAAGTGGCCACCGAAGATGAGATCAAACCCAAACATCAGAAGTTCCGACACCCTTTGTGAGTTCCATCAGGAACGAGGACACAAAATTGAAGATTGTATCGCCCTGAGGCAAGAAGTCGTAAACATATTGCGATAAGGGCACCTCAAAGAGTTACTAAGCAACAGGGAAAGAACTAACTTCGCCAGAGGACGTGAACACCAAGGACCGCCAAAACCACCCTCACCAGCTCGCACCATCAACATGATCATCGGTGGCACTGATAATGCCTCTATCAACAACGTGAAGTTCACGACTACCCACAAACTCAAGCGATCTATCACTCCATGAGCGGTACGATAAACTCGAAGAGAGTGTCATCTTCGACAAGTTGGATGCCGACGGTTTGACCTTTCCTCATAATGACACCCTCGTTATTACTTTATGTATTTTAGATACTGATGTTAAACGCATTATGATAGATGACAGTAGCACCGCATGCATCATCCATCCCCGAGTGCTTACCCAATTGTGACTCGAAGATAATATAGTATCGCACTGCATCACGCTAACTGGTTTTAATAATGCAGTTGAACAGACATCCAGGGAAATTGCACTCCCCGTTCTGGCCGACGGCGTAACTTTGTAGACAACGTTCCACATCATGGACCAGGCCAAATGTACAACGCCATAGTGGGACAACCATGGATACATCCCATAAAATCCGTCCCCTCCAGCTTATACCAAGTAAATAAATTCCCAACTCCATGGGAAATTTTCAGTATACGAGGAGAACAACGCACATCACGAGAATGCTACCGCATTTCCTTAGACGGCACGACCACCCAACAGATAAAAGATAAAGAAAATGAGGCATAGCAATCAACAAGGTCGAGGTCGGAGCTAGAGGAAAAAGAGAATGTCATTAAGGAACCATATACGGCCGAAGCCACTGGTTCGACCAAAAAAGACCTCGACCCCGTTTAGTTGGATCTCAACTACTACAACAAGATGGCCTATATCGTCTGCAAGCTTCGGGAACCAAGTAAATTCAGTCAATTCTTAAAAACTAATGCATATTTGTTTGCTTTTAGCCATGCAGATATGCCGGACATCCCAAAATAAATCGCCACACACAAATTAAACATTGACCCACTCCACCCCCAAGTGAGGCAAGTCAGGCATAAATTCAACTCCACAATTAATGACGCAGTGCGCGAGGAGGTGGAAAAACTACTAGAAAATGGTTCCATCAGGGAATCGAAGTACCCCAAATGGGTCGCTAACGTAGTGATGGTCAAAAAGAAGAATGGAAAGTGGCGGATGTGCGTGGATTTCATAGATCTGAACAAGGTATGCCCGAAGGATTCATTCACGTTACCACATATCGACCAACTCATCGACACAATGGCCGGGCACGAGATACTAAGCTTCTTGGATGCATACTCAGGCTATAATAAAATCCTTATGGAAGAAGAAGATCAGGTAAAAAACCACATTCATCACCCATCAAGGAACGTATTGCTACAGGGTCATGCCCTTTAGACTAAAGAACGCAGGAGCTACTTATTAAAGGTTGGTGACAAAGATGTTCAAAGACCAGCTTGGCAAAACAATAGAGGTATATATAGATGACATGCTGGTCAAGTCCAAAAGGGGAGAAGATCACATCGATCATTTGAAAGAAACTTTTGACATACTCCGATAGTACGGAATGAAGCTGAACCCGGAAAAATGCGCATTCAGTGTAGCTTTGGGAATGTTCTTGGGTTTTCTAGTATCATAGTGAGGGATCGAGGTCAACCCCGACCAAATCAAAGCCATTGAGGGGATACCAGAACTCTTGACCACCAAGAAATAAGTCCAAAGTTTGACCGGTCGCATTGCCACTCTATCGAGGTTCATCTCGCGGTCGTCGGATAGGTGCCATAAATTCTTCAGTGTACTCAAGAAAGATAACGGCCTTGAATGGACTTCCGAATGCATCCAGGCCTTGTGAGAACTAAAGGCGTACCTATCATCTCCACCTCTGCTTTCAAAGCCCGAGACGGAAGAGCGTCTCCTCGTCTATATGGCTGTATCCAAGGTAGCTGTAAGCGCAGTCTTAATTCGAGAAAACAAAGGTACGCAATCTCCCATCTATTACATTATAAAAACACTCGTCAGGCCCGAGACAAGGTACCCACACCTTGAAAAATTGGCTTTGGCCTTAGTAGTAGCTTCACGAAAGCTTAGACCATATTTCCAATATCACCCAATCTCGATCATCACGACCTTCCCCCTCAAAAGCATTTTACATAAACCCGAACTATCGGGAAGACTGGCCAAGTGGTCCATCGAGTTAAGCAAGCATGATATCACCTATCAGTCACGAAACGGCGATAAATTCACAAGTACTCGCCGACTCCGTAGCCGACTTCAGCACAAAGATAATGCCTGAAGTCGAAAGGGAGGCCGTCCAAACCTCCCTCCAAACACAAGTCCTCTGGTCCTATACACCGATGGCACATCCAACGCGTCGGGGTCCGGACTGGGACTCGTACTCGAAGTCCCAGCAGGAGAAGTGATTCGCCAGTCCACAAGGTGCCCAGATATGACTAACAATGAGTCCAAGTATGAGGCCGTAATTGCAGGTCTAAGACTAACATTCAAATATGCAGCAAAACGGTTGAAATGGCACTACGATTCCCAGCTCGTAGCCAATCAAGTCATGGGGACTTTCCAAATCAAGGAACAAAGGTTGCAAAAGTACTAGACCGAAATTTGAAAGCTACTACCTGAGTTCGATGAATGTCAGCTCGACTAAATCCCACGGGCACAGAATGTCGAGGCAGATGGCCTCGCCAAACTATCTGCAGCCACCAAAAGCATCGCAAACGGAGAAAAAAATATGGTCCACCTCCTCAACTCATCACTAGACCAAATCGAGGTAAGAACCATAAACTTAACTTGGGATTGACACAATCGTATGATAGTGTACTTGCAGGACGGCACACTCCATAGCGACAAAAAAGAGGCCAAGAAACTAAGAATGCAAGCGGCCAGGTACAATATCCTCCACAACTATCTGTACAAGAGGACCTACGGCGGCCCTCAAGCGAAGTAATTGGGCCCGAACCAAACTCAACACGTCCTTGAATAAGTTTACAAAGGCCATTGCGGGGCTCACTCTAGAAACCAGGCACTGGTCAGATGCCTCATACGGGCAGGATATTACTGGCCCACCATGAAAAAGGATTTCGCAGACTTTGTAAGGTGATGCGAGCAGTGCCAAAAGTACGCCCCAATGATCCACCAACCAAGCGAACATCTCCACTCAGTCACATCCCCTTGGCCATTCATCAATTGGGGAATGGACATCGTACGCCCCTACCAGCGGGGCGAGGTAATGTACGATTCCTTTTGGTTTTAGCTGACTATTTCTCTAAGCGGGTGGAAGCAAGAGCATTCGCCCAAATACAAGAATAGGAAGTAATCACCTTTATATGGAGAAACATCATCTGTTGATTCGGCCTTCCCAAAGAAATCAATTGTGACAACGGACCCCAGTTCACAGGAAAGAAAACCGCCGAATTCTTCAAGAAATGGCATATCAAGAGGATACTCTCGACCCCGTACCACCCCGCTGGTAATGGACAAGCAGAATCATCCAATAAGTTAATACTAACCATCATGAAGAAGAAGCTTGAAGACGCCAAGGGACTATCATTTGAAATACTACCAGAAGTATTATGGGCTTACCGAACAACTCCGTAAATGAGCACAGAAGAGACGCCCTACTCTTTGGTCTACGGGACCGAGGCAGTAATACCAGTCGAGGTCGGACAACCCAGCCTAAAGTACTCCCATGAGAGCAGCCCAAGCAACGACAAGAGCAGAAGGCAAGAACTCGACGAAGTCGACGAACGAAGAGATATGGCCTATAAAAGAATGATCGCCCAAAAACAGAACGCTATTATAACAAGAAAGCAAAGGTCAGGCCGCTCAAAGTCGGGGACTACTTACTGAAAGCTAAAACTCAAGCGAGCAAAGACGCCTGGGAAGGCAAATTGGGTACAAATTGGGATAGTCCATACAAAATCATAGCCGAAGTAGACAAGGGTTCGTTCCAATTAGAGACAATGGAAGGAAAGCTACTACCAAACAATTGGAATATCATCCACCTCAAATACTTCAACTTCTGAGAGAAAAAGCGTCCCCAAAGCCGTACTCTTTTTTCCCTCACTTGAGTTTTGTCCCATTTGGGTTTTCTCAAGGATCTTTTTAACGAGGCGACGGAGGGAATGTTTTGAGTCAAAGTACACGAAGGTAGGGCCGTTGTTGCTATTTCATTGCTCAACCTCTCACTATTCTCCAGATCGACCAATGAAGGGACTAGATAGACCGGGACTAGGACTGGAACGCCAGCCAACACCCAAAAATCTATAAATTTCTCCAAGTATGTAACAAAAGCAACAATGTCAAGGCAATAAACATTACACTTATCAGCACATCTTTCTCGCATTCAGGTTATGTTCAACCTTGCTCGAACTAACACCTAATGGCCATCGACCGTAATTAAATTCAGGTTATGTTCGACCTTGCTCGAACTAACACCTACCGGCCCTCGACCGTAATTAAATTCAGGTTATGTTCGACCTTGTTCAAACTAACACCTACTGTCCCTCGGCCGTAATTAAACTCGGGTTATGTTCGACCTTACTCGAACTAACACCTACCGGCCCTCGGCCATAATTAAATTCAGGTTATGTTTGACCTTGCTCGAACTAACACCTACCGGCCCTCGGCCGTAATTAAACGTAGGTTATGCTCGACCTTACTCGAACTAACACTTACCGGCCCCCGGCCATAATTAAATTTAGGTTATGTTCGACCTTGCTCGAATTAACACCTACCGACACTCGACCGCAACTTAAACAAAAGGTTATGTCCGACCTCACTCGAACAAACATTTATCGGCCCTCAGCTGCAATTTAACAAAAGATCACGACCAAACAATTTGACGGCCTCGGCCAAATCTCAACATGCAAAAAAGGAAAAAAGGAATCAAATAACACGTAATCAGCTCCAAGGCCACAGCCAGCAAATGACAACACCAACAAAGCAAAGAGCAAAGGCAGCCAAACAACAGAAGCAAAAAACATACAAGTACAAAAAATAAACCACAGGAAAAGAAGCAGATGCAGAGAACAACTTTGGCATTTCATACTTAAAATGTTTTTTACAAAGGCTCGTGAAGACGCCGGCAAAAACACACAAAAGTTTACAAAATAAAAAGTAAACAAAGTTTACTATTAATAACCACCATCATGATCTTCTGCGCCTTCACCGCCTTGGCCACCGATGCCCTCGCTATCTTGACCCCGGTAGCCACAGTCGCCTTCACCCTCCGGATATGAGATATCATACAAGGCGTCCTTCTCAAGCCGATCTACACCTTCATCGCCACCTTCACCGGCCTCAGGCGTAGCAAGATCATACCCACAAGCGACTCGAGCTTCGCGAGCCTTCACACGAACACCTTCAAGGGCAACATCAGAGACAGACCCCGCCGCATACAAATCTCGAAAGATATCTAACTGAGCCTCGGCATGAATCCAATCCTCATATAAATCCCAAGGAATGTTGGGAAAATCCGAAGTACGAGAATAGAATGACTGTGCCAGTAATTGGGCCTTCTTGGCCTCCAAAGCAACCACTCGATCATGGACAACAGAGGTCTCTCTTTCCAACTCCCAGATCCTTTCATCAAGTCGTTCTTCCTTGAGCCTGGATGTCGTTAAGTCATTTTCCCGCTCAGAACGGAGAGTTCAAATCACCACCTCAAGGGATTCCACCTTATTCAGAGCCTCTGACCGTGCTGCCTCCGCCTTCTCCATCTCTTCCACGTTTTCGACGACCTACCACCAAGGGTTTCCACCCTGAATTGGCACTCCTCGAGCTGGTCGCGCAATGCGACTACCTGAGCTTGAAGGTCGTTGCACTGAACCTCAACCCCCTTGTTAAGCTCGAGTTCTTCTTCTTTGCTCCTCAGCATCCCCTCTAGGACGCTACACTTCCCCACTATCTGCACCATCTCCTCGTCCCTGGCCTTCAAATCTTCCCTCAGTTAGCGCACATCGCCGCCTTCATGGAGCTTACACCGCAGCTCCCGATACTTCTCAAGGACCCTGAAGTACTTGTCCATCAACTTCATATATATATATATATCTTTGTGCATTTGCTCCCTACGAGCACTCTCAATCTCTAGGACAGCCGTCTACAAAACAAGCAACGAAAATTAAGAAGACTATAAAAGAGAAGGAAATTCAACCAACAGCAGAGATTCTTACCCAAAGGGTGAGGCCAACAATATTGTTCGATAAGTCGCGGTCATTTATACTCTTGAGGTTCGTTCCCTCAATCTCAGAACTGAGAGGGACAACGGAGGGGATAATCTTCTCTGTATCCACGAGAAGATTACGGTTCATCGGGATCGTAATAGTTCTCGAACCCCGCTCCAACCTCACTTCGAGCTGAGTGAGCCCCTCATCAATCATTCTCAGCTCTTCTGCATCCATGTCGGAATCAGATCTGACATCCTCATCAGCAACGGCATCGCCTCTGTCACCGGCCAAAGGAGGCGCATTTGCCGAAACTCCGGAAGACGAGGCCTCATCGCATCCTAGAACAGAAGGGCTGTGACGACTCATCCCGTCTTCGACCACATCCTCAGTAGGTCGAACATTCATATCCTCCAGCCCAACGACCTCGGGATTAGCCTCCGGGCTCTCCCCGATGATCACTGTGGCCGTCTCCCGAAGGTCGAAGCCGCAATCTCCTGCATCAGCAGTCGTTGACCCCACTCTCACGACATTCACGTCCCTCCTTTTGCGAGGCATCAAGTCCCCATCATCAGGCAAAGGCTCGTCTTCTTCATCTATGAGACGGTACAAAGGAGAAATCAAAGGTTCTATGGCCGAAGTCTCCACAGCTGAAGATGGAATAGAGACCAACGCAGCAACAAGAGGAACTGAAACGCGAACAAGATCAGTCGCAGTCATAGAAGGGGCAGGAGCCGAGGACGCAGTAGCTTTTCTCTTAAGGAAGGAGAGTGCGGGAGCTCTAGACCTCCTTGAAGATCCCCGGGCCGAAGCTGAGAAAAACACACAAGGAGAGAGGAAAGTCAGCAAAGGTGAACAAAAGGAAAAGAAACCCGAGATGCCAATAACAAGAGGAACTTACTAGTTGATAGGGGAGCATGTCCAAACTCCTTTAAGAAACCCGGCCACTCACGAATCCCTGCAATATGAGGACGAAGTCAACCAACCCAATCGGAGATGTCGGCGACCGAAGGAGGAGGCGAAGTCTTGGCTACACGAGTAAGGGACGAGAAGTCAAAACCCACAGTCGGGCACAAGGAGAAAATCAAATACCTACAGGGAGATTGAATACTTACGAGTATAATTCCAAGTCTCGGGGAGACCGTCGACATTGGCCACTACGTCTTCGGTCTTGACGAAGAAAAAATTGAACCACAATTGGCGGTTGGCCTTGTGACGAGTGTATGGTATATGTAAAATTCTAACTCGTACTCTGTCAAATAATAGTATAGAAAGATGTCGAACTCGCAGAGATTGGGTTATCTATTCTACAGATGTTTCTTGTTTTAATTACTATTTGAGAAAATCAGAAAGAGTTGAGTTGTAAATTGACTAACTAAAAATGCATTAATAGAGCAATAGAAAATATTTTATTTTTCACAAATATAATAAAAAGGTGTTGGGATCCTAACTTCACTTAATATTTTATTTATATATTAGATACATTTATACTTCAATTTTTATTTCTCATAAATGTATAAATGCCTCTCACGATTACATTTATGTATTATTACTATAGTTGAATAATTAATTGCACTCCTCTCGATTATACAAATTAATCGTTAAAATGGTAATATTAAAGAACCAGAAATATATACTTGAACTAAAACATACTCTTTTAAGTAAGTCTCTTTCGGTTACCCTACTTGTTATAACTGATTACTACAATATTCGCCTCTTTCGATTTTAAATAAGTGTAGAATCAATTTTAACATATAAAAGCTAGATGTCACTAAATAAAAGTTAACATCTATCAATACCAAAATTAACTATATTACTTCTTCCGCCTCTTTCGATTACAGAATTAGTAAGAAGTTAATATGTAGTACGAAATAGATAGATGTTAACAAATTAAATAACACCTAACTATAAAGCAAATAAAATTTAAATAAAAAGGTTTAGCTCAAGCATGTGAAATTGAGGAATAATATCTACTATTATATAGAAATATTAAGATCTGTCATTCTTCCAACACAAGAAAAGTTACTCCATAATGGAGTTAGTACTAACAACGAAAATATTCTTGCCAATTAAATAAGAAAATAGAAAGAAATATTCAAGAAAATAATTTTTCCTATTTAATTAAAAATATGAACTAGAGTAATTTCCAATATTACAATTTATTCGGAACTAATGATGAAGCCAGAGTAATGACTAAAAGAAGAAAGGGAAAGAAGAAGCTCTCAAAGAATGTTTTATCCCAAGCTCTTCTCTCAAGATGCACAATGTGGCGCTATTTATAGAAGTTCCGTCAGGTCACGTGCAGTGAATCTTCACACTTCATATTTTATCAAGTTGGCAACTTGCCCATTGTTGTAAATTTGTTACGAAACTTCTATGTCCAATTTGGCAAGTTGCCACTCCAATTGTTTAAAATTGTGTGCTTGTGAAATCCATTCTGACAATGTAACTTTGCCAATCAAAGAGCTCATTAGCGAATGTCCACTTGCTTTGGCATATACATGATAATAGGCTACATGTACAGTGGCTTCTTTTCTTTTGGTTTTCAGCTTTCTCTTTTGTTTTTTTATATTTTATTTATTTGTCTTGGATCTTGTTTTGTAAAATGAAGAAACTGAATCTTTTTCACCCACATGTCTCCTTAATTGTCAACTTGTTGATTTTTTGGTATTCCTACAAGCAAAAATATATATGTTAGTATTAAAATTACTTATTTTATGCATGATACTTTTCTCTTATCACCTTGTCATCCATCTTTACCATCAAACACTTACCTCTTCGATGGCGAAGATTTACCATCGCCCCTCTATAAAAGTTAGGGGCGAAGAGATGTATCAAATGTCGAAAAGTCAGTTCGACCCAACTAGCACATCAAATTTGGTAAGCATCCGTATAAGTTTGTAAATGTACGGTGCGAGCTGAGCGGGGCAAACGCCGTAATAACGGCCGAATTCCTCCGCCAACAGAAGAAGAGGAAGAGTGTAGCCGACTTGGAGCGGGTAGGCGTAGAAGGCGCAGTACCTAGGACGGTGAATCTACACGGCGTCCCACCCTACCGGAATCAACTCAACATGGGTGGGAATATTGAATTTAGCCCTGAGCTCTTCCAATTCTTTCAACGTCATCACTGACCAGAAATCCCCAGGTTCGGCTTTGGGGAACTTGGTTAAATCAAACCGGGAATCGGGGTTGCATGAAATTATCTCTTCCACCAACGGGAAGGCTCTGTCATCAGCGGTGGCAGGAACACCCTCCTCATGAGGAGGATACACCACTGCCAAGGGGGCACATAATTTCCCTCACCGGACTCAGAAGGCATGTTAGACATCGTCCTCAATAAGAGAGAAGGGTTTCGAAATAAGAAGAAGAATGAAGAACGGGATAAGTCTCAGAAATAAAGAAAAATGAGTGCTCTGCAATGGAAATAAGACAGGCTGGTGCTAGTGTAGAAGAAGGAGTTTGAAAAGTCCCAGAATATGAAAATCTTCCCCTATTTATAAGTTTGGGAGGTTCCAGAATCGAAACCGTGTGGGACATAATTAGCACGAAAATCGAACTGACAGAGCCAATCAAGAGTTCCACCTGAATCGATGAAATGCATCGGGAAACGGCGTCATTATGACGCACGATGCCGTGACGTCACCTCTTTTCTTGGCCCAGATAGCTCCAACTAGTTTTTCAGGCAATTTGATAAATTCAAAATATGCAGACCCCAAAAATCAACGTAGTCCCATATCCACGACCACGACCCCTGCCAACTATGAATGACATTGTCCGCTCATCTACCTCGTGCATGGTCACGACCTCAATAAGCGGAGGGACTAACTGTATGGGTCAAAATATGTCCTTAGAATATTTGAGACAAGATAATACTAAGGGAAGAATTCTCGAGTCGTCGTCAGTCGAGATTGCCCAAGAAGCAACAAAATCCATAGTCGAAGAGTCGACGAGGGCCGTGGTCGAGATGTCAATAAGGGTCGAGGTCGAACACCGTTGATAGAGTTGTAACGGCTAGTTTTTAAGATAGGATGTTGAAAGAGAATATTCTATTGGATATTCCCTGCACTTGTACTATTAGGGTTTTTTAGGAACATGTCACATATAAATAAAAAAAAGAGACAATGATAAGGGCATGTGATATTCATTTGTAAAAAAAATACTTTGACCAAAAGATTCGTCTCTCTCTCTCTCTCTCTCTCTCTCTCTCTCTCTTGCTAAGATACAAACATCACCTTTTCACTAAGATTTTTGTCCATACTTTTCCATCAGAGCCGAGAATAACTCGAATATTCAAGGATTTGTCTGTCATTCATCATTGTCAGGAGGAACATCCATCTATCTCATCCTTCATTGGGTGAATCATTCCTCCTATTTACTTAAATATCATTTACTGCTATTCATTGTTATTGAATGCTACATTATTGCTCGTGATTTCTAGAACAATTATTGCATGTTGTTATCGTTGTCTGATCGAATCCATCTAATGTTTATTGCATCTTTGAAAGCTTCATCTAGGGATAGTATTGCTAACTAAGATTAACCCTTAATTATATAAATTTAATTATTTGAACCAAGATCCGTAATTTTTGGTCAAAACACAACCAAGCAAATGCGTGAACTTATCATAGATTTCAAAATGAAACATACCTCTCTGCTTGAGTGTTTTAGGTTTACAGCGGCTATATCTGGGTCATTTAAATAGGTGAAAAAAAATTAGGTATAAGAATGCTTCTAGCCCATCAATTATTCTCAAAATTTCTGTTTAGTTCTCCTGATTTCACAAAATTAACTGACCTTTTAACAGCTAAAGTGAATACACTTGTTATGCCAAGTGTAGGTTATATTGATACTTCTACTCCACTTAGCCTAACACATGGGTAGTCACGAGATTTAACAGTTAAAATATCACTAAGTTTGTGTTCGTGATCAGTGAGATCAAAGCATACATTTCTATCAGTTGAGAGTTAATTTTGTCTAGTCAATTCATTAACAAACTGAGCTTAGCCAAACATCACAAGGACCAGAATTGGAATTTGTCAAAATGTGAGGAACCAAAAGTGCAACTATCCAAAAATCTACAAGAAGTACTAAAGAGAATAGCATCATTAACAAGAATAACATTAACTAACTCTATTTAGTATAAAAGAGTCATGAATATATATCAATCACATAACGTGAGAAATTCTCAAAGGCCTCATGTCAAAAAGGAAGGGCAGGGACCATTGTCATCTTATATGACCAACACAATGTTTAAAGATAAGGTAGAAATGATGGAAGTATTCACCCCGACAACAACATCGTAGTTTAGTGGAGAAGGGCAGAGGGTAGGCCATTATCCACCAAGTTATCAAACTAATGTGCACCTGGCAATTTTAGATATTTCTCGTTTGTCAACAAAATATGAAAATATTCATAAATGTACTACTACAAGTTGAAGTTACTCCAAGAAAATGAATACAGATACTATCTGACTTTAAGGTTACTTCAAAAGATAACATGCAGTATCTTTTAATTTCATTAAAGTCACTTAATTATTTTTTGTCACTTAAAAGTAATTAAACTTTAACATTATTACTTAAAAGTTATTTTGGCTCAAACCCTACCATAAATATAACATGGCATAAAATTTAATAAGAAAAATTCAAAATAAATACCACATAAGCTTAAATGGGTCATACCCACTAAATTCATTTCTCCCTTAATATGATTTGACCCAAAACATAAATGGGTTTCAATAGAGGGAAAACGCACATCCCTGATAAAATTAGGTCTCGTAATTTTTTGGGGGTTTTTGATCGTGTAGATACAATCTTTCTTTTGTCTAAATAATTGCAATAGGTTGTCTATAATTGCATGTCTATTGACAATTTTCGTTATGCACTTTAATTACATTTGTTGCTTACTAAGTAGGTTATTTGTATGTTGGTGTTGCTTAATAAGCAACATTTTGAAATTAATAGAATGGTAGTTTGCGAAAATAGATTCTTGTTGGCCTTATTATTCTTGTATGCTTAAGATACATTAATATGTTATGTGAGATGGATACAATACTATTTTCACTTCACTAGAAAATTATAAATATGTTATGTGAGTTGGATATAGTAGTATTTTAACTTCAGTAGAGTTATAAAACGACTCAGATGGAGCATACAAACAAGAGAAGAATTTTTTAGTATAGAATATTTATAAATGGGCATTATGTAACAGAAAAGGCAAGAATTTCGTAGTGTAGGATAATTATTTTAAACTAATGTGAAATTTAATATATTTTTTATCGAAACCATTTGGGTTATGGGTCAAATCACATTAAGGAAAAAATGGATCTAAATTGGGTATGTTCCATTTAAGCTTATGTAGCATTTATTTTTGGATTTTTCTCATTAAATTTTATGCCATGTCATATTTATGGTAGTAGTTTGAGCCAAAATGACTTTTAAGTGATAATAATAAAGTTTAGTTACTTTTAAGTGATAAAAAATAATTAAAAGATAGTTGAATGACCATCAGTGAAATTAATCGGTAAATTATCATATGCACCGTTTGAAGTTGCAGCAACTACAGAAAGTAACCTATCGTAGAAATCTTTCATTTCTTCCATATTCTACTATATATTAGAAGTGTAAGTGCACTAGGTGAAGCAGGGTGGTCTTTGTCGACATGCCTGCTTTACCTAAAATATAGTTGCCACTCCCTTTGTATATTATTACCCCAATTGCCATCACAAAGTTTTGTAAATATTTGAAACTTCTTAGGCATTCTCAGGACCCATATTGTCAGCCCCATTTGTGTTGTATTTCCCTGAATGTCTGCTTTATAGAAAATATCTTTGCCCCTGCTTTTATATATTATTACTTCAATTACTTCAAAGGCAAGTGGGAGACCCGTTCCCATTATGAGTGTTCCTCCCAACCAAGTTTATTCTTATGCTCAACCGTTATTTCCACTAAATTTTTTTTCTTTCATAAGTTTGCACAAGACCACTGAGCTACGGGCATTGGATGAGGACGAGGCTCCATCCTCACTCGATAAACCCTCCACTTCGGGGCAGCCTGGAGCTGCTGCACATAAGGAGAAAAGAGAAAATTTTCGGGTCCCCGGACGCCAAACTGTTTACCCTAAAAAATGAGTAATAAATAAATTTGTACACGGTCTAAAGGATATGTTATTTAATTCAATACGAATGATCTAAGAACAACAAGTAATTAGGTTAAAGATAAAAATGAAAGATCAAACTAATTTTAACGTGATGATCTAGCATGGTCTTAGGTTGAACAATGAAATTCGATCTCGATCGGACCCTCGATATAAGCTCGATTGCGAATAACTGAAAAATACTTTGAATAATAGCTAGAAGACAAAATAAACTTTTATTGCTTTGATTTGCGTGTCAACCATGTGTCAAAATAAAAGAAACTTTTTCCTTTATATAGTAGGGGAATTTCAGTCCTAGTACTAAGTCTAAATAAGTTAAAAATCTTCTTTTTCCGATAAATGTCGATCCGCAGTTGATATAGGACGGGATTCGCGAGCCGTAATATCCGGTTGAGAGCGAATATTACGGTTACCTACTTGTCGTGCATAACTGTTCTCCGCGTTTCCCGTGGTCTAGAAACTTTACTTGGTCTGAGTCCGTTATTTTGCCGTGCCCGATCCCAGATACATCGTTCACTCCTTCCGGGTTCCGATACGAGGGGTCTTTTGGCCTTGCTTATAGTCGCGTCGAACCGTGCTTCTCTCTTGTTTCCTTATTGGGAAATCAGGAAAAACTTTGCCCTCGATTTTACCCGTACACAAAAACAATTCACAATATTACAGCATGATGATGAACATTAATTCATATGGTAAATCGTAACATTTAATGGCTTATAATCCTCAAGCAGTGGAAATCAAAAATAAAAAGGAACCAAAATAACATAGTCAATCCGCAAAACATACTTGGAAAATGCAGGGATAAAGCGCATGGAAATTGAAAAAAGCAGCAACCCAGAAGAAAGAACCAAAGCAGGAAAAACAGAGAATTAGCAAAGTAGATAAAGAGGGAAGACTGAAAGAGTCAAAGTAAACTGGAAGAGGAATTGAGGAAGTAACAAAATCCGGAGAAAGAACCGTGAGAGTTGTAGAGATGCTAGGCGTTTAGTTCGAGTTCTGAAGGACATGTCAAAGTTGGAGAAAACAGGATAGCACGTCCTCAGTAAGCAAACCCAAAATAGCATTAATTCTCCAAAATACTCCAGCGACTAATAGTAGTTAAAACATAGCCAGCCCTATAATATACTCTATCCGTTTCAATTTATGTGAACTCATTTGACTGAGTACGGAGTTTAAAAAAATAGAGAAGACTTTTAAACTTGTGGTGTAAAATGAGGTACATATATTTTGTGTGGCTATAAATCATTGCATAAAGGTAAATTGTTTCCAAATAAGGAAAGAGGTAATTTTTTTTGGCACGGACTAAAAAGGAAATAGGTTCACATAAATTGAAACAGAGTGAATATTTAAAATGCAGTCAGATTGGACAGGCTTCTCGATTTTGCATTAAAAATAAACAAATTGAAAACAGAATTTTTAAATAGATATCTTAGCTATACTATATTAAAAACTTATTTACTTATTTCTAGAAATTTTTTAACTTAATTACAAGTTGATATACAATTTATCAATTATATATAAATTAATATTAAATGAGTATTTCTTGATTGTGGCATTTTAATTTGGTAACCTAATCTCTCTCTTTGTCTCTCTCTCTTTTTTCACCTCTCCAACTCAAACTCAAAAAAAAAAACAAATACCCTAAAGGATAATTTTGCAAAAACTTCACAAGTGACTGCTTCTTCCATTATTATTTCGTTCAATGAGGAAATAAATTAAAAATATTGTGGGTGTTAATCTGAGAGAAGGAATGCTGGATCTAAATTAGCAAGAAAAAATTGAAAATCTTTTTGAAGAGGGGGATAGAATTCAAGAAACAGAAGTGAGAGAGAATTCACCAACAGATTCTTCTAGAGGAAATTCAATAATGGATTTTACGTCGTTGCCTGTCACCAGTAAATTAGCCATTGTCTGCCACCTGCTACTCCACCATCTATTGACCATTAAAAAATTTCGAAGTTTTGAATTCGAATTCGACTTTTCTCAAAATTATTATTTGTTTAGATTGTGTATTGTTGTAAGTAATTGAGAATATCCTTTAGAGTTTATATCTCAATTTTGAAGGCGTTTGGTCAAGATTAGAGTTGATTTTGACTGGATTTTCAGGTTGAAATTCGAGGATACAAAATTGTACTAAAATTGTACTATAGTTATATAAAATTTGTATTTAAATTATATTATATTGCAGTTGTATTTTTTGTATGAAAAGTATAAATATATTATAAATAAGTTATACTGTATGAATAGTGGTATAAAATTGTATTTAAGTTATAAATATTCTTTTTTACATAAAGTTGTATATATGCATTAAAATTATATTAAACTTGTATAGTTGTATGAAATTTGTATAAAACTTATATTTTAATTGTATTCTGTTGTAGTTATAAGTGATGACCCAAAAATATCATTTTTAATTTAAACGTTCATTTCTATGTTCTATGAAGATGTTGAGAGCTTACCTGCTATGAATTACGTATCACCTGAATAGTTGATGTTAATGGCGTTCCTTTTCTAGTAATATATTGCTTATGATGCCACTGTCAGTATTGTTTTCATGTTGTGTTACGTTGATTGGATTATGTATGTGTTGTTAGGATTGGTTTCTGGGAGTCTCTGCCAGGTGGATAGGCCCAGTTACAAAGGAAACTGTGGCGAAATTTTTGAAAATTTTGGGAGTTAGTAAAAATTCGAAAAATTGAAATGGATGAAAGAAGAGATAAGATATGTTATGTGTTTGGGGGCGAACTCTACTTCTTATTTGAGGACTATTAATATTATAGAGACCAACTGGATATGATAACAAGTGTACGAGGCATATTATAAATGATGTGGAGTCTAAGGAGAGGCATAAGTCTAAGTCAAATTGGAAAATTTCATAATAGACTAAAGTTTTAAATGGGTGCGCACAAGACCAAATTTTGAACGATCATATCTACCTATATATAGGGAATTATGTGATGATCTACCTATAAAATTAAAGATCTTCGAATCTAGTTTCTAACGCTTCAAACCGTTTGTCATTTGGACACTCCTACAAAACGTTATGACCAAATTACCAAAGAATGACAGAATGCGAGTCTGCGGCTAAATCTACGATCGCAGAACCATTATGTGATCGCAAAAGTGGTTATGCGACCGCAAAACTAGTCGCAGACCTGTCCAGTGAAGCCCATTTCTGGGCACCGATTCTGCGGTGCATTGTGCGACCCGCATACCCATTCTGCGGTCCATTATGCGACCGCAGACCTGATTTCGGAGGGTTAATTTTTTTATTTTCATAACCCGACCCCATTTTGATAAATAGCCCTTGGGGCTAATTTTGGGGTATTTTTATTAGAGTTTTAGAGAGAGGTTAGAGTATTTTAGAGAGAGAAGGAGAAAATCTAACATTCTAATCATCCAATCTTGCACCAATCTTCAAGAATCAAGGAAGCTAATCACAAGATCTTCATCTAAAAGGTAAGGTTCTGACCCTTAGTCTTCAGTTTCGAGTTTGGGTAAAGATGGGTAATTGCGAGTGTGATTCTTGGATGTTGAGTTCAAATGGGTAAAGATTGGATTGAAAATAGTAGAAATCTTAAAAGACTTTAATTGAGGAGTTGAAAGGCAATCCGATGTCGAAATTCAATAATTTTTGTATGGTTGAACTCGTATCGGGACGGGTGTTCGGATTTTGTGAGTTTTTCCGGGATTCGAGACGTGAGTCCTACTATTGATTTTTAAAATAAATTTTGAATTTTAATTCAAAAAATTTATAATTTCATATGGAATTAGTTCCTACGATTCGTGTTGAGTATGTTGAATTGTTTGTGATTAGATTTGAAGCTTTCAGACACAAATTCGCGAGGCAAAGGTGTATTGGAATCTTGAAATTTGTTTGCAAAGCGAGGTAAGTGTCGTGGTTAACCTTGACTTGAAGGAATAGAACCCTTAAATTATTTGTTATGTGAAATGCATGTGAACGACGTATAGGCGAGGTAACGAGTGTCTATACGTCGTCAAATTAATTATTTGCATAATTACTTAAAAAATCATAAATCGTTTTAAATCATGAATTAATTATTAGATTAATTGTTTCTCTCGTGTTCTTTGCTTAATATCATGCCTTGAATCCATGCTATAATTACTACATGCTTATTTAATTTATGTGACTTAATTGCCACTTGACGTTTAGCATACTAATTATTAAAATGGCTATTACATCCTTAATTTTCACAATTAATTTCTACTTGTCATCACTTATTTCTAATAAATCATAATTATTGTATGCTTATTGTATTATAATTTCATATTAATTGTTGCATTTATTGGAGTAATTTCTTTTATAAGAATTGATAAATGAATATATTGGAGGAGCGGGTTGCACGCCGCAACATAATTGATTGAAATAAATATATTGGAGGAGCGGGTTGCACGCCGCAACAGAATTGATTGAAAAGATATATGGGGATCGGGTTGCACGCCGCAACGGAAACTGATTGAAATAATAATTAGTTATAATTGCCGAGTTGGCTTCAAATGTTGAAAAGAGACACCTGTTTTATTTCTATTATTGTTGTTATTATTGTTATTGCGTACAGGTTAACGTATGTGACCTGCCTTAGCCTCGTCACTACTTCGTCGAGGTTAGGCTCGACACTTACTGGGTACATGTAGTTAGTTGTACTCATACTATACTCTGCACTTCTTGTGCAGATACCGGAGTTGGTCCCAACGGCGTATAGTAGATTTTCTCGGATTCAGCTATTCATAAGAGACTTGAGGTATAGCTGCATGGCGTTCGCAGTTCTGAAGTCCCCTTCCACTTTATCATAGCTGTGTATTTTCTTTCATACAACTTTATTTTCATTTAGACCTTTATTTGTATTATTCTAGTAGCTCGTGCACTTGTGACACCAGTTCTGGGATGGTATTTAAACATCGCTATTATTATGGATTATTCACTTGATTTCAGACTTTATTTCCGCATTTGTTTCTTTGTTATTAATTAATTTAAAATAGTTTTAAAATGGCTAATATTATTCTAACATTGGCTTGCCAAGCAAGTGAAATGTTAGGCACCATCACAGTCCCGAAGGTGAAAATTTCGGGTCGTGACATTATATTACTTTTTATATAAACTAGTTTCTATATACGTGCATCACACGTGAACCTCCAGTTATGAATACAGAAAGACGGAAAGACCAAAAGATATACTAAGAGTATGAAAAAGTAACATAGTAGACATTATAAGTATACCAACAATAGTATCATTAATTAATACACCTACTTTGACTGTGTATTTGGATATAATTCTTTAAGCTTTTTGGAATAAAATTTGTATATTTGAAAACTACGTAAAAAAATACTATAAGTCACAATAATTAATAATTTAAAATATTTAAAAGACATGAAAAAGTTACAGTCAAAGAACTAACTTGTTTGATTCTCGAAATTCTAATATCAGCACATCAATTGGGACGAAAGAAATATAAGATATGTCAAACTTTTAACTAAAAATATTGTTTTCATGCAAAATGAAGATATTAAACGTATCGCTCTTTTAGACAATTCATACCATTCATGTTTATTATCACTATTACTTTCTCAATTGCTTACATGAACAAAGTGGGCAAGGAAGACATCGTTGAGCATATATGAGAAGTCTTGACATATTGAACCATATAAAAATTTGTTATTGGTTGAAGCTTTTTTACCGTAGAAAAGAGAATAAGCTTTTAGTCTTTGAATATATTTGTAGTTTATTTACATGTGTTACTATTCTTCTAATTATAAAGTATAAGAAACCTTTAATTTCATAAGATGTATTAAAAAAAATATGTGCAAAAAAGACTTAATATGTAAACATATCTAAATAGAAAATGATGTACACGGACTAAATGCCAAAATCATAAAAAGCTTTAAGAACAAAGCAAATCAAATGAATTAGCACAAACTTAAGTCACTAAAGCGTTGTTAAACCAATATTCCCCTATATTCATGCACAATAGATATTTTAAGAAACTGTTATCTTAACAAAAATTACAAATTGAGTCAACTAACAAAATTAGGATCTAAAATATAGAAAAGATATGACTTGGTATTAGACTTATAGAATTACAATGGTATTGGAACAAGACAAAAGGAGGACGCACAAATCATAGAGTGCAAACAATTGTTTTTTAAAAAAAATACACCATTAGTGTACACCAATTAAACTATAGTATTATTTTATAGCCAAAGACGCATTGATTCACGTTGGAGGAGTTCTACTGCTTAATCCTGTGAATATCATCCAAAGAGGTCACCTGGCAAGCCAACAATTTTATATACGAAGTCTGATTATTTGCTCATTGTGTTACGGTGTCAATTAAGAACTCATTTTTTTTGTATAGAATATTGATTTCCAACCAAATACTGCCGTTTTGTCTTCTCTTTCCAGAATTTGCATTGTGCTTAAAAACTTGAAGTAGCAAAATCATTGTTGAATTCAATGTTTCATATATTTTGTTTATCCAAAGTTTAAAGTGTTAATGCTTTATAATTTTATTCAACAAAAAATGTAGTTTAATTTGTTAGGTCTCGTAATTGGTTAATTTTAATCTTATACTCTCACTTAGATTCGTTGGTTTTAAGCTTTATGTTCTGACTTGGATTTCAGTGAAAACATATATGATACGGGAGAATATCGGGAGAAATACTTAACAACTATGAACACGAAAACATGAGCAGATATATACCTACTTTTTTTCTTGCTTTGTTGCGTGTCATCCTTGATGCATGGCCATTAATTTTTTCTGTATCATTCTAATTTTATTGTATTCAATTTATCGGATGTCAGCGAAGGGACGATATATACTTCCTGCAATGCCATATAATTCGAAATTCAACGAATGACAAATAGAACACTGAGCCACCAGCAAATTTATAAATAGCCATTGATTTTTAAAATGGATAGAAAAATAATGTTTGGTTTTATAATCCTAAACAATAAGCAGTTTTCAAGTAGGAATGATACTGAAATTATCCTTTTCAAATTAAAATATTAATGCTAGGACACTTAAATACGAAGAGAAAAACTGATGTTTGATTTTAAATAATAGATAATACTGAAAATAAAAATTATATTTTGATTTTAAGATCCTCAGTAATAGATTTGAAAGAGCGTAGTTTTTACAATTCAAAGTTTACGTGCAATCAAACTTCAATTCAACTTAATCGTGATTATAACTTTGTCCAATATGAAATTATCTTTAGAAGAAATAATGCAATTATGAAGGAATTCAGAGTCTTACGACTTTATTACAAGTTTTATTCAATTATGTAGGAATTACAAATTTAATAAGTTTTATTAGTAGTTGATTTCAAGAGTCTTAAATATTACAACTTTATCTAACTTGTAATTTTTATCTTTCAAGAATTTATTTAGCTTTCAAAAGGCATAAAAGTTGGTTAAAATTGATGTTATTTTCGCCGACCAATATTATGTTTTTAAGATTCGTACTTTTATAATGATATAAAAGATAGATAGATAAATAGATAGATTATTAAATATAAAAAACTTGGTTATTTTTAAGAATATTTTGATAAAGTAAAAGTGATGATTTGTAGTTCAATTCGGTACCTAAATTGTATAAATTTTAAATTAATTGTAGTATCCAATTCAAATTCCTTTTCTTTGTTTTCTACTATAAATAATTTTGTCGAAAAGAATGAATTTACCGACGAAAGTTTAGCTTGGAACGAAAATACTTTCGTTGACTTTTACCTAAAACAAATTCCAAATAATATACATGGACCAATCAATGGAAATCTTAACAAATTAAAACTAATTAATTGTTATGACAATTTTATCTTAAATTAAAAATATTTTTAATTGATATTTAAAGGCTATTTTAGTATATCAATATTATATTCGTGCTTTTATAATAACTAGTCTCTATACTCGTGCGTTGCGCGAATATGTAACACTAAAAATAGTAAAACTTCACATGCATATTTGTTCTAAAGGTAATTTTGTTGGAGTAAATGGAACTAATGAATGTATATACTAAATTAACATTGTTAGTAAACTAATATTTGAATTCAAGACGTAATTGGCCATTGCTTGACCCTCCAAAGGATCACAATTTTAAAAAATATGTATGTTTATCTTTAAAATTGGATAACAATTAAACTTAAAATGTGGTTTTAAGGACACGTGATTTCACCTAATACCAATTGATAAATGTGAAGATTAATAACAGAAATGAACTATAAAATAAAGCGAACCAGTGTTGAAACGGAATTCAACCCTCGAGCTAGGGTGCCCTCAAACCGATTGATACCAAAACAGTTAAAAATAAAGCAAGCTGACGAACAAGAGAGTATAAGCTAAAGAGAGCGTTATATTGGTTTTTTTATGTGAGAACAATGTGCCTTACAAATGGTTAGTACTCCCCTTTGTATAGTAGAGGAATTCTACTTATGGCATAACTCTAATTACAGAAGGAAATTCCATGATTAGCTAATTAACCGTTCCTAATTTGATCCGTTCCGAGATTTCCGCCATGATCTTCGACCAGTCACGGATATTTTGCCTTTCCGTTATTATGTTATCTTCGAGCTTGTTAGATGCTTGTCTCATTCGATCTCGATTGCTTCTGGCCTCGATCTCGACAGGTACCTCGAATCCCGAACTTTGTACCTTGTCCTCGTGATTTATTCTGTTCCGTTATGAGGCCATCCTTCGATGCAACCTCCCCATGACGTCAGCGACGGAAGTGACCGAAACGTCCCGTCGGTACAGTTTTCTAAATCATTAATGAGTGTCAGTTGGTGGTCGGCCACTATTGCCTTTGAACTGTCGCCGTGAATCCAATAAATAAATCCCTTCTTCATTGATTCAAACTTTACTTTCACTTCCTTCTAATCTCCAAAGCTTTTACATCTCTCAAGTTCTTCCCTTTTATAAATCTTTAGATTTTGCTATTAATCCTTTCTCAAACGTCAAGTCATATTATCTTCCTCTTCTTTAAACTTACACAAACATGGCAAAAATAATGAAAACGGTACCACAAAAATAAGCTGCTTCATCTTCTCAACCGGCCGACGAGAAAACGCCGGTTGAACCCCATCTTGAGGAATGCATTCCTGGGGGTGCGTGCTAAACTCCGATTGCAAGATCGATAAAGCCTCGTCGATTCCTGACCGGTGCGAGCCAGTGTCGAGGTATATATGCTTGACAACTGAGGGATACCTTAAGCAGGTAAAGAAAGACTGCAACTGGAGGGGAAAGAAGTGGTGATCCCGACCCCCGAAGAAGATATCACCACCCATGTGGAAGGGTTTCTAAGTGTTTACACTTACCCTTTCACACCGGGGCCCCCTCGACCCCCTCATCATTGATTTTTGTCGTCAATATCGAATAACCCTAGGCCAAATCGATCATTCCTTTAAGCGAATTGTTATTCTGCTCCGATTCTTCGTGAGAAAAATCGAGGGGCTCCCTTTCACCCTCGATCACCTTATCAGATTGTATAGCCCCCACCTCTATCGAGGTGGGTTAATAAAACTCCAATGTCGGGCTACCAAAGTGCTATTCTCGAGCATAGACAAGGACAAAGATCGAGGCTGGATAGGCCGGTTCGTTCGAGTGAGGACTTCCGACCTAATCCCAGCCGAGAATATGCCATTTTCTAAGAAATGGAACATGAATCGTAAGTACCGTCTCACTGTTCCATGTATTATTTGTTCCTTTATCTTTTCTCATCGACGTATTTTTCCATGATGTAGCGGTCGTTTGGATTCCCCATGCGATTCCCGACCTCGAGAGTTGGGTTCAGAACCTGGACTCGACCTCTACATACGCCGAGCGCTCATGGCGCGATTTATCAAAGGACCGATGGGAGATCAAGACTCATGGTAAGCCCCTTTTCCACGTCTTTGATGATTTTGTTAAAGTATCTCTTACTTAATTTCCTTTCATACATGCCTTGGAAAAGATGCTGTCATGAGGCCCCTATCTGGTGAGGAGGAGACTTCGATCCTGGCACCGAATCTGGCCAAGGACAAAAAGAGGAAAAAGACCTCAACCTCTGAGGATCCAGTACCTAAGAAGAAGGCGGCTCGTAAGCCGAAGAAGAACATCATCCTTCTGACCAAAGACTCTGTTCGGCGTCTAAGGTAGGAAGACGAAGAAGGGGAAGAAGATGACTCTGGGCTGGTGGCCCGAGTGGGAATGAGCACCGAGGCCCCAAAGGCCATTGAATCGGTGAAGGCTGCAGAGACTCCATCTTGAGATGAGGGGGTCTCGGGAAGAGACTTGGGCGAAGTCCCCAAGTCATCGAGGATTGAAGATGCCTCCCACCATAATGAGCCAACGGTGGGTACGAATATAGGGGCTGGTCTCGAGGCCTCTCGAGATGGAGAGAACGCCCCAAGTGATCCACTTGGGGAAATAGAAATTGGAGGCTCCCCGCTGCTCCTCTCGTTTTCTGAGGAGGTGATTCAAGAGGCTCATGCCTTGAAGACCCCCTCCATCGAAGGACCCCACGGAAGGGAGGACCCCTTCCGTGATTACTTTATTGGGGTCGAAGATGCTACTGGTCTGAGTGACTTGGATGTCCCGAGGAAGGACTCGGGCGAGGCATCGAGCCTTTTTAACGAAGCGCAGCAAGCTCTGAATCGGGTAAGCCTTAACTCCCTTCGTTGGTATTACCCATGTGTTCATTTTTCTCTTCTTGTCTAACTTCTTTTCTTTTTTCTGTGTAGGCCACAACGCTTCATCAAGAAGTATTTTCTCGGTCTCGAGCTGAGCTGAGTCGGTACGAGGCCGACATTCAAAGGCTTATCGAGGAGATGAATGCCCTCAACCTTCTCGGTGGGAAAAAAGAAGAAAAGATCAAGGACCTCCGAGCCGAGTTGGCCACGGCTCATAAAGATCAGACCGACCTGATCGAGCAGGTAATGAAAATCTTATAAGCTCATGGGCTCGATTCGGGAACGGTGGATAACATTTCAATCTCACAGCTACAGTAGAAGGTCGAGAGGATCGAGGAGGACGACATGATAAAGGCGGAGATCTTGGGGTGGAAAGAAAGTATGGACCGCTATGCTGCTGAAAAGAAGGCTGCTCAAGCCCAATTTTCATCGGTCGAAAGTGAACTTCGATGCATGAAGGAGAAAAGCTCAGATCAAGCAAAGAAAATAGAGGAGCTCGAGGCTCGGTTGGCTCCCGAACTTGCAAAGGACAAATCTGAAGCTGAAAAGGCAAAGGCCAAGGTAGAGGCGATCATGGCCGTCTACTGGGCCGATGCTGAAGCTGCTCAAGTCCAAGCGAGGAAGGCAGCTAGGACCACTCAAACTCGAGCACATTGGATTACTGAACTCGCCAAATGGCAATCTCGGAGGGAAACCCTCGAGGAGATCCACGCTCGAGGTTTCAATCTTACCGACGAGATAATAAAGGCTAGAGAGCATGAAGCTGATGCGGGAGCGTTGGCCTCTTCCGATGATGATGATGATGATGGCAGCAAGAGCGGGTCTGAGAATGGGGAGGACCTCGATGGAGAAGAAGCTGCCCCTGGGGAAAATTAGGAATCTTAGGCTTTTTCTTTTTTGATTTTTTGTGCGGGACCCTGATCGGTCCTTGTAAATATCTTCGTATATATAAAAGATCTTTTTTCTATTTCATTCATACTTTATGAAAACTTTGCTCATAAGTTCGAGGCTTAGGCAACTTGATCGAAGCCGGATTAGTGTAGTCTTAATCGAGTGAGTACTTGCTCGAACTCGGAGTAGGATGACCCTTAGGTTTTAATTGAGTGAGGATGATTTCTCGAACTCAGAAATAAAATGGCCCTTTAGGCTCTTGAATTAGGCCGATACGACCATAGTAAAAAGAATGGCTTTCTCTCCCTTTCGTCTTGAAAAGTTTATTGTTTAATCATATAAAATCTGTTGTACCCTAGCATGAAATAAGGAATTTTCTCGAGAGTTTGAATGATTCTGTACTCTTTTTTCAAGGGTCGATATTATCGAGACCCTTTGTTTCGTAATGCCTTAGAATAAAATAAAGAATTTGTGGTTTTCAAGGGTTAATATTATCGAGACCCTTAGTAATTCAGTCGAGGGTAGCCTTTTTAACCGGTTTATGAAAATATTTGAAGGCCTATTTTATAACGAAAATCGGACGTCTCCGAACCGTATTAATTTGGCCGTTGCCTTTAGCTTGGGATTCGCCTTTTGGGCTTGTTCCCCTATTTTACTTCGAATTTGTTCGAAGTATCAGTCCCCGAGTGGGATGGCCGTGGCCGTGGCCTATAAAATCAAGGGTTACCTTTTTAAGGTCTTACGATCTCTAGCTTTTAGTAATTCGATCATGTTGATTTTTTGGATAGCAGTCCCCGAGTGCCGGGTACATTGTTTGAATTTTAGTTGTGACCGGCCCTTAAGCTAGTTTCCACAATAGATCACAAGCACGACATTGTAAAGTAAGAATTTCTCTAAGGCATGAAATATATGGCAAGGAAAAATACTTTTTTCAATAGATTAACATGCGTACATGTTTGCCATTAGAGCTCGAGTAATCTACATGGGCATGATTCGTTCGACCGTTTGACCTTTACAAAATTTACCTATCGATATGCTGTCGGCACAAAGTATTTTCCTTGTAACTATCTGAGGGTGATGCCCCCCGGTATTCGAGGTTGTGTGTAAAGGAGCCTCGGATACTGTTGAATTGCTCTAAGTTAGCACGAACAATGGTTGTCTCGTTAAAAACCTCACCGGAAAAACCCATTTGGGACAAATATCAGTCTAAGGAAAAAAGAGTGCAACGCATGCTTTCAGATCTAAGGACTTTGTGTTTGAAGAATCCTTTGATGTCTTCGATTAAACACCTGCAAATAGTTAGTATAAAATATAAACAAAAATGGAGAAGGTCGTACCTTAGTAGTAATATCATTTGAGGAGTGATATGTTCCAATTGTTTGGTAACTGTTCGCCGTTCATCATGCCAAGTTTGTAGGATCCCTTTCCGATGATATCGAGGACCAGATACGGTCCCTCCCAGTTCGGGCTAAGCTATCCTTCGTTTGGGTCTCGAGTATTGAGGATGACCTTCCTTAGAACCAAGTCCCCGATTTTAAAGTGTCAAAGATTGGCTCTTCGATTGTAGTAACTTTCGATCTGCTGTTTCTGTGCGACCATTCGAACGAGGGTGGCTTCTCATTTTTCATCTAGCAATTCGAGGCTTGTATTCATAGACTCATGATTTGACTCTTCCCTTGCATATCGAAACCTGATGCTGGGTTCCCCGACTTCAACTGGGATCAGAGCTTCGATGCCATATACTAAAGAGAACGGTGTTTCCCCCGTACTGGATTTTGGCATTGTTCGATACGCCCAAAGGACTTCGGGCAATATTTCTCTCCATTTTCCCTTAGCGTCGTTCAATCTTTTCTTTAGATTTTGAATGATGGTCTTGTTTGTCGATTCGGTCTGTCCGTTCCCACAAGGATGATATGGCATTGATAGGATCCTTTTTATTTTGTGATCTTCGAGAAACTTTGTCACTTTGCTGCCGACGAATTGCTTTCCATTATCGCATACGATCTCGGCAGGCATCCCAAATCAGCATATAATGTGGTCCCAGATGAAGTCTATGACTTCTTGCTCTCTAATTTTCTCGAAAGCCTGTGCTTCAACCCACATAGAGAAATAGTTAGTCATAAACAAAATAAATTTAGCTTTACCTGGGGCCGATGGCAGAGGGCCAATAATATCTATTCCCCATTTCATGAATGGACATGGGGATAAGACTGAGTGGAGTTGTTCTCTGGGTTGGTGAATCATCGGCGCATACCTTTGACATTTGTCGCATTTTCGAACGAACTCTTTTGTATCCTTTTCCATATCGGCCCAATAGTATCCTGCTCTGATGACTTTGTGAACCAATGATTCGGCACCAGAATGAATTTCGTAGGTGCCCTCGTGGATTTCTCGTAGGACGTAGTCGGTATCTCATGGTCCCAAACATATTGCCAATGGTCCATCGAACATCCTTCTATATAGTGTTCCATCTTCGGCCAATGTGAATCGTGCGGCCTTCGTACGTAGAGTCCTCGATTCCTTAGGATCCAATGGAAGCTTCTTGTTCTTTAGGTACTCGATATATTTGCTCCTCCAATCCCAGGTCAGACTTGTGAAGTTGATTTCGGCGTGGCCTTCTTCGATTACTGACCTTGAAAGTTGTACGACAGTCCCCGAGCTAATCTCGTTGTCTTCGACTAATGACCCCAAATTTGCAAGGGCATCAGCCTCGCTGTTTTGTTCTCGAGGCATATGCTGTAGGGTTCATTCTTTAAACCGATGTAGAGTCACCTGTAATTTGTCCAAGTACCTCTACATTCGATCTTCTCGAACCTCGAAGGTTCTGTTGACTTGGTTTACCACAAGCAGGGAGTCACATTTGGCCTCAATGTCCTCTTCTCCCAAACCTTTAGCTAGCTCAAGACCTGCAATCATGGCCTCATACTCGGCCTCATTGTTAGTTAACTTGGAAGTTCTGATAGCTTGTCTTATTGTATTACTCGTGGGCGGCTTCAAAAAGATGCCTAGCCTGGACCCCTTCATGTTCGAAGCGACATCTGTGAAGAGGGTCCACACCCCTGATGATGTCCCCGACTTCAATAATAGTTCCTTTTCAACCTCGGGTACGAGGGCTGGCGTAAAGTCGATCACGAAGTCCGCTAAGATTTGAGACTTGATGGACGTTCGGGGTCGATACTCGATATCGTACCCACTAATCTCGATGGCCCATTTGACCAATCGGCCCGAAAGTTTGGGCTTATGCAAAATATTGCGAAGGGGATAAGTAGTCGGCACACAGATCGGGTGACACTAAAAATATGGTTTTAATTTCATAGAGGCGCTTATTAGGGCAAGCACTAATTTTTCTAAGTGTGGGTACCGGGTCTCGACCTCACCTAAATTTTGACTAACATAGTAAACAGGAAATTGCGTACCTTGCTCTTCTCGAACTAGGACCTCACGTATCATGATTTCCGAGACTGCTAAGTACAAGTAGAGTCGCTCTTCTGCTTTTGGGGTATGAAGCAGAGGCGGGTTCAAGAGGTACCGCTTTAATTCTTCCAATGCTTGTTGGCATATCGGGGTCCATGCAAAACTGTTCTTCTTTTTTAGCAGTGAGAAAAACTTGTGACTTCTATCTGAAGACCTCGAGATGAATCGGCCTAGGGCGGCTATGCGCCCTGTTAATCTTTGTACGGACTTAACATTGTCCACGACTGTGATGTCTTCGATTGCCTTGATCTTATCGGTGTTAATTTCGATCCCCCGATTTGATACCATAAAGCCGAGGAACTTGCCCGAGCCGACCCCGAATGCACATTTCTCTGGGTTGAGCTTTATGTTGTATTTCCTTAGTATATCGAAGGTCTCCTGCAAATGTGTCAAATGGTCCTCTGCTCGCAGGGACTTAACTAGCATATCGGCATTATAAACCTCCATTGATTTACCTATTTTTTCTTCGAATATTCAATTTACTAAGCGTTGATAAGTGGCACCGGCATTTTTTAGTCCAAATGGCATTATATGATAACAATAGGTACCGTACTTAGTGATGAACAAAGTATTTTCCTGATCCTCCGGGTTCATTTGTATTTGATTTTACCCGGAGTAGGCATTGAGAAAACTAAGGATCTCGTGGCCGACCGTGGCATCGATCATGCGATCGATATTCGGTAGAGGAAAAGAGTCTTTAGGACATGCTTTGTTTAAATCTTTATAGTCTATGCACATTCTATGTTTATTTCCCTTTTTAGGGACTACGACTATGTTTGCTAACCATTCGAGATATTTTACCTCCCGAATGGATCCTTTTTTGAGAAGTTTGGTTACCTCGTCCTTGATGAATACATTGTTTTACCTTGGATTGGTCCTTCTCTTTTATTTTACCGGGCGGAACTTCGAGTCCAAGCTCAATCGATGTGTAGTGATCTCCGGCTGGATCTCTGTCATATCTAGGTAGGACCAAGAAAAACAATCCATATTATCGATAAGAAATCTAATGAGTTTTTCCCTGAGCTTGGGGGTTAACCCCATACCCAGGTATACCTTTCGATCGGGTAAATGCTCGATCAGTATGACTTGGTCTAGTTCCTCGACAATCGATTTGGTGGTGTCGGAATCCTCGGGGATTATGGAGGATCGAGGGATCCAGTAGTGATCGTCCTCGTCCGTTCCCTGCTTCTCCGACCGAGCCGAGGTTGGCGGCTGTGGTTGCTATTTAGCTTTCTGTTTTCCTTTGGACTCTAATCCTTTTATTGACGAAAGCGCCGATACCAGTATTACTTCATCGATCGCGAACATCTCTTTTGCAGTGTGTTGTTCCCCATACACCGATTTTACTCCATCCGGTGTTGGGAACTTCAGCATTTGGTGAAGGGTTGAGGGGACCGCTCTCATGTTATGAATCGAGGGTCTTCCAAGCAGTGCATTGTATCTCATATCACCCTCGATCACATGGAACTTTGTTTCTTGAATAGTTCCGGCTACATTTACTGGTAGGATGATTTCACCTTTAGTTGTTTCACTCGCCATGTTGAAGCCATTGAGAATCTGAGCTGCGGGTATGATCTGATCTTGTAGGCCGAGCTTCTCCATGACCCTCGATCGAATAATATTGGCCGAGCTTCCTGGATCAATTAAAACACGTTTAACCTGAATTTTTTCATAAGGATAGATATTACCAAAGCATCATTGTGGGGTTGTGAGATCCCTTCTGCTTCCTTATCTTTGAATGATAAAGTGCCTTCTGGCACATAGTCTTGAGTTCATTTTTCCATGGTGATGGATACTTTAGTGCGTTTGAATATGGGTCCTTGTGGAATATCGACCCCAGCAACGATCATGTGAATCACGTGTTGTGGTTCTTCCTGCTCGTTTTTCCTGTTCGCATCCCTGTCTCTAAAATGGATTTTAGCTCGATCTCTCAAGAATTCTCGAAGGTAACCCTCATTGAATAGACGGGCCACCTCCTCCCTTAGTTGTCTGTAGTCTTCGGTTCTATGACCATGTGTACTGCGGTATTTGCATATTTGATTGGGGTTTATTTGGTATGGATCGGTTTGTAGGGGTCTGGGCCATCTAGTATCTTTGATTCTCCCAATGGCTGACACAATACCTGATGCGTCGATGCTGAAGTTGTATTCTGATAATCGTGGTGCTTCTGTGGGATCGACATGTTTATTGAAGCCAATTTTGCTCCTGAGCCCTCGAGATCTCTTTCCTCGATCGTTCCTTTAATCAATTCAGATAGGATTGCGTCCTGGGTCACTGTTTCTATGATCTACGTTGTATGGATGATACCGATCTCTGTTCGACTGGGGTTCTCTGTCGATATCCCTTTGAGTTCTGCCGACGGGCCTGTTTGGATAAACGGAACCGGAAAGGGTCTCCAATTGATCATCCTCGACCCTGATCTTTGACTGGTACCGATTATGTACATCGGCCCAGGTTACCGCTGGATATTCAATTAAATTATGTTTTAGCTGTCGTGATGCCACCGAACTGCGTTCGTTCAAACCTGAGTAAAGGCTTGAACAAACCAATCATCTGTGACTGGTGGTAGTTCCATGCGTTCCATCTGGAACCGAGATACGAATTTCCTCAACATTTCTTTGTCCTTTTATTTCACCTTGAAGAGGTCCGACTTCCTAGTTGCAACCTTTATTGCTCTGGCATGTGCCTTTACGAATGAGTCTGCAAGCATGGCAAAGGAAGCGATGGAATTAGGCGGCAAATTGTGGTACCATATCATTGCTCCTTTCGACAAGGTTTCTACAAATTTCTTCAGTAAAACAGATTCAATCTCATCGTCTTCCAAGTCATTCCCTTTTATTGCGCATGTATAAGAAGTGACATGCTCATTAGGGTCGGTGGTCCCATTGTACTTAGGAATTTCTTGCATTCAGAATTTCTTCGGAATGCGTTTCGGTGTCGCACTTGGAGATAAAGGCTTCTGTACGAATTTCTTTGTATCCATACCCTTTAGAATCAGCAGCGGCCCCGGTATTTGGTCAACCTGGGAGTTGTATGTCTTTACTTTCTTGTCATTTGCCTCGATTTTTTTTCTCCCAATTCAATCCGTTTAGTGAGCTCCTCGAGCATTCTCATAACGGCGGGTTCAGTCCCCAATTCATTGGCGTTCGACCTTTCTGGCACAGGCTCGATCCTGTGGACGACTTCTGGTTCGATCTTAGTCGGTGTTCGGTGCTGATTTTGTAGTTGTGCTGTAGCGGCTTGTTGAGCCTGTAACATTTCGAATATCAATTAGAGGCTAACTCCACCATCTTCTCCGCCCTGCGTACCTCGACCACCTGATCGAACTTCCCTGCATATGCTACCTTCGGGATCAACGCCTAAATTTGCATTTAGGGCGACATGTGAACTGACATCGACGAGATTTGCAATTGGTGCTCCCTCGAGGTCAGCCTGAGGCACCTCGATTCTTGGGGAGGCTATATTGTCATTTTTCCCGTGAAATCCGAGGCCGTTGTCACCACGTGTAGGTGTTACGTGTGAGTTTGACATGTTTTATCCTGAAAATAAAGATTCTTACGAGAATAAGTATAAAGCAGTGTGTGTTATCGGAATCGGTATTAAGCAATCACTATTATCCTTAGCCCCACGGTGGGCGCCCAACTGTTTACCCTTAAAATTGGATAATAATTAAACTTAAAATGTGGTTTTAAGGACACGTGATTTCACCTAATACCAATTGATAAATGTGAAGATTAATAACAGAAATGAACTATAAAGTAAAGTGAACCAGTGTTGAAACGGAATTCAACCCTCGATCTAGGGTGTCCTCGAACCGATTGATGCCAAAACAGTTAAAAATAAAGCAAGCTGACGAACAAGAGAGTATAAGATAAAGATAGAGCGTTATATTGGCTTTTTAATGTGAGAATAATGTGTCTTACAAATGGTTAGTACTCCCCTTTATATAGTAGAGGAATTCTACTTATAGCATAACTCTAATTACAGAAGAAAATCCCATGATTAGCTAATTAACCGTTCCTAATTTGATCCGTTCCGAGATATCCGCCATAATCTTCGACCAGTCACGGATATTTTGCCTTTCCGTTATTATGTTAGCTTTGAGCTTGCTCGATGCTTGTCTCATTCGGTCTCGATTGCTGCTGGCCTCGATTTCGACCGGTACCTCGATTATGAACTCAGTACCTTGTCCTCGTGATTTATTCTGTTCTGTTACGAGGCCATTCTTCGATGCAACCTCCCGGTCTCGGTCAAGTAGTAAAATCGGGTGGGCCCGATTTTAACCGTATATAATATATTATTCGTAATTGCATTAACTTGTCATTTGGTCGTTTCTTTTTTAATATTTGTTTATTCATTGGGTATATTTTATTATGGTTTTTCATTGATAACATCAATCAAATAAAATTACCTCAAACATAACTGCTATTCAATGTATGCGACACTATTTGATAAGAAATCTAGTTAATTATTAAACAATGCAACAAGACAATTAGACCAAAGATAATGCGATTGAACCAAGCATGCTACACAAAGCATTTACATACCCAAAACTCCAACAATTTAGCCGCGTTACCCCCAAAGCACAAAAGACAAACATGACGATTATTATACAAACTTAAGAAGAGAAACACCCATGCATATTACTCAAGACCCCAACAAAACCCTATCCCCGTCACCCCCAAAACACAACCATCATTGATTCAAATGCGCCTGATAGAAAGAAAAAAAAAAGCTGCAAGAAGGAAAGAATACAAATATTACAATTCTTGTGACAAAGGAAACTAACTTACCTATAGAAAAATGATATGTCGTGTGTGTTACAATAAAATGATGAGGAACCGTATTCCTTTTTGTAGGAAAAAAGAGGCGACGCAAATATGAGTTCTTGTCCTTGTGAAATTGGTATGGTCATAAACTTAAGAATTATAAGTAGGAAACCTGATTGGATTAGAATCCCATGCAATTACTATTACAATTTTATTCAACATGGAATTATATTTTGAAGAAATAATTTATTTTTTGAAGGGCATAAAAGTCGATTAAGATTTCGGGGATATTTTAATCGTTCAACATTTAGCGTTTTAACATTCGTGCTTTTATAGTAGATAGATATAGATAGATAGATATAGATATAGATATAAATATAGATATAGATATAGATAGATATTATATGAAAATTATAAATAGGTTGTAACTAAATTGCCCAAACTCTTCTTATCAATTATTCTCAAAGGACGGGCACAAAGGCCTAAATATGAACGTCCACGAGTGCTGATAAATTGATTGGAATTAGAATTGCAGTATCCATAGCAATTGAGCCAACATTCTTCTTTCTTTACGCTCTGAATGTGACACTCACAAATCCTCCTCCAATTATATCCCCGATCGTCCGGAGAGGACTATTATTAATCAATTTTAGGAATAATAGGGAGAGAGGAGATGGGAAAAAACAAAAAATGATGTAACCTTAATTTATAGTTTGAGAGCTTTGTAGGAATTTAGGAAAGTTCTTCTCTTATTTGATGATAATATTCTGTACAGTGTGTATATTTATACAAGTATTTGAAAGGCAACAAAGGACAACTGCAACTATATTTAATTAGAAGTGTCTAATTCCTATATATTTGCCCATAATCCTATGTATATGCCCATAACTCTAGCTGTAATTTGTATTTGCATAAGAAAGTTCTGGAAGGTTTGAGTGCCTTTCAGTTGTATCCAATATGCTACAAAGAATAGACCGCATCTTGGCTGCAGGAATAGGCCCAGACCTTTGTTTGTATTGGGTTGCTAACTTTTATTTTGTGTATTGGCCCAAATGGGTATTATACCCGATAGATCCATGTATAATAGAGTTTGGTCTTCTATTATCTAGATCAGTCGTCACACTTCTTGTTTCTTTCTCTCTCTTCGTCTTCGACTGTATTGCCTCTTTCTCGCTCAAATTAGAGGTTAGGGTTTGATTAGAATATTCCGGTCCAACACCCCCCTCAAGTTGGAGGGGTGAGAAAGCACACCAACTTGGAGATGATCGAGCGGTGTAAAGGTCTAGAAAGAGGTTTTGTAAACACATCTGCGAGCTGAGATGTTGATGGAACAAAAGATAAAGAGATCAGGCCGGCGAGGAACTGTTGACAGACGAAGTGACAATCAATTTCCACGTACTTCGTCCGTTCGTGGAAGACCAGGTTTTTTGCTATGTGAATAGCTACCTGGCTATCAGATTGAAGAGAAACTGGCAAGGAAGGGGAAATTGAGAGATCTGCTAGAAGGCGTACAAGCCATGTGAGTTCTGTAACTACCTTCTTCATAGATCTGTACTCGACCTTTACAGAAGAAAGGGAGATTGAAGATTGTTTTTTTGATTTCCATGAAATAGAGGATCCTCCGAGGTTGATGTAAAAGCCACTTACTGAGCGACGAGTCTCTGGACAGGACCCCCAATCGGAGTCACAAAATGCAAGCAATTGAAAATAGGGGTCTGAATTCATAAAGAGCCCAAGCCCCGGCTAAGATAACAGATATTAGAGACAGTGTAAGCCAGCATCAAAATGAGGTCGACGGGGACTTTGTATATATTGGCTTAGATGCTGAACGGCGAATGAGAGGTCAAGGCTAGTATGGGTTAAAAAATTGAGCTTGCCCAATAGTCGCCTGTAGATGGTTGGATCGTGAAGAGGATCACCAACATCGGCGCGAAGCTTGCAACTAGGATCTAGTATAGATGAAGCTTGACGGGAATCAAGGACACCAAACTCAGAAAGAAGATCCAAGGTGAACTTCCTCTGACTAATAATTAGTCCTTGTTTTTCTCGTAGTATTTCTATTCCGAGAAAATAACTAGCCTCTCCAAGATCTTTAACTTTGAATTCGGAATTGAGGAATTCTTTTAGACTAGAAAGCTCTGTAAGATCATCACCCTTTAGAAGTATGTCATCTACATAAACAACAACAATAGAAATTCCAGAAGCTGTCTTTTTGAAAAATAAGGAATAGTCATTAGGAGAGTGGGGATAGCCTTTGAAATTGAGGGCACCAGTGAATCTTGCGTACCACTGGCGTGAAGCCTGTTTAAGTCCATATAAATACTTTTTTAATATGCAAACATGATTAATAGAGAGTGAAGTCATTCCTGGTGGGAATCTCATGTATACTTCTTCCTGTAGATCACCATGAAGAAAAGCGTTATTAACATCTAATTGAAATTGTTTCCAATTCATTTTGACTGCGACTGCTAAAATGCATCTAACAGTTGTCATTTTGACCACTGGACTAAAAGTCTCATTGTAGTCGATTCCTTCCCTTTGTATGTCCCCTCAGATAACTAGTCGAGCCTTGAACCTTTCAATACTGCCATCAGATCTATATTTAACCTTATAGACCCATTTACATGGTAAAGGTTTCTTTCCTTTTGGTAATTCAACCATTTCCCAGGTTTGGTTGGCCTCCAAGGCTTGAAGTTCTTTTGCCATTGTATCTTGCCAACTGGGATGTAAAACTGCCTGGAAGAAACTTGTAGGTTCAATGATGTGAGAAATAGAGTTTAAAAGTGATTGATTTGCAGGAGAAAGGTCTATGAAAGGCAGGGTAGCAGGGGAGACTGGTGCTGCAAAATAAAAATTGGTTAGATCCGTCAAGTACACAGCATTGCACACATAATCTACCAGATAAGATGGTGGATTATGTTCCCTAGTAGATCTCCTTAGTTCAGGTTGAAGGGGAATATGAGATGGAGAAGAGAGGATCCTGGAGATAGGAGATGAATGAGGAGCTGTTTTAGGTGATGCTGTTAAAGAAGGGAGAGTAGGACTAGGACTTAATTCTAAAGAAGAGTGGTGATCAGTCTGAGGGAAAGAGTGAGTTTGGTTTGATATAGCAAAAACTTCTTTAGGGAAAATGGGTGGTTCAGGTGTAGGAGAGAAAAAAGGAATATATTCTCATAAAAAACTACATCTCTAGAAATAAAAATGGTTCTAAATTTCAGATCCAACAGTTTGTACCCTTTCTTCCCAAAGGGATATCCTATAAAAACACACCTGACTGATCTAGATTCAAGTTTGGACCTGTGATGAGGTAAAGTAGAGGCATAACATAGATAACCAAAACATTTCAAAAAATTATAAGATGGAACGTTTCCAAAAAGAATTTCAAAAGATGTTTTGAAATTAAGCACTCTAGAGGGAAATCTATTTATGAAAAAGGTAGCAGTTAACAAACAATCACCCCAATACATAGTAGGGAGATTAGACTGAAATAGTAGAGCCCTACATATCTCTAGAAGATGTTTGTGTTTTCGTTCAACCACTCCATTTTGTTGTGGGATAGCAACACAAGAAGTTTGATGAAGAATTCTACTAGAGGAAAAAAAATTTGAAAGGAAGGATCCTGATCCTAATTCCAAAGCATTATCTAAACGAATAATTTTAACTTTTGTTGCAGACTGCCTTTTTACCATTGCTAGAAAAGATTATAAAACTGGAAAAACATTGTTTTTTGTTCTTAAAAGATAAGTCCAAGTTCCTCTACTATAGTCATCTACTATGGTCAAGAAATATCTATAACTATCATGAGTTGGTACCTTGTAGGGTCCCCAGGTATCAACATGAATAAGTTAAAAAAATTGAACTTGTGTTGATATTGCTTGAATTAAAAGGCAATTTTGCCTGCCTAGCTTGAGAACATATATCACAAGGATCATTAAACTTGGCCAGAGAAAGAAACTAAAAATTGGATATATTTTGCATATTAGATAGAGGTATATACCCCAACCTTATGTACCATAGGCTTACATTAGAATTGATTCTAGCAGAACAAGAAACTAAATAAGAGACAAGGTCTTTCCTAAGGTTATTACAAACTGGATAAGACTGAAAAACTGATTGACTTCCATAAACTAGTCCAAAACTTAGAGAAGCTGGATTAAGTAGATATAGGCCTTCCTTCACTTCTCCAATTACCACTGGCCTCTTCAGTGAAGGCCCCTGCAAGAATGTACCAAAAGATGAGAAAAACAAGGTACAAATGAGTTGTTGAGTGAGTTTGTGGACTGAAATTAGGTTAAATATGAAATCTGGAACATATAACACATTGTTTAGGATTAAATCTGGCAGAACATGCACACTACCAACTTGATTGACCTTAACTTTATATGAATTTGGGAGATTAACATACAAAGATTTGGTTAGAGATTTCACATTGAATAAAATGGAATAATAAAAGGTCATATGTTTTGAAGCCTCTGAATCTATTATCCAGGAGGTAGAATCCATGTAAGGGAAACAAGAAAGACAATATAGGTTAGGAGCATTGATTGTTTTACCAGCACAATTAGCACTAGCATCTGCATCAGAAATATGCTCACCTTGTTGGCCAACCTTCACCTGCTGAAGAAGCTTGTAGAGCTGACTTAGCTACTCTTGAGTGATGACCTTCCCTGCTGCATTTTCTTCCATTGTGTTGACTGACTAAGTTGTGTTTTCTTCATTCATAATTGCTTCATTGCCGTGAGGACCTCCTTGATACCTTTTGGATTTAGTAAACTTGAAACTAGAGGGAAACCCAATGTTTTATAGCACTTGTCAATGGAATCTCCAGGTTTCTTGCAATAGTTGCAGATCAGGTTATTCTTCTTTCCTTCAAGACTTGCTTTGAACTTTCCTTCTCTATCAACTTGGTGTTGTGCAACATGAATTTTCCTTTGCTTCTCATCTTGAATGAGAAGATAATAGGCTTGATTGACACTAGGAAGAAGAGTAATCATCAGAATGTTACTCCACACAGCTTAGTAGGTATCATTAAGCCCCATGAGAAATTGGATGAGCCTACTGATAAGTAGGGATTTTGACTACTTATTTGCACTTTTTTACTTTCGTTCTAGCTCAAAATTGCTTAAAGGTATTCCCGAAAACTAATAAAATGTGCTTTCTTGTAGGAGTGTTGGAATATGAGTCAAAAAGATGAAAATCAACTCAAGAAGGAGTAATTTTAGATAAGGACCAAAACAAAGCTAAAAGGGAAAAAATGCGGACTGCACAATATTGAGTGCGGCCGCAGAACATGAGGAAGCGTCTGACAAAATTCCCATGCAAAGTGCGAACCGCATAATTATTGTGCGGCAGCAGAAGATGAGGTTCAGAGAGATGGATTCTAGGGTCATGAAAAAGTGCGGACCGCACCATTATTGTACGGCCGCACTCACCCGCAGAATCAAAAGTGTGCAGTCCGTAGAAGTCTTGCATGTCCAAGCTAAACCTCGAGAGTGCGGCCGCACATAGAAATGTGCGGACCGCGGAATTTGAAGAAGTGCGGCTGCAACCCAGAATTGTACGGCCGCAGAAGTCCATCCTGTCAAGCTAGTGTCAAAGTGCGGATTGCACACATAATTGTGCGGCCGCAGAATCTCTGCAGAGGAAATTTTGTCTGATAATTTTAGCTGGGTATAAATAGATCTTTTAGTAATTTTTAGGAAAAGTTTGAACTCCAGAAAATAGATAGCCGTTTTTCTTTACTGCTTCGGGCAACTTTGTAATAGTTTATCATTTTCACATTAGATTTTCTTCCCTTAATCATCTATTATGAGTTTTATCTTAGTGTTTTCTTTAATTTCTTCATTTTCTATGAGTATCTAAACCCTTTAGCTAGGGTTTTGACCCAACCCTAGTATGGGTACTTAATGGGTGATTGAATTAGGGCTTATTTATGATTGGGTATATGATATTTAGCCTAGTTCTTGCTTGAATTTGAGAATTGATGGTTGCAAACATTGATTCATGCCTAATTGACTTAGTCTCTACTTGAGAAAGAGAGACAGTCTAGAAAAACTTGGCTAACAAAATATTGGGGTGAACTCGAGAAATTGATAGCCCCAATTAAAGGGTCGAATCTAGAGATAGTAAGACCCGACTTGTGCACCTATCACTTGTTTCGTGAGATACCCATTTGGACTTGAGAAAGCCAAATTGGGCAAAATCACTCAAACTACCGAGAGGTATAGAGTGAGTAATCGTGTGTGATTGCTATATTGTATCCCGACCAACCAAACATGCCCTAAAGCTCTCAATATGTTAGGTAACCAACTAGGAGGAAGTTATAACCCTGGATCTTTTATAACCTAAAAAACAACAATACCATAAACATCGTCCTTTAGCTTTACAAATTACAGCATTAGCATAAGATTTAGAAGTAGAAAAGAAACAATCGAATATGTGGAAGTGTAATCTTGGGCACGTTATATACTTAGACTAGGTATATACCTAATACAACTTAAAGCTCTCTTTGGAATCGACCCCAACTTGCGTTGGGTATTTATTATTGCATCGACCGCCTCACAATCCTAATTAGTGGTGTGAGTTTGAGCGACATCAATTTTTGGCGCCGTTGCCGGGGAGCTAAAAACGGATTTAGCTATATATTTGGTTTTGTGTGTGACTTGTCTTTTTTTCCTTCCGGGTTACTAACCTTTTTGTGAATTGATTGTAGGTACAAAAATGGCTCTCAACAATGATCCTCTCAGAAACATGCCTTTGGGGGATGTGGACGTGGAAGATGACCAAGTTGAAGAGGTTCCTCTTGAACCTCAAGCAAATAGACGAGGCCAACCGCCTCAAGAAAACATTCTCGTTCCTCCCCCAAAGAGTGGATCCACACCGGGTGTTGCCGAATAAAGGGTACGCAAGTGCCATAGTCCCGCTCCACATTAGGGCGGGCAACTTTCAAATTACAAATGTTATGCTTACATTGCTTGAGCAACGAGGATTATTCACCGGGGCTCCGAATCAAAATGCGTACAAACACTTGAAAGGATTTGTGGACACCTGCTGGGGGAGTAAACAGACCAACATTTTCGAGGATACTTTAAGGTTGAGACTATTTCCCTTTTCTCTACGGTGGAAAGCCTTGGACTGGTTAGAAAGATTGCCAAGCCATTCTATCCATACATCGGATGAATTGGCGGAAAAATTCATTGCCAAGTATTTTTCTCCCTGGCATATGGCTACTCTTAGAGACGAGATTCTAGCATTCAAACAAGAATCCAATGATCCTTTGCACAAGATATGGGAGAGGTATCGCACTATGGTGAAAGAGTGCCCGAATAATGACATGACCGAGGCTATGATTCAACAAACCTTCTACAGGGGGATCAATACTACCAATCAATGCGTGGTCAACCAACTTGCCAGTGGAAATTTCATGACAACACCATATGCCGAAGCTTGTGAAATCTAAGATGAAATGGCGGATACTTCATCGGCATGGCAAAGTAGAGAAAATGTTCCTCAAAGTGATCCAAATGTGATTCACCTACACAAAGAATTGCATGATCATGGGAAAGCAATTGTTGAGTTGACCACTACAATGAATCAATTGACCAAAGCTCAACTTCAACAGGTTCTAGGTCCTAAGCAAGTAAATGCAATGGAATGTGTCAATATGATGGTGAACAAGCGAAGGCAAAAGGGTCAACAAGTGCAAAACCGTGAGGAACAATTTGTGCAAGATGATAGTGGATTTGACCAAGACGAATCATACAATGAGCAAGAGGAAGAAGTGCAATATGTGAATAACTACCAAGGGCAAAGGAACAACTCTCAAGGCACGGATCAACAACAATGGCGACCTTAAGGAAATCAAGGAAATTAGAACAATCAAAACCACCAAGGAAATTGGAGTGGTGGTACCAACAATCAAGGTAATTGGAACAATAACAATAATCAAGGCAATTGGAACAATCAAGGCAACCAAGGCAATTGGGGTGTTAACAATCAAGGATATTGGGGAGGCAACAACCAAGGGGATTAGAACGGTAACCAAGGGAATCGGGGGTCAGGCTCTCAAAGGCCCCCGATGTATCAACAACCAAACAACCCGCCTCCTTATCTGTCTCAAGGTTCTAGTTCTTCCAACAATGAGATGAGACAGATTGAAAATATGTTCAAATAAATGATGGAGAAAAATGCGGACTCCGATGCTCAATTAGCCTCTTATAACACTTCAATCCACAATTTGGAAGTTCAAATGGAAACAATCTTGCAAGCTTTAAACACTCGTCCTAAGGGGGCACTACCTTGTGATACAGTTATGAACTCGAAGGGTGGGAACAACAAGGGACATTCCATGGACGTAACAACAAGGAGCGGAAGAGGTGGAGATGCAACCACCTCAAATCAAAGAAGAATTTTGGATGATGATGTAGTGGTTCAAGAAGATGATATTTCAAGCAATGTGGTTCACATTAATGAAGAAGTGAGAATTGATAGTGATGAGAATGTGGAGGAGACCAAGAAGAAGTGAACCCGTCTAGGGAACACATGATTGACATACCAGAATCGGTAGTGCGAAAGGCCAAGGCACCAATGCCAAGGCCTCCTCCTCCATACCCTCAAAGGCTCGCCAAGAAAAATAGTGAGAACTAATTCAAGAAGTTTATTGACATGATGAAGAGCTTATCCATTAATGTGCCATTGGTTGAGGCGTTGGAACAAATTCCCGGTTATGCAAAGTCCATGAAAGGTTTGGTGACAAAGAAAAGATCAATGAATTGTGAGACTATCAAGATGACACATCAAGTGAGTGCTAGTGTGCACTTAATGGCTCCGAAATTAGAAGATCCCGGCGCTTTCACAATCCCTTGCACTATTAGAAGCGCCGACTTTGACAAAGCTCTATGTGATCTAGGGGAGAGTATCAAATTGATGCCATACTCAGTGTTCAAAACTTTGGGAATTGGGAAACCAAGACCCACATCTATGAGGTTACAAATGATGGATCGTACTATGAAGAGACCATTGGGTATTATTGATGATGTGTTGGTTCGTGTTGATAAATTCATCCTCCCGGTGAACTTTGTGATTCTTGATTGCGAAGTGGACTATGAGGTACCTATTATCTTGGGTAGACCTTTCCTTGCTACGAGGAAGGCTCTTGTTGATGTGGAAGTCAGTGAGCTCACCTTTCGGGTGGGCGATGAAAAGGTGGTTTTCTATGTGTGCAAATCTATGAGGCAACCGAATAGCAACGAAGTTTGTTCATTTTTGGACTTAGTGACCGAGGTGATTGTTGATGATGCTAGTGCCATGATGAATGTTGATGATACTTTGGAGGCCATATTGCTTAATCATGATGATGATGAGAAGGATGGCTATGTGGAATGTATAAATGCATTACAAGGAATGGGGTCGTATACTTATGAACCCCGAAAATTATCCTTAGATCTTGAGAACCGGAAGACTGCTCCAACAAAGCCCTCAATCGAGAAGTCTCCCACTTTGGAGTTAAAGCCATTGCCTTCACATCTCAGGTATGCGTTCTTGGCCCATGTTCTACTTTACCTGTTATTCTTTCCTCTTGCTTGACTAATGTGCAGGAAGATTCTACTTTGGCAGTGCTTCAAAAGAGGAAGAAAGCTATAGGATGGACACTGGCGGATATTTGGGGTATAAGCCCCACCTTTTGCATGCACAAGATTATATTGGAGGAGGATGCCAAACCCTCCATTGAATATCAAAGAAGATTAAATAAAGCAATGAAAGAGGTGGTGAATAAGGAGATCATAAAGTGGTTGGATGTCGAGGTAGTTTACCCCATTTCCGATAGCCTGTGGACCCCTCCGGTGCAATGTGTCCCAAAGAAAGAGGGAATGACTGTGGTCACCAATGACAAGAACGAATTGATTCCTACAAGAACGATGACAGGTTGGAGAGTGTGCATGGACTATCGGAAGCTCAACAAAGTCACTCGGAAAGATCATTTTCCACTTCCATTTCTTGATCAAATGCTTGATAGGTTGGCCGGACGAGCTTTTTATTACTTCCTTGATGGATATTCTGGCTACAATCAAATTCTCATTGCTCCTAAGGACTAAGAGAAGACTACTTTCACTTGTCTCTATGGTACTTTTGCATTCTCGCGGATGCCATTTTGGTTATGCAATGCACCAACGACTTTTCAACGGTGTATGATGGCCATCTTCACCGACATGGTGGAAGATTTTCTTGAGGTCATTATGGATGATTTTTCTATGGTTTGGAATTCCTTCAATTATTTCTTGAACAACTTGGATAAGGTATTAGCAAGATGTGAGGAGACAATCTTGGTTTTGAATTGGGAGAAATGTCACTTCATGGTCGAAGAAGGCATAGTCCTCGGCCACAAAATTTCAAAGCGTGGTATTGAGGTCGACAAGGCCAAAATTGAGGTGATCTCCAAACTCCCTCCCCCTACATCTGTGAAGGGAGTGAAGAGCTTCTTGGGTCATGCGGGGTTCTATCGCCGATTCTTCAAGGACTTTTCTAAGGTGGTGAACCCCTTGTATAAACTTTTAGAGAAGGATGCCAAGTTCCATTTCAACGAGGATTATATGAAGGCATTCGAATTGCTCAAGTTCAAGTTGACTACTACTCCTATTATCACCGCACCAGATTGGAGCTTGCCTTTTGAGCTCATGTGTGACGCTAGTGATGTGGCGGTAGGAGCAGTTTTGGGGCATCGTATCAACAAAATCTTCCATCCAAACTATTATGCTAGTAAGACCACGAATGATGCTCAAGTCAACTACATAGTGACCGAAAAAGAGCTCCTTGCTACTGTCTTTGCTATGGAGAAGTTCTGCCCGTACTTGATGGGTACAAAGGTAATTTTACACACCGACCATGCGGCGCTTCGATATTTGATAAGCAAGAAAGATTATAAAGCAATATTAATGCGGTGGGTGCTTCTATTGCAAGAGTTTGATCTAGATATTCAAGACCGCAAGGGTAGTGAAAACCAAGTGGCGAACCACTTGTCTCGTTTGGAGAAGGAGGGGAGACAACATGACGGCCTTGAGATAAATGATTCCTTCCCTGACGAGCAGCTTCTAGCCATTTCAATGACCGGGATGCCATGGTTCGCCTATTTAGCCAATTATCTTGTGAGTGGTATTGTACCGAATGAGTTCTCTTCAAACCAAAGGAAGAAGCTCAAATGAGATTGCCTTGACTATTATTGGGATGAGCTGTATCTCTTCCATATTTGTACCGATGGTGTGATTCAATGATGTGTACCGGAGGAGTAACAAAGGGAAATTCTTGAGGCTTGCCACTCTTCACCATATGGTGGTCACCAAGGTGGAGCTAGAACGGTAACAAATGTGTTGAATTGTGGATTTTATTAGCCTACTCTTTACAAGGACGCTAGCGATCTCGTCAAGAGTTGTGATGAATGTCAAAGGACCGGTAGGATTTCTAAGAAGAATGAGATGCCCCTCACCACCATCTTAAAGATTGACATTTTTGATGTGTGGGGCATTTATTTCATGGGTCCATTCGTGAGCTCTTGTGGGAACACTTACATATTGGTAGCTGTGGATTATGTGTCAAAATGGGTTGAAGCCGTGGCTTTACCCAACAATGAAGCTCGAAGTGTGGTGGCATTTTTGAAAAATAACAACTTCACGAGATTTGGTACTCCAAAGGCCATTATTAGTGATATGGGATCACACTTTTGTAACAAATCTTTTGATACCTTACTCACAAAGTATGGTGTCACTCACAAAGTGTCGACTCCCTATCATCCTCAAGCAAGTGGGCAAGTCGAAGTCTCTAACCGGGAGATCAAAAGTATTTTATCGAAGACTGTAAATGCCAACCGTACGGATTGGTCAAAGAAACTTGATGATTCTCTTTGGGCTTATAGGACGGCTTACAAAACATCGATTGGTATGTCTCCGTATCGGTTAGTGTTCGGGAAAGCTTGTCACCTACTGGTGGAACTTGAGCATAAGGCTATGTGGGCATTGAAAAAGCTTAATCTTGAATGGGATGTCGCCGTCAACTTAAGGGTGGCACAATTAAATGAGCTTGATGAATTCCGGTACCATGCATATTCAAGTTCGTCCTTATACAAGGACAAGATAAAGTACCTCCATGACAAGTACATCCTAAACAATGAGTTCAAAGAAGGTGATCTTGTGATATTGTTCAATTCTTGGTTGCGGATGTTTCCGGGAAAGTTGAAGTCCAAGTGGAGTGGTCCATTTGAGGTTGTGCATGTGACACCCTTTGGTGCATTAGACTTGAAGAATAAAAATGATGAAGTGTTTAGAGTCAATGGTCACCGGGTGAAACATTATCTTGGAAAAGTTGATGATGGCCACGTTGTGGCGTTAATTCATTTCAAGTGATTGATGGTAACCTGCGTCGTGCCGTGACGTTAAATCAGGCACTTCTGGGAGCCAACCCATGTGTCTTTTTCTTTTTCTTTTTCATTAGATAGGCTTTGTTTTGTGCTAACTAGTTTTGAAGTGTATGCAGGAATGGATGTGCATTGTAGGGACTGTGTCATAAAAAAAGATTGGCTAAGTGTTGAAAAAGTGCGGACGGCACATTAATTGTGCGGACCGCACAATTCTAAAGGCAGCAGCAGAAATCACTCTGCTACCGCACAAATGGAAGACCAAAATTGCAAGTTCTCTGAAGTTGGCCTGTCAAAATTCATAGCCAATCTGCGGCCGTACACAAAATTGTGCGGTCCGCACAAATTCTGCGGCCGCACTCACTTTTGTGCGTACTACAGAGTTGCATCAAGGTCCATGTAAAGAGTGCGGTTTATCACTCAAAATTGTGCGGCCGCACTCACCTTAGGTTTGGGGCGACTTGGTCAATCTATAAATAAAACCTCAATGCACTATTAACAACTTTACCACTCTGAGTTCTTGAACCCTAAGCAAACACAGTGCATGTTCAATTAGTTCACAATCTTCCTTCATTTCATTAGTGTAGATTCTTACCTGCATCCTTCATACCTGGTATGTTCATTACATCTTTAAATTTTGCAATTTCTTTTAGTTTTTGTTCTTTTGTGATAGAGTTATTGTTAGACCTAAAATGTCAATTGTTAGTCATGTATGCTTAAAATCATGTGAAAAATATCATATATGTTCATTGGGGCCTGGGTAAATCATTAATTATGTTTAATTGCAAATACCATGTCTAAATTAGGCAAAACTTGCAAAACACAGAGTCAGTGCTGCGTAATCTCAAATTGTGCGGCCGCACACAAATTTGTGTAGTTCGCAAATCTTAAACTTAGGGCTAAAATGTTGCATGACATGTGCGTACCGCTCTCAAAATTATGCGGCCCGTAGAAAAATTGTGCGGCCTGCAGAAAAATTGTGCGGTCCGCAGAAAAATGTGTGCGACCGCACTTTGGAACTTTAGAGAACCAGTGTTCTGGAATTAGGATTGTGCGGCCGCACTCGAAATTGTGCAGTCCGCACTTCAGGATGTGCGTTCTGCATTTTAAAATTGTGCGGTCCGCACATGGCAGTCTGTGGCCGCACTCATAATTGTGCGGTCTGCACTACCTCTTGTATGTTTTCCTATAACTGTTATGCATCTGTGTACACTACTTTGAGCTCTAACTGACTTATGTGCCTCATATTGCAGATAATGGTTCGTTCACGAGGTAGAGGAGATACATCTAAAGGGAGAGGTGAACCCTCCCGAGGTCGGGGCAAAGGCACTTAACCTTTGGGGGTGCAAAAGAAAACTTTGACAAAAAAGCAAACCCCGGGGAGAGGCAGGGCCACAGAACCTTCTGAATCAAGCTCATATGTCCCGTCTAGGGAAGTCTCTGAAGGTCACTTAATGGGAGAACAACCTGAGGCCCAGTCCCAACCATCACACTTTCCAGGGAGATACCAACTCCGTGACGAACCCTTCACCTCAGCAAGTTCTTCTGAGGGTTCAGATGTTGGCAGCCGGGGTTCAGAGCCCTCCTCTACATACACTCCTCCTGCACCAATTGATATAGATGATGATGATTATTGTAGTAGAGATGACACTCGAGTGGGCAGCCTAGAGAGATCGAAGAAGAAGGAAGCATGGCAGGATCGGTTTGTGAGTTTGACAGCCTTCAACAGGTTCAGAGAGTGGTGGACCCAAAAATCGCTCACACTTGAGCGGAAAATCTTACTGAAGGATTTGGATAAATACAATCCAAATATCCTTAGGCAGTTCATGGAGCGCCAGGGATGGATGTGGTTCACCCAGAGTGTTAAGGATGCCAAGGAGCACTTGGTACGAGAATTCTATGCCAATGTGGCACACATAAAGAAGGGTACCAAAGTTACCAAAATGCGGAATTTGAAAGTTAGATTCGATCAGGGCACTCTAAACCAGTACTTGGGATTCGAGGAGTTAGAACCAGTGTAGTACATGGAAAAGCTATCTAAGGGTGATGCAATTCACCCTTGGCTAGCAGAGATATTGGAAGCTCCAGGACCACCACCACCGTGGATCACAGTCGGGGTTCCCATTGCTCGGGCCACCCTCAATTTTGAAGCAAAAGTGTGGCAAACTTTTGTGTGCAGCCGCTTAGAACCGAGCAGGAATAAAAACAATCTTCCCCTCCCTTGAGCAATTTTGGTAGCATCCATCATGGACGGGTACCCAATAAATGTGGGTGCCATCATGTCGGCCAATATGTCGTTGGTGGTCCAAAGAGGTGAAAGTTCCTATCCATATCGTAACACACTCACAGCATACCCCACGGATGCAAATGTGGAGCCGAGGAGTTTTGATCAAAAGGTGCGGGCTAAACAACCCTTCTCATGGTACTCTTTACAAGGTCCGGGAAAACCAAAGTTCAAGGGTAAGGCAACTACCACCGGTGGCCAGTCTGATGAGCCAACGGTGGTAGTTACAGATTCAGCTGTTGAGCCTTCTACAGCTTCCATGCCTTCCACAGCAGCCGGCCCTTCCACCGAGACAGCTGACATGCCACCACCTCCACCTTCTAGACCATCTACATTAGCGCCAGTGCCTGCCTCTTCCACATATCCACTCACTGCGCTGCGAGTCTCCCAGACATTGGCAAGTCTCAACAACTGGATACAGACAGCTACTTCAAAGCTATCTGACATATCCAGTGTTGCTGCAGCACCGTCCTCTACCACAGCAGCACCTCAGGTACCTCCGTTAGTGGAGGAAAGTTTGAAGAAGATCCTGGAAAACCAGAAAACTATCATGGGTACAGTGGTGGCTCACGGGAGAGCTATTGAGGAGTTGGGCAAACAGGTGAAGAAGATGCGGAAATCTCAGGCATCAAAGAAGCCAGTGGAAATTTTGCGCACCAAGGTGGCCAAGCTTGCATCAGCTGGGGATATTCCCCTTGACCTTCTGATGGAGACAGCATTAGCAGTTCCACCAGTACCTGAGGCATCAGAGACAGCAGCTGGCCAGTCTGAGGAGCTGGACCCTGCTGCCCACACCATTAAGGAGATGCTCCAGATGTTCAGCCACCCCATTATTCCCCGACCGGAGGACGATGAAATCCAGTTGGAGGATCCATAGGTTGCTGATGATGCCATGAACACTGAGACCACATAGGGAGTTCTCTTTACTCTCTATCCTTATTTTTGTTAAGCATTGAGGACAATGCTTATTTTTTTCTGGGGTGGTCTATTTTGGATAGTTTATTATGACATTGACATTGGCTGTAATAACTTTAATACTATTTTTTTTTATCTTTATTCCCTCTTTCGTTATGTATATATTCCTCCCTTTCCCTTGATGTATATATTCATTTCCCCTCGGTTTGTATATTCATTTGTCTTACTTTCAGTAGTTTATTTTATAGCTTCTGTAGTTTATTTTTCTTAGCAATATAACTTCTTAGTAGTTTATTTTTCAATAGCTTAATTGTTGATTTGCTAGCTTCTTGTTATGTTTAAGTGAGAAATAAGCCTTTGGTTTTTTTAATGCCACAGATTCTTTCCAAAGGTGGAATTTTTGTGAACCGGATGGCTGTTCCCAATGATGGATGGCGTGACAACCTTCTTAAGGGATTGAGTCCGCTTTTTTATGATTAGGTAAAAAACAGTAGTAATGAATAAAAGAGTCTCAAGCATGATTCACTTGGTACCAACACATTTACCTACGGCCTTATGGTTAAAAATAAGTTTTTGGCAGAAAATTGCTCTAGTGGTGACCTTTTGACTCTTGTGTTGACTTAAGCATTCATCGAGTGGTACAGTCAAGCTATTTGTGATTTTCAATCTTAAATAAGGTTGTTGTGGGCCCTCGACTCCGTTCCCCTTAGCAATCCAGCAGCGTGAGAGGTGAGATATTTAGTTGCAAGTCCAAGTACCCGTGCTATTAGTCTAGAACTTGCCCCGAATGTTTTTCTAGGTGAAATTCTAAGTTTGGCTTGGCTTGAGAAATGATTGTAGGCTCTCCTTGATCCAATTTAAAATTTTTCATATCCCACCAATATGATATCCCTAGTCAACTCATTTGAGTCTAAGCTCTTTTTCATTTAATAACCACGTTAGAAGCCTATACCCGTGTGTAATGACCCTTTCTTAGCACCCGATCTTTCCTTGGCATTCTTGAGAAACAATTGGCTAAAACATAAGTTTGGGGGAGATATGAGGAGTTTGAAATTGATATAAAGTTACAAAGAATAGGAAAGAAATGAAGAAAAGGGAAGGCAAAGAAAAGAAAGAAAGAACAAAAAGAAAAATGCCAAAAAGAAAATGAATAAAGTAAAGAGTTGAAGGGATTCAAAGAAAAACAAGGATGAAAGGCATGGAGTAAACAAAGAAGGAGAAAATGAATATCATGACCAAGAAAGAGTGACGCTAAGTATCTCTAGTTGCCCCGAGGAAAAAGAACATGACTCAAAGAGTCGACAGAGTATGAGCCAAAAAGAGAAAATGGAGTGCTTAAGAAAAGAAGATATTCCAACAAATCCTACCTTAGTCCAAAAGCCTTCATTACATCCCGAAAAATCCCTACATGATTTCAAGTCGAGTGAGCTTACTTTAGTGGTGATTTACATGAGGGGAAAGCATATGGTACTTCGAGCCATACTTGCGATATTCTTTTGAGAGAGATGAGCGAACTTTTCACAATCCTTGAAGTGAGTGCTACATTCTTAAGTGAGATATGCTAACGGAGAGTAGAGGAGGAGGAGTTTGGGATCCACAATTACCTACATGAAAGAGCGAGCTTCCTTGATGAATAAAGTCAACTCTTGATGCTCTAGTATCACATTAGAACTATTGTACTTAAAAAGTCAAATCACTGCATTGTTGATAATTCATAAGTGTTGTGGGTCATTGTTGGTCCCAATTGATGTGTGTTTGATTAACTTTAGGCCAGCTGAAATAGCTCTTTTCTTGTGGAGGTGGGAATTACTTTATTTGCTTGAGGACAAGCAAAAGCTTAAATTTGGAGGAGTTGATAAGTAGGGATTTTGACTACATATTTGCACTCTTTTACTTTCATTCTAGCTCAAAATTGCTTAAAGTTATTCCCAAAAACTGATGAAATATGCTTTCTTGCAGGAGTGTTGGAATATGAGTCAAAGAGATGAAAATCAACTCAAGAAGGAGTAATTTTGGACAAGGACCAAAACAAAGCTAAAAGGGCAAAAATGCGGACCGCACAATATTGAGTGCAGCCGTAGAACATGAGGAAGCCTCTGACAAAATTCCCCTGCAAAGTGCGGACCGCACCATTATTGTGCTGCCACAGAAGATGAGGTTTAGAGATGTGGATTCTGGGGTCATGATGAAGTGCGGACCGCACCATTATTGTGCGGCTACAGAATCAAAAGTACGGCCGCACTCAGAAATGTGCGGTCCGCATAAGTCTTGCATGTCCAAGCTAAAACTCGAGAGTGCGACCGCACCCAGAAATGTGCGGACCGCAGAATTTGAAGAAGTGCGGCCACAACCCAGAATTGTGCGGCCGCAAAAGTCCATCCTGTCAAGCTAGCGTCAAAGTGCGGAACGTACACATAATTGTGCGGCCGCAGAATCTCCACAGGGGCAATTTTGTCCGATAACTTTAGCTTGTTATAAATAGTTCTTTTTGTCATTTTTAGGAAATGTTTCAACTCTAGAAAATAGATAGCCGTTTTTCTTTACTATTTTGGGCAACTTTGTAATAGTTTATCATTTTAACATTAGATTTTCTTTCCTTAATCATCTATTATGAGTTTTATCTTAGTTTCTTCTTTAATTTCTTCATTTTCTCTGAGTAGCTAAATCCTTAGCTAGGGTTATGACCCAACCCTAGTATGGGTACTTAATGGGTAATTGAATTAGGGCTTATTTATGATTGGGTATATAATATTTAGCCTAGTTCTTGCTTGAATTTGAGAATTGATGGTTGCAAACATTGATTCATTCCTAATTGACTTAGTCTCTACTTGAGAAAGAAAGACTAAGTCTAGGAAAACTTGGCTAACAAAAAATTGGGGTGAACTCGAGAAATTGATAGCCCCAATTAAAGGGTCGAATCTAGAGATAGTAAGACCCGACTTGAGCACCTATCACTTGTTTTGTGAGATACCCATTGTGGACTTGAGAAAGCCAAATTGGGAAAAGTCACTCAAACTACCGAGAGGTATAGAGTGAGTAATCGCGTGTGATTGCTATATTGTATCCCAACCAACCAAACATGCCCTAAAGCTCTCAATCCGTTAGGTAACCAACTAGGTGGAAGTTACAACCCTAGATCTTTTATAACTTGAAAAACAACAATACCAAAAATATCGTCCTTTAGCTTTACAAATTACAGCATTATCATAAGATTTAGAAGTAGAAAAGAAATAACTTAATATGTGGAAGTGTAATCTTGGGCACGTCATATACTTAGACTAGGTATATACGTAATCCAACATAAAGCTCTATCTGAAATCAACCCCGACTCGCGTTGGGTATTTATAATTGCATCGACCGCCTCACAATCCTAATTAGTGGTGTGAGTTTTGGATAAGCCTAACATCTTGAAAGGATTTCAAAGTTCTGGACTTTCCTCCACAATCACACTCACGGGTGCAGTGCTCACAAGTATTCAAGGTATCTAACTCATCCCAAATCCTTTTCACCTTTGTATAATATCCTGCCACATCAGAGGTCCCTTGTACTAGATCACTCAACTCCTTTTGTAACTGATAAAGTTGAGTACCATTACATTGTCCAAATCTAACCTCAAGCTCTTTCCAAATTTCATTGGCAGTTTTGGAATAAAGGACACTTTCAGCTATGTCCTTAGACAAAGAGTTCAAGAACCATGATATAACCATATCATATCATTACAACGATTCCACTACTTAAAGTCAATGGAAGAAGCATCAGGTTCAAAATAGCTTCCATCGATAAAACCAAGCTTGTTCTTGGCAGAGAGTGCAATAAATATGGCTCTACACTATCCTCCATATCCCTTTCCATTAAAGACTGAGTTGACAAGAACCATTCATGCTGAATCAGATGGATGAAGAGAATAGATGTGAGAGGAATCGATAACCACAATAGCTGGTTGAGTGACTGTGCGAGCTGCAGAAACATTGGAAGAGTCATATGTGGAATTTGTTGCCATTTCAATAGAGAAAGAAAAGAAGATGACTGGAAAAAAAATGTAGACTAGGGTTTCAGATAGCTACTGCTCTGATACCATATAGGAATTTAGGATAGTTCTTCTCTTATTGATGATAATATTCTGTACAGTGTGTATATTTATACAATTATTTGAAAGACAACAAAGGACAACTACAACTATATTTAATTAGAAGTGTCTAATTCCTATATATTTGCCCATAATCCTATGTATATGCCCATAACTCTAGCTGCAATTTGCATTTGGATAAGAAAGTTCTGGAAGGTTTGAGTGCCTTTCAGCTGTATCCAATATGCTACAAAGAATGGACCGGATCTTGGCTGCAGGAATAGGCCCAAACCTTTGTTTGTATTGGGCTGCTGACTTTTGTTTTGTGAATTGGCCCAAATGGGTATTATACCCGATAGACCCATGTATAATAATAGAGTTTGGTCTTCTATTATCTAGATCAGTAGACACACTTCTTGTTTCTTTCTCTCTCTTTGTCTTTGACTGTATCGCCTCTTTCTCGCCCAAATTAGAGGTTAGGGTTTGATTAGAAGATTCCGGTCCAACAAGCTTTTACGGGGAATGTATATTATTTGTAAAAAATACCCAGTTAATCCTAATAAATAAAAAACTTTAGTTAAACTGGGTAGATAAGTTTTTATTATAGTATAAACTCTCAAACCCTAACTTTTTAGTTTTGGCAGAAGGTCCTTTAAGCAGCTGTTTGTGCACTTCGCCCATATATATAGTTAAAAGATCCCATTTCAGCGAACTATTTGTTCACGATGAGAAATTCTGGCTAAAGAACTACAACTTGAATAATAAGATAACAAATTTAAATCTCAGTAACTTCTTGATCATCATTGCTCAATTGAATGGACAAGAAATCATAGAATATATGAATGGATCTTGTCCTTTCGTTTATTGAAGTATAATCGATGGTCTTGGCTGTGCCCTTGGACTTTCTATCTTCACCAAGTACTTCTAATATTTTCCAACAGTAATGGCTGTCAATTGATTCCGCTTTCCATGGAAACTAGATAAGGATGTCCCTGTTTATTTATGGCAAGTATTTCAAATACTGTTTGGTCGGTCCCAAGTCTAAACCTTTTAGGAGGATCAATAAATGGTCAATTCTTCTTATTGGAAAGAACATGAATGGAATATTAATCTACAAATAATTTCCTTTTGCACTTCAACTTGTAACATTTGCCAAACACTCACAATTGGGCCTATGTTTTAATTATTTTTTTCTAAATTAAGAGGGATATGTTTGAGAAAAAAATCAGAAATTGCCAGATTTACAATTGGTAATTGAAAAATAGATACAGTTTCAAAAGTAATTGAAAATTTGTGATGACCCAATATGTCATCTTTAAATTTAAAAATTTATTTATGTGTTCTATGACCTCGAATAATACTATTCATCATTCCCCGACTTGCGTGCGCAGTTCGTATAATTTTCTTGAAGGTTTTTATATGAAAAATTGATTAAAATGTAAAATGAAGCTTTAAAACTCATTTGAGTTGACTTTGGTAAACATTTTAAGCAAACGAACCGAGATTAGTATTTTTCTAGTTTCGATAGGTCCGTATCGTGATTTGGGACTTGAGTGTATGCCCGGAATCGAATTCGGAGGTCCCTAGCTCTAAATATCACCATTTAACGGAAACTAGAAATCTAAAGACTAAAGATTTCCAAAGTTTGACCGCGGATTTGACTTTATTGATATCGGACTCGGATTGAGATTCCAAAAATTGAATTAGCTCCGTCCACGTCATTTATGACTTGTGTGCCAAATTCGAAGTCATTCCGGATTCATTTAATATGTTTCGGCATGAGTTTTTTAAATTGAAAAGTTTGAAACTCATAAGTCCGAATCGAGGTGTGAATTATAATTTTGATGTTGTTTTACGTGATTCAAAACCCCGAGTAAGTCCGTATTATTTTACGGGACTTGTTGGTATATTTGAACGGGATCCCGAGCGGCTTGAGTGAGTTCCGGAGTGAGTTTTGAGCGAGTCTGGGCATTTCGACACTCTGACGATGTTGTGGAATAGTTGAAGTACGAAGGGCACATTTTAGAGTGCGGAAGTGCGGCCGCAAAATCCCAAAGTGCGGGGGGCAGTAGCAATTGTGTGTACCGTAGTTGAAATTGTGCGATCCGCAGAATTCTTCTCGCGGCCGCAGAAAGAAGGTTCTACAGGTTCTATGGTCTGACTTCGGAAGCTTATATCATTTAATCTATAAGTAATTTAGAAATGATTCAAAACGAAAGTTGTAGCCCTTTGAATCTAGGTTCCAGAAAGATATACGGTTAGTCATTTGGACATTTGTATAGAAAGTTATGGTCAAATTACTAAATCCTGGTAGTGCAGTCACCATAGAAGTACCGCACAATTTGGAATTGCGGCCGCAGAACCTGGGATGTGCGACCGCACAAGAAAATGTGCAGTCAGCAGAATGAGAGGTCAAATTGTGTACTATATAACTGAGGGCTAGAGTATTATTTCACATTTGGACTTTGGGAGCTCGGTTTGTGACGATTGTTCGTGGGTTTTTCAACAAATACATCGGGGTAAATGATTCTAACTCGGATTTGGTTAATATACATGAATATATCATTGTTTTCATCATTCAATTAGTATTTTGAGATGAAAATTTGGGGAAAATTATAGAAACTTCATAAACCATAATTTTAGGATTCGAAAGGCGATTCGATGCCGGAATTCAAAAAAATTTGTATGGTTGAACTCGTATCGGAACGGGTGTTCGGATTTCGTGATTTTTCGTTTATTTGACTTTTCCGAAAATGACTTAAATTAAGTCTCTTTCGAATTGTGAATAATTTCTAAAGCTCAAATTGAATTATTGGTAAATAATTTGCTAGGTTTGATTGGTTTGGAGAATAATTCGAAAGGAAAAGCTGTGGTCGAGTGATCATTTGAAATTACGGAACAAGGTAAGTGTCGTGGTTAACCTTGACTTGAGAGAATAGAACCCTTGAATTATTTATTACGTGAATTTCATGTATAACGATATATAGGCAAGGTGACGGGTGCCTATATATCGTCAAATTGATTGTTTGCATATTTTTCTGGAAATCATAAATTATTTTCTTTATCATGAGTTAATTATTATATTAGTTATTTCTCTCATATTCCTCGCCAAATATTAAGTCTTGAATTCATGCTATAATTGCTACATGCTTATTTGACTTACGTGACTTAATTGCTACTTGACATTTAGTATATTAGATATTAAATTGCCTATTTTCTCCCTGATTTTCACAAATAATTGCTACTTGTCATTACTTGTTTCCTAAATAATTTATAAATATTGTATGCTATGTTGCCTAATAATTGCACGCCGCAACGGAGATGAAAATAAATATATTTGGGGATCGGGTTGCACGCCGCAACAGATTATATTTTAAGTTTATATTATTGGAGCGGGTTGCACGCCGCAATGAAATTTAATTGAAGGATTATATTTGGGGAACGGGTTGCACGCCGCAACAGAATGAGAAAAGAAATAATTGGTTGTGACTGCTGAAATAATTTTAATTATTGATATGATTTACATGTCTTACTTTTATTCCTGTTATTATTATTATATTATTATTATTATTATTATTATTATTATTATTATTATTATTATTATTATTATTATTATTGCGTACATGTTAATGTAAGTGACCTGCCTTAGCCTCGTCACTACTTCGTTGAAGTTAGGTTGGGCACTTACAGAATACATGGGGTCGGTTGTACTCATACTACACTCTGCACTTCTTGTGCAGATTTCAGAGTTGGTCCCAGTGGCGTACTGTAGATTTTGCTCGGATTCAGCTATCAGTAGAGACTTGAGGTATAGTTGCACATCGTTTGCAGCTCTGAAGTCCCCTTCTACTTTATTTTAGCTGTGTGCTTTCTTTCAGAAAACTTTATTTTTATTTAGACCCTTGTTTGTATTATTCTAGAAGCTCGTACATTTGTGACTCCAGTTCTGGGTTGGTATATAGACAGCGTTATTATTTTGGATTGTTCACTTTAATTTAGATATTTTTTCAGTTGTTTGGTTTCTTTATTAATTAATTAAAATGGATTGTTAAAAATGATTTAAATTATTCTAACGTTGGCTTGCCTAGCAAGTAAAATGTTAGGCGTCATCACGGTATCAGAGTACTAGGTTACTTAGGTCTCACGAGTCACGAGCAAGCTTAGTAGAGTCTGAAGGATCGGTACGGAGACGTCTATACTTATCTCTCAGAGGCTATGAAGTTTAGGAACAATATTATTTCTTTCTTATTCTATCGTGTGATTTTATTCTATCATCGATGATTGAACCATTCTATTCTTGTTCTCTCGCGGATGGTGATAACACGTACTACATCTATCGCCGGACAGGGACCAGAGCCCCCGGTGGCAACTATGACCAGGGGTAGAGGCCGAGGCCAAGGTCGCGCCAGAGGACGAGGTAGAGGCAAAGGTAGAGCTCAGTCTAGAACTCGAGCAGCAACACCTGTTGTAGAACCTCGGGTGGATTTGGGAGCAGAGGTTCCAGCTCAAACTGTGCCTATTGGACCAGTTCAGGTCCCCAAAGGATTCATAGCTACTCCAGTGCTTTAGGACGCTCTAGTCTGTTTGGTGAGCCTTATGGAGGGCGTGGCCCAGAATGGTACATTTCCAGTGGCACCCGCCGTCTCACAGGCTGGGGGAGGAGCACAAACTCCCCCTACTCGCGCTCCGGAGCAGATGGCTCCCCAGAATCAGGCTACAGCAGTCCTGCCAGTTGGGGTAGTTCAGCCAGTTATTGTGGCACATGCAGTGATATTCCTGCCATATCTTCTGAGGCCTTATTGAGACTGGAAAATTTTACTAAGCTCTTTCCAGTTCACTTCAGCGGTACACCTTCTGAGGACCCACAAGATTATCTTGACCACTGCCATGAGGTGCTGCGGAATATGGGAATAGTTGAAAGCAACGGGGTCGATTTTGCTGTATTTCAGATGACGGGTTCCGCCAAGAGGTGGTGGAAAGATTATATGTTGACCAGACCTTCTGGGTCACCTGCACTTACTGAGGACCAGTTCTCACAGCTATTTCTGGAGAAATTTATTTCTATTACATTGAGAGAGGCACACCGCATGCGGGTTGAGCATCTCCAGCAGGGTAGTATGACTGTTACCCAGTAAGAGACCTGATTTGTGGACTTAGAACGTCATGCCATCGTCTTGCTTCCTATTGAAAAAAGAGAGAGTGAGAAGATTCATTAATGGACTTACTTATACTATCAGGCTTCAGATGGCCAAGGAGACAGGGAGTGATATTTCCTTCCAGACAGCTGTGAATATTGCTAGGCGTATCGAGTTAGTTCATGCTCAAGAGAGAAGGCCAGTGTCAGATAAGAGGCCCCGTCATTCCGGTAATTTCAGAGGCGCCTCATCTGGAGGCAGGGGTACTTATGGTAGGGGTCATCCTCCCAGGCCATTTTATTCAGCACTTCATGTATCTCACGGTACTTCAGAGAGTCACAGTCCTATTATGCCTTACTCTAGGCAGCCGACATTTAGTGCACATCGAGATCCTATTAGTGCACCACCGCTCCAGAGTCACTACAGCGGTTATCCGGCCCGTTCGGGTCAGATTTAGCTTCAGCAGCTACAACAATAGGATGGGTGTTATAAGTGTGGGAACATTGGTCACATCAGGAGGTATTGCCCTAGATTATCGAGCAACAGATCTCAGCAGGATTCTCGTGCCATCATAGCGACACCGGTTGCTCCATCGCCCACCCAGCCAGCTAGGGGCAGGGGTCAGACAGTTAGAGGTGGAGGTCAGGTTGTTAGAGGTGGAGGCCAGCCAGTGAGGGGCCGTCCCATAGATACAACTCCGAGTGGTGGGGTCCAGCCCCGATTTTATGCTTTTCCAGCTAGGCCTGAAGTAGAGTCATCTAATGCTGTGATCACAGGTATTGTTTGAGTTTGCCATAGAGATGCTTCAGTTTTATTTGATCCAGGATCTACTTATTCCTATGTGTCTTCCTATTTTGCTTCATATATAGTTGTGCCTCATGATTCTCTGAGTGTTTATGTGTGTGTGTCCACACCGGTGGGAGATTCTGTTGTGGTAGATCATGTCTATCGTTCGTGTGTAGTTACTATTGAGAGTCTTGAGACTAGCGTAGATCTTCTACTTCTTGATATGGTAGATTTTGATGTTATCTTGGGAATGGATTGGCTGTCACCTTATCATGTTGTATTGGACTGTCACGCCCAAACGGTGACCTTAGCCATGCCGGGGTTACCTCGAATAGAGTGGAAAGGGACTTCTGGCCATTCCACCAGCAAGGTTATCTCTTATGTGAAAGCTCGACGTATGGTCGAGAAGGGGTGTCTAGCTTATTTGGCTTAAATTCGCGATCCTAGTGCGAATGGTCCTTCTATGGGTTCAGTCTCAGTTGCCCATGAGTTTCCAGATGTATTTCCTACAGATTTTCCAATGATGCCACCCGACAGAGATATTGACTTCTGTATTGATTTGGCTCCGGGCACCCAGCCCATTTCTATTCCACCATATCGTATGGCCCCGCCGGAACTAAAGGGATTGAAGGAGAAGTTACTAGACTTGCTTGACCAGGGATTCATTAGACCTCACCCTGGGGTGCACCAGTGTTATTTGTAAAGAAAAAAGATGGTTCAATGCAGATGTATATAGATTATCGGCAGTTGAACAAGGCTACTATCAAGAACAAGTATTCGTTGCCAAGAATTGATGACTTATTCGATCAACTTCAAGGTGCCAAGGTATTTTCAAAGATCGATTTGAGGTCTGGATACCATCAGTTGAAGACTAGGGAATCTGATGTCCCTAAGGCATCCTTTTGGACTCGGTATGGGCATTACGAATTCCTAGTGATATCATTTGGGCTGACAAATGCCCCAACAATATTTATGGATTTGATGAACCGGGTATCCTAGCCCTATTTGGATTTTTTTGTGGTTGTATTCATTGATGATATCTTGATTTACTCCAGCAGTCGAGAAGAGCATGAGCAGCATCTTCGGACTGTGCTTCAGACTTTGAAGAATAATAAGTTATATGCCAAATTTTCAAAATGTGAATTCTGGTTAGACTCAGTTGCCTTTTTGGGGCATGTTGTATCGGCAGAAGGTATAAAGGTGGATCCTAAGAAGATTGAGGCAGTTCAGAACTGGCCTAGACCTACTTCAGCTACAGAGATTCGGAGTTTCTTGGGTTTGACAGGTTATTATCGCCGGTTTGTGAAGGGGTTTTCATCTATAGCATTTTCGTTGACCAAATTGACCCAAAATGGGGGGCCCATTTAGATGGTCAGACGAGTGTGAGTTGAGCTTCTAGAAGCTCAATACTGCTTTGGCTACGGTGCCGGAGTTGGTATTGCCCACAGGTTCAGGATCTTATATGGTATATTGTGATGCATCTCGCATTGGGCTTGGTGCAGTATTAATGCAAGATGGTAGAGTGATTGCATACGCATCGCGACAATTGAAAGTTCACGAGAAGAATTATCCTGTTCATGACTTAGAATTGGCAGCCATTGTTCATGCGCTGAAGATTTGGAGGCATTACCTTTACGGTGTCTCGTGTGAAGTATTCACTGATCATCGTAGCCTACAGTATCCGTTCAAACAAAAAGATCTCAATTTGAGGTAGAGAAGATGGTTGGAGCTATTGAAAGACTATGATATCACCATTTTGTATCACCCCGGAAAGGCCAATGTGGTGGCCGATGCTTTGAGTAGAAAGTTTGTGAGTATGGGCAGCCTTGCGTATATTCCGATTTGTGAGAGGCCATTAGCTACAGATGTTCAGACTTTGGCCAATCAGTTTGTGAGGTAAGATGTTTCAGAGCCCAGTCGGGTTCTAGCTTGCACAGTCGCTCAGTCTTCTTTATATGAGCGCATCAGAGAGCGATTCTATTATGATCCTCATTTGCTTGTCCTTAAGGACACGGTGCGGCACGGCGGTGCCAAGCATGTTGTTGTGGGAGATGATGGAGTTTTGCGTATGCAGGATCGTATTTGTGTTCCTAATGTGGATGGGCTTCGTGAATTAATTCTTGAAGATGCCCACATTTCCCGGTATTCTATTCATCCTGGTACCGCCAAAATGTATGAAGATTTTCAGCAACATTATTGGTGGAGGAGAATGAAAAAGGATATAATTGCATATGTAGCTTGGTGTCTGAATTATCAACAAGTCAAATACGAGCATCAGAGACCTGGTGGTTTACTTCAGAAGTTAGAAATTCCTGAGTGGATGTAACACCCCAGAAAATTTCGAAGTACTTAAGTGTAAAGCCCGATTAAATTTGCAAAGAAAATAATGTTTCATGGTGCTGGTCCATTATGCGACCGCATAATCACTCTGCGGGCCGCAAAATGGCCACAAAATGAGCATAAAAGGGGCCATTCTGGCAGCAGCTATGTGGTCGACTAAGCGACCGCATAACTGTTATGCGGTGCATTATGCGACCGTATAACAGTTATGCGGACCGCATAGTGACCGCATACACAAACAGATTTTTGATCATTTTTGTCAGCAATTATGCGACCATTATGCGGTCCGCATATCCATTATGCGGCCACATATACGATTGCAGAACCGTTTCGGAGCTCTATTTTTGGATTTTTAAAACCCGACCCTATTTCATTAAATACACTCTTTGGGCTATTTTCTTCAATTCTTGCTCAAGTTTTGGAAGATTAAGAAGGGAAGCTCACTAGGTCTTCATCCTAGAGGTAAGATTCTACACCCTAAACCCTAATTCTGAAATTTTCTAAAAATGGGTTACTAGCAAGATAAGTTTTGGGCATGAGAGTTGTTTATTTTACATGTATGTGTTATCAAAGGGTGTAGGAAGATTGTTGAGCTAAAAATGGTAAAGATTGGGTTGTGGGATGATGGAATCCTTCATAAAAAGGACATTGAATGCACACCTAGTGTTTGATAAAATGCTCAAGTGAGCTAGAACCATGACCATCTTCCTAATTTTGATTCAATTTGTTATATTTCTAAAATAGATTGAGGTTGCTAAGAATTCGGGAACATTTAGAGTGTAAGGAAGCTCAATTGAGGTATGTTGGCTAAACTCTTCTCTTGGAATTGAATCACACAATATTCATGAAAAATATGTAAGTCCCGAGTGGTTCATTATAAAATTGGCTATTCCGAGTAAGATTAGGTTGAAAGATATATATATTCGACAAGTATCTCAAATGCTTTATTCATGTTATGTTATCAATTGAGGATGTGTTAAAATATGGTTGTGCATTAATAATGTTTCGATTTCAAGTCAAGTTCAAACGAAGGCTATTATGCCAAATTTTGAAAAATATCTCTATGTGCCTTAGACTCTAAATTGCTCACATGTGTACTACACACCTTGATTTGAATTGTATTTGTTGTTGTTGATGATGATGATATTTGAAATTGAAAAGGTGAGCAGGAAATACTGAACATGGCCAATGTGCCAAGATTGATCTTATAATTATGGCCATTATTGCCAATGAAATAAAAAGATGTGAAAGTAATATGAAATGCGATGATTGATATAAAAAGGTTGATGTCTCGATTAAGACAGCCTAGCCGATCGGGTCGTGATCGGGCACCATGTCGCACACATGGTGGTGATTGTGCTGGAAATTGTAATTGAAATGGTAATTGTGGTTGATGTCCCTAATAGATAGCCTAGCCGATCGGGTCATGATCCGACTCCGTGTTAAAGACGGTGGTATTGATATTGAGAGAAATTGTGGTTGATGTCTCTAATGATATATCCTAGCCGATCGGGTCGTGATCGGACTCCGTGCTAAGAGTACGGTGGTACTGGTTTTGTGAATAATGGTATTGTGAATAATGGTATTGTGGACAATGGTATATCGATATTAAAAATCTCCCAATATGAGATATGAAAGTTTATTTGGACAGTTTCTTGATCCTAAATTGAGGTTTGATGTTGATTAAAGCTTCCTTTGATATTATGATAATCTTGTTTGTATTATTTGTCATTCTATTGAGAGGCTGTTTAGTTATACATACTAGTGCTATTTGACAGTACTAACGTCCCTTTTGCCGGGGGCGCTGCATCTTTTAATGGATGCAGGTGGTTCCACAGCAGGAGATATTGGTCGGTGATAGCAGTGCACCTTCTTCCCAGATGACTTGGTGAGCCCCACTTCATTTCGGGTAATGAATCTTTTGTACCTTGTGTATTCTATTTGAGGTATAGCCGGGGCCTTGTTGCCGGCATTATCATTGTACTCTTCTTTATCTATAGAGGCTCCTTAGACATAGTGTGGGTTGTGTATTGGTGATGGGAAAGACAAACTATGCTATGTTGTGGTTGTATTAATTATCCATTTGAAACTTTAAAAATGGTGAAACTTATGGTAAGAAATTGGTAATTGCAGATATGACCACTTTATTGTTTAATCAAGGAAAACATATATTCTCTTTATTCATGAATGAGTTTGGGTAGAAGGAATCTAACAGGCTTGCTCGGTCGGGTTCACTCGGTTGAGCGCCGGTCACGCTCCTCGGTTTTGGGGCATGACAGTGGAAGTGGGAGCGTATCACTATGGATTTTGTTGTTGAACTCCCATGGACTCAGAGGAAGTTTGATGCAGTACGAGTCATTGTGGGCAGGTTGACAAAGTCAGCACATTTCATTCTAGTGGCAGTTACCTATTCTTCAGATCGGTTAGCTAAATTTTACATCCGTGAGATTGTCCGCCTTCACGGTTTGCCCGTGTCTATTATTTCAGATCGAGGTACGCAATTCACCTCGCATTTCTGGAGGATTGTACAGCGTGAGTTAGGCACGCGGGTTGAGTTGAGTACAACATTTAATCCCCAGACATACGGACAGTCCGAGCGTACTATTCAGATATTGGAAGATATGTTATGTGCTTGTGTTATAGATTTTGGAGGTTCTTGGGATCAGTTCTTGCCACTTGAGGAGTTTGCCTATAATAACAGCTACCAGTCGAGCATTCAGATGGCTCTGTTGAAGCATTATATGGGAGGCGATGCCGTTCGCTAGTTGGCTAGTTTGAACCTGGAGAGGCTCATTTGTTGGGTACTGATTTGGTACAGGATGCCTTAGATAAGGTCAAGATTATTCAGGATCGACTTCGCACAGCTCAGTCTAGGAAAAAGAGCTACGCGGATCGTAAGGTTCGTGACGTTGCATTCATGGCAGGAGAAAGAGTATTGCTTCGGGTTTCACCTATGAAATATGTAATGAGATTCGGAAAGAAGGGCAAGTTGAGCCCTAGATATATCAGACCCTTTGAAATTCTTGAAAGGGTGGGTGAAGTAGCCTACAGGCTTGCACTACCACCTAGTTTATTAGCAGTCCATCCGGTGTTCCATGTATCCATGCTACGGAAATATCACAGCGATCCGTCCCAAGTATTAGACTTCAGCTCAGTCCAATTCGACAAAGGTTTGACTTATGAGGAGGAGTCGATAGCTATTCTAGCTCGGCGGGTCCGACAATTGAGGTCTAAGAGTTATCCTTTAGTTCGGGTGCAATGGCGAGGTCAGCCGATTGAGGCATCTACCTGGGAGTCCGAGTCGGACATGCGGAGTAGATATCCACACCTTTTCACCAGCTCAGGTACTTTTCTAATTCCGTTCGAGGACAAACCTTTGTTTTAGAGGTGGAGAATGTGATGACCCAATATGTCATCTTTAAATTTAAAATTTCATTTCTGTGTTCTATCACCTCAAATAGCACTATTCATTATTCCCTGACTCCTGTGCGCAGTGTGTATAATTTTCCTGAAAGTTTTTATATGAAATATTGATTAAAATGTGAAATAGAGCTTTAAAACTCATTTGAGATGACTTTGGTCAAACTTTTGAGCAAACGGACCCGGATCAGTGTTTTGACAATTTCGATAGGTCCGTATCGTGATTTGGGACTTGGGTGTATGCTCGGAATCGAATTCTGAGGTCCCTAGCTCAAATTATCGCCATTTAACAGAAACTAGAAATTTAAAGACTAAAGATTTCCAAAGGTTGACTGCAGAGTTGACTTTATTGATATCGAACTCGAATTGAGATTCCAAAAATTGGAATAGATCCGCTACGTCATTTATGACTTATGTGGCAAATTTGAAGTCATTCCAGATTCATTTAATATGTTTCGGCACGAGTTTTGTAAATTGAAAAGTTTGAAACTCATAAGTCCGAATCGAGGTGTGGATTATAATTTCGAAATTGTTTGACGTGATTTGAAACTCCGAGTAAGTCTGTATTATGTTACAGACTTTTTGGTATATTTTAACGGGATCACGAGTAGCTCCGGTGAGTTCCAGGGTGAGTTTTGAGCTAGTTTAGGCATTTCGACACTCTAACGATGTTGTGGAACAGTTGAAGTGCGGAGGGCATATTTTAGAGTGCGGAAGTGCGGCCACAAACTACCAAAGTGCGGGGGAAGTAGTAATTGTGCGGACCGTAGTTGAAATTGTGCGGTCCGCAGAATTCTTCTCGCGACCGCAGAAAGGAGGTTCTACAGGTTCGATGGTCTGACTTCGGAAACTTATATCATTTAATCTATAAGTAATTTAGAGATGATTCAAAAATAAAAGTTGTAGCCCTTTGAATCTAGGTTCCAGAAAAATATACAGTTAGTCATTTGGACATTTGTACAGAAAGTGATAGTCAAATTACTAAATCCTGGTAGTGCAGTCATCATAGAAGTGCGACCGCACAATTTGGAATTGCGGCCGCAGAACCTGAGATGTGCGACCGCACAAGAAAATGAGGGGTCAGCAAAATGAGAGGTCAGATTATGTACTATATAATCGAGGGTTAGGGTATTATTTCACATTTGGACTTTGGGAGCTCGGGTTTTTCAAACAATTCATCTGGGTAAGTGATTCTAACTTGGATTTGGTTAATATACATGAATATATCATTGTTTTCATCTTTCAATTAGTATTTTGAGATGATAATTTGGGAAAAATTATAGAAACTTCATAAACTATAATTTTAAGATTCGAAGGGTAATCCGATGTCGGAATTCGATAATTTTTGTATGGTTGAACTCGTATCAGAATGGGTGTTCGGTTTCGTAATTTTTTGTCGGGTCCCAAAAAGTGGGTTCCACGTTGACTTTTATTTGACTTTTCCGAAAATGACTTAAATTAAGTCTCTTTCGAATTGTGAATAATTTCTAAAGCTCAAATTGAATTGTTGGTAAATAATTTGCTAGGTTTGATTGGTTTGGAGAATAATTCGAAAGGAAAAGTTGTGGTCGAGTGATCATTTGAAATTGCGGAACAAGGTAAGTGTCGTGGTTAACCTTGACTTGAGGGAATAAAACCCTTAAATTATTTGTTACGTGAATTTCATGTGTAACGATGTATAGGCAAGGTGACGAGTGCCTATACGTCGTCAAATTGATTGTTTGCATATTTATCTAGAAATCATAAATTATTTTCTTTATCATGAGTTAATTATTATATTAATTATTTATCTCATATTCCTCGCCAAATATTAAGTCTTGAATTTATGCTATAATTGATACATGCTTATTTGACTTACGTGACTTAATTGCTACTTGACATTTAGTATATTAGATATTAAATTACCTATTTTCTCTCTGATTTTCACAATTAATTGCTACTTGTCATCACTTGTTTCCTAAATAATTTATAAATATTGTATGATATGTGTCACGACCCGAAATCTGACCTGTCGTGATGGAGCCTATCTCAATACTAGGCAAGCCGATAACATCAATAACCCCCGATTTCATTTAAGTTTGAAAAATATAATATTTAAATATAATATAAAATCCCACAAATATTGATACGAACACTCCCCAAAACCTGGTGTCACTGAGTACATGAGCATCTAATATGATTACAAGTCTGGAAAATACGGTCTATGATAGTCTGAGACCAAATACAGTAAACAAGGAGATAGGGAAGGAGAGACTAGGTCTGCGAAATACGACAACTACCTCAGAATCTCCGAAAAATCAACTGCGCGAAAGAATCAACACCCGCTATGTCCGGGAACACCTGGATCTGCACACGAAGTGCAGGGTGTAGTATGAGTACAACCAACTCAGTAAGTAACAATAATAAATAAGGAACTGAAGATAGTGACGAGCTACACAATTATAGTTTATTTTCAGTAATTCTAGCAAAGAGTAGACATGCTTTCAAATCCAGCATTTTTAGTCAAATCAATTCTATACCGTTCAAGTTCATGTATTACGGTTATAAAATCTTTCAGAAAATTTCACAACAATGACAGATAGAAACTAAGTGTAACAACAAATGTAAAGCAAGTACAGCCTCTCAGGACAGCAATCACTCACTGGGCTCCCAACCCTCAGCACTAACACTCAATGGGTACTCGCGCTCACTGGGGGTGTACAGACTCCGGAGGGGCTCCTACAGTCCAAGCGCTATAATTTACACGGACAACTCCCGTGCCATAGTATAAATATCTGGATACGTACGGACAACTCATGTGTTGCACGGACAACTCGCGTGCTATAGTATAATATAAGGATCTGCACGGACAACTCACGTGTTGAACAGAAAACTCACATGATATAGTATAATATCTCACGATCTGGCCCTCGGCCTCGCTCAGTCATAAATCTCTCCAGTCTCTCGGGCTCTCAACAATAATGAAATATGCCCAAACAACAATGATATGATGCATCAATTATGAACAATAGAGACTGGGATAAAATAATCAAGTAAGCTGTGACTGAGTACAAAACAACAATTAAGACGATAGTTCAACATGTACACGACCTCTGTGGATCCCAACAGTAACAACATATAGCCTAAACATGGTTTCTAACATGACATACAATCAAATTTCCACAACACATAGAGAGCACATACCTAACAACAAGTTATTCAAGTTTACAGTTTCCACGGGACGGACCAAGTCACAATCCCCTCGGTGCACACCTACACCCCTGTCACCAAGCATGTGCGTCACCTCCAAAATAACCACATGATACAAAGTCCGGGGTTTCATACCCTCAGGATCAAATTTATAACTGTTACTTACCTCAAACTGTGAAATTCTTATTCCGCTAAGCCTTTGCCTCGTGAATTGGCCTCCAAATGCCTCGAATCTATCCACAAATAATTCGATTCAGTCAATAAAATTTATTGGAACTAATCCCATAAGAAAATACTAATTTTCTAACAAAATCCGAAATTTAGCTAAAGAAATCGCTTGTGGGGCACACGTCTCGGAACTCGACAAAAGTTACAAAATCTGAAAGCCCATTCAACCACAAGTCTAACCATACTAATTTTACCAAAATTCGACCTCAACTCGACCCTCAATTCTTCAATTTAAACCAAGAGCGTTTTCTAAATTTTTCAACTTATTTCACCCATTAAATGACGGATTCAAAGACAAAATCATGGAAATTAATCAAAACAGGATAAGAATCACTTACCCAAAACACCCACGCAAGAATCTCTCCAAAAATCGCCTTCTACCGAGCTCCCAATTCGATTTTGTGTTATGAACTCAAAACCCCCGTTTTGGAACATTTAATTCTGCCTAGAAATTCCTGCATCGCGTTCGCGACCATAGCTTCACGTTCGCGAAGCACAAAAAATGTGCTGCCAAGATTCCTTCTTCGCGTTCGCGATATCCTCATCGCGTTCGTGATGCTTTCCGACCTCTGCCTTTTGCGTTCGCGAGACACGAGCCGCGTTCGCGAAGGCTTAATGCCAGACAGGCCCCCAACTCCCTTTCCTCCTTGCGTTCGCGTCTGCCCACTCGCGTTCGCGTAGGCTTTCCCCAGCTCCCTTCTTCGTGTTCGCGACTTCTTCATCACGTTTGCGATGGGCAAATCCCAGCCGTCCAAAATCCTTTTTCGCGAATGCGTGAGACCCTTTGTGTTCGCGAAGAACAATACAAGATATCAGTTCCAACAGTTGCAAAACAAGGAAAAATGATCCGAAACCGTCTCGGAACTCACCCGAGGCCCCCGGTACCTCAACAAAATATACCACCAAGTCCTAAAATATCATACGAACTTAGTAGAACCCTCAAATCGCCTCGAACAGTGCTAAATCCACGAATTACACCCCAATTCAAGCCTAATGAACTTTGAAATTTCTAATTTCTACAAACGATATCGGAACCTATCAAATCATGTCCGATTGACCTCAAATTTTGCACACAAGTCATAAATGACATAACGGAGGTATTCAAATTTTTAGAATCGGATTCCGACCCCGATATCAAAAAGTCAACGACACGGACAACTCACGTGCTAATAATATGAATCGTCCGGCATGGTCACAGGCCTCCAGCCCCAGCATATCATACATGAGCAATTAAACAAGTACACTTGTATATGATAACAAAATAAGATTCTCATGCTCCTGGACTGGTATAAATAGCATGCCATAGTGTAAGCATATGCAAAGTCTGCTATCACACTTCAAATCGGCAATTTTACGCAGAATTAGTAACTACCCCATTTATTTAGGGAATCATCTTCTTTGTAACCTCAAGTATAGCCCAGATAGTTCTCAACAAAGGTACGAATACGGGAAATGTTATAACTTTACACTTAGCAGTCAACTCTAGGCATATTATAGCCTGAGCATTCTTCCGAGTATGAATACTTGCTCTAATGCCCGCACATGGGCTCAAACCTCACATATATGCGCACTCATAGCGCATAGCTATCACAAATAATTAACGCAACTAGTGCCTTCATCGAGTTTTAAATAAAATAGTCACCTCAATTAGGTTGCAACCTCGAAATAATATACTTCTGAGAGCTCCCTGTCTCCAAATTCATCGAACACATGAATCACCGTAACTGATCCCAACTCCAGCACACGAATAACTAACACATTTTTCATGCACGATCATCCCCTGAGGAATACTTTCATAATTATTCCGTGCCACATAGCATTAATTTGAATGTCATCAGTCTATCAACCAGGTGAGTACCGTAATACTAACGAAACATTTATAAATCAAAATACAATGCGCCTTCTGAAATGCGCACCCTTCTCAGGAATTACCGAGCAGTTATAACATTCATCGAAATATCTGAAACTGACCATGTTGTCCAACATTCGTTACCTTCTCTTCAAGACTGAACTGTCACCTTGTACATATAAATCCTAATCCCACACAACACAACACATCTATTATGCCATCATGTGACAAGCACAAGAATCCCATTATCAACTCTGAGTCACCAGCAAATTACATACCCGGTTAGTTAGAAACCTTCCTCTTGCTTCCTTCCAGGAGGGAATCACAATACACAACACATTTCCCACACTAGTAGAAAATATCCGGTTCAAACCATAGTAGAAACAATCAAGAACACTTTGAAATCCATCTGCACATAACCAAGCTATTAGAACTAAATTCCTCTAACTCTACCAAACCACGTAGGTCACCAAAACCCAAGAATATTGCCACCAAAATATCTGTAGAGTTTCACCACATCATAATTACCCATATAAATACCACAACCGAAACACCCACTCTTAAAATACCTTATTTGAGTCTAAGGCCGTTTCATTCACCTTCCTGATACCGAAATATAAAATTCATAATGATATACAAAAATGCCACAAGTCTCGACATCATTCAACTTAAATCTCAGATTTTAGCCATAAACAAATCCGCCAAAAATTCTCAATTGTTACATATTAATCTCGAATCCATTATAACTTTCTCGAGAGTCACCCCATTTGTTCAAATCCACATTACACCACCCAAATAGGACAAAATACACATGCTTCATTAGCACAAGGACACTCAAAGAAGTAACTCTACTTTAATAACATCTATCAAATTCATACTCCGTGTGCACTACATCATTCACAAATAATAACTCACTCATCCCACGATTTTTATATACTCATAAAGAGTAATATAATCCGTATCCAGAAATTTCCTTACTCGAGTCATTCTCGAACTCCACCTCTACAAGTCATCACTAATTCCCATGTATACTTCAGACCAAAACAAAAAAAATTGACACATAACCATTAATTAAATTGTCAATAGTAGGCTCCCCCACTTGACTCAAAGACATAGATTAAAATACTTGATAACTCACAATACCCATACTTTATTACTGCCTTAATACCGAAGTCAGTTCAACGAAAATTCTTCTCAAGCTCAAGACACACCAACCATAAAATACCTCAATCATCCGCTAATCTCGCATTCATTCTCTTAACACTCAGGTCAACTTTCTCAACCAGATTCAAATTCAAGTCTCAACACATACACCCTGCTGAGAAAAAAAAGAAACTCTCTATTCATATCATAAGGAACACACCTACATAAATTACTCCGCAGGAGATAATCCACCTGCTTAGTCTCAAATTGGGATCTTGTTATACCCTTTCGCAGCCACAATTACTATGAAATCACTTAATCTTTCTGAGTCCAAACTCATTAACCAGACATGAGAATTTAATTTGCCCCAAAATTTAACAACGTGAAAGATCTTTCAAAACATTCACACTCGAGATTGTACGTCACATCAAAACGAAAATAAAGCACCCAATGGCCTTCCTTTACATTTCAAGGAAACACTTCTCGTCATATTCAAATCGTCTTAACACATCCCGCAGTTACATCATACTCATCACAAAGCCATTCCACTGCTTATCGAGCCACAAATTCCACTCGTATGGACATTACAGGACATATGAGTCCAAATGTACAGGTTACAACTGAAGCTACCGAGCCTAAGTTGCGGTCTAAACCTAGCCTTAAGTCCTCCAGACTGTCCCATCAACAAAACATGGAGTACACATCTCAAACATCATTCATGGAATCACAAGGCGGCGATGCACATCTGATACCGAGCGCTCATGTGCACATATGAATCCGTGGAAGGAATTCAAAGAGTTATGTTTCAAGCTGAATCACTTCCGCACGATAGAATACAAGAAAGTGAAATATTTCCTAAGAGTTCGGCAGCCTCTCGAAGATAAGTACAGACGTCTCTGTACCGATCCGCAAGACTCTACTAAACATGCTCATGACTCGTGAGACCTATGTCACCTAAAGCTTTGATACCAACTTGTCACGACCCGAAATCTGACTTGTCGCGATAACGCCTATCTCAATACTAGGCAAGCCGATAACATCAATAACCCTCGATTTCATTTAAGTTTGAAAAATATAATATTTAAATACAATACAAAATATCACAAATATTGATATGAACACTCCCCAAAACCGAGTGTCACTGTGTACATGAGCATCTAATATGATTACATGTCTGGAAAATACGGTCTATGATAGTCTGAGACCAAATACAGTAAACAAGGAGATAGGGAAGGAGAGACAAGGTCTGCGAAACACGACAACTACCTCAGAATCTCCGAAAAATCAACTACGTGAAAGAATCAATACCCGCTATGTCCGGGAACACCTGGATCTGCACACGAAGTGTAAGGTGTAGTATCAGTACAATCAACTCAGTAAGTAACAATAATAAATAAGGAACTGATGATAGTGACGAGCTACACAGTTATAGTTCATTTTCAGTAATTCCAGCAAATAATAGACATGCTTTTAAATCCAGCATTTTAAGTCAAATCAATTCTATACAGTTTTAAGTTCATGTATTACGGATATAAAATCTTTCAGAAAATTTCACAACAATGAAAGATAGAAACTAAGTGCAACAACAAATGAAAAGCAAGTGCAGCCTCTCAGGACAACAATCACTCACTGGGCTCCCAACCCTCAGCACTCACACTCAATGGGTACCCGCGCTCACTGGAGATGTACAGACTCCGAAGGGGCTCCTACATCCCAAGCGCTATAATCTGCACGAACAACTCACGTACCATAGTATAAATATTTGGATCCACATGGACAACTCACGTGCTGCACGGACAACTCACATGCTATAGTATAATATCTCACAATCAGGCCCTCGGTCTCGCTCAGTCATAAATCTCTTCAGTCTCTCGGGCTCTCAACAATCATGAAATCAGCCCAAACAACAATGATATGATGCATCAAACATGAACAATAGAGACTGGGATAAAATAATCAAGTAAGCTAGGACTGAGTACAAAACAACAATTAAGCAGATTGTTTAACATGTACACGACCTCTGTGGGTCCCAATAGTACCAACATATAGCCTAAACATGGTTTTTAACATGACTTACAGTTAAATTTCTACAACACATAGGGAGCTCATAGCTAACAACAAGTTATTCAACTTTACAGTTTCCACGGGACGGACCAAGTCACAATCTCCTTAGTGCACGCCCACACGCCCGTCACCAAGCATGTGCGTAACCTCCAAAATAATCACATGATACAAAGTTCGTGGTTTCATACCCTCAGGACCAGATTTATAACTGTTACTTACCTCAAACCGTGAAATTCTTATTCCGCTAAGCCTTTGCCTCGTGAATTGGCCTCGAAACGCCTCGAATCTAGCCACAAATAATTCGATTCAGTAAATAAAATTTATTGGAATTAATCTCATAAGAAAATACTAATTTTCCAATAAAATTCAAAATTTAGCTCAAAAACATCGTCTGTGGGGCCCACGTCTCGGAACTCGACAAAGGTTACAAAATCCGAAAGCCCATTCAACCACGAGTCTAACCATACCAATTTTACCAAAATCCGAGCTCAACTCGACCTTCAATTCTTCAATTTAAACCAAGAGGGTTTTCTATATTTTTCAACTTAATTCACCCATTAAATGACAGATTCAAAGACATAATTATGGAAATTAATCAAAACAGGATAAGAATCACTTACCCCAAACACCGACGCAAAAATCTCTCCAAAAATTGCCTTCTACCGAGCTCCCAATTTGATTTTGTGTTATGAACTCAAAATCCCCGTTTTGGAACTTTTAATTCTGCCTAGAAATTCCTTCATCGCGTTTGCGACCATAGCTTCGCGTTCGCGAAGCACAAAAACTGTGCTGCCAAGATTCCTTCTTCGCGTTCGCGATGCCTTCCGACCTCTACCCTTCGGTTCGCGAGACACAAGCCGCGTTCGTGAAGGCTTAACGCCAGGCAGGCCCCCAACTCCCTTTCATCTTTGCGTTCGCATCTGCCCACTTGCGTTCGCGTAGGCTTTCCCCAGCTCCCTTCTTCGCGTTCGCGTCTGACCACTCGCTTTCACATAGGCTTTCCCCAGCTCCCTTTTTCGCGTTCGCGTCTTCTTCATCGCGTTCGCGATGGGCAAATCTCAGCCGTCTAAAATTCTTCTTCGCGAACGCGTGAGACTCTTTGTGTTCGCGAAGAACAATACCAGATATCAGTTCCAGCAGTTGCATTACAAGGAAAAATGATCCGAAACCGTCCCAGAACTCACCCAAGGCCCCCGGGACCTTAACCAAATATATCACCAAGTCCTAAAACATCATACGAACTTAGTCAATCCCTCAAATTACCTCGAACAGTGATAAATCAACGAATTACACCCCAATTCAAGCCTAATGAACTTTGAAATTTTTAATTTCTACAAACGACGCCGGAACCTATCAAATTATGTCCGATTGACCTTAAATTTTGTACACAAGTCATAAATTACGTAACGGAGGTATTCAAATTTTCAGAATCGGATTCCTACCCCGGTATCAAAAAGTCAACCCCCGGTCAAACTTCCCAAAAATTCAACTTTTGGCATTTCAAGCGAAATTCCACTACGGACCTCCAAATAATTTTTCGAACATGCTCCTAAGTCCAAAATCACCATACAGAGCTATTGGAATCATAAAAATTCAAATCCGAGGTCGTTTACACATAAATCCACATCATTCAACTTTTCTAACGTAAAAGTTTCAATTATGAGACTAAGTGTCTCATTTCACTCCGAATTCCCTCCGGACCCGAACCAACTAACCCGGTAAGTCTTAAAATGAGTGTAAAGTATAAATTGAGCAGTAAATAGGAGAACGAGACTGTAATACTCAAAATTACCGACCGGATCGTTACAATATGTTGCCTAATAATTTCTTATGGAATGTTGTATTTATTGGAGTATCTTTATTATATTTAAGAGTTGTTAAATTATACTGTTGGAGCGGATTGCACGCCACAACGGAGATGAAAATAAATATATTGGGAGATCGGGGTGCACGCCGCAATGGATTATATTTTAAGTTTATATTGTTGGAGCGGGTTGCATGTCGCAACGGAATTTAATTGAAGGATTATATTGGGGGAACGGGTTGCTCGCCGCAACAGAATGAGAAAAAAAATAATTGGTTGTGACTGCTGAAATAATTCAATTATTGATATGATTTACCTTTCTTACGTATTATTATTATTATTATAATTATTATTATTATTATTATTATTATTATTATTATTATTATTATTATTATTATTATTATTATTATTATTATTATTGCGTACAAGTTAATGTAAGTGACATGCCTTAGCCTCGTCACTATTTCGTCGAGGTTAGGCTCGGCACTTATAGAGTACATGGGGTCGGTTGTAGTCATACTACACTCTGCACTTCTTGTGCAGATTTCGGAGTTGGTCCCAGTGGCGTACTGTAGATTTTGCTCGGATTCGGCTATCAGTGGAGACTTGAGGTATAGCTGCACGGCGTTTGCAGCTCTGAAGTCCCCTTCTACTTTATTTTAGTGTGTGCTTTTTTTCAAGCAACTTTATTTCTATTCAGACTCTTGTTTTTATAATTCTAGAAGGTCGTGCACTTGTGACTCCAGTTCTGGGTTGGTATTTAGACATCGTTATTATTTTGGATTGTTCACTTTAATTTAAATATTTTTTTTAGTTGTTTGGTTTCTTTATTAATTAATTAAAATGGATTGTTACAAGTGGTTTAAATTATTCTAACGTTGGCTTACCTAGCAAATGAAATGTTAGGCGCCATCACGGTCCCGAAGGTAAGAATTTCGGGTCGTGACAAACTTAGCCACTTGTTCATGTAAAGATAAAATCTTAACAAAAAAATCCTTAAAAATCCGGAAATATTTCAGCAAAATATGCTAGAGTTCGAATTTTTTACATATGAGATTCCAACATAATGTGCTGGAATTTTATAATGTGCTGGAGTTCCAACATAATATGCTGGGAGTTTATATGCAAGAACTACATAATCCAGTATATTATGTTGGAACTTTCTGTGTTTCAGCAAATTAATGGTTATTTTTAATGACTTTGCAAACGCTGGCTATTTTTCAATTACCAGTCCGAAAACTGGCTAGCCCGTGCTAGCTTCGCGATAAATTTTAATTAATAAAAGTGAAGATCACTGAAATTGAAACGCATGCAATGCTAGTATTCTTCTTCATACCTACTATTTGATAGTGAACAGAATATTTCTTGAAATCGAATAAAGGCCATTGATAATGCAAGAAAAGTTTCGGAATTCATGAATCACAAACCACGAGTTTGCGTTGCAGCCTAGATTCCGAAACCAAAGAACATATGTACTTCTTTTTATCCACTTTCCACTCAAATATCGGGCTAATTTGTGAATCCTCATCTTTTTCTATTTTAATTTTATTTAGAACTAATATTGTCCACGCATTATATTTAGGTCATTTTTTCAGTATTATGTGAATATATTACAGCTTAAGAAATGGATATATCCAATTTTGTTTCTTCTACATTTCTATTTTTCGTTATTTCTGTTTCCAGAATTATTTTTCAAATACAATTATTAACAATCTATCATCCATGTTAAGTTATATTTTTCTCATATAAGTTATGTAAGAGCTTTCAATTCGGTTTGTAAAGGTCTTGGAAGTTGGAATATTCTATCTGTTGCCTTCATATTTTACATTAGGTGCGAAACCAACCTTTATTAAGCTCTTTGTTGCAGTTGTATATTGAACTAGAATCCACGTGTAAATTAAAAAAATGCGGTTACATAATGTTACCCTAACATTGTTTTTGGTAGGGGAGGTGGGGTAGATTCCCGTTAACATATGGTGAATGGTGTTGAATTTTACTTGCTTATATGACTTGTATAATAGGTACACATGAAACGGGGGAAAATGTTTAATTACATATTGTGTACGGGTAAAATCGGAGGCAAAGTTTTTCCCGATTCCCCAATAAGGAAACAAGAGGGAAGCACGGTTCGACGCGACTACAAGCAAGGCCGAAGGACCCCTCGTATTGGGACCCGGGAAGAGTGAACGATGTATTTGAGATCGGGCACGGCAAAATAACGGACCCAGACCAAGTAAAATTTCTAGACCACGGGAAAAGGGGGAACGGTTATGCATGACAAGTGGGGAGCCGTAATATTCGCCCTCAACTGGATATTACGGCGCGAATCCCGTCCGATATCAACTGTGTATCGGCATTTACCGAAAAAAGAAGATTTTTACCTTATTTAGACTTGTACTAGGACTGAAACTCCCCTACTATATAAAGGGAAAAGTTTCTTTTATTTTGACACGCTGTTGACACGTGAATCAAAGCAATATAAAAGTTTATTTTTGTCTTCTAGCTACTATTCAAAGTGTTATTTAGTTATTCTCTTCTTTAATCGCAACCGAGCTTATATCGAAGGTCCAATCCAGACTGTACTTCAGTGTTCAACTTAAGATAAGGCTTGATCACCACATTACAATTGGTTTGATCGTTCATTTTTTTCCTTTAACTTTATTGCTTGTTGTTCCTAGATCATTCGTATTAAATTAAATCATATATTCTCTAACCGCATACAAATTTAATTGTTACTCATTTTTTAAGGTAAACAGTTTGGCGCCCACCATGAGGCTAAGGATAATAGTGGTGATTCGATACGAATTTATATAACACACACTGTTTTACGCTTGTTCTTTGAAGTTTTGATTCCACGTTTACCTAAGGATGTCAAATCCTCAGTCTGCTTACTTGAACATTGACGTTGAGTCAGGTCATCACAACGCGAACAATAACGTGATACCTAGCAATGATGTGCCCCCTGTTGATCCCAATGGTATCCCAGCCGCTGACCCGGTCGATGCTAACTCACAAGTTACCATCAATATTAATCTACCGACTAATCCCGAAAACAACGTTCGCGGGGGACCCCGACTAGCGGCTCGGGAGGCGCCCGAAAGTGAAGGTGATGGGTTGAGCCTACGACTAATTTTTGAAATGTTGCAGGCTCAGCAAGCGGCGATAACGCAGTTACAGAACCAGAGCCACGCCTCTAACAGGTTTGAGCCCGAGCAGTCCCTGAAAAATGCTTAAAGGGATGAACAATTCACCGTGGAACCAGATGAGTTCGGGCCCGGGAAAATTTCCGAGGTGATGAAGCTGCTCGAAGCATTAACAAAATGGGTAGGGTCTGGCGATAAAATAGATAAAGGCCAATGACAAGAAGGTGGAAACGTATAACTCCAAGGTCAATCAGATCCCGGGAGCGCCACCGATATTGAAGGAGTCGGATTCCAAAAAGTTCATTCAGAAACCTTTTCCCCCGAGCGCGGCACCTAAGTCGATCCCGAAGAGGCTTCGAATGCCCGACATTTCCAAGTATAATGGGAGCACGGATCCAAATGATCATGTAACCTCCTATACATGCGCAATGAAAGGGAATGACTTGAAAGACAACGAAATAGAGTCAGTGTTGCTGAAAATATTTGGGGAAACCTTGTCCAAGGGACCAATGATATAGTATCATACTTTGCCTCCAAATTCTATTGACTCGTTTGCTATGCTGGCAGATGCTTTCGTAAAGGCCCATGCCGGTCCCATCAAGGTTAAGATGAGGAAGTCAGACCTTTTCAAGGTCAAGCAGATGGATAACGAGATCCTTAAGGAGTTCGTGTTAAGGTTCCAGATGCTACGGATGGATCTGCTACCAATCGTGGATGATTGGGCCGTTCAGGCATTTACTCAAGGGCTCAACCCCCGACGTTCCGTGGCTTCTCAACAGCTAAAGCAAAATTTGGTGGAGTACCTGGCGGTCACCTGGGCAGATGTCCACAACAAGTATCAATCGAAGATCAGGGTCGAGGACGACTAACTTAGGGCTCGATCGGGGTCTGTTTACCCCATCAGAATCGATGAAAGGTCTAACAAAATCATATATTAGGAGCTGAGGCCGGTCCGAGATCGATACCAGCCATACGGCATAGATCAGAGAGAAAATAGATTCGAGCGTCACCCGATAAGAAACGACAAGAGAAATGATCAAGGACCAATCAGTCGGGGCCTGATGAGCAAGAGCGGGTTTGACAAGATGCTCGGGAGTAGGGAGGCACCGAGATTATCTGAGAATTATTTCAACGTAAATGTTGCAATTATAGTGTCGGCCATAGGCATCAAAGAGACTAAGTGGCGAAGACCACTGCAGTCTGACCATGCCAAGAGAGATCCTAGCTTGGTGTGTAAGTACCATGGTACTCGCGGTCATAGGAGCGAAGATTGTCAACAGCTAAGAGAAGAAGTTGCTCGATTGTTCAACAATGGGCACCTTCGAGAACTCCAAAGCGAGCAAGCCAAAAACTACTTCAGAAACAAGGACGCCAACAAACAGGTCATACAAGAGGCATCCTAGCACGTAATCAACATGATCATTATGGGAGTTGATGTCTCCCAAGGGCCAATGATAAAGCACACCAAATTTTCTATCATGAGAGAAAAATGCACCTGGGGTTACGACACAGAAAGAGCCATCTCGTTCAGCGATGAAGACGCCGAGGGAATCGTCCAGCCTCACAATGATGCACTGGTAATATCTGTACTTATCAATAAATCTCAGGTTACATCTGTGTTGATTGATTCAGGTAGCTCGGCCAACATCATCAGATCGAGGGTTGTAGAACAATTGGGTTGTAGGATCAAATCGTACCGGCGATCCGGGTATTGAACGGATTCAACATGGCATGCAAGACCACGAAAGGTGAGATAAATTTACCGGTAAACACTGCCGGGACCACCCAAGAAATAAAGTTCTATGTGATCGAAGGGGATATGAGGTACAACACCTTATTTGGAAGGCCATGGGTTCACAACATGAGGGCGGTGCCTTCAACCTTACATCAGGCACTAAAATTTCCCACTTCGAGAGGAGTCAAAACAATCTACGGAGAATAGCCGACCGCAAAGGAAATGTTCATTGTCGATGAAGTAATCCCGATGCATGTGGTTTCAACATCGAAAATGGCATGCCCTGAACTCGGGGAGCGCGACTGGCGCTCAAGCGAGTGAACCCAGTTGAGCAAGCCTACATTACATCAACCTCTCATCATAACTCATGCATGATTTATCAAAACATAATTAGATCTTGACTTTCATATTGAATACATTTGGCTCAATGGCCCATTAAATTTGTTTTTTTTCTCTCGTGATGGGTACATAGCTTCATAAATATCTGTGAACATAAATACATGACGAAACTCAAATCTTTAATTACATGACCCACAATGTACATGGAGCTTCTATAACAATAGATACCTAAATACATAAAATGAACTAGACCCAAACACCCACTAGAACTGTAGCGGGCTCACCATAAGCTGAGTAGTGAAGAAGATCCCTATCAAAGATCCATATCATCCTGTAGAAGTATACATGAATCCATTAAAAGATGCAGCACCCCTATCAAAAGGGACGTGAGTACATGTGGCATAGTACTCGTATGTAAGGCAGTCAAAACAACATATGAAATACGGTAATTCAAACAAGAGGCAAATAAAGTACATCCAGAAACTACGAAACATCCCATATAATCACATTTCAAGTCTTACTATACTTGCATCATTCTAAACTTCTTTTAGGGTCAACTGAGACATATGAACTATACGTGGAACATATGATATAATGTAATTGTAACAACATGTACAAACAAGGCCAATGACAGTGGCACCTTCCTCCCTTATATTACACATATACATTTCATAGACCGTCCTTAGTGTTCACATATCATATTATACACCTATGTGTTTCATAGACCGTTCATAGTGTTTAATTACACAATACACCTGTTCAAGGGCTTGGAAATACAGCATGAATATGATGAAACATGGTAACAGTAAAAGGGCTTAGATAGCCATTAAAATTTATAGATATTAAGCTGGGGATCCTCTATAACCTCCTTCACACAAAGCGGTCTTGCAGCCTCACCCAACATAAGGGGGTAGAGGTGTATCACGATACCACAATCTCAACAAAAAGCGACTCTACCGCCTCACCCCAATGTATGCGGGTGGAGGTGTATCACAATACCACAATCCCTACACAAACTGGCCCTACCGCCTCACCCCAATATATGCAGGTGGAGGTGTATCACAATACCACAATCCCTACAAAAAGCGGCCCTACCGCCTTATCCCAATGTATGCGGGTGGAGGTGTATCACAATACCACAATCCCTACACAAAGCGGCCCTACCGCCTCACCCCAATGTATGTGGGTGGAGGTGTATCACATTACCACAATCCCTACACAAAGCAGCCTTACCGCCTCACTCCAATATATGCGGGTGGAGGTGTATCACAATACCACAATCCCTACACAAAGTGGACCTACCGCCTCACCCCAATATATCCGGGTGGAGGTGTATCACAATACCACAATTCCTACAAAAAGCAGCCCTCCAGCCTCACCCCAATGTATGCGGGTGAAGGTGTATCACAATACCACAATCCCTACACAAAGCGGCCCTACCGCCTTACACTAATATATGCGGGTGGAGGTGTATCACAATACCACAATTCCTACACAAAGCGGCCCTACCGCCTCACCCCAATATATGCGGGTGGAGGTGTATCACAATACCACAATCCCTACACAAAGCGGCCCTACCGTCTCACCCTAATATATGCGGGTGGAGGTGTAATCACAATACCACAATACCATATATAAACACAAAGCGACGTAGTTTGTCATTACATTTACGGTCGTAATTTCTCATATCATTGGAATACTTCATGTCCATGCTCATCATGGAGAAACACAACTCATTACATTAGCACATGGATGGTAAATCAATAAGTCGATTTCAATGGCACATAAGCTCAATTTAATATCTTAAGGTTCATCCTCATTTAGCATAGGACATCTCCCTTCCATCTCGTTATTCACTCCCTTGACATCTTGAGGTCATTAACTAGGTTATTGACTCTTGGGGACTTAACAATCGAAGTCATTTACATACATTATTTCAGAAGAATACAACTATAGTTGAAACCATTAGGGACATACAATACCTCATAATTCTCATTTTGGCAAACGACTACATTTCATGTTCATATCATCACTTACTTGTACTTGCCATGGGTGATCATAGGATATCAAGAACATTTAAAATATTTAGGAACACCGTAGCCTCTCCTCATGAGGGCGTATGAGCTTATAACACATTGGAAACATAAGCACAAATACGTTCATCTCATAACTTTTCACACTATATATTACTTCACAATTACTTTCAACTACTCACAACATCATTATTTCATTGGCTCCCTTAGCCATACATATTATTCTTCATTCAAGGCACGGTGGCCGTATATCATATTCCACACTTTCATTTATTTACTATCAAGGATTATCATCATAAACATCATCATATAGAATACTCTTGAAATACATTTCCCCAAAAAGAGCAATACACAATCTCAACTCATGAATATGTAAGAACTCAAAACATATTGGAAATACCTACCAAGTATAGCATTTGTTATAAAAACCACATTTGGACATGACTTGAGTACATAAGCTTTTGGATGATTCTATTTTCAGAGTCAATTTGGAATAGTTGAATCAAGGCTCATTTCATAATATTTCACACATCATTTTATTTCATTGGCGCTATTGGCGACAAGTATAGCTTTTATTCTTGGCACGGTGCTCACACTTTATATCCCCAACTCACTACTTTCACTTTCAAGCATCTTTATAAATTATCGACAACAAGGAATCCCTAATCACGACTTTTAGTACACCTATGAGCAATTAAGAGTCTTATGCATGTTGAGACTTCTTAGACAATGGCATAATAGCCTTCACTTGAAACACTACTTGGAGTCATAACATTTTTATACCCAACTCATGCTTCGAACACATTCCCGAAGGATAACATCATATGATAAGAGCATCTGAAACACATTTTGAACATATACCTTTCAACACAAGGCTTATTCGGAATAGTTATAATGAACAATTTGGGACTTACACAAATTACACGAACACCATGGGATTCAATTCTAAGAGAAGAGTTTAGCCAACATTCCTCACTTTGAGCTTTCCTTAAATTACTACAATGTTCCGTAAATTCTAGCAATTCCAATGTCTTGAGTTAAGATCTTGTGAGATTTTCTTGTTGGATTTCAAGGCTTGAACAAGATCTTGATGAACAAAATACTTCATCTACTTCCTCTCTCTAGAACACTCTCACTTCTCTCTAAAATATTAGGTTTTAGCTCAAGAAATGACTTAAACCCTCTCTCTACCCAGCCTTGGGGTTATTTAATGGGCTCCTACATGCGCGGCCGTGCATCTGGGAAAGTGGCCGCGCACACAAGGCAGAAACTCCCAAATATGCGCAGCCGCGCATATGACATAGGTTCAGTAAAATGGCCATAACTTTTTGTATACATTTCCAAATGACGAACGGTTTGATGCGTTGGAAACTAGACTCAAAGATAATTTGATAGGTAGATCACTGCCTAAGTCTTTATAGTCTGGCATAAGCATGCGTTTGAAGTAGAATGTTGTGCAAATTAGGACATCCTTTTCACTTAATGTATCCAACTTGTTCCACATAAGTTCTTGCCATTCACAAAACTCCTTAGTATGTTCCAACACACCCTAAAAATATATTTACATTTCAAAATGATGTGGTTCTATCCTATGGGTCTCTTTTAATACTCGAACACATTATTCCCAAATATTGTTGGCGTAGCTTAAAATTATTAAATCATTAGGAAATTTTAACGGGGCCTTACAGAAAAGCAGGGAACCGACCAAAGAAAAAGAAACTAAATAGCAATCAATGATATCGGCCTCAACCGAGCCGTAAATATAGAAGGAGCACGGAGCGGACGATGAGGATAATTACAGCGTCCCGAGATCTTTCATAGTGCCCGATGACACTAACACCACCAAATCGATGATTGAGGAGTTGGAGCAGGTTGTATTGATCGAGCACCTAATGGATCGAAAGGTATACCTGGGCACGATATTAACCCTCGAGCTCAGGAAAAAACTTATTGATTATCTTAAATTTAATGCCGATTGTTTCACCTAGTCCCATCTAGACATGATAGGGATTCCGCTGGAGGTAACAACTCACAAATGAAGCTTGGATCCAAAGTTCCATCTGGTTAAGCAGAAGAGAAGGCCACAGTCCGAGATCAAACACGTATTCATCAAGGATGAGGTATCTAAACTTTTAAAAATAGGTTCCATCCGGGAAATTAAATACCCAGATTGGTTAGCTAACGTAGTAGACGTGCCTGAAAAAGGAAATAAATTTAGGATGTGTGTAGATTATAAGGATCTAAACAAGGCGTGTCCGAAGGACTCTTTTCCTTTGCCTAACATCGATCAAATGATCGACGCGACGGCCGAACACGAGATACTGAGTTTTCTTGACGCTTATTTCGGGTACAACCAAATTCAAATGGACTCGTGCGATCAAGAAAAAACTTCTTTCGTAACGAAATTTGGCACCTACTGTTACAATGTATTGCCATTTAGACTAAAGAATGCTGATGCCACATACCAACGCCTAGTTAATCAGATGTTCGAAGAACAAATAGAAAAATCTATGGATGTTTATATTGATGATATGTTGGTTAAGTCCCTGCGAGCAGAGGACTATTTGAAACATTTACAGGAGATCTTCGACATATTGAGGTAGTACAAAATGAAGCTAAACCCAGAGAAGTGTGCATTCAGGGTTAGCTCGGGCAAGTTTCTCGGGTTCATGGTATCTAACCGGGGAATAGAGATCAACCCAGACAAAATAAAGTCCATAGAAGACATCACCATAGTCGACAACGTTAAGGCAGTAGAAAGGCTTACCTGGCAGATAGCCGTATTGGGCCGGTTCATTTCAAGATTGTCAGATAAGAGCCATTGGTTTCTCTCACTATTGAAAAAGAATAACAACTTCTCTTAGACACCGGAATGCCAGCAAGCTTTAGAAGAACTCAAGTGATACCTATCGATCCCTTCCTTGTTGCACACTCTGAAGGCGGACAAACAGTTATACCTATACTTGGCGGTTTTCGAGATGGTAGTAAGTGGTGTCCTGGTCCGGGAAGAAGAAGGTACACAATTTCCTATTTATTATGTTAGTAGAACCCTAGGCGATGCCGAAACCAGGTATCCGCACTTAGAAAAATTAGCGCTCGCCTTACTAAGCGCTTCTAGGAAATTGAAATTGTACTTTCAATGCCACCCAATATGTGTCGTGACCTCATATCTGCTGAGGAATGTCATGCATAAACCCGAGCTCTTGGGCCGGTTGGCCAAATGGGTCGTAGAAATTAGCGGGTAACAAATCTCGGACCGCCATAAAATCTCAGATTTTAGAGGACTTTGTGGACGACTTTACGCCAGCCTCAGTACCCGAGGTCGAAAAAGAGTTGTTGTTCACTTCGTGGATTAACTCAGGGATCTGGACCCTAATCACGGACGGTGTTTCCAACGCAAAGGGGTCCGGGATCGGTATCATACTGAAACCACCTGGGGGTAACGTAATTATGCAGTGTATTAATATTGTAAAATTGACTAACAACGAAGCTGAGTATGAGGCTATGATTATAGGTCTAGAACTGGCTAAGAGCTTGGGGGCCAAAGTGATCGAGGCCAAATGTGACTCCCTCCTTGTCGTAAATCAAGTCAATGGGACATTCAAAGTAAAAGAGGAACAGATGAGGATGTACTTGGATAAGTTGTAGGTGACCTTACACCAATTCAAGGAATGGACTCTACAACACGTATCTCGGGATCAAAATAGTGAGGCTAATGCACTGGCCAACTTGGGGTCATTTGTCGATTCCGATGAATTCAACTCGGGGGCAATGGTACAACAGATGAACTCGATGGTAGAAGAAGGTCACGTGAGGTAAACTCAACAAGATTGACTTGGGATTGGTGAAACAAATACATAGACTACCTGAAGACAAGAAAATTGCCATTGGATCCCACAAAATCGAGAGCCCTGCGCACCAAAGCTGCTAGGTTCAGCTTGGTCGAGGGGAAACTATTCAGATGATCCTCGTCCCACTAGCTAGGTGCTTGTGTCCGGGAGAGACTGACTACGCCATGAGAGAGGTCCACAAGGGCACTTATAGGAACCTCTTGGGAGCAAAATCCCTGGTTCGGAAGTTAATCAGAGCCGGTTACTACTGGAACGAGATGGAGAAAGATGCGAAAAAATTCGTACGAAAATGCAACGAGTGTCAAAGACATGCCCCAATGATTTATCAACCGGGAGAGATGATTCACCTAGTCCTATCGCCATGGTTGTTTATGAAATGGGGATGGACATCGCCGATCCCCTGCCATGGGAGCCCGATAAAGCCCAATACATACTACTCATAACTGATTATTTCTCCAAGTGGGTCGAGGCTCAGGCGCTAGAGAAGGTTCGGGAGAAAGAGGTCATCGACTTCATCTGGGATCTCATAATTTGTCGATTTGTGATACCGGCTAAGATCGTTTGCGACAACGGAAAGCAATTCATCGGCAGCAAGGTAAGTAAGTTTTTCAAAGAACACAAAATCAAAAAGATATTATCAATGCCTTACCACCCTGGTGAGAACAAACAAGCGGGGTCAACGAACAAAACTATACTCCAAAACTTGAAAAAGAGACTGATAGATTCGAAGGGAATCTGGAAAGAAATCTTGCCCGAAATCATATGGGCGTACTGAATGACTTCGAAGCCAAGTACCTGAGCGACCCCATTCTCTCTCGTCTATGGCGCAGAATCCTTAATCCCGATCGAAGTGGGGGAACCGAGCCTTAGGTTCCAATATGCTACTGAAATGTCAAACGGCGAGGCCATGACCATGAGTTTGGACTTATTGGACGAAAGGCGAGAAGCTTCCCTAGTCCGGTTGGCAGCCCAAAAGCAACGAGTGGGGAGGTACTACAACCGAAGAGCTAACCTTACAACATTTTCACGTCGGGGACTTGGTGTTAAGGAAAGTAACGCTACACACCAAGAACCCAAATGACGGGAAACTAGGCCCGAACTGGGAAGGACCGTATAGAGTTTCTGGAATAACCAGGAAAGGTTTGTATAAACTCGAGTCAGGAAACGGTGTACAACTACCGAACAACTGGAACGTGGACACTTAAAGCGGTACTACTGCTAAGGTATGAGTACAATTCCCTTTCAAAATTTGTTATACTATGGACTAACTTATGCAGGTACTCAATCGAGGGCAAATGTGACAATTAGGTCTGAAAGCACTGTTGTACTCCTTTTCTGTTGAACTGGGTTTTCCCGAACTGGGTTTTACGGCAAGGTTTTTAATGAGGCAACAGTAAAACGTGCTACCTTAGTTTCGAAGGCCGGCCTAAAGCCGGAGTTACTGATCACCTATATCGGACCAACAGTATTCGAGCCCTCACAAGTTCGGTATCAAATACTGGGGGCCATTATGGTAGGATCCTTAGAAGGTGTTATTATTTCATATTAAAAGCCAAGGCTTGACGATTGGGATTCGTTGTAAAAGTCAAATGGTCAAATGAACCGTACCCATGTAGCCCACTCATGCCATGGAATAAAGCTTATGCGCCTCCAATTATGTACTCTACATGCAAAGTAATGAAAGAAATTTTCCCTTTATATTTTATCACCACGTAGTTTATACTATCAATACATTCGTTAAGTTACTTAGAACAAATAACGGATCCTGAATCCTAGCGCCTACAGGCCACCCCGACTCGGGGACTGTCATCCGATAAAAAGATCGGATGGCTCGGGCTATCAAATCCCGGAGGAATCGAGCCTATTAGGCAGGGCCCGAACATGAAAGGCTACGGACAACTTAAAATGACTCAAAGACATCCAAGTCCGTACTCAGAAAGTAAGGCCCTTACATATGATTAAAACCTATTAAAAGGTTACTCTCGGCAAAACACCGCCGTGTACGACTAAAACACTCAAGTATCTTAAAGGTCTTCATTATTTATCAAGATTTTGAAGCCTAAACAACTTGGAGTTATTTTCGAAACCGGGCCTCATTCGGGCTTCCGGTGAACGGATACTCTAGATTACGTCCATTTCTATGCTAAGGAATTAATGGAGATCTTCAAATAAAAAATTGCAAACAAGTTCTGAAAAATAAAATACATAGTGTTGCCGAAGGGAAAATTTTACATATTCCAAAAATATTTACAAAGTCACGATAAAACGGCCTCAAAATAAACAAAAACGAAATATACAAAAGAAAAAAGAAAGAGAAGCTAAGGCATCTCTACCTAATCTTCACAAAATCTCAAATCAGCACCGGAACCTTCGGGCTCATATAGCTCTTTTGCCTCGGCCTCAGGACTCTTGGCCTCTTCAATCTTGGCTGACAGATCACACCCCCATACATGAATCTCCTCGAGGGTCTCCCTCCGGGACAACCACTTTACATACTCGGCCTTTGTTATTAAGCGAGTCTCAGCTATTTCCACATCAGTTTTGTATTGGGCCAGCATTTCCTCGACCTCGGAGGAATCAATCGAGGCTTCCTCTAACTTGGACTTCAGCGCAGTATATTCCCAGCCGAGGTCATCCCGTTCTGAGATGGCTGAATCCAGTTGTGCTCGAAGCTCGTCATCTAGCCGAGACCACTTGTCGGCCTTATCCTTCACCACTCGGAGCTGGTCCTTGACCGATGCCAACTCCTCTTTTGTATCCTCTTTTTCCAAGGCCAGAAGGTCTATCCTGCTCCTCAACATCTCGGTCGAAGTTTTGAACTCGTTCATCTTGGCCCGGAGCTAGTCAATCAGGTCTATCTTCTCTTAGACCTACGAGGTTGCATCGTTAGTCACCACGCGTTACCTCTCATTTTTAATCTCAAAAATCCTTACCTTCTTGACCACTTCGGCGTGCTTCCATTTCATGGACAAAGCCTCCTTTTGAGCTTTTTCCAGCTCAGCTCGAAGAATAGGGAGATCCTTGAGGGCCTCATCTTTTTGCTCGTTGAGAACCCTGTACATGTCCTTCTACCGGATTTGCTCCTTGAGCTCAGACTCGAGCTAGCTGACTTCCATCCGAGACCGATGGAAGCTTTCATGGTGCAGCACCGAAGCCTGAAACACAAATCGATAAGATCATGAGGATACGCTGAAGTTAAATAAGATGCACGAAGGGCAGAATGAAAGGGAAACTTACCCGATTCAGTGCATGTTATGCCTCGTTGAAGAGGCTAGGTATGTTCACCTCGTTCATTTTTTCCTGGTCCTCTTCGGTCACCAGGCATCGAAGATAGTTGGCCACGCCCACCAGAGCGAATAACACCAGGGTGTCCGCTGGGATAGTAAACACGACCGTTCTTTTATAGTCAGAACCACGCTCAGAGTAGGTACTACTTCACCAGCTTCGGGCTCGAACTCGGCTCGGCTTGCCTGCTCCCGATGACACGTCCTTTTTCGAGATCTCCAGGTGACCAAACCCAGAGTAATCCTCCAATACGCCCATGTCCACACCGTCAAAGAACATGTTAAGGGCCTCGTTTGTGGCCCGTGCCATCTCATTTGGCTTCTCCTTGACGGAATGAGCCTCGTTGAACAAGGACTCTGTATGGGACGGCAATTCCACGATGTCAATAACACCGGAAACTTCCCTTGGGGCAGGGATAGTTTCTCGAGAGACCGTAGACTCTAATTTTCCTTCTGGCTCCCGAGCTAAAGAGGGATCGGCCTATCGGCCACTTCCCCCATTTGCCGCATGTTCTTCTACATCAATGGCCGACCCATGGGCGACGAACTCTAGTTCGTCATCTTCATGGTAATCCCTGAGCCGGTATAGGGAGTCAAAGTCCGGTACCCTGGCTCGGGTACTCTTCTTATTGCTATTTTGGGCCCTGACTGCTACCTTCTTGTTCTTGGCTTCGGCGTCTGGGGAGCCCGAAGATTTCCTCTTTTTTCTCTTTTTCTCCTCCTGTGCAACAGCTTCAGGCTATCGCGAAGCGGAGGGTTTATCGAGTGAAGACGGAGCCTCATCCTCGTCCAATGCCTAGAGCTCAGTGGTCTTTGGCAAACCTATGAAATAAAGAGAACTTAGTGGAAATGACAGTTGAGTATGAGAATAGACTTGGTCGGGAGGAGCACTCACCATAGGAACGGGCGTCCCACTTGCCCTTTGAGAGTTTGCGCCCTTCGTGCTCGAATTACGACAGTTGTTTGCAGATCCCCTCGACCCAATCTTTGAAGTGAGGAACTGCATTGGGAACTCGGGCAACAGCTGCACGATGATAGAAGCAGGTAATAAGAAAAAAGAACAAAAGAAAATCTAAGTACTCAAAAGGGAAAGGAACTTACGGGCTAAATTCCACTTTTCAGGGAATGGCAAGAATTCAGAGGGAATGAGATCTTCGGTTTTTACCCAAACGAATCTCCCCTGCCAGCCTCGATCTCGATCTTCATCGATGCTCGAAAATGGAGCTTTACTTTCCCGATGAACGAGCTTGATTAACCCCCTCAGAAAACTCGGGGACTGTAGAGACAAAGCAAGTGGTCGATGGTAAATGGAGGTGCTTCAGTGTTGTTGACAAAATGGCAGAGGAGGATTACGATCCGCCAAAAAGACAGGTGAATATGTCCGAGGCAGACCTCATACCTTTTGCAAAAGTTAAGGATTATGGGATCCACCGGGCCAAGTGTGAAGGGGTAAGTATAAACACTTAGATACCCCTCCACATGAGTGGTAACGTCCTCATAGGGACCAGGGACGACCACTTCTTTGCCCTCCTAATTGTTGTCCTCCCAAACTGTAGGGAGTGTATCCTCGGTAATGGGAGCATATGTACTTCCATTCCCCCTCGCCTCAGTCCTGTTAACTTGACATTTTTTCGAACTTGAAGTCATTTTCAATGGAGCAGCCACCGGGGAAGAAGCTCTTTAGAGGAGGTTCCGGGGCCACTTCAGGTACGACTACCTCAGCATCCGTGGCCGGGTTAGAAGTTGAAGGGACGGTCTATTGAGGCACATAATTCGAAGTCTTCACCATTGAATTCTAGAAAATATGAAGATTTGAAAGTGAGGATGAAGATTTGAAGATGAGGATGAAGGTTTGAAGGTCAGATTTGAAGATTTAAAGATGGAATATGAAGATTTGAAGATGGGAAGATGAAAACATGAAGTTATATGGAACAATTCATGAATATTTGAAGGGGTAAGGAATAAGTGAAAAGTTCGGGGGTAAATTAATAAGCTCTAGAATCGGAAAGTGAAAGGTGAAACAAGGACCGAAGCTTTTATAGAGAAGGGATAATCAATGCATGACGTTTCGTATTTGAGGACGGTCAACTGGCATCTGACACGCGTGCAAAGTCAGAACTACGCGACTGATGGGACATTTCACTGACCCGTCAACCCGGTTATAGCGTATGGGAGAAGGAACCGGGGTCAATTCATCACTTCCCATCGTTTCGATAAATCTTCTCTCCGAAAAGCGAGGAGACTATCTGTGTACGGGTAAAATCAGGGGCAAAGTTTTCCTCGATTCCCCAATAAGGATGTCATGCCCCAAAAACGGGGAGCGCGACCGCCGCTCAATTGAGTGAACCAGGCCGAGAAAGCCTATTAGATTTCCTTCTACCCAAACCTCATCTATAAATAAGGATAATACATATTTTCATTAATTAGACAATAAGGTGATCATGTCTACAATACCAATTCATTACCATTAGTTACTCCATTAATAAGACTCAAAACACACACACTCACACCTTCATGGTTCAAAGTGGAACAAGTGATTTAATCACAAAACAACTAGTTTAACATTCCCAACACCCATATACAACCCACACTTAGTCTACGGAGCCTCTAAAAATACCAAAGAGTACAATGATAGTGTCAGCAACAAGGCTCCGGCTATACCTCAAAACACGATAACACATACGAAACAAAAGATACACATCCCCGGAATGAGATGGGGCTCACCAAGTCAGCTGGGAAGAATGAGCACTGCTATCACTGGTCAGTATCCTCCGCTATGGAACCACCTGCATCCATTAAAGATGCAGTACCCCCAACAAAAGGGATGTTAGTACATGTCGAATAGTACTAGTATCAAAACCAAACACCAATTTAAGAATTCGGAAATACAGTATGAAAATGATGAATCAAGGTGACAATAGGATAACATAGATAGTCGTTTAAACCAAAGCAAGCTTATCAAGAGCTGTCATTAACATTTATAGAATTTAAGGTGAGATTCTCTGTAACCATTTTCACACAAAGAGGCCCCGCCGCCTCACCCCAATGTATGCAGATGGAGGTGTAAGCACAGTACCAAATCTCTACTCAAGCGGCCCTGCCACCTCACCCTAATGTATGCATGTGGAGGTGTAAACAAAATACCCATTTTCACACAAAGCGGCCCCACTGCCTCACCCCAATATATGCGGGTGGAAATGCATCAATGATACCAATACCTACATAAAGCGACCATGCCGCCTCACCCCAATATATATATGTGGGTGGTGGTGCAACAACAATACCAAAATCATACACAAAGTGGTCCTACCGCCTCACCCCAATATATGCGGGTGGATGCGTAACCCCAATCATAATCTCTACGCAATTTGGCATAATAGTTTTCCACATAAATCACGACTTGGAATCATAACACGTAGATACACAATCCATAGTTTGGAACACATCCTCAATTTATAATACAATATCATGAGAGCATTTGAAACACAAATTAAACATATATCTTTGTCACAAAACTTATTCGGAATACTCAACTTGTAATAAATATCTTGGAACTTACAAGGATATTGGGGTTCCAATTCTTAAAGAAGAATTTAGCCAACATACCTCAATTGAGCTTCCTTAAACTCTAAAATGATCCGAAATTCTTAGCAACTTCAATCTATTTTAGAAATATAACAAATTGAACCTAAAATTAGGAGGATGATCATGGTTCTAGCTCATTTGAGCATTTTATCAAACACTAGGTGTGTATTAAGGTTTCAAGGTCCTTTTATGGAGGATTTCATCATCCCACAACCCACTTTTTACGATTGTTAGCTCACAATCTTCCTACACCCTTTGATAACATATGCATGCAAAATAAACAACTCCCATACCCAAGAATTATCTTGCTAATTACCCATATATTTAGATAAATTTCGAAATTAAGGGCTAGGGTGTAAAATCTTACCTCTAGGATGAAGACCTAATAAGTTTTCCTTGTTAATCTTCAAAGATTCGAGCAAGAATTGAAGAACAAATTGTTAAAGATCATTCTCCCACTCTAAGGCACTCTCTCACTCTCAAAATATCAGGTTTTAGCTAAAAGAAAATGGTCCATTGCATCTATTTAATCGAAGTAGGGTCGGGATATAAAAACCTAAAAATGAAGCTCCGGAACAGGGTATGCGGCCGCATATGCGACATCATAATGCTTAAGCGGTGCGCAAAATAGGCTGCATAATTGCCCTCCAAAACTGGGCAAATCTGACTCGGTTTGCGGTCATTATGCGGCCCGCACACCTGTTCTGCGATCGCATAATGCGCCGTAGAACCTCCCTCTGAAAAATCTCAAAGCTGGATATGCGATCTGAGTGCAGCCCGCGAATGGTTTTGCGGTCGCATAATGGGCCGCAAAAATGACATCAAAAATGGCCCAAAATACTGTCTCACTCTACGACCCTTATGCGGTCCACAGAGTGATTCTGCGGCCGCATAGTGGGCCGCAGAAGTGCATTTCTTCTGTCCAAATTTCTTTTTTTTTTGCTTTACTTTCTAGAGCATTGTTCAACCCAAAAAGTCCGAGCCGCGAAGAATTTATACAATCCTCAAAAACGTAAGCCCAGTTCGGCACCACGAAACATTATTTTTCCTTTGCAAACTTTTATGGGGCCTTACATTCTCTCCCACTTAGGATCACTCGTCCTCGAATGAGGGTCAACATAACAACAGCGACGTAACATAACACAAAACAATACCAATTGTGGCCTCACAAGCAATATATTACAAGAAAGGAACACCCTTACCGTTAATTTGTACAAATGATACATAATTCATAGAAGGTAACCCTTAGAATTTTCATAGAACACAACTTTATAAATACATGTTATTTAAACAAATAAGGATACTTTTTCTTCATTTTATCCTCGGCCTCCCAAGTAGCCCCTTCAACCTGTTGGTTTCGCCATAGCACTTTCACGGAGGCAATTTCTTTATTTCTCAACTTTCGGACTTGCCGATCAATAATAGAAACTGGATTCTCTTCATACGTCAATTCCTCATTAACCTCAATAGTCTCAACCGGAACAATGAGTGTCAGATCTCCAACTACTTTCTTCAACATAGACACATGAAACACCGGTGCACTAATGATATCTCAGGTTGTAGCTCAAGCTTATATGCCACCTTACTGATCCTCTGAATGATTCTGTACGGTCCGACATACCTCAGACTCAATTTCCCTTTTTTACCAAATCGCATTACACCTTTCATAGGGGAAACCTTCAAGAATACCCAACCATCTTCTTTGAACTCCAAATCCCTATGATGAACATCCGAATAGGACTTATGATGACTCTGAGCAGTCTTCAACCGCTCCTTAATGATCTTAACTTTTTCCATAGCCTGATGTACAAGGTCTGGCCCTATCAACTCTACTTCCCCAATCTCATACCACCTAATGGGAGATCTATATCTCCTTCCATATAAAGCCTGAAATGGTGCTATCTGAATGCTAGCATGATAGTTGTTGTTGTAAGAAACTTTTATGAGTGGAAGATGATCATCCCAGCTACCCTTGAAGTCAAGAACACAAGCACACAACAAATCCTCGAGCGTCTGAGTAGTTCACTCTGCCTGCCCGTCAGTATGCGGGTGAAAGATTGTACTAAGATTCACCTGAGTACCCAAACCTTGCTGAAGTTTCTTCCAAAAATTAGCAGTGAATTGTGCTCCCCGATAAGATATGATGGAAATTGGAGTTCCATGCAACCTGACTATTTCTTTGATATACAACTGAGCATACTGTTCCGCTGTGTCGATTGCCTTAACCGGCAAAATGTGTGCTGATTTCGTAAGTCGATCCACAATCACCCAAATTGAGTCAAACTTGCGCGGAGTGCGAGGTAATCCTACCACAAAGTCCATATTAATCATTTCCCACCTCCACATTAGAATTTCTATGTTCTGCGCCAACCCACCGGGCCGTTGGTGTTCGGTCTTTACTTGCTGACAATTCGGACATCTTGCCACGAAGTCCGCCACATTCCTCTTCATGTCATTCCACCAATAGACTTCCTTGAGATCATGATATATTTTTGTAGAGCCCGGGTGCACGGAATACCTAGAAATGTGAGCCTCGGTCATGATTCTTTCCCGGAGACCATCCACATTTGGAACACACAACCACCCTTGGTACCTTAGCGTACCGCCATCCAAGCCGAGAGAAAAAGCCATAGTGTTATGTTTATGAATCCCCTCCTTCAATTGCACCAAAAATGATCGTTGTATTGCTTCTCTTTGACTTCCACAACAAGTGATGATTCAGTCCTATTTTGCACAATTACCCCCCCCCCCCACTAGAGTTCGCAAGACGAACTCCCAAACTAGCCAATCGGTGAACTTCATTTGGCCAATGGCCTTTGATATGCCTCTAAGTGAGCCAAACAACCCATAGATTTTTGGCTAAGAGTATCCGCCACAACATTGGCCTTTCCCAGGTAATACAGGATATCGATGTCGTAATCTTTGAGTAACCCAAGCCATCTTCTCTGCCTCAGATACAATTCCTTCTGCTTGAAAATATATTGAAGGCTCTTATGGTACATGAATATATCAACATGGACCCCATAAAGGTAATGATGCCAAATCTTCAACGCAAATATCACCGCTGCAAGTTCTAAGTCATGTGTGGGATAATTCTTTTCATGATTCTTGAGTTGCCTAGAAGCATAAGCTATCACCCTGCCCCGTTGCATTAATACACACCCAAGCCCAATTCTAGAAGTATCACAAGATACCACAAATCCATTTGCACCCTCTGGTAAAGTCAACTCGGTGCCATAGTCAATCTTGATTTCAGCTCCTGGAAACTCCTTTCACAAGCATCTGACCATTGGAACTTAACTGTCTTCTGAGTCAATTTAGTCAACGGAGAGGTAGGGGTAGAAAACCCTTCCACAAACTTCCTGTAATAACCCGCTAAGCCTAAGAAACTGTGAATCTCTATTGGGGTTGTAGGCCTCGGCCAATTCTTCACAGCTGTAATTTTCTGAAGATCAACCTCAATTCCTTCTCTGGAGACGATATGACCCAAGAATGTAACAGATTCAAGACAAAATTCACATTTCGAAAATTTTGCATACAACTGGTGCTGATACAGAGTCTGTAACACTGCCCTGAGGTGATCGGCATGGTCCTCTCGATTGCGTGAATATACAAGGATATTGTCAATAAACACTATCACAAAGGAGTCAAGAAAAGGCTTGAAGAATCAATTCATACGATCCATGAAAGATGTTGGGCCATTTGTTAGCCCAAAAGACTTTACCAAAAATTCAAAATGCCCATATCAGGTTCTAAAAATTGTTTTCGGAACATCCTGCTCCCTGATCTTCAATTGGTGATATCTGGATCTTAAATCGATCTTATAGAAGTACCTAGCACCCTGCAATTGGTCAAACAAGTCATCTATACTTGGAAGTGGGTACTTATTCTTGATTGTGACCCTGTTAAGCTACCGATAGTCAATACACATTCTCAGTGACCCGTCTTTCTTTCTTACAAAAAGGACTGGTGAGCCCCAAGGAGACACACTCGGCCAGATGAAACCCTTTTCTAACAAATCTCTCAATTGTTCCTTTAGCTCTTTCAATTCTATCGGTGCCATTCTTTAGGGTGCAATAGATATAGGATGCGTGTCTGGCATCACATCAATCCCAAAATCAATCTCCCTGTCAGGTGGGATCCCAGGGAGTTCATCCGGAAAGACTCCCAAAAGTTCATTCACAATATGCACGGACTCAAGTGTAGGTGCCTCAGCATCGGTATCCGTAACCCGGACCAAATGGTAAATACACCCCTTGTTGATCATTTTTGTGGCCTTAAGGTAAGATATAAACCTACCCTTCAGTACCACATCATCTCCCTTCCACTCAATAACTGGCTCATTTGGATACTCGAACCTAATGATCCTGGTTCGGCAATCAAGCTTAGCAAAACATGAATAGAGCCAATCCATCCCCATTATCACATCAAAATCGACCATTCTCAATTCAATAAGATCGGCCACGGTATCCCGATAACGCAACGTGACAACACAATCCCTATAAACCCGCGTGGCCAAAATAGACTCACCAAGCGGAGTAGATATAGAGAACAGATCATGAAGTTGTTCCGGTTCTATCCCAAATTCCATAGATACATAAGGAGTGACATATGACAAAGTTGAACTGGGATCAATAAGAGCATATACATCATGGGATTGGACAGACAATATACCTGTGACAACATCTGGAGAAGCCTCTGAATCCCGACGCCTAATCATATCATAAAATCTGTTGGGTCATCCCGAATTTTGTGCACCACCCCTAGCTGCACCAAGCCCTGCAGGTGCAGGGGTGCCTCGAGATGGAGGTGTTTTGGATGTAGTAGCTACAGAATTAGCTGGCTACGTCGCACCTCTACCCATATTTTGGTGGGATGAGAGGCAATACCCATGAATGTGACCCCTCACACCGCACCAATAGCATATAGGTAGGTCCATGAAGCACGCCCTAAAATGCATCCTCCCACACTTAGGGCATGGGAGCCTCCGCTGTTGAAACCTTATGTTGGGACGACCCTACTGGTGGGGTCCCCTGTTGCCCTGACTAGGTCCAGATAACTGTGCACTCATCGAAGACTGAGTGAATTATTGAGATGGTCCTGATAACCCTCCCCTAAATGTCGACCTACCACCGCCAACACCGGAAGAACCACCAAAGTTGCCAGCGGATCGGGCCTTGCTGCTACTTTGACACTTCATTCTATTCTTCAATTTGTGGGTTTTTGTGGATTGAGCAAATGCCACCATCTTACCATAGTTCATATCGGAATTCAAGGCAGCTGTAGAGGGTATGGGAGCTGTAGAGGCACCTTGATCCCATCTTACCTTCATCCTAAAGGTAAGATTCTACACCATTACCTTCAATTTCGAATTTTTCCTTAGCAAGACAATTCTTGGGTATGGGAGTTGTTTATTTTGCTTGCATATGTTATCAAAGGGTGTAAATATTGTGAGCTAAAAATGGTAAAGAATGGGTTGTGGGATGATAGAATCCTCCATAAAAGGACCTTGAAACCTTAATGCACACCTAGTGTTTGATAAAATGCTCAAATGAGCTAGAACCATGACCATCTTCCTAATTTTGATTCAATTTGTTATATTTCTAAAATATATTGAAGTTGCTAAAAATTCCTGAACATTTTAAAGTTTAAGGAAGCTCCATTGAGGTATGTTGGCTAAACTTTCTCTCTTAGAATTGAATTCCATGATGTTCCCGTAAGTTCCAAGTATGGTTGTCTAAAGTTCCTTTTTCTATGTTCCGAGTTGTTCCCAATAAATTTGATTGTCCCGAATAAGCAAAGTGATGAGAATTGTGTAATCAAAACTTGTTCTGAATGTTCCTATCATATTATGTTATCCTTTGGGAATGTATTCAAGAATGATATGTGTATTAAAATGCTATGTCTTTGACTCGTGTTCCAAATGAAGGTTATGATGCCAAATTGTGTGAGAAAGCCTCTATGTGCCTAAGACTCTTAATTGCTCACATGTGTACTAAAAATATTAATTTATAATACCTTGTTATTGTTGATGATGATGATGATGTTTGAAAGTGAAAAGGGTGAGTATGGAATACTAAATGTGGCAATCGTGCCCAGAATGAGAATTACATATGTGGCCAATAGTGCCAATGAAATGAAAGAATGTGCGAACATTATGAGATGAGTTTTATCTCCTTTATATAATAATGTCATTAATGTCCTATGATCACCTGTGGCTAGTACAAGTAAGCGATAGTATGAACACGAATTGTGGTCGTTTGCCAAAACGGGAATAATGAATGAACCTTATGGACGGTCTATGAAACGCATAGGAATATTGTGTTATGACCCCTATGGACGGTCTATGAAACGCATAGGAATATTATGTGTTACACGTATAGATCATATGGCTCGGGTGACCCTAAAAGAAGTTTAGAATGATGCAAGTATAATAGGGCTTGATATTTGAACCTACGAGATATTTTGTAGTCTTTTGATGTACTTTAAATGCCTCATATTTGAGTTACCATATTTTTAAATGTTGTTCTGTCTGCCTTTCATACGAGTACTATTCCATATGTACTCACGTCCCTTTTGTCGGGGACGCTGTATCTTTTAATGGATGCAGGTGGTTCCATAGCAGGCGACACTGATTAGTGATAGCGGTACACTCTCTTCCCAGCAAACTTGGTGAGCCCCACTTCACTTCGGGGTCATGTATCTTTTGTTCCTTGTGTATTGTCTTTGAGGTATAGCCAGGGCCTTGTTGCCGATATTATCATAATACTCTTTTGTACCTATTAGAGGCTCCGTAGACATAGTGTGGGTTGTATATTGGTGCTGGGGAAGTCAAACTAGTTATGTTATGTTTGAATTACTATTTCCACTTCAGACTATGAAAAATGTGTGTAAAATTTGACTTTAAAAGGGAAGTAACTAATGGTAAGAAATTGGTATTGCAGACATGATTACTTTATTGTTTGATTAACGAAAATATGTATTCTCTTTATTCATGAATGAGTTTCGGTAGAAGGAAATATAATAGGATTGCTCGGCCGGATTCACTCGGTTGAGCGCCGGTCGCGCTCCCCGAATTCGGGGAGTGACAGCCATGCCCTAAAAATTATTGCTCCTGACCCGGTGGAGCGAGTGACTTTCACCAAGAAGGGTTTTATGTACGTTTATACGTACCCCTTCACTTTGGGCTCATTCTCATTAAGCGGGGGACTTGACCCCGTGATCTTGGAATTCTGCCACTGGTATCAGGTCTGCTTGGCACAAGTAGGCCCTTCTATGTGGCGAAAGGTGGCTAGTCTGCACCGGCTATGCTTGGAGACGAGGGAGACCCTCACCCTGGCAAATATGATGAACCTCTACTCCCCTAAAAACTTCCGTGGGGGAGTAATAAATTTCAGCAAGCATAACCATCATGTTATGCTTACCAGCATGGATGATGACAATGACCATGGATAGATGGAGCGGTTTGTCGTCATTGCTACCAGGGATATCATACCGGCCACAACTCCATCTTCCCCCAAATCCTGGAATCATTCACATAAGTTAAAGATCTACCCCTTTCTTCGAAAAAGGTCATTGCTAACCCTTTTTCTTTCATTATTTCAGCTACTGGCTGGACACCACCAAGGGTCGAAGGCATGGACCGATGGGTTCAAAAGACTCTGGACATCACTACACCAGATACTCGTCAGTGGAAGGAGTTGGCCCCCAAATACGGTGGAAGGCCAAGAACCACGGTACACTGACTCTTCCTTCATTCCGCCTTTGAACGTATGAAAAACTGCTAACCCTACCTTTTTGTTTGATTCAAGGCTCCTACAGGGTTCTGTTTCCTGCCCTGAAGAGGATGTTTTGGCCGACCAGACAGAAGCTACGAGGTTGTTGCATGAGGCTCTCACTCAGACTAGTGACCTCGGGTCTGCTTCCGGTGCCTCCTCTTGGAGTCCCAGTCTAGAGAACAAGCAACTAAAAAGGCAATGTTCTTTCTCAGCCAGGGGTAAAAATAAGAAAGTAAAGAAGGTCATGCCCGAGCCAGCCGCAACCACAATGGTTATTGACGATAACGGGGAGGCTAATGATGAAGAAACTCCCCTCCAAAGGAGACAACGATCTTCATCAACTCAACAAAATGCTCAATTTGGAGAGCTTAAAACCCCAACCGAGGGAAAGGTACGAGCGCTCTGGGAAGAAATGGATTTGGTGGAGAATGTTGATTCTCCTTTTTTGGTCCCAATTGTTGCTTCCGGTCCTATGAGATGGGATACCGGGCCTCTTCTGCCTTCGATTGGTAAGCAACCAACAAATAGCACTACCTATGTTGCAGTTGCTTCTCAACCTACAACATAGTCCGCTTCATCTCCATCCACACCAGATGTGCCTTCATCACCAGCAATTGTTGCATCTCCTCCCTCGGCCGCAGACGCCCGAGAGGAGGATGTCCCTCTTCCCAGTCCCCTGATCATAGGAATTTGGGGCACAACTATTCACCTCCATTCTGCATATCCCCAAGGAAGGAGGAGCGTCTCTCTCTCGGTCTTAAAGGAGTTTTAATTGCTATCCTGGCCGGTAGAACTTGCCAACTATCTAAAGCCGCTGACTTCAGAAAAAGATAAGAAGAAAATACACTCTCTTTCAGGTGAATGTATGTTGAATAACGCTATTTACAATGCAGCATCGGTACCGTACTTGTTCTTTTATTGTTTGTTTCTACTCTCTTGTTACAACATGGTTTCTAACTTTGGTATTTGCTTCGCAGGATAACTTCCTTGCTTCCAAGGGCCTTCAGAGATTGATCCTCGACAAATCGGGACTTATGTCCGAGCGGGATCAATTGTTGGCCGAGAGGAATCAACTTGTCGCGCCTCTCCCGGTGCTAAAGGTGAAGGTTGCTGAAGCGGCGGAGCTTGAGGCCCAGTTGCAACAGAGTGAGAAAGAGGTGATGGCTCACAGTCAAGAAGCCACTCATCTACATACACAACTTCAGGATGCAAAGGCTAGGTGGGATGAATCTCAAGATACTGCTCTTGCTGCTACCGAGCGTGAGTCAGCCTCCATTTAACAAGAAAATAATTTGGAGGCAGTATTGAACTCCTAATCTAAAGAGGCTTCTGCTACTGAGGAAAAGTGAGACCATATGGATGATAGGTATAAGAAGATCATAGAACAAAATAAGGTTCACATAACTATAATCTGTGATCTCTATCTTAGCCTCAGTTCCATGAGATCCGAGCGGGATGGCCTTTTGACCGAGGTTGATAGGCTTAAAGCAAAACTTCAGCACCAAGGGGATTCCCTCATTATTGAAAAAACACACTCTATGTACCATATGAGGAGGAAAACCTTGGAAGAGGCCAAAGCGGGCATTATTGATATCGACGATGAGATCGCCAAGGCCTGAACGCTGGAGTTAACTACTCGCGAACTTCTCCCAGCTCAGCCTGATGCAACTAACTATTTTAGTGTTGGTTCTGAGTTTTCGGGAACCGAGGAGTAACTTGAAAAGAATAACGATGAAGGCCAAGATCCTGTGCCGGTGGCAGATCCGCCTACTTCTCCCGGGGGCATAGATGCCTCTCTTCCCCCGAGTTCCAGTGGCGACAAAGTTTAACCTTTTAGCTTTCTTTTGTTTTGTTTTTTTCCTTTTGTATTTTTGTACTTATGCCGCTTGGCATGTTTGATAAATAAAAAGGATCTTTTGTTTAAGCATTGCGCAAAGTTCATTCTTTTTGCATCAAATTAAGTAAGGCTTCGGGTGTGTTTTCTTCCGATAGCTTTTGGGTTCCAGGCATAAACTCTTCCTGAACCAACCCTTTACTATGAGGGTTTCATAAGAGAGGGCCCTCTTATGTTTACGGTGCTCTTGAAGAGGATGTCTCTTATTTATTCTGGCACTAGCATTTGAAGTTTTCAGTTAACTTTCAAATGATAAAATCAGTTCACCGTTTGGACAAGAAACAAAATAAAAATAAAAGGACTTTATTTTTATTCCATATATCTTCAAAGTACATAAGCAATCATTTGCTAAAAAAGAAATTTCCAATACGTGCGGCTAACTTGTACAACTTCTTTCTACGGTGCTAGCCATGCCGTCCACGGTCCCGATGAGACATTATTGTTCCCGGGTCTCGTAGTCCCGATTTTCATGGCAATCATGTTGTCGTATTCTCGTACAATTCCCCCTAGTGTTCAAATGAGAAGTATATGAATTGGAACACTAGAAGTCTTGCTCCGTCGAGGAAAAATACTTGTGAATGGTTGAATAGCCTTTGGTCCGATGGCAAGTTTTACTTTTCATTAGGAAATTTCCATCGAGCCAAAGACTATTTAACCATCCCGAAGTGGTATGTTGTTTCAATGCCTTGTCATTTAAAGGTCTTAACTCTACTGATGATGTTTCTTTTGTAGTATGCTTTCCGTTGCTGCCTCGTAAACAATTTTGCCAGAAAAAACCCAATTGGGATAAACACTGGTCAAAGGGAAAAAGAGTGGAGCATATGCTTTCAGTATAAGCATGATCCTTCAATAGTAATACCTTTTGAGGTGATTCACATTCTAGTTGCTCGGCAATTTGACTCCATCTTGATTCTCTAGTTCGTATGATCCCTTCCCGATGACAGCTGAAACCCGATAGGGGCCTTCCCACGTCGGACCCAGCTTTCCTGCATTGAGATCCCGAGTCTTCTGAGTCACTTTCCTCAAAACCAAGTCACCCACTTTAAAGTAATAGAGATTGGCCCTCCGGTTATAGTATTTTTCCATCCTTTGCTTCTGAGCCACCATTTTTATGTGCGCCAAGTCTCTGCGTTCATCAAGAAGCTCCAGTTGGACCATCATTGCCTCGTTAGTTGCTTCCTCGTCCGTTCTAAAGTACCGCAAGGTCGGTTCACCTACTTCCACAGGGATCAGAGCTTCTGCATCGTATACAAGAGAGAAAGGTATCTCTCCCGTGCTTGACTTAGTCATCGTCTGGTACGCCCATAGTACTCCCAGTAACTCTTCAGGACACTTGCCCTTGGCTGCTTCCAACCTCTTTTTGAGATTTTGAATAATCATCTTATTGGCTGATTCCACCTGCCCATTTGTACTCGGATGGTATGGTGAAGATGTAATTCTTTGAATTTTCAGGTCTTCAAGCAATTTTATCACTTTGGGGCCTATGAATTTTGGTCTGTTGTCACATGCAATCTCTTTCGGTATTGTGAACTAGAAAATTATATTTTCCCACAGGATATCAACCACTTCGCGCTCATTGATCTTTTTTGTAAGGACCCGCTTCAACCCATTTAGTAAAGTAATAAGTTAAAATTAAAAAAAATCTTACCTTCCCGGGACCCGGTGGCAGCAACTATATCGAGCTGTAGTGAGCTGCTTTGGTGCGGAGTGCCCGAGATGCCTTCAGATCTTCGGGCAGCTTGCCATGTTGAAGGTAATCGATGAACTCATTCCTCCAGTCCTAGACTAGGTTGGTCATATTTACTTCACAATAACCATCCACATCCAGTACCGAATGCATAAATTGAATGACAGTACCGGAATCTAATCCCTTCATCTCCGTTGATGACCCCAAATTGGCCAATGCATATCCTTCTATGTTTTCTTCTCTCGGGATGTGGGTGATCGACCACTCCTTGAATCGTGTGAGCAAAGTTTGAACTTTAATCACATATTGTTACATGCGTTCCTTCTTTGTGTCAAAGATTCCATATACTTGATTCATTACTAGTTGGGAACCACATTTGATTTCAATGACATCGGAGCCAAGTTCTCGGGCCAGTTTAAGTCGTGCAATCAAAGCCTCATAGTCGGCTTCATTATTAGTCAATATAACCATTTTTATGGCATGCCTTAGGGTTTCCCCGGAAGGCATGATCGGGCCCCCCCCCCCCCCGAGCCCAGACCATTTCACATTGGATGCTCCATCCATGAACGGGGTCCAAACTCTTGATGTCATTTCTGACACCATCACCGCTTCTTTTGCAGCCAAAAGCAGTAACCCGGGACTGAAATCGGCCACAAAGTCGGCCAAAACCTGTGACTTGATCGCAGTCCTAGGCTTATACTTAATATCAAGTTCACTAATTTTAACTGCCCATTTGGTCAATCGAGCTGATAACTCGGGTTTGTGAAGGACATTTCACAGGGGAAAGGTTGTCACCATGGCTATCGGGTGGCACTGAAAATCAGGCCTAAACTTTTGAGAGGCGACTATGAGAGCTGAGGCCAATTTTTTGAGGTGCGGATAATGAGTTTCCGCTCCTGACAAAAAATTTCTAACATAATAGATAGAAGATTGTGTACCTTCATCTACTCAGACTAGAACGACACTTACCGCTACCTTTGAGACCGCTAAGTATATCATCAACTGTTCGCCTTCCTCTGGTTTCGTAGCGGAGGGCTTGATAGATAACGTTTTAGGTATTTTAAGGCCTGTTGGCAATTATTCTTCTTCTTTAGAAGTGAGAAGAAGTGATGTAATTTTTCTGAAGATCGAGAAATGAATCTGCGGGCGGCCAATCTCCCGGTTAGCCTCTAAACCTCCTTCACACTCGACAACTGGTCTGGTATGTCCTCTATGGCTTTGATCTTATCGGGATTTACCTTGATCCCTATTTGTTATACCAGGAAACCCAAGAATTTACCGGAGCTAACTCCGAACGCATATTTTTTGGGGTTGAGCTCATGTTGTGCTTCCTTAGGATATAGAAGGTTTCTTGGAGGTGTTTTAAATGGTCATCTGCATTCAAAGACTTGACCAGCATATCATCTATGTATACTTCCATTATTTTACCTATTTGCTTTTTCGAACATCTTGTTCATGAGCCTCTGATAAGTGGCTCCGGCGCTCTTAAGCCCGAAGGGCATCACATTATACCAATATGTGCCAAAGTTCATTATGAACAAAGTTTTTTCCTGATCTAATGGGTTAATCTTAATTTGATTGTACCCGGAATAGGTATCAAGGAAACTCATTAACTTATGTCGGACCGTGGCGTCAATTATTTGATTGATTTTCGGCAGTGGGAAAGAGTCTTTTGGGCATGCCTTATTCAAGTCCTTCTAATGTCACGACCCAAATCGGAGGGCCGTGACGGGCACCCGGTGCCTTACTCAACCGAGTACCAACGTAATGTATCTTTCTTATCACAGCATCATGAGTAAATGGGCCAGAAGGGCCGTCATGAGATAACTAATATAAAACATAAGGGAATACTAGACATACGATGACCCAACATGATATAGAATCTTATACATGTGACATACGGGCCTATAAGGCCGACATGATCATTTGTACACTCAAACCATAGGCCGATAAGGCCAAACAAATATCCACATACATGACATCTGTCTACAAGCCTCTAAGAGTACATAAACATCTTAAAGGTCGGGACAGGGCCCCGCCATACCAATCCATACATGTCCAAATCATACTGACCAAATAGGCAACTCCGAAGCAAGTAGAGTGCACCAACACCTTCCGTTGAGCTGATAGCCTACTAGGAGGACTGTCAACCTATCTATCGGGACCTGCAGGTATGAAACGCAACATCCCCAGGCAAAAGGGATGTCAGTACAAATAAAGTACCGAGTATGTAAGGCATGAAAAGCAGTATATAAAAAACATGAAAGAAACATGGAGTAAAGAACTCAACCTGTAAGTCTGAATAGCTCTGTGAATCATGAAACATTTATAATGTCATGAATATGCATATAAATAACATATCATGTATAGGTATATGCGTACATAATATTATTAAGCCTCTAAGGGCATCCCATCATATCATCTCGGCCTCCGTGGGCGAAATCATCAATGTATACCGGTTGATCAGGTAGTGGTGCGTATATAATGCCACAACCTTTCCCCATACCCCGTATACATATAATATATGCATATATAATGCCATATGGTCATGGGTCAATGTACATGTATAAATGAATGCAATGCATAAGAAGTAAGTCAATATTATCTCTCGGGATGTCAAAAGATCAATATGTCTTCGGTTAATATCATGATATAAACTTTATCACTTACGTATTTTCTGAGACCCATGAACAGATGATATAATAATATGACACATGGGGAATCAAGAACATATGCACCCCAAGTACTTCTAAGAATAGAGTTATTTGTGAAGGTTCCGCGTTTGCTCATTTTATTTGTATCATATGGATCATGCCAAAAAGAAAGAAGGGATATCCATAACATACCTTAACTTCATTGAGTCCTTAATACCTTCCAATCAATTCTTCAAAAAACTCAACTCAATCTACCATATGCACCCCTAGTACTTCTAAGAATAGAGTTATTTGTGAAAGTTCTGCGTTTGCTCGTTTCATTTGTATCATATGGATCATGCCAAAATGAAAGAAGGGATAGCCTTAACATACCTTAACTTCGTTGAGTCCTTAATACCTTCCAACCAATTCTTCAAAAAACTCAACTCAATCTACCATAGCATAAGGAGATTCAAAATTAGTGCTGAGTAAAGGCTAAGCTCCGCAACTTAACTAGTAGCTCATTTATGTAAATTTGGGTAGCATCTCCCCTATAACAAGGGCATCCTCCAATACCATATACCAACAACAATAATCAGAGTAATACAATAAGAACAACATCAACAATAGGGTACAAAATATTTCATTAACAAGTTATCAACATATCACGACGAGCGGCAAGCTCGGAATGAATCCATTTAGCACCCTTCAACCCCATCATCACTCATTCTTGAACTTAGTAATATATCCAGTATAATAACCAATACATTTTAAAGGATTTCCAACCTTGTTATCAATTTCAAAGTTACCCGAGATAGCCTAACACAAGATAATATCACTATGGACAACTTCCAAGTGCTTTATAGCCATTTCTTTTCTAGTTACCAATTTCCTCAACAAGATTGACATGTAAACCAACATAATCATACTAATAATATCATAGCCAACTAATTTTCCATAATTTCCAGCCACTTAAAGTCCATAAGAGCAACTTTCGAATCAATCCATCAAGAACAACAACATCTCAAGCTAATCCAAGTATTATCTTGTAGTTTATCATCCTAACAACTTAACCAACATACAAGCAAGCTTAAGCACAATTAGTAGGCTGTTATACTCACTTATCTAGTAGCAAACACTTGAAATTTCAGCCAAAAACATACCATAATTATCCTCAATGACAACACAACCTCAGAGAGGTGTTGTTCTTCACTTGAACTAAGTTTTAATGTTGAAATATGGTGTAATCACTTTGGAATCACTTAAAACCCTTATGGTACCTATTTAGGAGGATTAGGAGGAGTGTAAGGACAAGGTTGGGTCGAAAAATGAGAAATAAAGGTCGTCCAAATCATTTTTAAAGTGAAGTAGGTCGACAACTGCCTAAGTGGGTCCCATTGGGAGCTGTTTGCACAGTCTCATGAAACGCGAATATCTATCTACTCTGATGTCGTATCGATGAACGGTTTAATGTGTTAGAAACTAAACTCATAGATCTTAAATTTTATATATGGATAATCCTGTGATTCCAAGTATATTAGGAGAAAAGCTCTGCTACATTTGACCTAATATTCAGCACATTATGAATGTAAGTTGTGATGACCTTTGCCAACTTATGTTTCACAACTCACTTGACTTCAAAACGTAACACACGACTATCATATGACTAAAATAACTCACAATATAACCTCTTTATAATGTTAAGAACCCTAGTCTCACCCCAAAGTGCATGTTATAACATTCCAAACTTATTGACTTTCGACGAAACTTATTTTTTGTTTAGCTTCTAAGCTTTCCAACCCTCTTGGTACTTGTTATTCTGTATGTTAAATATTTTTAACCTCCAAGGTAATATGATTAACTTACTTTAATCCTGGTCTTAAATATATCAAAGATGATCTCATTTCTGAGCTTACATCAATTGTCTTACGACACACTCTTACGTACGAAAATATGGGGTGTAACTTCATTCCCCCCTTTGGAACATTCGTCCTCGAATGTTGATTGACGTGCTTATCAATCTCATAACTTATAGCTCTTATGAATACTTTAATATTATCCTTGCCATTTAGGCAATTATTCTGTGAATAAATCCAAAGGTCAAGGCATTCCCCCCTTTAGGCCTCTTCCTTACACCACGACTTCTGGTCGGAATTCTTTAAATCTCATAACTATTTCTACCTTCTGTCATGCAACCTATAAGACTCTGTCCTTGTATGCGCGCCTATGCGACTCTTCCCTTTGTTTTACTCCAGATTTTAGCCAATCTCTAGGCCTTACTTTGTGAACATATACATTACAATGAAAAGTTATCTGTTTAGGCATCTATAGGTGTATTGAAGTTATTCGCTCGGTACTTTATCGAACTTACGACTATTGTTATATCTTGCTTCATAGCCTCGGTTATCTATGCTTATGGCTATACTACATCTAGGTAGGTCATACTATTCTATAACTCTTACTTTGGTTTATTATTACCAAGGTATGCTACCCAACTCCAGGTTACTCTCTCCCTGCTTATCCTATATGTATAAATCTAAGTCCTTTAATGATTCCTTATTACTGTTCATCTAGAGAATGACATCCTAATCTCCTCTCATACTTTGGAATTTTCATCCATCTATTGTTGATTCACCTTAATGTTGATCTATAATCTACCACTGATAACTTGAAACCTCTTACGTAATACATTGTCACTAGGGCTCACGTCTCATCGGGGAACATCTGAAGCTATTTGCGTGATCCACCTAGGGACAATACTATACTTCAATAACCGTATTTTTTAGCATCCCGATGTGATTCATCTTATGGGGGTATTTTAATCCCGTGCAATTCATGAAATACCTTTTCTTTAAATCATTACTCAATCAAAGGCCTAAGCGTCATCCTCTTATCTATCACAATTACACCCTTATTATACTCTCATAGAAGTATTCCATCTCTTCTAAATTCACCTAGTCTTAGACTCCTCCGAGTTCATTCAGGCTATACTGAGCTTTCTATAACTTACGAAAACCATCAGTTCTCTTATTTTGATGGGCTTAATCCTGAGGCCCTACCTATTCTTGTCACCTTCTCACTCACCTTTTCTTATCCTTACTCCTATCTACCAAAAGAATTATCGCTCTACCATGCTTTAGCTTGCGACCTAAACATGTCTATTTATACTACTCGCAACCATCCTTTAACTTGATAGCACCATAGATTTCCTTTCTGCCTTCTCAATTGTCTTTAATTGTAAGCAATTACTTTTTCGGATCATTTTGCCACTTGTTACATGGATACTTGGCTTATCATAGTGCCCAAGAATACTGGAATTCCCTGTAACTCGTATGATCTTAAATATCACTTTTGACTTCCCTTTCATTAGTCACGATAGGTGCCACTTTCTTATGGAGTGCATACAATATTGTAGTGAGACTGTTGTTACAAGATCATTTCTTCTTCAAGTTACTATGCTTAGGTTGAAGACTTCTCCCTTATTTTCTTAGCTAGTCTTTCATGGTAGTACTTAGGGGAGGCCCTCTGACTCTTGTAAAGCTGCGAGCTTATTACATCATATACCCGGCGGAATATTTGATGTTCTTGCTCACCTATAATTATCCCTAGTTACTTACCTCTGCGCTCTTGTGCTCGTAAAGTTGCTTCTGAACTGAATTTTTTTGATTGTCTTCCCAGTGGGACTCTCTTTTATTTCTGTAACACTTATACAGTACCTTTAACTACCCCAACTCCTATCTAAATATTTCTCAAGGATTACAATGTCATATCTGCGAGACTGAATTCACTATGTTGGGGTTCACTATGTTTATCTTGCATGATCTGTTAATTTATCTATGACCTCTTGTCTAGCCATAATTAGGCTCTTCCTGAATCAACTACTAACTACTCGTTGGTCCATTCTCATATCTATAATCTGCGTAATCTCTCTTGGGTTATGTCCTTTGTCTTAACTTACCCCTCTTACTAGCTCCTTATGTATCAAGTCTTCATTTGTACTTATTTATCAATAACATCTGATGTTGGAACCCTTAATGCCTCTCCCCGGTGCCGTACTTGCATAATGTTCTGGAGTCATATCATATATGTAGGATCTGAAATGCAATCTCATTCTTTCGTCTTTCTACCACATTCTTCCTTTACTATTCCACAGTTACCTGAACCACATAACTCCGACTTAATACCATATCACACCATCTTCCCCCTTTATGGGAGTACTAATATTTAATGCTATGAAGATTTACCTATAAATATTTTACCTCTTCATCTTTGGCATTTTTTCACATCTTCATGGACTCTTACTCACCTTGCGGTAACCCTTCTGTACCAGGGATAACTGAATTTCTTACGCATAAAGGTGACACCTAGTATAACTAGAACACTTAGTCCCTAAAGCTTAACTCTGCTCACAGTTCTTGCTTTAGGGAAGTGTTTTCTTGAATGACGTTTAAAGGTTATTCTTTTGTTGTCCATTCTATTATTGCCGGAACGCGATCTATGAATATGTCATGATGTCGACTATTATCAAATCCTAGGTCTCTAATTCATGTTTAATTTTATCTTGTTTACTAGACCATACTAATTTCTATTACTATAGGGGTTCTAACTTAGCCTTCTGGTAATCACGTTGGAGTCACCAACTCATTTCTCGAAATGAGGATATGACCTTTGGCCTATACTCTTTTATTGTCTCAAGGCTTGTCACCTCTTGTCTTTCCCTTCACTTGATTGTAGACTCTATCATCGTATCATATTTTGATTTATCGTTATCACCCATTTATCACATCTTCTCATAATGCTTCATTTACTCTCTTCTTATTCTTAGCTAATATTTTTGTCTATCACCTTATTCTGAAAACTTCAACAAAATATTCTTTCACTTTTATCTCCCCTTGCTCTATCCATTGGCTCTTCGGGTCGCCTGACATTCTCTCTTGACTAGGTATGAGAGCCATATTAAGGTAAATATTTATCCCTTCTAGGATTCCAGCGCCAATCTTTTAAATTTTTTCTGGACATTCTAGTATTTCATATCTAAATGTACTATTCTAGAGTGTACCATCGAGGTGTCTCACAAGAAGAACTATTACCACGTTTGCAATATTCTTCGGAAATATCACCTAATGATAACAATCCATCCACCATTTTAGGTTACTTTAACCCCAGTTGGATCCCAATATCCCATCCTTCTCTTAAACAATATATGTTAGCTCCCATAGGGCATAACTAAGATGGGTGTAGCCAATTGTACATACCTTTGTTACTATTGAAGGTAACTCAGATTACTTATATTTCTCTAGCTGAATTGTAAAAACTGATAATCTTCACTAACTGGGTACCTCGTACCCTTCTTCACCTTGCTTCTTTTACTTGTTGAAACTTATATCTATCTTCTGATTCTCTTGTTGCTTTTAAAACTATATGGGTGGATAGTACACACATAATATACTGAAGACCTTATATTTACTCATCATAAGCATGATGCAAAATCGAGTTCCTCTAACTCAACTCTTCCACAACCACATTCAATCTCTTACCAATTGTCTTTGTGGATGTAGGTATCGCTGTATTACGAATAAAGTAGAATTTAAGAGTTTGAATTCTTACAACTGAGCTCTACCACACGATCTAGAGTAAGAAGAAAGAGTGATAGTCCTAAATTCTCTGTAGCCTCCTGCTTATAAGTGTGGTACACAACACACCCATAAACAAGACTCTATTAGACACGGCTTGTAGACTCCCTATGACAGAATTGCTCTAATACCAAGTTTGTCACGACCCAAATCGGAGGGCCGTGACGGGCACCCGGTGCCTTACTCACCAAATACCAACGTAATGTATCTTTCTTATCATACCATCATGGGTAAATGGGCCAGAAGGGCCGTCATGAGATAACCAGAATAAAACATAAGGGAATACTACACATATGATGACCCAATATTATATAGAAACTTATACATATGACATACGGGCCTATAAGGCCGACCTGATCATTTGTACACTCAAACCATAGGCCGACAAGGCCATACAAGTATCCATATACATGACAATTGTCTACAAGCCTCTAAGAGTACATAAACATCATAAAGGTCGGGACAGGGCCCCGCCATACCAATCGATACATGTCAAAATCATATTGACCAAATAGGCAACTCCGGAGCAAGTGGAGTGCACCAACACCTTCCGCTGAGTTGATAGCCTCGTAGGAGGACTGTCAACCTGTCTATCGGGACCTACGTGCATGAAACACAACATCCCCGGGCAAAAGGGACGTCGGTACAAATAAAGTACCGAGTATGTAAGGCATAAAAAGCAGTATATAAAAGACATGAAAGAAACATGGAGTAAAGAACTCAACCTGTAAGTCTGAATAGCTCTGTGAATCATGAAACATTTATAATGTTATGCATATGCATATAAATGTCATATCATGCATAGCTATATGCGTACATAACATTATCAAGCCTCTGAGGGCATCCCGTCATATCATCTCGGCCTCCTGTGGGCGAAATCATCAACGTATACCAGCTGATCAGGTAGTGGTGTGTATATAATTCTATAACCTTTCCCATACCCCGTATACATATAATATATACATATATAATGCCATCTGATCATGGGTCAATGTACATGTATAAATGAATGCAATGCATAAGAAGTAAGTCAATAAGATCTCTCGGGATGTTATAAGATCAATATGCCTTCGGTTAATTTCATGAAATAAACTTTATCAACTTACATATTTTCTGAGACCCATGAACATACGATATAATAATATGACACATGGGGAATCAAGAACATAGGCACCCCTAGTACTTCTAAGACTAGAGTAATTTGTGAAAGTTCCGCGTTTGCTCGTTTTGTTTGTATCATATGGATCATGCCAAAAGAAAAGAAGGGATAGCCTTAACATACCTTAACTCTGTTGAGTCCTTAATACCTTCCAAGCAATTCTTCAAACAACTCAACAACATCAACAATAGGGTACAAAATATTTCATTAACAAGTCATCAACATATCACGACTAGCCGCAAGCTCGGATTGAATCCCTTTAGCACCCTTCAACCCCATTATCACTCATTCTTGAACTTAGTTATACATCCAGTATAATAACCAATACCTTTTAAAGGATTTCCAACCTTGTTATCAATTTCAAAGTTACCCGAGATAACCTAACACAAGATAATATCACTGTGGATAACTTCCAAGTGCTTTATAGCCATTTCTTTTCTAATTACCAATTTCCTCAACATGATTGACATGTAAACCAACATAATCATACTAATAATATCATACCCAACTAATTTTCCATAATTTCCAGCCACTTAAAGTCCATAAGAGCAACTTTCGAATCAATCCATCAAGAACAACATCTCAAGCTGATCCAATTATTATCTTGTAGTTTATCATCCTAACAACTTAACCAACATACAAGCAAGCTTAAGCACAATTAGTAGGCTGTTATACTCACCTTATCCAGTAGCAAAACCTTGAAATTTCAGCCAAACACAGACCATTATCCTCAATGACAACACAACCTCAAAGAGGTGTTGTTCTTTACTAGAACTAAGTTTTGATGTTGAAATATGGTGTAATCACTTTGGAATCACTTCAAACCCTTGTGGTATCTGTTTAGAACGGTTAATAGAAGTTTAACAAGGTTAGGTCTAAAATTGAGAAATAAAGGTCGTCCAAATCATTTTTAAAGTGAAGTAGGTCGACCACCACCTAAGTGGGTCCCATTGGGAGCTGCTTACGCAGTCTCGCAAAAATATGAATATCTATCTACTCCGATATTGTATCTATGAACGGTTTAATGTGTTAGAAACTAGACTCGTAGATCTTTAATTTGATATGTGGATCATCCTGTAATTCCAAGTATATTAGGAGAAAAACTCTGTTACATTTGACCTAATATTCAGCACATTATGAATGTAACTTATGATGACGTTTGCCAACTTTCTTTCCACAACTCGCTTGACTTCAAAATATAACACAAGACTATCATACGACTAAATTAACTCATAACATAACCTCATTATCATGTTAAGAACCCTAGTCTCACCCCAAAGTGAATGTTATATCATTCCAAACTTACCGACTTTCGACGAAACTTGTTTTTCGTTTAGCTTCTAAGCTTTCTAACCCTCTTGGTACTTGTTATTCAGGATCATAAATATTTTTAAGCTCCAAGGTAACATGATTAACTTACTTTAATCATGATCTTAAATATTTCAAAGATGATCTCATTTCTGAGCTTATATCAATTGTCTTACGATGTACTCTTACGTACGAAAATATGGGGTGTAACATATAATCTATGCACATTCGAAATTGTTATTCTTTTTCGAAACTACAACTACATTATCTAGCCAGTCGGGATACTTTACCTTCCGGATTGAATCGGTGTCAAGTAACTGAGTTACATCTTCTTTCACAAACCTATTTTTGACCTCGGCTATTTTGCACTTCTTCAGGCTTACTGGTGGGATGCTTGGGTCCAGGCTTAGCTTGTGCACGGCCATCTCTAGCGGGATACCTATCATATCCGCGTGCGATCATGCGAAACAATCAACGTTAGTTTTAAGAAAATCAATAATTCCTGACCTGAGCTCGGGGTTGAGTCCTATCCCTAAGTGAAAGTTTCTCTCCAGGAATTTTTCGAACAAAGCCACTTGTTTAAGTTCTTCTGCCGTGGACTTGGTCACGTCGTTTTCTTCAGGTACCTAAAAATATCTTGGTACTTGGTTGGATTCCGACGACTCATCCCTTTTGTCATCTTCGCTTGGTTCGGGAGTAGGCATCGGTTCCTGTAATTGCTATGTGTTGAGTTATTTCCCTTTACTACTGGAAACTGATACCACGTTCATTTCACTTGCTACCGGTTGATCTCCTCTTATTTGTTTGATTCCCTATAGAGTCAGAAATTTCAGCAGTTGGTAATATGTTGATAGTACGACCTTCATCTCATGTAACCATGGTCTGTCAAGAATTATGTTGTAGCCCATGTCGCTATCCACCACTTCAAATAAGGTGGTGTTCGTGACCCCTTCGACATTCGTAGGTAGCAAGATCCCCCCCCGGTTGTCACACTCGATAAGTTGAACCCGGCAAGGAGCTTTGTTGCCGGAATGACACTTCCGGTTAGTTTGGCTTGTTCCAACACTCTCTATTGAATGATGTTGGCTGAACTTCCTGGGTCAACCAAAACATATTTAATCTTGAAATCTAGAATGTTAAGAGAAATTACCAGGGCATCGTTGTGCGGCAGAAGAAGTCCATTAGCGTCTTCTTTCATGAAGGTGATGTCTTCTTTGGCGACTTCCCGGAGTCTCTTGCTATGAGTCACTGATACCTTTGTCTTCTTGGCTATCGAGAAAGTTACACTGTTAAACTCACTCCCCTCCCTCCCCCCTCCCCCGAAAATCATGTTAATAGTTAGTCGAGGAGGGTCTTCCCCTATCTTTGAGGGTTTTGCGTTGTCTCGGCTGCAACCATAATAGTTAGTCGAGGCGGGTCTTCCCATATCTTTGATGGAACCATGCTTCCTTGATGTTTCGCATTGCCACTATCAGCTCCACTACACTAACAATGAAATTATACTCTGAGAGCTTGGGATAAGTGGAATCCTGGGAACCCGATACCTCTTTGTCCTACAACGACCTGTTGTTTCGGCTGCGATCAGTTCTTCTATCGGGGGCAAACCTATCCGCTGACCAGAACCCTTTACTGCCGCATCTTTCGGGCCTCTCGTAGGGCAAGAACTGGCCCTTAGAAGATCGTCGATCTGCATCAAAATCATCTTTAGATGTATCCCTATTCTTTTCTCGATCCCGACCCTTGGTTGATGCCGGAAACTCGAGCTGATCATCTTCTATCCTTATTTTTGATTCATAACGGTTATGGACATCTGCCCATGTGGTTGCTTGGAACTCGAGCAGGCTTTCTTTTAGCTTTCGGGAGGCATCGGAGCTCCTCGGGTTCAACCCCTTAGTAAATGCCTCAACTACCGATTCATCTAGCATGGCCGGTAACATCATCCTTTCTTTCTGGAATCTGATCACGAACTCACGCAGCAATTTGGTCTCTCCTTACAAAATTGTGAATATGTCCGCCTTCCGGGCCCTAACCCCGGCATGGGCCTTGATGAAAGAATCTGCGAGCATTTAAACAGAATTAATTGAATGCTCGGGTAAAAGCGAATACCATGTCAAGGCCCCTTTCGTGAGGGTTTCTCCGAATTTATTTAGTAGAACCGACTCAATCTCATGTTGGGCCAAGTTGTTTCCTTTCACCGTTGTTGTATAAGTTGTGATATGCTCCTGAGGGTCTGAATTTCCATCAAACTTTGGTATGTCTGCCATTTTGAACAGTTTCCGAATCAATTCTGGCGCTGCACTCGTTTGAACGGCAGTTGGGTGTACTTCTTCGAGTCAGGGCCCTACAACACTGGTGGTGCGCCCGGAATTTGGTCCATTCGAGCGTGGAACTCTTTTGCATTATGATCCATCCGCTCGTTCATTTCCCTCATGAACCTCATGAGTTTGGTTTTGAAGGGATCATTGCCGTTGTCGTTACCAGATCCGCTACCGATCCCCCGGGCTCCGTCGAAGTCGAATTCACCCCTCGGGGTGTTGTTATCAACTCTTTGAATTGTTTGATTTGCAGGAGCGCCGGGAGGAACATGGCCTCTTCCATTCACGTCGTTGGAAGCGCCTGATAATGCCTACTTTAGTTCTGTCATGACATGGTCTTACCTTGAGAGATGGCCCATGATGGCCTTTTGCTGCTCTCTTAAGATCCTTACTATTTTCGCAACGTGCTCGTCATCAGGAGTTGTCTCCCGCACATGTCAGGGATATTTCCCTCCATGGACCGGAGTTGCTACGTCTCCCTCGTTGCGGGTGTCGCTGATTAAATCCTCATGTTTAGGCAGATTTTTGTGTGCCGCAACATTGTGTGTGATGATGACATCATTAGCTGCTATTTTTTTTAATTTTGCTATGAAACAAAGAATCAAACAAGTTAGTAATAGACTCAAGGATCAACTAAATTACGCAGCTGTCTAAAGCCCACAGTGGGCGTCAAACTGTTTACCCGTAAAATGGTACAGTTGAATTTGTTGTGTGGTTTATAAACAAGCGAATTGATTTGATCCCAAAATGATAAATAAATTAAATGAAAAATAAGACTGAGCATTGAAATCGAAGAAAATGGCAAGCAGCCTAGTTCCGGGAGCAAGGCTTCCGAAGATACCGATAAGAACAGTATTAGACAGAAAATAAAGTTGTGTTATTTAGCTTGAGAATAAAGTGTAGCATAAGGTTTGCTAGAGATTTCGTGCGTTACAATGGTTGTTGAAGTCACTATTTATAGCTATACCTAGGGAACAAGATCCTAGGATCAAGCCCCTCTTAAATGACAATAAAGGAGGCCATTGATGAATATGTAACGGCAGGCCATGAATGTCAAAATTTGCTACAACGGCTGCATATTTAATACTAAGGAATATTCTTCATTAAATGTCATCTGGTGACAAACATTCGTTTGCTTCCGTTGACCGCGTTCCCTTCGGGATCTACTCGGTACCAGCCGAAACTGTTGTCTTCGGTCTTAGTTTCCATTCAATTTATATTTCGTTTGCCTCCAATTTCACGTGTCATGCAATCATTCGAGCATTTAATATAAAACAATTTTATCCTATACAAGTTAACCGTGAAAGTGTACATCAACCAAAAAATTATTGTCAAACGACTAAAAAAATAAATATCATATGTTACTAAGAAAATTCTCCCATAAGAATATGTTAATAGATCATATGTTTGTCGATTTTGTCTAAACATATATTTACTTATCAAAAGATTAACAAAGTAAGACTGAAATAATATTCATATAACAATAAACCCGAAAAATCGAAAAAACCGAACCAACCCAAAATCGATATAATATTTTGATAACAATTGAACCAACCTGATCCATGTACACACGCCCCTACTGATGTTCGGCTTAATGTATGCATATTTTGATGTATATTGCCTCGCATTATGTTCATGTCTCATAGATTTCGGATGTATAATATGATGATTTGTGCTAATTTGTGGTACTTCTATATGTAGGAATCATTTAGATGCTATTTGGGACGAAAGTGCGCGAATTGGAGCGAAAATGGGAAGAAAAGGCAAACGTGCACATTTGAGGGCCACAAACAACGTGGGGCGCTGCCTGTAGCGCACAAAAAAGAAAGTTGGAAAGTTGAGCGCCAGGGCCAGCGCCCTACGCTGCCCTGGACGCTCAAAACGGGAAGATGTCCTATTTCGACTAGGACTCGATTATTTCGACCCCAAGACGCCCCCAACTCATATAAAAGCCAACCTAAACCTATTTTGAGGGGGATGGCGTGACTTTGAGAGAGAAACAAAAGTACGAAACACTCGGGAGCACGGATTTGATCAATTTTTCCATTCTTCTTCTAGTATTCATTGATTTTATGTTTGAAAATATTATTTTTAATGATTGTATGAAAATGAGTGGCTAAGAACCCTATTGTTCTGGGGTCATGGGTGCTACATGAATGTTGACGTTTGAAGTTGAAATTGACGAGTTTGATTATATCATATTGGGTTGTTTATTTAATTCTGTTTTTAAGTATTTTGCTGAGTAGCTAACAGTGAAATACTATATACGAATCTAGAGTTGAACTCGAAAGTGGAAATTCTAGATTGTGTATAGAATTAAATAGAGCAAGTTCTTGAACCCGGGCATCGGGGAACGGATTCGCAATTAGGATAGAAATATACCTAATTGCCTTGCTTGGTTGAAATACAGAAAATATAAATGCATTCTTATTAATCTTAATTCCATAGACATATAGGCATTAAGTTAGCTTGAATAGGTGAGTAAGAACTCGACAGATTCTTATGAGCAATATCAACCATGTCAATCAACAACCCAGATAAATAAATTAGTCATTTTAACCCAAGAACGCAACAAGATTGTTAGCTAGCCTATGACCCTGGAATACTCTCTCCTACTGTTTTTTATTCAAAATTACTTAAGTGTTATGGTTGATTTCCAGTTATTTCATTACTTGATAGTCTCTTAGGTAGTAAATTAGTCACTTACACATTTTGTGAGAAATCTCTTGAATCGATAAGTTATTTGAGTTTGAATCAGTCAAACGTTAATCATAAGTCTCCGTGGAACAATGTATACTCACTACTCTATTACTTGATGACCATGTATACTTGCGTCCGTGTGTTTGGTTGCAACAAGTTTTTGGCGCCGTTGTCGAGGACTTATAAATTAGCTACTTGACTGAGTTAAGCTTTTATTGGTTATTTGTTCAAGTTTTAATTTTCAGCTTATCTTGTTTGGTTAACGCAGGCTCTTCTCTTGAATGCGGAGGAGTAGAAGCACAAACAACCTATTTGCTCTTGATCCTGAAATTGAACGAACATTTCACAGAGTGAGGAGGGAAGTCGAAGCTAGAACTAGAATAGAAAGAGAGTTGGACATTTTAGTTCAACCACAACTAATAGAGATGGCAGGTAATGAAGAGCGTCCGGTGATAGAAGCTGCAAGGCCCAATCTGGCTCTTATGACTCAGGCAATTATGAAGCCTGATATCATGGGTCACTTTGAACTCAAACAGTACATGGTACAGTTGATTCAGTCCACAGGGCAATATGTGGGTCTATCTCATGAAGACCCGCAGAGGCACATTCAGAACATCTTGGAAATTACGGACACTTACAATTATCCGAACGTTTCCAAGGACTATGTCAAGCTGACACTGCTTCCCTTTTTCACTGCTAGGGGAAGCTAAGGAATGGCTGCAAAAGGATCCTGCGAACTCAATCCACACTTGGGATTATCTAGCAAGGAAATTCTTAATCAAGTTTTTCCCCACTAAGAAGACAAAGTCGCTGAGGAGCCAGATTCTTAGGTTCCAACAATGGGATAACCGAGACTGTTCGTCAAGCTTGGGAAAGATACAAGAATCTACTCAGAGACTGACTGCATCATTATCAGACTGATGAGGTGTTGGGTCATACTTTCGTTGATGGGCTACACGAGACATCAAAGATGAATCTTGATTCAGCTTGTGGGGGTAGTTGCATGGCGAGGCCGTATAGTGAAATCCAGCTCCTGCTAAACAACTTCACTGCTAATGATCATAATTGGCAAGGAGATGGGGAATCATGAAGAGCAATTAAACAGAAAGTAGCCGGTGTAATTGAGCTTGATAACTTCTCAGCCATGAGAGCAGATATAGCAAAATTGGCAAATCAGATGAATAAAATGACAATGCACCAAACACAACAAATGCAACATGTACAATAGATGTCTACTTGCTGCGAATTATATGGTGACAGTCACACAAGTGACATGTGCCCCACGAATCCTGAATCTATCTACTATGTAGGGCAACAGAGCAGAGGTCTGATGAACTAGTATGCACAATATGGGAATACTTACAATCCAAATTGGAAGAATCATTCTAACTTCTCCTGGGGTGGAAATCAGCCAACTCAGAATCATTATAGGCCCCAAGGAAATTTTAATCAACCTCAGAAGCCACCCTAGCAAGTAGAGGAGAGCACAAATGACTTGTTGAAGAAGTTGCTGCTTGACAACCAACAACTTCGGAACGATTTCATAAATCTCGAGAGACAAATGGGGCAGTTAGTGTCAAATCAAAATACTAGAACTGCAGGCGCTCTTCCCAATGATACAAAGAAGAACCCTCAAGTTATTGCAGTTACACTCAGAAACGGGAGGGATTTAGAAGAAGTGCCAAAGAAGAGAAAAGACAAGCCTATACCTGAAGGGGAGTTGATTCCTAAGGCAACATATGAGTCAAATAAAGATGATGCAAGTTCAGAGCCAGTGAATGCTACAAGGCCGCCACCACCTTTTCTCCGAAGATTGCAGAAGAAGAATGATGACTGCATGTTCAACAAAGTCCTCTCTATGTTGAGTCAGGTTCAATTGAATATTCCATTGGTAGATGTACTTCGCAAAATTTCAAAATATGCTAAGTACATAAAAGATATAGTGGCTCACAAGAGGAGATTGACTGAATTCGAGAAAGTCGCACTTACTAAGGAGTGCACTTCAAGAGTCCAAAACAAGCTTCCTTAAAAGCTTAATGATACTGGCAATTTCACCATCCTTGTGCGGATTGGTAATATCGATGTGGGTCATGCTCTTTGTGATTTGGGGGCGAGCATAAATCTGATGTCCTTGTCCTTGTTCAAACAATTGGGTGTGGGAGCTCCAAGACCAACCACAATGATGTTGCAACTAACTGATAGGTCCATAGCCTACCCTGAATGAGTGATTGGAGATGTGTTGCTGCAAATTGGAAAATTCATCTTCCTCGCGGACTGCATTACCCTAGATTATAAGGTTGATGAACAAGTTCCAATCATATTGGGACGACCTCTTTTGGCTACATGTGATGCAATTATTAAAGTGAGAGAGGGAAAAATGATTATGAGGGTGGACAATAAGGAAGCAGTTTTTAATGTCTACAAGATGATCCAACTTCCCCACCATTATGAGGAGCTCTCTATGATATCTGTTGTGGAGGTGAATGAGCAACTTATTGACACGAGTGTACATCAACACGATTTACTAGAGAAAGCAATCATGTTTTTTGACAGCTTGGAGATTGATGATGAGGTTGAGGAGATGATGCATATCCTAGATGCATCATGTGCTTTACATGCAGGGATTAAACCCCTTTGAGCCCCTAAATAGGACAAGTAGGCCTCCTCCAAAGCCGTCGATTGAAGAAGCTCCAAAACTGGAACTTAAACTCTTGCCCCCTCACCTTCAATATGCTTATTTGGGTGGTTCTGACAATTTACCTGTTATTGCTTTTTCTGACTTGTCTAAATTGCAGGAAGAAAAGCTACTGAGAGTGCTACGTGAGCACAAGCGAGCAATAGGGTGGATGTTGTCTAACATTATAGGCATTAGTCCAGCTTTCTGCATGCATAAAATCCTCATGGAGGAGGGGCACAATCCAAATGTAGAGCAACAACGCCACTTAAATCCAATCATGAAAAATGTGGTAAGAAAATAAGTGATTAAGTGTTTTGACGCAAGTATTGTATTTCCAATCTCTGACTAGCAAATGGGTAAGCCCCGTCCAATGTGTGCCTAAGAAGGGGGGATGACTATAGTGGTTAATGAAAATAATGACCCGATTCCCACAAGAACTGTGACTGGGTGGAAAATTTGCATTGATTATAGAAAACTAAACAATGCCACCCGAAAAGGACCACTTTCCCTTTCCCTTATTGATCAAATGCTTGATAGATTAGCCGGACAGGAATACTACTATTTCCTAGATGGCTTTTCGGGGTATAATTAGATTGCTATAGCCTAGAGGACCAAGAGAAAACTACATTTACGTGTCCCTATGGCATGTATGCGTTTAAGAGAATGCCTTTTGGTCTCTGTAATGCACCTGCGACTTTTCAAAGGTGTATGATGGCTATTTTTACTGAGATGGTTGAAAGATTTGTGGAAGTGTTCATGGATGATTTTTCTGTGTTTGGGTTTTCTTTTGATAATTGTTTAATAAACCTTGATAGAGTGCTTGATAGGTGTGAAGAGACAAACTTGGTGCTAAACTGGGAAAAGTTCCATTTCATGGTACGTGAAGGTATAGTCTTGGGGCACAAGGTGTCCAAAAATGGTTTGCAGGTAGACAAAGCTAAGGTTGAGGCGATTGAAAAATTGCCCCCACTGACATCCGTCAAGGGCATTCACAGTTTCTTGGGCCATGCAGGTTTTTATCGTCGTTTCATTAAAGATTTTTCAAAAGTTTGTTCTCCTCTTAGTGTCTTTTTAGTTCTCCTTCTCCAACAACCCCCAATCACCTAGGTCTTTTTGACATGTTTTGATGTTATGGTGGGTGGCCCTATTGTGCACGAAATTAGTTGCCAATATTGGTTGTGAAGTTGTATTTGAAGTAGTAAACTACAATTCCCTCTACTTCGTGTAAAATTGGGAGGGCCGCCTTGCTCCACCATTATTGAAATAAGAGAAGAAAAATTGATGCCCACAAGGTATTTGTTAAAATGCCTAAAAGAGTGAATTGAACACCGGTAAAGTCTGAGTAGCCGAGTGTGGTTGTATATGCGGTTGGGCGAAGTGTGGGGTGTTTGGGGGTATGTTGTCTTGTTGTAAACTCTTGTAAGTAGTAGTTAATGTACTATATTAGTGTAGTAAATTTGACTCTATCATTGCGTGCACTTTGAACCACTATTGTGAGTAGATTATACATCGCCTTCGATTTTAAGTGTGGGGTCATCTTTGCCTCTCACGATGACCTTAGGTGAATTTCTTGATTCATTCTCACCTTTGTGTTTGTCGTGTGTAGGTTGCTATGGCTTGTGACAGTGCCGCCAAAGGAAAAAGGGTGGGAAAGTCCTCCGCCACTACTCTCCCTCCCAAAAAATGCAAGAAAGGTAAAGGTTCTTCCCGGCAAGCTAAGGGAAAGCAGGTTGCTAGCAAGTCGACAAGGCCACCACGACCTCGGGTGGATCTAGTTCGAGAAGACGCCATCAAATGGCATGATAACTTTGTGCCATATGGGAAATATATCTCCGAAATGGGGATTAATGTGAAGGCCCTAGAAAAGAACTTCTCGGGGGTGCTTGCCCGGTTGGTAGAGATGAAGATGGAGAAACTTATAGAATGCCCGGGCCCTGCAAATCTGAGCATGGTGCGCAAGCTATACACCAATTGGAATGCAAACTTGTTCCAATCATGTGTCCGAGGGAAGGATATGCCACTGGACATGAGATCCTTGTATGCATTTTTGGGAGTTGATAGCCCTAATCCACAGCGGCTACAAAAGTTTGTCAAGAGTCCGCGCTACCGGGCAATATGTCACACCATTTTTGGCGTGGATTCTAATACAAGTGGATGCGGACTAAGGGAAATGCCCACCTTGAGATGCTTCGTTTTGACTTCAACAAGACGACTAAGGTATGTCAAAACTTCATGCATTCTAGATTGATGCCCGTCGAGCATAACAGTGAATGCACTCGAGCTCGAGTGTATGTGATCTACTTTCTGATGACCGGTCGACCCATAAATGTGGGTGAGCTCATGCTTGGGGAGATGGCCCGCACCCGCTTTGGGGGAAGGATCAAAAGGCTTTTCGTTGGAAACCTCCGGATGCAGTACATGCTATCTCGTGGGGTACCGGAGTATCCAGGATATGATGAGGCAGATGAGGCACCCAAGTCATTGCTAGACATCACATCCGTGCTGGAGTCCACATCAAAGCTAAGCCAGGCTGCAAGGAATGAGAGGGACGAAAATTTTAACAAGTATCTTTATAGTTCCCCCAATGTGATAATGAGTAGGCTAGAGGTGTCGGATGAGGAGCGCATGCATTTGCGAAATGATCTCTCCAGTTCTTCCAAGGAGATATTGGGCATAGCACCGGGTAGTCCCATCCATCTGTCTGAGGATGAGAACACTTACAAGGGATCTGATGATGAGGATGCGCATGATGATGAAGTTATGGGGCCTATGGCTTTGGTGGCCTTAGGAGATGATGATGAGCCCAGAGCCGCAACTGGTGGGCATCCTGAAGAGGCGGACTCCGACTAGCAGGGAGTTATTTCTTTCCACCTTACTTTGTTTTGAATTAGTTATGCATCGGGGACTATGCATTGTTTAAGTATGGGTGGGGGAATACTTCCTGACTTGTAATTGTATAAAAAAAATTTATTGTTAGTGTGTTGTTGTTTGTTTAGCTTAGTTGAGAACTCACATAGTCTAATTAGCTAGTAAAAAAAAACTTGGACTTGTCCCAACGATGGATCTGTTGGATAATTTTCTTAAGGGATTAAAGTCCGATTAAATATACCAAAAAGATTTTCTTTCATTCTTTTTAGGATAGTTAGGTAGTATCCCTTGGTTTTTATTTGGACGCCAGTACTTTTCCAAGGGTGTAGCTCGAACCGGGCTTTTTTTTTATTTATTTTTATTTTTTTAGGAATAGGATAGGGAGAAACTAAAGTGCTCCGAGGTACCTGTTGACATGTTTGGTATGGGCACGTTACGTTATGGCATGCACTCTATCTTCCTGAATATTTGATTTGAGTTGTAATGCAAAGTAAATTAAGTAGCCTACTCTTTGACGCCTTTTTCTCAATTGGTTGACTTGTATGCCACCTAGTGCATTAGAGCTTAAAAATTCTCAACTCGCTGTGCTTGCTTGACTTGAGAGTCGAACATAACCGTCTTGATTGAGTCGAGTGCAATGTGTGTGTAAGGATTGGTGATATTTTGTGATATCTTGTATAGTCTAGAACTTACCACGTGTGTTAATCGAAGCGAAATAGTCAAGTTGTGCTAGTCTAGGAGATGACGTAGGCATTTCTTGCTTGACCATAGAAGTGTTTGTCACTCACAAATAAAATTTTTCGTTGCTAGCCCCTTTGAGCCTATAGACCTTTTCTTCTAACACTACAAGTCGTATCCCTATTTTGTTCTTAATTTGAGCTTGTTTAACCTTTACCTCCTAAGACACTTAGTCACTAAGGTGAGAGATTGGGGTGTGGCTTTTTAGTGGAACCATGGAAGGGCCCTTAAGGTGCATTAAAATTATGAAAGAAAAAAAGGTCACTAGCCGATGAACCTTAATGTGGAGTGTGTGGAGAAAAGAAAAGAAAAAAAATATATATAGTTCAAATAATGTAGAAAAACACACACCTCCTAGTCCTTCTAATTCGTGCTAGTAGAGATATAGAAGTGCTTAATTGAAAAGAGGGCTATGTTAGATATGGTTTATGGCGAGTGAATTGGTTGAGAAGAATATATGCTCGATTTGTGAGGATAATGTATTAAAGTGCTTAGGAGGGTTAGTCACTATTTCTAAATGTATCCTACCCATCCCTTAGCCTACATTACAATCTTAAAGTCCTAATTGATTTTAGATTTGGCTAGCTTACATTAGTAGAGATGTACACTACGGGCAAGCTTATGGTACGACCACGGGATGCACATTGTGAGAGTGAGCGAATTTTGTTCAATAGTATGATGTCCTTAATTTATGTTCAATGGCATATTTGAACGTATGGACTACTTCTATATTCACTCTTTTGCTTGTGGTGAGGGCACTTCGTCTCATGACGGATTGGTGATGTTGTACATTTCTTTTGTTGGGTGAGTGCATGAGTTGAGGATGCTTAGTGGTAACGAGTCGTCTCTTGAGGTAGGGTGGTTATGGGGAGGTTGTTTGCGTTGGTTGAATCGCATTGTGTATACTTGGACTAGTCTAAAAACGGGAAGAATGTGAAATTCGTGTGTTCATGCTTAATTGCCGATATCGACCATAGTCAAAAGATATAGTGTTTGATTGAATTAATTGTGAATTGCTCTTTCATAGTGATAGGTACGTTTTGGGGTATGTTAATGTAGTTCCATTGCTCGAGGACGAGCAAGAGTCTAAGTGTGGGGTGTTGATATGCATCTTAATGTATGCATATTTTGATGTATATTGCCTCGCATTATGCTCATGTCTCGTAGATTTCGGATGTATAATATGATGATTTGTGCTAATTTGTATTACTTCTCTGTGTAGGAATCATTTGGATGCGATTTGGGACGAAAGTGCGCGAATTGGAGCGAAAATGGGAAGAAATGGCAAACATGCACATTTGAGGGCCACAAGCAGCGTGGGGCGCTGCCTGTGGCACACAAAACAGAAAGTTGGAAAGTTGAGCGCCAAGGCCAGCGCCCCACACTGCCCTGGACGCTCAAAACGGGAACATGTCCTATTTCGACCGGGACTCGATTATTTCGACCCCAAGACGCCCCCAACTCATATAAAAGCCAACCTAAACCTATTTTGAGGGGGATGACGTGACTTTGAGAGAGAAACAAAAGTACGAAACACTCGGGAGCACGAATTTGATCGATTTTTCCATTATTCTTCTAGTATTCATTGATTTTATGTTTGAAAATATTATTTTTGATGATTGTATGAACATGAGTAGCTAAGAACCCTATTGTTCTGGGGTCATGGGGTGCTACATGAATGTTGACGTTTGAAGTTGAAATTGACGAGTTTGATTTTATCATATTGGGTTGTTTATTTAATTCTGTTTTTAATTATTTTGCTGAGTAGTTAATAGTGAAATACTATCTACGAATCTAGAGTTGAACTCGAAAGTGAAAATTCTAGATTGTATATAGAATTAAATAGAGCAAGTTTTTAAACCCGGGCATCGGGGAACGGATTCGCAATTAGGATAGAAATATACATAATTGCCTTGCTTGGTTGAAATACAGGAAATATAAATGCATTCTTGTTAATCCTAATTCCATAGACATATAGGCATTAAGTTAGCTTGAATATGCGAGTAAGAACTCGACAGATTCTTATGGCGAGTAAGTGTTGTGGTTGATTTCCAGTTATTTCATTACTTGATAGTCTCTTACGTAGTAAATTAGTCACTTACATATTTTGTGAGAAATCTCTTGAATCGATAAGTTATTTGAGTTTGAATCAGTCAAAAGTTAATCATAAGTTTCTGAAAAAATGATATTTTATTAACTACTCTATTACTTGACGATCACGTATACTTGCGGGAATGTGTTTGGGCAACACCCTTGTGTAAGTGTGAGAAGACATAAATCCAAAGCTTCACGCACATGACGTCAGCGCATTTAATAATAAGCCGCAACAGGTGTCCCCACAATCCCCCAGTCCCAACCAAACATCATAGGAACTAATCAATAAGCCACTCTCTGTCACAGAGTAATCCTCGGCGTCTCCGATCCGGTAATCCGCCGAGTTGCTAGGATTTTCCTGTTTTCCTTTTTCACCACCCCCTTCTAAATAAGTAAATCCACAATCTCCGCATTTCCAATTCTCAGGTACATTTCTTTATAAATTTCTCTATTGTAACAACATTCTTCTCGGCTCGAATTACCTATTAAGTATGATTTATTCTTCTTAGAAATATATATATATAAATGTGTATTTATATTAGGTTAGCAGATGGCTGTGGTGTTGGAGGCGAAGGATGCAGGAGAATGGACTTACAGAGGAGAAGGGGCTGTCAACCTGGTTCTTGCTTATAATGGAACCCGTTCTGATTTTGTATGTCTCAATTTCCTGTTTTCCCCCTTCTTTTCATTCTCTTCACTGTGTAGGAACTCTTTTTAGCAGAAAAAAGGTGATGCCTTTTTGGCAGTATATTTATAAGAAAAGATTCTAGGATAGATGAATATTAATTCCATTTTTTTTCAAAAAGTTTTTTAGGAAGATCCACCATGAAATTCTTTGCTTTTCACATAACCATTTTATGGTAATAGTTGGCACTTTTGCATGAATAAGTTCATGTATTTTACCCACTCATCAGAAAACGACTGCAATAACTACTATGCTTTCACTCCAAGTTATTTGGGATTGGCTGTATAAATACTCATTATTCATTTTGCTTTGTTTGGAACCTGTTTCACCTTACTCAAGGTATGTATTCTTAAGTTTTCTCCCTTCCCTCCTCCCCCCCCCCCCCCACCCAAACCAGTGGTGGAGCCACAGTCAAGGAAGGGATTTCAGTTGAATCCCCTCTGTTGGAAAATCGTACTGCGCAAATAGGGCAAAAATAATATTTTTGTATATATAAACTTTTGAATCCCCCTGATATAAGAGACGTTTTCATTGTAGTTACAAAGGTAGTTCAAAAATTGCTTTAGGTCACAAGTTCAAAATTTTTGAATTCCCTTATTAAAATTCTTGGCTCCGCCACTGCCCTCTACCCCACAAATATTATTGTTGGTTGAAGAAGTGATTCCTGTGCAAATAAACTACGGAAGAGTAATTGGGTCTCCTTTCTTGCTTAGCAAATGGTTTAAGAATGCTTGTTGATTTTCTTGAAAAAAGGGAGATTTTTCTTTGATCCAGGAATGATTTTACTTTTTTTGCACTGAAGAATTGTACCAAATAAAATGTAAAACTGATTAGTGGAAGTGTTCTGGAGCATCATATTTTGTTAAGTCTGAAAAGGGTTTGATTTCTTAAGTGCATTTCTATTCCTTTTTGTTAGGTTGGAAAAGTATTGCGGATACAGAAGGTACCAAGGAATGGGTCTGAAAATGGGAATGGTTATTTAGGTCTAACCAATCAGGAATGCGTCTTGTGGAAAGAAGTTAATGAGATTGTATCAGCTCCTACAAGGGAAATAGCTCAGCACTATTTTGTGCAGCATGTGATGTGCCCGCTTTTGGGTCCTAGACACGTTGATGCAGGGGTGTGTTATGCTGCTAGATTCTTGTCATTTCGTATCTGATCTGGTTTTCTGTATATCATCTTTTCTAATATATGAATAGAAGAAAAATAATTTTTTCCCTTTTCCAGATACTTCTTTTCTGCAGTTAATAATAAGGCATTCGGCACATTTTCAATGAGTTTTTGATCCTTTAAGATCCTAGAGCATCTATCTATGCAGTTGCTCTTTTGTATGTGCATTCTTTATTTATTGTTTGGATAGAATAAATTTAGACCATCAATTTATGATGATCTATGAGTTTGAAGATTAAGTTTTGCAAGGTTGTAAATTTTGTTTTCCTTTTCTAGCTGATTCGATATATTCAGTTGCCTATATAGGAGCATGGTTAAATATCTACATCTTGTTTCTTCCCTTTTCTTTGACAGATTAGCATTCAGGTGACCCAAGAATTTCTGGAAACCGTTGAAAGCAATGTCCTCTCACAGCGTCCTGCTTGGCGTGTTGATGCTGCAAAGGTCAATCCCCTATGTGTTTCTGTTATGCTCATGTCCGATCATTCAATGTTCCCACTCGGTAATAATTTTCAAATCCTCTTTATCCCTTGATTCATCACTAAAATGTTAACATGCACATGTTTCATACCCTGTAGTAAAGAACTGAACATTATATTACAGAAAGCTGTTAGCATGGACCTATCAAATAAAAAGAGAACAATAGTAATTGGCGTCCCATTTAATAGACCAATAAAACATAAAACTCAGTAAATACCTCTGTTTTCTAAGGTCATAATCCTTCCTATATTACTTTCAATTGTTTGAGTGCAAAAATGGTTTTAATTTTTATGTCCTGATTTTGTAAATACTTTGTGGTTAAATCAATTTCATGCTACTACTAACAATATAACTGCAATTTCTGTTTGTTTCTTGAAAAAGAACAACAAAAATTCGCAGTGGATAGCTAGCTTTATAATCGTCTACATACTAACCAAGCAGGCTTAGATATGGACATTTATTGTATTTACATTGATTTCTTATGGTACTCACGTTCTCCTACTGTCAGGTATGTGTAAAGAGGCATGCAGCATTTCTGTAGAAATTAAGGTACTTGTATCCTAAAAGCTTTAGTTAGTCTTCCTCTTTATGCAGCGTTTTCTTCTTCTTCTTCTTTTAAAATGAAACTGTTTTCTATACGTTTCCATAGTATGTTTTCTCACGGCTATCTCCATTTTCTTTTTTTTGAAGCCAGCCTAAGTGTGGATTCCTTCCACACTCAGAATTTATCGCAGAAGATAATGCTATTAAAAAGAGTGTAACTCGTTTTCAAATGCATCAGGCTCTAAAATTGAACCAAGGAAAGGTAATATTGTTCTATCTGCAATTTATTCTTGAGATAAAGCTGTCTCTGGTGGATTTCTTAATTCCATTCCATCATTGTATTGCCAGAATTTTTTAAATCCCTCTGGTGGATTTCTTAATTCCATTCCATCTCATTGTACTGGCAGAATTTTTAAAACTTTTTGTGGGTCACTTTTATACTATATTCACTTTCCACTTACATTAACACTCATTTCTGTTTCTTTTTGGTACTTGCCCTATATCAGATATCAGAGGTTAGTGCATATGATCCTCTGGATTTATTCTCTGGATCCAGAGACAGAGTACGCAAGGCAATAAACAACCTTTTTAAGACCCCACAGAATAATTTTCGGGTTTTCCTGGATGGTTCTCTCATAATTGGTGGTTTGGGTGGTGGTGCAGACACTACCAGTTGTGAAGTTGGTAAAGCATTTGAAGATTCGCTCAAGCATGTAATTCAGGCAGAAGAGGGCATGCGGACACAATATTTTCTAGAGCTCATCTCCAAGACTGTCTGTAGTTCAGAGTTGTTAAATCGGCTTCTTGAAGTCCAGAAGCTAGACACAACTGACATTGAAGGTGCAATTCACCCATATTATAATGTTATTTCTCAGCCTTGCATGGTATGTGGACAACTAGATAAAGATCAATCATCGAAGAGATATAACTCTCTGCATTCAATGTCGATGGAGGAAAGCTTGAAGATTGTGAGGGACTACTTGATAGCTGCAACTGCAAAGGACCTTAGTATGATAATTAGTTTTAGACCTAGAGAAGCTGGTAATGTGGAATCCCCATATAGCATTGTCTCCTTAGAATCAACCAACCAAAGTTTTGACTGCAAGGTATTACTCTTTCCTTCTTTTGCTTAGTCTCCTTTCGATCTAGAATAACATGTTATACCATGTAAAATGAATCTTCTTTCAACCTGCCTTGGGTTCTAGAGTAATATGAATAATTCATTCTTGAATTTATTTTATATGGTGATACTTCAGGTCTAATGTCTACTAAGTTACTCTGACACAACAGTTTAGGTGCCGCACCGGTGTCGACACGACACTTGTGTGGGTGTAGGTATGGGATCCGAACCGGATCTGGTCCAACGATTTTGGTACTTTGACCATGACAGACGGAAAAATTCGAGACGAGATACAATTTGATTCCTAAAATCAGAACCAAAACTAGGATAAATTTAAAGAAAATAGTATACCTTATCTAGGAAATCAATCCTTTACTTATCTACAACTTGAGAGAAATTCATACTTTACAAGCTATACGTAAGTATTCGACAAAAAATTCTCATAATTTAGAGATATTTATATTTTTATTTTTTTTGAAATATTTTTAGCCGGATCCCCGCACCTTCATCCGTACTAGGATCCGAATCTTAGAATTCACATCTCGAAGGATTCGAGCAACTTAGAATGGCAATAAAACTTGAAAGATTTTTAATTGTAAAGTCGCATAATTTTGATTTACTTTAGTGCAACTTATTGTGTCGACTAAATAGCATTAAGTCATACCTAAGCCCTCTCTTCTAAAAAGAAAAAGTCATACCTCCCCCCTTCATCTGTTTTTTTATCATTCCTTTTTTCCGGAAATGGAACCAACTTCTTCGTTTAGTAGTTTTGAATCTGTATCAAGATAGGCTTTATACCACAATAGTTTCCATATTCTAATGGTGTGGCATAAATACTGGTTTACATGTTAAATACTATTGCAATCCACTTAATCTGAAATGCAGTTTCTCTAGAACCAAGATTGGTGACAGTGTGGCATTAATATTGGTTACCATGTAAATGCTAATGCAATCCACTTAATTCTGAAAAACACAGATTCTCTAGTTCCAAGACTGGCTTCATAGGTTTTACCAGTGTTAATGGATTCTTTTGGCTTGCAAATTGCTAGGCATCTTTCATTGACCTGGACTTGAAACCTTTGGAAAGGATTGAATACTACTACAGGTTAGACCAACAGATTGTCAGCTGTTATGTTCAGATGGTGAAGTCCAATCATCAACTCGACCACACTGGAAGCACTGTCGGAGCTTGACAATGAGGACAGTTTCTGGTGATCAATTCGGAGACCTTTTTGAGCTTTCTCGTTGATAGATTCCTGATGAAGTATCTTATTCTTGCCTTCTTTTTTGGTGACTGAAATTTCAGCGACGTGGTCACAACCCACCTTTGATGAGACATTTAATTGAACCTAATACTGTTTATCTTATAATGGATGATTCAATTGAAATAGAAGCATGCTAAATGTAGTTTTCGCTGGTCCAATTTTCACACCATCCAGAAGCTTAGGCAATATATGCTGTGCATCTGATATGAAGAAGAGTCTTAATAAGTAATAGAACAAGGAAAAGACCAGCTTGAGCTTCCTCTCGTCAGCAATATCACCTGCAAGTCTCTAAGTCTCACCCACTCTCCCTTCCACTAGTCTAATCTTGGTTGTAAATTGCTCTTGTCGTGCTGGGTTCTTCTGCAACCTTCGGCATCATTCAATGGTTACCAATCTGAATATTTTTTCTGATAGAACCTTGGGAAGAAACTCATGGTTTCCCCCTTTTACCTCTTCTTATTCGGAACAACGAATGAATTTTTTATTTATCCTTAAATGAAATTAATCAGCTAATATAGACTCAGGTGTTATTTACTTAAGTTAAAACTCATGATGCAGCGTCAACTTCTATAATAGAGCTGAAAGGTACCCTAATACTATTCATCAAAGAGGAAGCAGTTGTGAGTGCATGTGATTAACTGCATTTTGCCTGTGATTTTCTTAGAGTTATTACTAAAAAAATTATATGATTTAGTTTCTGCCTTTTAATAATTACTGTGATTTAAATTCTTAAAGAAAGTTGTAGCTATCTGTTTGACTCTGGAAGAAGAGGTCAGTTGAACCCAAGGAGAAAGAGACTTGTGAGGATCTCCCTCCCCCACAAGGATAGTGATATATCAACCACATAAGCACCTTCCCATCCCAAGACCACATGACCTATTTATTCGTACAGCTGGTTTCGGGATTAGTTTTGGTGCAAATCGTGAATTGGCACATTCTGCTGTTTGGTGAGCCAACAGGTGTAGGTTCCAGATTTGACACTACACCTCAGATCTATGTTGAATTTAACTCTATTTGTATCATTTACCCTTGGAGGTCAACCTTAGAGGTTGCTAAACCTTGCATTGTGCAACATCACAATGCCTTTTATATAGTGGATGCAGCGTGATTCCCCATATTTATGTTCATTCTAAGGTCCATCCTACTTTTAGTTGAACCTTATTGAAGGACGACATAGAACATGAAGAGAACTTTGCAGAATGAAACATATAAATATTTTACAGTTGCATTAGCTTTCTGCTTTTCATAAGAATAGTTTGACAGTTTTGAGAATGGCGCATGGTACCTGAGGTGACTTGTAATGTTTAATGGCATCATATTTCACCTTGCATTGTAATGTTCATGGCACATCTGTAGACTATTTTGGTCAATATCCTATCAAAATGTGATATTGTCATTATAAGTGATGGATATGCTGCTGTAGAAGAATTCCATCATGCATCCCAATTATGCTGGTTGAATGGGAATTGTCTAGTTCCAACTCTCACAACTCTCAAATAAGTGTTTCGGTCTTTCTGTTTTCCTATTTGTAAATGGATTTAACCTATAACGCTAACAGTTTAAAAAACTTTTACACTGTCAATGTTTATTACGTAATAGGTTATTTACTTTATTTTTCAGGTGACTAAATTAGATTTACTATAAACAGTTAACTGGCGTACAAAAGTTAAACTCTATTGATTATAAGACGAACATATTGCTCTGATTAAACAAGGAGCTTGAACTTGTATTCTGAAGTGATTATCGCTATTGCCTAACTGGGTTTAATCAGTTGACTCAACTGCTCTTGCACTCTTTTCATATAATAGAATGTTTTCAAACTGAAAAATAAAAATTAACTACATGGGAGTCCACTGTTCAAAGGTTTAAGGAGAGTGTTGTTTGAATCAGCCTGGTAAATATTGCTGCTATCAATTTGCTGGAAAAGGTCAGCTAGTAAACATACTCCCGGTTCCATCTCTTTCACAGGAAACATTACAACTGACTTCAAAAATTGTCAGATTTGGATAGAGTAGGCACTTGCCCTTTTTATGTAAAGTATAAATTGAAGGTTTTGGTTTTATCTAAATTATACTTTCAGGCTATTAATGTGGAAATATGTCCTTTTAACCTTGTATTCTAGGTCTAATGAAGCTCAAATGTTTAGATTCTACCAAACAAGTACTTCAACAATTGACTTCTTACTAAATGGAATGTCTACCTTCTTTAGTTAACAGATACTACTTAAGTACATTACTTTTGAGCGGTAGTGAAAATTCAAAGATAAAACCTCACCATAATATTCAGCATTGTACTGATATATAACAAATCGAGGAATGTGCTTGGTTGGTTTATGTCAAGTTTGTTTACCATGTGCAGTAAAGAAGTCTTTTAATACAACTTTGCGCTGGAAAAATTTAGTAGTAGCAAGTATTCTGTCCTTCCCCTTCGCATTGCTTGTGGGTTGTGGCTGTGTTGAGTCCTTATTTGAGGCCACTTCAGGTGTAATAAATGTAAATGGGAAGCAATAGATAAGACAATGAATAACTTTCTAACCAGCATTTACTCTTACTACCAACTAACACTGACAATATATCTACTATTGTACCAGAGCCGTCAGCAAGTATGTCAGGCAAAACAGAAGTAAAGATGGATGTTAAACAATTTCTGTTTAGCATAATTAAGGAAGTCCACAGGACGACAATTTATAAATAGTATCTATAATTCAACACAGCATCATTTTTTCCCACATTCTGTACTGTTGGGTACAATTCATTGTTGACACCATGTCATTAGCAAAGGTTTTAGTTCTTCATTTGATGAAAATGCTTTGTACTGTAAACTGTGATGATAAGTCATCTTATTTGTTCTAACAGGTTGCAGTACTTTTTCAGTTTATTTGTGTCTTCCAAATGTTCAGAAGTACTGAGAAACCTGACTCTTTTTGCAGAAAACAGTGGTGTCAGTGGATCTAGTTTGTTCAAAGTGCAGAATGAAGGTGATGAAGTTAATATCAAAGGTACAACAACAACAACAACCCAGTATAATCTCATTAGTGGGGTTTGGGGAGGATAGTGTGTACGCAGACCTTACCCCTACCATGAGATAGAGAGGTTGTTACGACCTAAGGAACCATATTCACCGCCCCACCATGGCCGTTCCTCGCTGTTTTGCATTTTACGGCCAAAAAACTAGAATTCCGCCCGATTCCCATATATTCGTGTGCTATAACCCACGCCTTCCTAGTGGGTTTCGGGCCCCCCGGACCCTGATCGCCTAAAATATGTCTGGGCTATCAAACACGACCTAAGGAACAATAGTCACCGCCCCGCCATGGCTGTTCCTCGTTGTTTTGTGTTTTACGGCCAAAAAACTAGAATTCCGCCCGATTCCCATATATTTGTGTGCCATAGCCAACGCCTTCCGAGTGGGTCCAGTCTCCCCGGACCCCGATCGCCTAAAATTATTCCGAGCCATCAAATACGACCAAAGGAACCATAGTCACTGCCCAACCGTGGTCGTTCCTCGTTGTTTTGCATTTTACGGCAAAAAACTAGAATTTCGCCCGATTTCCATATTTTCGTGTGCTAGAGCCCATGCCTTCCGAGTGGGTCCAGGCCCCCGGACCCCGATCGCCTAAAATTATTCGGGGCCATCAAATATGACCTAAGGAACCATAGTCACCTCCCCGCCGTGGCCGTTCCTCGTTGTTTTGCGTTTTACGATCAAAAAACTAGAATTCCGCCCGATTCCCATATTTTCGTGTGCTATAGCCCACGCCTTCCGAGTGGGTCCGGGACCCCGGACCCCGATCGCCTAAACTTTTTCTGAGACATCAAATATGACCTAACGAACCACAGTCACCTCCCCGCCATGGTCGTTCCTCGTTATTTTGCGTTTTACGGCCAAAAAACTAGAATTGCGCCCGATTCCCATATATTCGTGTGCAATAGCCCACGCCTTCCTTGTTGGTTCCGGGCCTCCCGGACCCCGATCGCCTAAAATATTTCCGGGTTATCAAATACGACCTAAGGAACCATAGTCACCGCCCCGCCATGGCTGTTCCTCGTGGTTTTGCGTTTTACGCCAAAAAAACTAGAATTCCACCTGATTCCCATATATTCGTGTGCCATAGCCCATGCCTTCCGAGTGGGTCCGGGGATCAAATATGACCTTAGGAACCATAGTCACCGCCCCTCCATGGCCCTTCCTCATTGTTTTGCGTTTTACGGCCAAAAAACTAGAATTCCGCCAGATTCCCATATATTTGTGTGCCATAGCCAACGTCTTCTGAGTGGTTCCGGTCCCCCTGGACCCCGATCGCCTAAAATTATTCCGAGCCATAAAATACGACAAAAGGAACCATAGTCACCGCCCAGCCGTGGCCGTTCCTCGTTGTTTTGCATTTTACGGCAAAAAACTAGAATTTCGCCCGATTCCCATATTTTCGTGTGCTATAGCCCATGCCTTCCGAGTGAGTCCAGGCCCCCGTACCCCGATCGCCTAAAATTATTCGGGGCCATCAAATACGACCTAAGGAACCATAGTCACCTCCCCTCCATGGCCATTCCTCGTTGTTTTGCATTTTACGGTCAAAAAACTAGAATTCCGCCTGATTCCCATATTTTCGTGTGCTATACCCACGCCTTCCGAGTGGGTCCGGGACCCCGGACCCCGATCACCTAAAATTATTCTGGGACATCAAATATGACCTAAGGAACCATAGTCACCTCCCCGCCATGGCCGTTCCTCGTTAATTTGCGTTTTACGGCCAAAAAACTAGAATTCCGCCTGATTCCCATATTTTCGTGTGCTATAGCCCATGCCTTCCGAGTGGGTCCAGGCCCCCGTACCCCGATCGCCTAAAATTATTCGGGGCCATCAAATACGACCTAAGGAACCATAGTCACCTCCCCTCCATGGCCATTCCTCGTTGTTTTGCATTTTACGGTCAAAAAACTAGAATTCCGCCTGATTCCTATATTTTCGTGTGTTATACCCACGCCTTCCGAGTGGGTCCGGGACCCCGGACCCCGATCGCCTAAAATTATTCTGGGACATCAAATATGACCTAAGGAACCATAGTCACCTCCTCGCCATGGCCGTTCCTCGTTATTTTGCGTTTTACGGCCAAAAAACTAGAATTCCGCCCGATTCCCATATATTCGTGTGCTACAGCCCACGCATTCCTTGTTGGTTCAGGGCCTCCCGGACCCCGATCGCCTAAAATATTTCCGGGTTATCAAATACGACCTAAGGAGCCATAGTCACTGCCCCGCCATGGCTGTTCCTCGTGGTTTTGCGTTTTACGCCAAAAAAACTAGAATTCCGCCCGATTCCCATATATTCGTGTGCCATAGCCCATGCCTTCCGAGTGGGTCCGGGGATCAAATACGACCTAAGGAACCATAGTCACCGCCCCTCCATGGCCGTTCCTCGTTGTTTTGCATTTTACGGCCAAAAAACTAGAATTCCACCCGATTCCCATATATTTATGTGCCATAGCCAATGCCTTCCGAGTGGGTCCGGGCCCTCCGGACACCGATCGCCTAAAATATTTCTGGACAATCAAATACGACCTAAGGAACCATAGTACCCGCTTGCCATGACCGTTCCTCGTTGTTTTGCATTTTACGACAAAAAAACTAGAATTTTGCCTGATTCCCATATTTTCATGTGCTATAGCCCATGCCTTCTGAGTGGGTACGAGGCCCCGGACCCCGATTAACTAACATTTTTCCAGGCTATGAAATTTGATCTAAGGAATCATAGTCACCTCCCCTCCATGGCCGTTCCTCGTTCTTTTGCGTTTTACGGCAAAAAAACTAGAATTCCGCCCGATTACCATATATTCGTGTGCTGTAGCGCACGCATTTCGAGTGGGTCCGGGCACCCCGGACCGTGATCGCCTAAAATTATTCTAGGCCATCAAATACGACTTAAGGAACCATAGTCACTGCCCCGCCATGGCCGTTCCTCATTATTTTGCATTTTACGGCCATAAAACTAGAATTTCGCCCGATTCCCATATTTTCGTAAGATATAGCCCACGCCTTCCAAGTGGGTCAGGGCACCCGGACCCTGATTGCCTAAAATATTTTCGGGCCATCAACTACGACCTAAGGAACAGTAGTCACCGCCCCGCCATGACCGTTCCTCAATTCCTTTCCTTTTTACGTCCAAAAAACTAGAATTTCGTGCGATTACCATATTTTAGTGAGCTGTAGCCCATGCCTTCCGAGTGCGTCCGGGCTCATCAAATACGATCTATGGAACCATAGTCACCGCCCCACCATGGCCGTTCCTCGTTGTTTTGCGTTTTACGGCCAAAAAACGAGAATTCCACCCGATTCCCATATTTTCGTGTGCTAAGCCCACGCCTTCCGAGTGGGTCAGAGCCCCCCGGACCCCGATCGCCTAAAATTTATTTGGGCCATCAAATACGTCCTAAGGAACCATAGTCACCGCCCCGCCATGACTGTTCCTCATTGTTTTGCTTTTTACGACCAAAAAACTAAAATTCCTCCCGATTCCCATATTTTCGTGTGCTCTAGCCCATGCCTTCCGAGTGGGCCCGGGTCTCCCGAAATCGGATTGCCTAACATTTTTCTAGGCCATCAAATACGACCTAAGGAACCATAGTCACCGCCCCGCCATGGCCGTTCCTCGTTGTTTTGCGTTTTACGGCCAAAAAACTAGCATTCCGCCCGATTCCCATATATTCGTGTGCTATATATAGCCCACGCCTTCCTAGTGGGTCCGGGCCCTCCGGACCCTGATCGCCTAAAATTTTTCTAAACTATCAAATACAACCTAAGGAACCATAGTCACCGCCCTGCCATGACCGTTCCTCGTTGTTTTGCTTTTCACGACCAAAAAACTAGAATTTTGCCTAATTCACTTATTTTCGTGTGCTACCATGCCTTCCGAGTGGATCTGAGCCCCCGGACCCGAATCAGCTAAAATTATTCGGGGACATCAAATACGACCTAAGGAACCATAGTCACCTCCCCTCCATGGCCGTTCCTCGTTCTTTTGCGTTTTAGGCCAAAAAACTAGAATTCCGCCCGATTACCATATATTCGTGTGCTATAGCCCACGCCTTTCGAGTGGGTCCGGGCACCCGGACCCTGATCGCCTAAAATTATTCTAGGCCATCAAATACGACTTAAGGAACCATAGTCACCGCCCCGCCATGGCCGTTCCTTGTTGTTTTGCGTTTTACGGCCAAAAAACTAGAATTTCGCCTAATTTCCCATATTTTCGTGAGATATAGCCCACGCCTTCCAAGTGGGTCAGGGCCCCTGGACCCTGATCGCCTAAAATATTTTCGGGCCATCAACTACGACCTAAGGAACAGTAGTCACCACCCCGCCATGACCGTTCCTCATTTATTTCCTTTTTACGTCCAAAAAACTAGAATTTCGTGTGATTGCCATATTTTAGTGAGCTGTAGCCCATGCCTTCCGAGTGCGTCCGGGCCCCCCGGATCCCAATCACCTAAAATTTATTTGGGCCATCAAATACGACCTAAGGAACCATAGTCACCACCCCGCCATGACCGTTCCTCGTTGTTTTTATTTTTACGACCAAAAAAGTAGAATTCCGCCCGATTCCCATATTTTCATGTGCAGAGCCCACGCCTTCCGAGTGGGCCCGGGTACCCCAAAACCGGATTGCCTAACATTTTTCCAGGCCATCTAATACGACCTATGGAACCATAGTCACCGCCCCTCCATGGCTGTTCCTCGTTGTTTTGCGTTTTACTGCCAAAAAACTAGAATTCTGCCCGATTCCCATATATTCGAGTGTTGTAGCCCACGCCTTCCGAGTGGGATCGGGACCCCCGGACCCCGATCGCCTAAACTTTTTCCGAGCCATCAAATATGACCTAAGGAACCATAGTCACCGCCTCGCCGTGGTCGTTCCTCGTTGTTTTGCAATTTACGGCAAGAAAACTAGAATTTCGCCTGATTCCCATATCTTCATGTGCTGTAGCCCCTGCCTTCGAGTGGGTCCGAGCCTCCGGACCCCGATCGCCTAAAATTCTTTAGGGCCATCAAATATGACCTAAGGAATCATAGTCACCGCCCCACCATGGCCGTTCCTCGTTCTTTTGCCTTTTACGGCTAAAAAACTAGAATTCCGCTCGTTTCCCATATATTCGTGTGCTATAGCCCACGCCTTCTGAGTGGGTACGGGATCCCGGACCCCGATCGCCTAAAATTATTTTGGGCCATCAAATACGACCTAAGGAACCATAGTTACCGCCCCACCATGGCCGTTCCTCGTTGTTTTGCATTTTACGGCCAAAAAACGAGAATTTCGCCCGAATTTCCATATTTTCGTGAGATATAGCCCACGCCTTCCAAGTGGGTCAGGGCCCCCGGACCCTGATCGCCTAAAATATTTTTGGGCCATCAACTACGACCTAAGGAACAGTAGTCACCACCCCGCCATGACCGTTCCTCATTTTTTTCCTTTTTACGTCCAAAAAACTAGAATTTCGTGCGATTGCCATATTTTAGTGAGCTGTAGCCCATGCCTTCCGAGTGCGTCCGGGCCCCCCGGATCCCAATCACTTAAAATTTATTTGGGCCATCAAATACGACCTAAGGAACCATAGTCACCGCCCCGCCATGACCGTTCCTCGTTGTTTTGCTTTTTACGACCAAAAAAGTAGAATTCCGCCCGATTCCCATATTTTTATGTGCAGAGCCCACGCCTTCCGAGTGGGCCCGGGTACCCCAAAACCGGATTGCCTAACATTTTTCCAGGCCATCTAATACGACCTATGGAACCATAGTCACCGCCCCTCCATGGCCGTTCCTCGTTGTTTTGCGTTTTACGGCCAAAAAACTAGAATTCTGCCCGATTCCCATATATTCGAGTGTTGTAGCCCACGCCTTCCGAGTGGGATCGGGACCCCCGGACCCCGATCGCCTAAACTTTTTCCGAGCCATCAAATATGACCTAAGGAACCATAGTCATCACCCCGCCATGGTCGTTCCTCGTTGTTTTGCAATTTACGGCAAGAAAACTAGAATTTAGCCTGATTCCCATATTTTCATGTGCTGTAGCCCCTGCCTTCGAGTGGGTCCGAGCCTCCGGACCCCGATCGCCTAAAATTCTTTAGGGCCATCAAATATGACCTAAGGAATCATAGTCACCGCCCCACCATGGCTGTTCCTCGTTCTTTTGCCTTTTACGGCCAAAAAACTAGAATTCCGCCCGATTCCCATATATTCGTGTGCTATAGCCCACGCCTTCTGAGTGGGTACGGGATCCCGGACCCCGATCGCCTAAAATTATTTTGGGCCATCAAATACGACCTAGGGAACCATAGTTACCGCCCCACCATGGCCGTTCCACGTTGTTTTGCGTTTTACGGCCAAAAAATGAGAATTCCACCCGATTCCCATATTTTCGTGTGCTAAGCCCACGCCTTCCGAGTGGGTCAGGGCCCCCCGGACCCCGATCGCCTAAAATTTATTTGGGCCATCAAATACGTCCTAAGGAACCATAGTCACCGCCCCGCCATGACCGTTCCTCATTGTTTTGCTTTTTACGACCAAAAAACTAGAATTCCTCCCGATTCCCATATTTTCGGGTGCTCTAGCCCACGCCTTCCGAGTGGGCCCGGGTCCCCCGAAACCGGATTGCCTAATATTTTTCTAGGCCATCAAATATGACCTAAGGAACCATAGACACCGCCCCGCCATGGCCGTTCCTCGTTGTTTTGCGTTTTACGGCCAAAAAACTAGAATTCCGCCCGATTCCCATATATTCGTGTGCTATAGCCCACGCCTTCCGAGTGGGTCCGGGATCCCGGACCCCGATCGCCTAAAATTGTTTTGGGCCATCAAATACGACCTAAGGAACCATAGTCACCGCCCCACCATGGCTATTCCTCGTTGTTTTGCATTTTACGGTCAAAAAACTAGAATTCCGCCCGATTTCCATATTTTCGTGTGCTAAGCCCACGCCTTCCGAGTGGGTCCAGGCCCCCCCGAACCTCGATCGCTTAAAATTTATTTGGGCCATCAAATACGTCCTAAGGAACCATAGTCACTGCCCCGCCATGACCGTTCCTCGTTGTTTTGCTTTTTACAACCAAAAACTAGAATTCCTCCTGATTCCCATATTTTCGTGTGCTCTAGCCCACGCCTTTTGAGTGGGCCCGGGTCCCCCAAAACCGGATTGCCTAACATTTTTCTAGGCCATCAAATACGACCTAAGGAATCATAGTCACCGCCCCGCCATGGCCGTTCCTCGTTGTTCTGCATTTTACGGCCAAAAAACTAGAATACCGCCGGATTCCCAGATATTCGTGTGCTATATATAGCCCACGCCTTCCTAATGGGTCCGGGCCCTACGGACCCCGATCGCCTAAAATTTTTCTAGGCTATCAAATTCGACCTAAGGAACCATAGTCGCCGCCCTGCCATGACCGTTCCTCGTTGTTTTGCTATTTACGACCCAAAAACTAGAATTTTGCCCGATTCCGATATTTTCGTGTGCTATAGCCCATGTCTTCCGAGTGGGTCCGAGCCCCCGGACCCCGATTGCCTAACATTTTTCCAGGCTATAAAATTTGACCTAAGGAAACATAGTCACCGCCCCGCCATGGCCGTTCCTCATTGTTTTGCGTTTTACGGCCAAAAAATTAGAATTCCGCCCGATTCCCATATATTCGTGTGTTATAGCCCATGCCTTCCTAGTGGGTTCTGGCCCCCTGGACCCCGATCGCCTAAAATATTTCCGGGCTATCAAATACGACCTAAGGAACCATAGTCACTGCCCCTCCATGACCGTTCCTCGTTTTTTGCATTTTATGGTCAAAAAAGTAGAATTGCGCCCAATTCCCATATATTCGCCACGCCTTCCGAGTGGGTCCTTGTCACCCGGACCCCGATCGCCTAAAATTAATCCGAGCAATCAAATACGACCTAAGGAACCATAGTCACCGCCCAGCCGTGGCCGTTCCTCGTTGTTTTGCATTTACGGCAAAAAAACTAGAATTTCGCCCGATTTCCAAATTTCCGTGTTCTATAGCCCATGCCTTTCGAGTGGGTCCGAGCCCCCGGACCCCGATTGCCTAACATTTTTCTAGGCTATCAAATATGACCTAAGGAACCATAGTCAACCCCCCGTCATGGCCGTTCATCGTTCTTTTGCATTTTACGTCCAAAAAACTAGAATTTTGCCCGATTCCCATATATTCGTGTGTTGTAGCCCACGCCTTCCTAGTGGGTTCCGGGCCCCCCGGACCGCGGTCGCCTAAAATATTTCCGGGCTATCAAATACGACCTAAGGAACCATAGTCACCGCCCCTCCATGACCGTTCCTCATTTTGTGCATTTTACGGCCAAAAAACTAGAATTCCGCTCGATTCCTATATATTCGTGTGCTATATATAGCCCACGCCTTCCGAGTAAGTTCAGGCCACCAGGACCCCGATCGACTAAAATTATTCCGGGCAATCAAATACGACCTAAGGAACAATAGTCACCGCCCAGCCGTGGCCGTTCCTCGTTGTTTTGCATTTACGGCAAATAAACTAGAATTTCGCCCGATTCCCATATTTTCGTGTGCTATATATAGCCCACGCCTTCCTAGTGGGTCCGGGCCCCCCGGACCCCGATCGCCTAAAATTTATTTGGGCCATCAAATACGTCCTAAGGAACCATAGTCACTGCCCCGCCATGACCGTTCCTCGTTGTTTTGCTTTTTACGACCAAAAAACTAGAATTCTGCCCGATTTCCATATTTTCGTGTGCTATAGCCCATGCCTTTCGAGTGGGTCCGAGCCCCCGGACCTTGATTGCCTAATATTTTTCCAGGCTATCAAATATGACCTAAGGAACCATAGTCACCGCCCCGCCATGGCCGTTCCTCGTTGTTTTGCGTTTTACGGTCAAAAAACTAGAATTTTACCTGATTCCCAAATATTCGTGTGCTCTAGCCCAAGCTTTCCGAGTTGGTCCGGGCCCCCTGGACCCCGATCACCTAAAATATATTTGGGCCAACAAATACGTCCTAAGGAACCATATTCACCGCCTCGCCATGAACGTTCCTCGTTGTTTTGCTTTTTATGACCAAAAAACTAGAATTCCGCCTGATTACCATATTTTCGTGTGCTCTAGCCCAAGCCTTCCGAGTGGGCCCGGGTCACCCGAAACCGGATTGCCTAACACTTTTCCAGGCCATCAAATACGACCAAAGGAACCATAGTCACCGCCCCGCCATGGCCCTTCCTCGTTGTTTTGCGTTTTACGGCCAAAAAATTATAATTCCGCCCGATTCCCATATATTCGTGTGCTATATATAGCCCACGCCTTCCTAGTGGGTTCTGGGCCCCCCAGACCCCGATCGCCTAAAATATTTTCGGGCTATCAAATACGACCTAAGGAACCAGTCACCGCCCCTCCATGGCCGTTCCTCGTTGTTTTGCGTTTTACGGCCAAAAAACTAAAATTCCGCCCGATTCCCATATTTTCGTGTGCTAAGCCCACGACTTTCGAGGACCGCCCGGACCCCGATCACCTAAAATTTATTTGGGCAAACAAATACATCCTAAGGAACCATAGTCCCGCCATGACCGTTCCTCGTTGTTTTGCTTTTTACGACCAAAAAACTAGAATTCCGCCCGATTCCCATATTTTCGTGTGCAGAGCCCAAGCCTTCCGAGTGGGCCCGGGTCACCCAAAACCGGATTGCCTAACACTTTTCCAGGACATCAAATACGACCTAAGGAACCATAGTCACCACCCCGCCATGGCCGTTCCTCATTGTTTTGCATTTTACGGCCAAACAACTATAATTCAGCCCGATTCCCATATATTCGTGTGCTATCATCTCAGTCTCTTTTTGTGCAAAGAGGTAGAAAAGATTCCGCCCTTCTAGCCTCGAGTAGTGGACAGTGTATCATTTGATTGAATAGTTGACCCAGCCCCTTGTTGTTTGAAGAAACCCTCCACTTCAATTGGTATTTTTTCACGAAAAGCACGAAAGCTTCTTTTTTTTAGTCCAGCAATTTGAATATACTCTGCTTCCACCTTATTCCTTTCAAGGTTGCACATCAGCGTGTAAACTTGAAGGGCTAGGGAACTCCTTTAGCTCAATAATGAAAGTTAGGGTCGATCGGAGGAGGCCTTACCTCTTAGATGACCCAAGCATCCTTGTTCATACATAGGCTTCTCTGGTACGAAATGTTAAGAGAAGTCTCGGATCAGGACTTGTTTCAATAGCCTTTCGGAGGAGTGAAACATCAGGCAGAATGGATACCGAGTTCGGGGGGCAGGTGGCTATCTCGTCCCACTTCCACTGTGGTATCTGAACTGCGAAAAAGCGCCGCCGAAGCAGCATAAGCAGGCTTCTATTGCTACGTAACATGGGAGTAGTAGAGCCATCAGCAAGCTTTAGCTTACCCAATGATGTTGATGGGTTAAGTGAAGAGAAAAACTTCTATTTTATCCTTTCTTCGTTTTGAATCGAAAATAGAAGAGTTGAGTAAATCAAAAATCCAAAGGAGGTTCATGGCCAACTAGAACCACGATGATTCAATAAAAAAACCTAACCTAAATCAAATCAAGGATTCCCTGAGTAAGAATCCGGCTACAGCGAAGCGCTTACCAAGCGCGAAGGAAAGGGCCTTCGCCACTTGAGCCGTATGCGGGGGAACTCGCACGTGCGGTTCTTAGGGGGGGATTCTAAACCTTCCCCTGATCTACGATCACCCTAGTTTGCACTTTTTTGTAAAAGTTTGTTGGTTCGGCAAATTATTAAGTGGCAGCTCTTTCTACGGATTCGTCTGCTGACGAGGTTAACAATATTTATGTTATGAAAGAGTACGAAAAAAAAAAAAGATTTTTTCCTTATTTGATCGGATTACAAAGGCGATTGAAAAACATAAAAAAAAGAAAGGGGGCTTACTCGTGACGATGTCGGGCAGGGTGTAGTCACGAGCGCTTAGAGGTATGAAGTTAAGCGAATCTTACTATCTGAAGGAGCTTAGCTTCTTAAAGGACTCTTAATAAAGAAAGCTTTAGAACTATTGAGGAGTTTATGTGAGACAGCATCAGAATTCTCCGATTTAATAGAGTCAGCAAGATCCGGGTGACCAGAGTGATCAGCAGCTTGATCATAGAAGGAGTTGATCCTGGTCGAGGTAAATGGATTTAGGAATTCATACCCGGTTCAAGGGAAAAGGCAAGGAACTTTCAACCACCGACATGTCAAGATCCAAATTCGAATTATCCTTTGACTCTCAACTCAATGCATCACAGACTGACGAGTCTAAGACCGATGAAGACATGGTCTCTCTGGATCCCATTGAATTTCATTCGGAGGAGGAGCCTTATAGTTTAATCTTAGCTTAGAAATATGAAAAATAAATACATTTTTCATATTTTATTGCCTTCGACTTGTCGTTTGCTTTTTCAAATTCTATCAAGATTTCCCTCCTCCAATTCTTTATTCTTTGAGAAAAGAACCATATCGACGATTGCTAGCTCCTATGATTCGAATACACATCAATTCTCGAGCCCCGCTGTTATCCGCTACATTTAAATGGGTCTGAGGCGCTCCATCCTCCTAACTCCTTCCACTTCTCCCAGGGACAGGAACTACGGCTTGACCTTCGGGGAAGAAGTCCGTGGGAC